>NC_143576.1:160172361-160828194 GCF_048544385.1 Mastigoproctus giganteus
TTGGCCAAACATTCGACTTAACATAAAAGAAGTACTGTACCAAGATTAATTTGGTTGCTACATGTGGATGAAAATGCAATTTTGTGTATCAAAGGACAGTTTGGGACAGCAAATGAAATTCCACGTCTTAAAGGGTAAGCGTGCGATAGTAGAAGGCAGAAATAAAATGCACAGCATTCAAGCAGAAAGAATTAATCTGACACGGGTTACGCTTCCTTCCCTATGATGTTTGGAAAGGACTTGTATTCAACTTAAGCTCGCTTTGCCCAAGTAAACCCGGACCGATTTTGTTCGATTACAACAAGAATTCATGAAAGAAAGAATTCTTTTTTATATAGTTTATCTGACTCTCCGTAAAACAGGTCTTTTTTTTTCCCTACAGCTGAATACATAATCCCCGAGGGCTTGATTATCAACTGATGCTCGACTGTTCCAATAGCGATTCCTATATTCACATTGCGAAATGAGTTGTAGTCTGCGCACCATCAAACGTTGAGGTCGGACATCATTTTCCGGAAGTCGGACAGTAAGTTGTAGTCTGGATCTTCGTCGATGTCCACAATATCCTCCGAGTCTTGTTTCCTGAACGTAGGGTTGTATCGGGATAAGGATAGGGGACACGGTAGTAACTCTGGCATCACAGAATGGTGAGTTATCAGCGCCGTTAGCGTACAGAACTCCTTGGTGAAACCCTGAAAGTAAAAAAGAGATGACTAAATACATGAGTTGGCAGAATTTAAAGAGACTCAGTAAATGGGAAGGTAACAGTCGCCTTACTCCTCAATCGGTTAGTTGTATATGATTCGAAATATTCCTAAACATTTCCTCATTCCAAAAGAAAAAAAAAGACGGAAAACAATTTCCATATTGTATGAAAATATCAAATGAATTTAGGCGATACGTCACAGTGATTCAAAATGACTAACTATTATGCTCTTCAGATACAAATCTACAGAGCTGGTTCAGATCCCTGACCATTCACTGACATTGTTCCGATAACTGATGTACAAGCCGTGTCCCAACAGTTCCAGACTCGATTGCAAAAAAAAAAAAACATTGTAGTCAATACGGATTACTAGCATTTGCTTCTTTTGAAACAACCTCTCAACCTGACTCCCCCCTCATTTTTGTGTTGTGCAATTTCTGGAGATTAATTATGTAATTCTGAAAAGGCTTCTCCCCCCCCCCTCTATTACTTGCCAACAACTGTTGAATGAATATCACAGTAAGTAGAGGAAATATTCTCCTGATACCAAAAACTCAGGGCTGTGATCAAGAATATTCGTTAGATACGTGAATATTCATTCACATACCACGAATTTCAATAGTTAAATTTGTCAAGATTCATAGATCAAATGTTAAATACTGAAAATGATTATGCATATATTTGAATTGCCCCTTATTATACGGTCAGCTTCATACACTAACGCTTATATTAATAAATAAAAATAAGTAATGAAACAACAAAGATAAATACACTTAATAGATACTTTTTAAGCACGAGTGTTAATAGCTTAAGGAGAAAAATAGTAAAGAATTAGTATAATTATAAAAAGAAAAAAAAATTTCTAAAATGTTTAGAATTAAAAGGCAAAAAAGAAAGAAATCGATAGAGCCAGATCCAACTTACAAGGAGGACGAAGCATAATTATCCACTCAAAGTTGGAATTTTTTTTTTTTTTTTCGCTGCGAGATGTGTGATAGATGGTCTTACCATCTATCACACATCTTGCTCATTGTTATGTTCAACGCAAACTTTATTTTCGTTGTAGTAACTGTTCACTAAAATCAGAATTCTTGTTCGCGTGAAGAAAGCAAAGGTATTGCACTATATTTCGAAAAGTATCCGGAATCCTTCTGCTCTAGCATTTGTAGGAAAAAAAAAAAATCAACCATTCTGGCTATGCACATCTTAAGAATAGTTTCTAGATATAAACCGTTCCTGATACGTGGATGACGAGACATTCATCATATTTTCTAGCTTCTAGCGTTCACGCTACAACAGTAGGTCTGTATAATGGTGAATTTTTGACTGTAAATAAGTTTACATGTTATCATAGTGACAGTGATAGATTAATCTGTAAAACTTACATGTTGTCATGATCCTATAAATACATTTTACTATAATTGTAAATCATAATGCTATTTTACCTGCATTAAGCCCTCCTTGCTTTCAGAATATGTAGGAGCAGATCCTAGTGTTTAAATAAACCGATAATAATAATAACCGAGCAGAGTAATGAAATTCAGTACATGAGTCGAGGCGTTGAGTTTAGCGATTTCTAACGTGGAGTTATCAAAGATGTCATATTTGCAATCAATCTTTTCGTGCCGTTGCAGCAAAACTACAACATCCAAGATCAACTGGGGATGAGACAATTTCCAAATGGAAACGTTCTGGTAAACCGCAGAAACTGATGGAACGAGACGATGGAATTTATGTACCACTCTGTTGAGAAAGCTTTCGTTCTCAACAGAGTTGTATATAAATCCCGTCGGTCATCATTAAATACTGTCAACCATGAGTTCAAGTAGGAAGTGAGAGCAGCATAAGGGTGACATGTAGGAAACTGTCCCCGGAATATTGTCATGGAATGACGAATCAGGGTACACGCTTTTCCGATCTAATGGCTGCTGTATTTGGCGAGTATCTGGAGAACGTCATTTACCAGAGTGTATGCTTTCCCAACTGAATGACAGAGGTGTTGTCAGCATCTGGAGATTATTTTTAGTGGTTTGAGTTTTAACCATTGGTTACTGGATATTCCTATAAAAATGAATGTCATGCGGCATATTGACATTCTGGACAATTCTATTCTTTTCGCACTAAGTAGTCCACCCTGTTAAATAAGAAACTTCAGAAACCATAGAAAACGCGATTTTCTCGAGTTTCCTTTCTAGGCCACTTACTGCAGAAAAAAAATGTATGGGGAAGGAGTTACAGCTTGTCTTGAGAAACAGTCTACGGGTCAAAGTCATAGGATCGGTTTTTATGGTGATTACAGCAACGCAAACTTTGGTCGGTATCAGCATCGCGCAGAATTCACCTTTTTAATATCCAGTATGCGTCCAGTATTGATTTTTTTTTTCCTTGTTCTTCGGAAAAACGCTCTCCAAGTGTGTATCGAGTATGCACCCAGGTAAAGGTGTCTACGAAACTTTTTATTACCGATAAGCTCACAAATTTATACTCAACTTCAAGATAACCAAAAAAAATCTCCACAGGAAATAGTAATATACTTGAAAAAAAAAATATTCGTGGTTCGGTTTGTGTTTCATGTGTTGCTGTATATATTGCGTGCGTGCTGGATGTAGAGTTCGGAAGAGAGAGATCAAAAGGCGACTCCAATATCCCTTAGCCAGAATTACTGATTTAAACTGTTAGCTTGGAGGATAATATATTCCTCAGTCGAAAATGAAAACTTTGCATAACTCTAATCTAATTCAATTACTGCCACTGAGGTTTTTCTGTCAGTAGCAGTAATCGAATTAGGATTTCAATTGAGCACGGCCACATAGAATTAGATTCTTAAATGATACAGTAGTAAGATACGGATTACAGGTCTTACCTTGATCTTATATCCTCTGTTGGTCCGCATAATAAGGTAATGCGCAATCCCGGTGTGATGAAAGTCGGGGGGAACTCGAAGGGACAAAGCAAAGCATCCTGGCTTGCTAGTGCTCTCTCGAACCATAAATGAACCCACGGGTTCCTGGGCCAGCACTTCTAAAGCGATTTCCCTATAACAAAACAAAATTGTGCCACTTTAACATTCGTTTTAATTGGAATTTCTAGGCGACCTGAAATTTAATAATCCTTGCTTAATTTCAAATCGTTTTAATAGTAGTATCTTTTACATTTTATTATTATTATCCATTTATTTAAATACGAGGTTTTGCCCCTACACAGCCTGAAAGCAAGGAGGGCTTAATACAAGTTACAGTCCAGGTAACAATTCGATGGCAAAATGTATTTATAGAACCTTGGCAACATATAAGTTTCAAAGAATAACGTATAAACTTATTTACAATTATTAAAACTATCACCAGAATAACGTGTAAACTTATTTACTATTACATTAGTTTTACAGAATACTTATATGGCAATTTCATTAATACTTCTGAAGCGCAATGGAAATTTCATTATGCGTTTAACATTGGTAGTCTGCCAGGAGTATTCTAAGTTTTTATGAACGGCTAGCCCTCACAATTAAGTAGAAGCTGTCCCACATTAGAGACAGGTGCCGTGCTATATATCAATGAATTAGTAGGTATTCCTGATTGCGTGATTCCTGTAGCTGTTTTCATCACAAAATTTGAATGGATTTATGTGGAGAGCATTATAGAGACCTATTGTGTGTTAGATGGAAACATATTCTTGAGGCACAGTAAATTGTTGACGGAAAGCCGCAGTGAAAATCCCACCAGACTGCGTCCTCGTTTGTAGCTGATGATGTTTTAAATTGATGGAGCGTTTATCTTCCCTACGATAAGTTTTGGCAGCAGCTAGATATTTTACATGGGCTTAGGCCGAGGTTGGTATGGAGGATCGATCTTGATATCGTGAACGGTCGTCTTAGCTAGCCAGTTGACCCATCTCAGGATCCAGTATTCGAGACCATAGAACCTGCTGAGCTGTTCTTGAGGAGCTGAGGACCAAATAACAGAAGCATAAAGCGGGATCGGAAAGAGGTATTTTTTGATGTACTGTCATTAGGGTGGGTCCTTTACACTCACTAGCTCCTGCCCACACAGCTGCGTATGTCTTGGTCTTCATAGTGTCAAAGTGCCATCCAAAAGAGAACCCTTTATCCCAAGTGAGGCCAAGATCCGTGTGGAAGAAAACCTTCCTGACATATACCACCTATTCGGATATCAACGTTGTTTTTTTTTTTTTTTTTTTTCGTCATTACTAGTTGGACTGATTTGATCGAGTTAAGCTGAAGACCAATTGACGTTAAGTAATTTTTAAGCGTCTGTATTTGTCCTTTCCTGTAAGTATAGAATTTGCTCAGCATCTTTTGGGGGTTATGAAAAATTTCATACTGTCTGCGTAAGAAGGAAAGTTTCGAGATATTGCCAAGAAAGGTTCTAGCGCAGCCGCAAAGGATTGCCGATACGGCCCTTCCCTGGGATACATCTCTAGTAACTGTGTATGATGCCCGAAGAGTGCCTTAATCCCAATGACGCTCAGTAGTGTCCCATCTATGTAAAAATATCATCTGAGATTATGTAGTAGAGGGGGTATTGCCAAATTATGATAAGCAGCTTTTATATCCTGGAAGAAGATGCCAAGTTGCGATTTACTGTTAAGTACATGTTTATCCCATTTGGCTCAGGCAGAAGTGAGCCGTGTGTATGAAGACATTACGAAATGTTTGGGTTTAAACAACCCAAGCTGATATCTACACGTGGGTAACTTTATCTGATCGGCAAAAGAGCAGCGATAAATATAAAGCTTGTACACGATTCATTTATTCAAAATAGTCTTTCTTTTATGAACAGAAAGAAGAACAGGTGCCAGGTTACCGCTATAACTTAAGTGTAAAACCAATTAAAATTTTTTCCCTTGAAGAATTGTCGAGTCCATTAAATAATGCAAATTATTTTTTGGGCTCTGGAAATATTTATAAATTAAAAAAAATGTAAATAAAAATTCTGATTATTTTGCATAGTATACCTTATTTTACTCAACGAGTGAGTACATACTGTACTTCGGAAGTGACAACATCAGTAATAATAAAGTGTATATAAATAAACTGATAAACTTAACCAATTAAACTCATCGTAGATGATGCGAATTAAGTATATAACATTAACTCTGACCAACTTGTAGATATCAAAAGTACATGGAGTAGTTCCAAAGAATAACAAAAATCCAGTAATAAATAGAAACTAATCTCCGTAGGGTGCTTAAAATCTTTGAGTCATCCTCCAAAGCTAAATGAGCACTGCTTTGGTCACAGATTCAGCTACCTACATTCTAAATATATATATATATATATATATATATATATATATATATATATATAGAGAGAGAGAGAGAGAGAGAGAGAGAGCGAGATCAGCAACCATGAACTTTTACAGAAGCCAGTACACCCCGAAGAAAATAGAACAAATGGATAAAAACTTCCTGGACATCAAAGCGTATGACACTGGTTAGAAACCAAATCATCGTGAGATATAATACAACTGCTTCATATACCACGTAAACAGAGGTGTACTCCAAGGAGATGCTGTCTGTTTCCCTATCTATGGAATCCCTTAACCCTTCATGTCGCTACATAAGAACTTTTATTTCTTATGCAGACAACCTCAAGATGTTCTTTATCTCGCGAGAGAGCCAAGACATCACATACCAGATTTTGGACCTTATATTTGAAAGCTATTAAGATAGAGTTAAACTCCAAGAAGTTCACCCAGATCACTTTTCGAATAAAAATAACACAACACTCCTTCTGGATGTCCTTGTCAACATCAGTCCGATTCAAGAGTCACGCGAGATGAATAATCCACCTTCTCGCACAACTTCCCAAACATTTGTAGTAATTAGAGAAAAAAAAAAAGACCCTTGAACCTCTGGAGAGCACAGCAGATGGGCTCCAAAATGATATAATGAAACTACAGCCTGATTGAAGAGGACTTGGAAATTCCTCCATTCGTCGACGGGAATTGAATCGAAACCTCTCCAAACAAGCAGCAAATGGCGATGTATCATGTCGACTTGTGTTTCATATTAAGTTCAGAAATTTTCTCTGAAAATTTCTGAACTTTTTTTCTTAAGTCCGAGGAAAAAAGATTTCGAAACCTTTAAGTTTAAATTACTTGTTAAGTCTGTCATATTTTTCTATATAAAATGTAATATAAAAAAATAATATAAATAAGTTTTAAATATAAAATTACGAAATAAGTTTTAAATATAAAATTACGATTATAATTTTAAAAATAAAACTGACAAAAAGATTAATAATAATTCAAGTAGTGATAATTATAATAAAACTAATAAGTACCTTCTAATTAGTTGCGAGTAGATTAATACAACTTACTGTGATATAGTTGAGCCATATACGTTTTTTCGCCGTAATTAGAAGGTACTTTTGGATATATATAATATATTATAAACTCTTCTTTATATTATTTGATTCTAGGTTAAAATGGATAACGATCACTAGGAAGTGTGTAGCACTTTAAAAAATACAAAAAAATGAAGCACAGTGTATTGATTGCATTGGATCCAGCAAGGGTCTTGAAACGTCTTGAATGAAATTTAAGTGGTATTAAAGTGGTTTAATAATTAATTCTCAGCCACACCAGTCGCGTTGACTCCAGTCCAGAGAGGAATCAAAACCAGACCATCCCTCAAAGAATGTGAAAAAACAGTGTAGCCACTGTGCTAACTCCGAGGGCATATTCGGGAGTGAAATGGCTTCTGTTATCATCGACACAAGTTGTTGGCTTCAATTGAACTAACAGAAAGACTGTTTTTTGCTGCTGTTAGATACGAAATGGTATCTAACATTTTAATCACTTTAGTGTTTACTTGAAGAATAATGATAATAAACAATCAAAGCTACTCAGAGAGCAGTGAACTCTGTCAATAGACAATGCCCAGTGGATTAACTTCAAACTATAATTACAGCAAAAGAAATCAGCTTAAGTGTACTGAAATAGATACTCTCAAGAAGTTATCATACCTGGGTATTCCTGCTTGAAACCAAGGAGCGCCTCTGAGTTCCTTTTCTTCTGAAAGCGGCGAGCACAGGGAGTCATGCCTAGATTGAAAAATAGTGTTCGTAAACAGATTGCATTTACGAGTAATGAAGATCTTTAACAGACATTTTAATTTCCCATTTCATAAACTTTCGGATGATTAATGCAACTGCGTAATTCAACAGCTGATCGCAGCTTGGACACCGCGCACTGTTCTGTAAAACGACGTGTAAACACACACGATTATGATCACGGATCGATGAAGCTTATAGCTTTACCCAGCGAGCCACTATTACGGCCCCTGTTAAGGAAACTTTTATCTCTTTTGTTAACTTTCTATAGAAGATCTTAACATAATCAAAGCAGCTCCAGAAACGATATCTAAGTACAGCCTCAATTCAAGAGATTGCAGCAAAATGAGTATTTAATGACCAGATAGCAATTTATTGTGTACGGAAGACACAGAATGAAAGGAGTAGGCAAACATTTACTAATTCGAAGTACAAAAGGCAGTTCATTTCTCTAAAGAGCGTAATCTGATGTGGTATGTTTGTTCGAAGGAAGCTAAATCTTGATTAAAAGAAGGCAGAGACCTTCATAATCTGATTGCACAACAAAGGATTGTGTAAGAAGTCATTCATTCATTGTGCACCGCTTAAATGTCTGTACAGAGTGGTGGCTCCTTTGGCAACTTGCCAATGCCCGAATCTGCAGATATGCCAGATGGTTTGGGTGTTACTGAACAGTTGCGGAACAGTTTGTTGCTGTTTCAACCGCATTAAACATTAGGGACATTAGATTAAGTGACTTGGGAGAGAGAGAATTTACATTTATGCTTTTTTTTTTTTAATTTGAATAGAAATTTAAACATTGATTAAAGTCTGACAAGCTGCAGAACTCAAAGCCTTCCACCCTATTTTCGGGATGGAGATATTTTCCTTTACACAACCAATAAAAGTCAAATCAATAAAAATTGACGATAATTTAATTGAATAATTTTTATTGGTAGATAAATATTGAGTCAATTTATCCATGATGAATCAAAAGTGACAGATTTAGCCTTATTTAAAATTGCACGAGCGTGTTTCGGTGCAAAGATTTACAGCTTTCCTTTTAAGTCAAGGAAAACATAGTAAACGAAACTTAGTGGCCTTTCCATGCGCAGTAACTGAAGAGGTCCACATTTCAAAACAGTCTCTACAAAGTTTATCGTTTCCATAGCAGCTGTTGCGATTTTTGGTCGTCCGCATCCGTAATTTTCACCTACTTCGCAATTCATATCATTACCATAAACCGATTTATGCTCGACTATGAAAACTGTAAACAGCCCTCAGTCCTTCAACCTAGTTTTCGAAAGGGAAAAAATCCGTCAACATAAGTTTTCCTGTTCACAAATGTACAGGATATTTCAATTGGGCAAATAGATCACTACTGAGGACATACTCCCAACTTTCCGATGTTCGAAAAGCAGGGTTTCGTTCTTTATTGAGAAGCAAATGTGAACTATTGCAAGATCTTCCAAAATACGCTATAATTCTTTTAAATTCTAAACCACCAAATAAAAGATCCAAAATGCCAATATAGAAGATGGGATTGTTTAAAATGGAGCAGTCAAAATTCCAAAAATAATTCGAGAAAATATTACATGCATTTTAAAATAAATAATTTTATTTGAAAATTTGATGGCTTTTGCTGATATATAAACAAAGTTTTAATAAAAAACAAAAACCACATGCGTTGGCCATTAAAAGTGTCTGTGCAGATACAGTCACTGAGTTCTTACCTCTCAGGAGGGGGTGGAGGAGTTACGCTGCTGTTGCTGCTACTATGGCTGATCCTCTTATTCCTACTACAACAATGTGGGTCCACTCCCCCCTCGTCTGACGTCACGGAATCAGGAAGTGAGGGAGCGTTGTGGTCGCAAGAAGAACGGGATGATCTTTTACTGCTCTGGTTACTGGACGCTTCTGAAAGACTTTCTTCATACGTAGGTGGCGCAGATGGTGACTGGCCATTTCTGCAGATATTGAAATTCTAGAAAACGAAAGAGAAATCAGGCGTTGATTAGAACACCAGAGGCTGCGTATTAAGGTGGGGGACAGGAGGTTCTGTAGCCTCAATTCAAATAAATTATACGTACAAAATTGTCTGATAACAGGGGTAATGAAATAGGTTATTCACTAATAAACAGCGAATTAATATGGGAATAAAATATAAATTAATTACTTATATAAAAACTGAAATTAAATCTCAGGAACGTAATATTCATTCGCTTTCCTACATAATGAGAACGAGCATGCCGGTGAAAGGGGGGGAGGGCGGAATAGAAGCGTAATATCCATTCTGTTTGAGCTTACATTTTTTCCCCTCGAACTTCTGCTGACATTTTTCCTTTTGTTAGAGATCATCACGTATTAATTACCTTCTAATCTCTTCGCCAGTCACCGAGACTGTAATTAGCTTTTATAGCAGCAACAGTATCATCTCCAACATCAACACCCCATCTAGCATTTAATAATGCACCGGCGGTCTAATCAGCAAGAAATTCATTAACTAACTGAATCGCTTTTATTGTGCTTATCATTTGGTATTCAACCTCGCGCTAAGTCCCTTTTCGCACTTCCGAAATACCGAATATCTTTAGAGGTACACAGTAACCATCTCGAATTTCACATTCTTCACACGTGGGTAATTGTTCTCAGTTAATTTGGTTAGTTCACTTGAATTGCTTCTTTGATATAAACGCGTTAAAAATTTACGTTTTAAGTTTTTGGAGAATTTTAATAAATTATGAAGTTTAAATTTCTGGAAATTCAATAAATACAGTCGAATTTTTTTTTTCTGCATCGGCGTTTGTTCGAAATCTTCGATTTATGTGAAGATACAGCTTCTGATTGTGAAATTTGAATAAATGAACAATAATCGAACACATAATTATTAACAGAATGGTTGAAATAATCCAGTTTCTCGTACGATATTTTAGAGCAGTGGTTCCTAATCTTTTTAAGTTCCCTTTAACAAGTATTATTTTCTAAGGCTTCTGATTTTCCTGTATAAAACCAGTAAAAATTTACCGCATATATATTTACGAGTATTTTGTTAATGAATCCATGGATTTTATGGTTTTTCTTCTGAAATAAAACACGACAACTATGTTAATCTGAGAACTATAGAGGAGTCATTGCCAATTGTTTTTTTTTGTAATTGAGTATCCTGTTTTCTCTGACTGTTCACTGCGGGTGATGGTTGATGGGCACCTTCTAACTTCTTCGCTAATGGTGCTGTTCCAAGGTTCAGTTCTTTCTCCTACTTGTATATTAATGACCTTCCATAGTTTTGCTGATGACATCAGCAAAACTATGCGTTTCTCCTACTAGTTTGAGAAACCCTGCCCTGCACAAACAGCTAGCTTCATTTTCTCAAATATCCACTATCAATTCCTTAAATGCTGATCTCCAGGTAATTCTTCAGTAGTGCAAAGACAACTTAGTTGATTTCAATCCTTTTAAAACTCAGTCTTGTCTTATATCTCGCAAAAGGGATTCTTCTGCTTCTATGCTTGCCTTTAATGACACTCAGATTTCTAGACACGATCACATATCTGCATTAGGGATTACCCCGACTTTTCACCTTTCTTGGCATAAGCGCATCACAAATATTGTTTCCTCTGCGTCTAAAAAACTGGGTTTTCTCTATTCGCTCTCGGCGTTACTTTTCTTCCAAACAGCTATTCACTCTTACAAATCACAAATCCGCCCTACCATGGAATACTGTTTCCACATCTGCAGCGATGCCCACAATCTCTCTCTCAGGCTTCTAGATTCCCTTCAAAAGAAGGAAGTTAAGTTAATTAATGACCGATCTCTATCAAAGTCTCTCCACTCTTCTTCATAGATGCTCTGTTTCTGCTGCATGCCTTATCTACAGATACGCCATGAGCACTGTTCTTCTGAATCGGCTTCTATAACTCCCTCTCTCTTCCAAACCACTCTGAAATGTGCTACAACCAGTCAGCATCCTTTTACTGTTCAACTTTTCTTCTTCCTCATTTATTCCTTCAACTTTCGGAAGGAACAACCTCCCTTCATACGTGTTTCCTGAAAACTACAATCTACAGAAATTCAAGTTTAATGTCAACAAGTACCTTCTTTCATCTTCTCAAACTTCAACCCATGCACGGTACTAAGTACTAAAGGTTTTAGTACGTTTCGTGCTTGGATTTTTCATTTAAAAAAAATAATAATAAATAATAAAAACCATATAGTTTGTGATGTAACATGTGTCGTTCATTCTCAAGAGCCCGATGTTTCCCGAAAGCTCCAGCTCAAAGTAAGTTGGAGAGCTGTAAGGAAAAACTGATGAGTTCCGAAATATCCTGTTTAGTTAGACACACACAAGTTCATAAATAACAAGGTGTATGCGAAATGCATCATCAAGAAAGCTGAAGGTCGGCAGTATTTTAATGATTTACAGCGTTAAAGAAAAATTCGTGCTTATTAAGGACTAAAATCGATTAGAAATCATGCCAGGAACCCTCGTGTTCGCAAAACAGAGCTATAAATCTTCCAATCGCACGTCCTTTTAAACATCGTCTGTCATGTGTGATGCCACGAAGCTGGGAAATCGAACGGACATAAAAACTATCAAATAAAATAAAGTCTTGCATGGTTTTGATTAATTTTTATTCCCTTCATGCTCTACCGGGTTTTAATAAGCTATCAACAGTCACTATTTGCGTGTTTTTTTGAGTAACGACACTAAAAAGGTTTTCGCATAATATAAGAGTGAAAAATAAAAATAAAAAAAAAAGCCAGCAGTTTCCTTTTTTTTTTTTTTTTTCTTCTTACTGATCGAGTAACTTTCTCCAGCAGAAATTTAATTAATTTCATAAAAACGCCCAAGTTAAGCGTGTATATTTTAGCAAATAATTAAAAACACATATGATGAATGGCAGATTTCAATTAATCCGTCACTATGAAAAATACTACTTCATTAGGCCGTCCATTAATATGAAGTGCATGAATCCACCAGAACACGTTTCCATGATAAATGTGCTTAACACTAGAGGGCGCAGAGGACACGAAGAAAAAAAAATTCCAACAGATGCAAAGAACGGAGTCCTCAATTCAAAAACTGCTCGCTTAACAAAGCCAAAATCAGTATTAAGATTCATTACAAATCTTCTGAAAGAGGACGGTAAACTTAATGGAAACCAACTTCAGCCTCGTGTTGAATATTACTCTGCAAAGCAGTTGGTAAATGACATGACCCCGGGGAGCTGTCCTAGCTGATTCCTAAATTGTCTGGCTGGCAATAACCTTTCATCTGTAGACTCTTATTTGATCATAAAATTGAACAGAAAAAGCATCCCCCAATATATTAAACAAAATGTCCAAGACGGTTACTGATAATTTAGGGTGCATTACAATGAAACGTAATCTAGGATAAACAGAAAAACGTACAAGCATTGTTTATGCTTGTACGTTTTTCTTTTCCGTTCGGTTGCAATTCATTTCCAGAAATATCCGGTCTGACAATGTGACCGGAATACGAATTGTAACCGGATGTTCTTTCTGGTGACAACTACTAAAGGTATAGTGGACTAATATTATCCCCAGATTCCTGTCAAGAAAACAGAGTTGTTCCTATTTTCTTATCTCCAGCCTTTCATGCTTAATATTATCTCATTAGAAAGCAAAGATAAAACAGAAGAATGTTGCAAAAAGAGTGATCCATGCTATTGCTGGTAACTACATTAAAAATGTGTAATAAAGCAGAATGATACAAACTGACAGTAAGCTTTTATTTAGACCTCAGCAGAATATGCAAAACAGATCTAGTATTTTAAGCATCTTCTCTTGAAGATGTATTTTCACGCTTTCAAGCTCAACGTATTACACATTTTATTAGCATGCATTAGTCACTGGTGTTTTTCCTTCTGTATGAAAACTTGCTCATATCCAACCGTTCCTAAACAGCCCACCATCCAATTATCGTCCCACTGCAATTACTTCTACTCTTATTAAGTACTATAGCCATAGCAGCCAGTGCTGCCAATAAACAACCATATCACATTTCTAATCTTTCTAAAGTAGTGGAGAAATCAATTAACCGCCAACTCTTAAACTACCTAGAAACCTTCCGTCTGATCAATGATCTCCAGTATGGATTCCGTCAGTGTCCATCCACTAGTGATATTCTGGCTTATGTTATTCTACTAAAGAAAAGTTTGGTGAAACTCAAGCAGTTGCTCTTGACATTTAAATACACTATGGCAAATACACTATGGGATATCAGGAAGGTCAACTATAACTAACCTTGCAACAACCACTCTGCACATCTTAGATGCCTTTGAACAAAGACAGGAATTGTCAGTTATATATCTTGACATCCATTCCGCATTTGATGCCATCTATATACCTCATCTCCTACGTCTCTTAGAAAACTACTTCAATTTTCGCGGCGATGTTCTCTGGTTCCTAGAATCTCTCCTATCGAAGAGGAGCAGCCCTGGTAATTCTGAGGGGACCTTCCCTGATGCATTACCCGGCCACACAGGATTAACTTGATGGGACATCAGACATCCAAAAACTTAACCACAGGACCGGATCAGTCCGTGTCCTCTTAAGATACAGTAGATCCTGGCTGCCTCCATGTGGCTAGGGATGGGAGTGTGGGGCTGTGACACAAACCTGCCACAGCCCCCTACTGCTAAATGCCAGGTGCCGGCTAACGCACACCTAATTACATATTTCATCTATCAGATGCATTTTTTTTTTTTTTTTTGTTTTGTGTTAAATATATACGTGAAATTTTGATGCTCTTTTAAGTTCTTTTCTAAGCCGGCAACTTGGCAAAAAGCCTAACAAACGGCGGATATAGGGGAAACCCTGGAAGCCGCTAATAACTTACAAATACACTTTATCTGTATACATGTCGCGAATGGATATATATGTGAGAATGTATATAAATCTTGTATCATGTATATATAAATGGATGTATATAAATCTTGAGAATGTATATAGAATTGTGTGTATAAATAAATGTAAAATGTACCTCAATGGGGGGGGTCCTGTCTGGCATTCTCTTCTCAGCAATCATGGTGCCATTTGTGACCAATAAGTGCAATTGGATCACATATGCTGACGATGTCAAGCTCCTTACTAGAATATCGCCATCCAACTCGGCAGCCGAAATCACTCAGCAAATCACTAGCAAACTGCAGGACATGGCTGACTACCTCAATACCTTCAACCCCCTAAAATCGGCACAAATAACTTATTCTCTAAAGGACAACCCAACAACGTTGGAGCCTGTGCTTAACGGCTCCTCAGTTCCAAGTGTTCAAACACACAAGATCTGGGGGTCGTCTTCGACTCCAAACTATCTTTCAACGATCACATAAACCTCATACAGTCGAGGCTGAATTCACTACGCTGGGTTGCCAAACAACAGCTGCTCCACACCACCGACCCACAACTGGTAAAAAGATACATCGTATCAATCCTTTACCCGACAATACTGTATGCTTCAGAGATATGGGCATCGGCCGCCGAATCCAACATTAAAAGAATATTCTCTGCCGAATTCTGGCTTCTAAAATGGGCCAACAGCAAACTCCACCTTCCCCCAGCTCTCAGATCAACGCAGTTAGCATAAGCTCTTCACCCACGCAGGCTCCGGTCCTACATCGGAGAAAGAAGGCTGCTGTTCACCATCAAGATGGCCACCGGTAAAATTACAGAGCCGAACTTCTGGGATCACTGCTCTTGGCGCATTCCTCCCCCTTATCTCCGGTCTTCAGCACAGCTGCTAGCAAACCGTAACCGGCTAGTACTAACCGACAGATTCCTGCCAAAGCAAATGCTGCCCTCACTGCAAGCCATCGACGGGGACCTCCAAGAAGTGGTCAATAATAAAAAATACAGGAAGGGTATCCTCGTCGAACTGAAAATGTAAAACTGTGCTTTGTTAATAATCTGATTTATCTTTTTTTCTCATGTGTATCTCTTTTGTAAATATGTTTTGTTAACCCCTGGCACCACCATGCCGTGACGGGACTAATTGTATGTCTATCATTGCTGCAATTAAAGATTCTATTCTATTCTATTTCAAAGGCTTTTGCTTGTTTTTTTTTTTTTTTTGCATAAAGGTTTTCTAAAACTTCTATCTTATGATTTGCCAACTGTTTTTTGTAATTGGGTATCTAGTTTTCTCTCTGACTGTCCAATGCGAGCGATGGTAGATTGCTCTGTCTTTTAACTTCTCCACTTATGCTGGTGTTCCCCAAGGTTCAGTTCTTTTCCTCTTGTATATTAATGACCTTCCATTGTCCGGAAATCCTATCCATAGTTTTTCTGACGATAGCACATTGCATTCCACGTGCCATTTTGAGAAACCTTGCCCTGCTCAATCAGCTTCAACTTCTCGAATATCCGCTACCAATTCCTTAAATGCCGATCTCCGGGTAATTCTCCAGTGGGGCAAAGACAACTTAGTTGATTGCAATCCTTCGATAACAATCCGATTTCTAGGAAATATCATATATCTCTATTGGGGATTACCCGGCTCCTCATCTTTCATGGCATAAGCACATTACAAATATTGCTTCCTCTGCGTCTAAAAAACTGGGTTTTCTCTTACGCTCTTGACTTTACTTTTCTTCCAAACAGCTATTCACTCTTAAAAATTGCAAACCCGTCCTTTCCATGGAATATTGTTCCCACATCTGGGGCGGTGCCCACAATTTCTCTCAGACCTCTAAACTCCATTCAAAAGAGGGCAGTTAGATTAATTAATGATCCATCTCTTGCGAAGTCTCTACTCTCTTTCTCATAGACGTTCTGTTTCTGCTGCACGCCTTTTTTATAGCTACTTCCATGGGCAGTGTTCTGGACTGGTTTCTATAATGGTCCCCCACCCCTCTCTTCCAAAGCAGTCCGAACATGTGCTGCAACCAGTCAGCATAATTTTATTGTCCAACTTGAAACTCACAGAACCAACTTTTTTCTTCCTCATTCATTCATTCAACTTTCCTTTTCTAGAACAACCTTCCTTTATTTCCTGAAAATTACAATCTGCAGAAATTCAAGTCCAATGTCAACAATATCTTCTTTAATTTTCTCAACCTTCAACCTATGCATGGTATAGCTTCTAATACCTTTCCTATTTGGGGTTTTAATAATTAAAAAAAAAAAAAAAAAAAAAAACCGGAATATACGATACACAAAAAAATCTTGAAAACTTTGACCACATCAAGAAACAGTTTACTATTGAAAAGTTCACTTTTGAAACAGTTTTGGGGATTTAAATTATATAAAATAAAACAACAACAGCCCCCCCCCCCGGACCAAATCAAATCTATTCTGGCACTTAGTTGAATCTTTCCTACCTTTCGAAAAAATATGCCCGTGCATCATAGAAACGCAAGCTTCTAAATACAGCTGTTAGGTGGTATAGGAGTGGGGAGTCAATCTCATTAATTTATGAATGCACCTTACCTCATTACTTTACCTATTTAATACCTCATTAATTTACGAATGTATACAGTCGACAACCTCAAAATAACAGTTAAAAAGATGGCTTAAGTTAAACTAATAAAATTGTAAATAAAGCAATAATAACCATATAAAGAAACATTTATTACAATTCCCTCTTTTGTCAGCTCTGACATTCATGTCCACACTGAAGTGTTCTGCACATATGACAGAAAGAAACGGCCAGTCTGGTGGTATTGTCCCCAGTTAGCATTCGGACGTATTGCGACATTCTTAAACACTGGGTAAACGCATTCACTTCTGTCTCTACTAAATGCATCATATGTTCTGAATAGGAAGAGTTTCCAGCCACCTTCGATCAAAATACTCGTACACCTATCAATAATAATCCAGTATAGTGTTTTTTTTTTTTTTTTTACGGCGCATCATTCTAGTTTTTAATACATAATTTTTGTTCATGTTTTAACTTAAATGCAATATGTTATTTACTTTTTACTTCTATTAATCAAAATATTCGCAAAAACTATTTAGATAGCGAAATCTCTTTTCTTTCATATCTGAAATGCGGCTCTTAAGAACTTGACATTATCCGAACAGTTTTTGCAGATGCTTGAGTCTACCATCTTACACTTACCCTCTATCTGTCCGAGGGAGGAAGGAGATTTGGCAGGCCATGTGACCTCCTACAACACGAGACAGCGGGGCTGTAGCACCCATCGGGGTCTGTTATCGCCGCCTTCCCAGAGCACTTCGCCTACTGAAACCATTCTGAACTTCCCAGAGGGTGTTAAGCATAAATGTAATGATAAAACGTCTTTGGAGAGTTTAAAGAAATCCAAAACGTAATATTAACCCACCCGTGGCAAGCAGAATTGCACGTACGGAGGTCATTATTTGAAACGTAATCGCCGAAGGGACGTGCTTGGCGGCAGCTGCCAACAGTGTTCGCTCGTGAGCAAAGCGTCCATTCTCATTCGTTACAGATATTAAATTCTAAGAGATCATTTTTGAGAATGCAATTACAGCACGTTAGGTAAAAGGGCCGGAGAAAAGGCAACGATTAACATGCGAACAGTCATTTTGTGCATTCATGTCTTCATCACGCTTGTTTTCTGTTCGAATTCTAAAAACTGCGTCTAGTGCCATCGCGGTTATTAAATGGATTCATCTAAAACAACCCAGCCACTCTTCTTCATCTTGGTCATTGCTGCAGCTAAAAGATTACTTAGCCGCGCTAGCGTTGGCCTCATATTAGCGGAATGAATAACGTTGGCCACACTAATGGATTGCAACTTGAAGAGGTTAGAAATAAAAGAAAAAAATTCTCTTAAATGCTTTTTTTTTGGGATTAGATCGAAGCAGAGATTTTTTTGTATTAATCGGTTGGATTTCGAAGAGCACCAATTCTTTGGATGACAATAACACTAAGAGTCTTCTATCGTTTTTTTTTTTTTTATAATTAGCAACGATGTGGTAAGAGGTCAGTGTCCTGCATTGCGTGCGTCAAGATGATAACGGCGAAAAGGCGAGGCATTAACGGCAGCCGTAGCCGAGTGGTCAAGTGCCTTGAATGACCAGAGTTCAAGCCCGTGACTGCTAAATACAGTGCTGTTTTTTGTATTCCCTCTCTTTTGACCTCCTCTGACCGTGTAGTTGTCCCGGAGAATAAATAGAAAATTTATTTATTTATTTATTTTTCCCGTTCAAAAACTCGTCTTATCCCTCCCCAGCTAGTTATCATGCCAGTCTTATTTTTGATTTGAAAACATCTATAGCGTCGCCTAACAACGGTTTGTAAGGGAAGTTTAGCAATGACGTCACATTACCCACGTGACTGGTGAGAAATGCAATGTCAAATACCGAAATTAAAGCGAGAGCATACGGGGCCACGGTGGTCTTGTGGCAACGTTGCCGGCTTGCTGAATAGCTGATCGAGGTTCGATTCCAGCTCATGGGGATTTTCCCAGGAGCATTCAGCATTGAGTTTGGCGGTCTCAAACCGTGGTCGTGAGGTTTTTCACCGGGATTGACTCCGGTTTTCCCCTCACAACAGACAAACCGCCCTTCGCGACACGGAGGGGTACACGAAAATTTGATAGGGCTAGGGACGCGAGAAGACTAAACTCCGCAGCGTTTTCGCTGCGGACTTTCCTCTTGAGGGAAGGGGGTTAGTGGGGCAGCCGCGCCACCCACCATCATAAGGTGGGTTGTGACCATTCTCTTTAAAAGACACGTTCTGCATCCTTAAAAGAATGCATTGCATGTATCAAGGCAGTGGATTTCAGCTGCAGCTAAAATACATTGATTAAAATGCGAATAATTTATGTTGTTCAGCAAAAATCAATTGCTGGGGTTTCACCTGCTACAAAATATAAGTTCATTACAAAAAAAAAAAAAAAAGGTGGTTAATGTGCGGAGAGCATTTCAGGATTAGCAAACGTTAATAATTCACGATTTATGGCAAAAAAGCAGTACTGTATTTCTGCACCTAATATCCAGTACTTCAGCTACAGTATATTGATAGCCCACGTGATATATATTAAAAGAAAATAATAATTGGTGTGATTTTAAAGAAATCACAGGAAGGGTCAACAAGTATTCCTTAAAATCCATGCAGACGGACGAACAGACAATGAAACAATAATTGTAGTATTTCTATTAGTCCGATTTGAATAATAATAATTTGAAGGCTCAACAAATCTTTAAAACGTCCAAATATAAATTCCATGAAAATTCGTCCTGAGAGTTCAGTTGTTACATGCTGGGGAGAAGGCGTATTATGTATATATGCTAACGTTCTTAAAAACGGGACCATATTTTACAATTGGGCAGTTAATTGCATTGTCAATGTTTACTTTTATTTATTTTTGATGTGATAACATCTCTAGCGGTACCTAGAAGTGGAATGCAACGGAAATGCAAATGTTGCGGTTAAATATTTGTATTGTTGCAAAACGTCACAATCATAAGTGTGAGTGTGACGTTATTCTAATCCCTTTCATAGAAGCCGTTGACTCGACCACATAACTAGGTTCGCCGCTCAGCCAGAATCCACTACACCAATGGAATTCTCAATCAATCTGATTTCAACAGACCACCTAAAATTTAGCTCACCTCACCAAATATTTCGATTATTGCTCGCGATGGCAATCTGCGCTACGCCAGGTAGCGCTATTACAGCTGAAGTCTCACAAGGCGGGGTCCTGTCTGGAATCTTGTTCTCGTACCGAACTGATATCATCACCTTTGCTGGTGACATAAAACTATTTACTCCCTGGAGACACTGCTGCATACATCAATGCCTTAATCCTTCAGAAAATCCGGAATCTTGAGGTCTTCCTCTCCCGTTTCGGACTTCACATCAATCCTGAGAAATCAAAACAGTTGACTTTCTCTCTCAAAAGGAACCCAACAACAGTGTTCCGCGATTTCTGCCGCCCAACAAATACAGATCTGGGCGTTATTCTTGATCAAAAGCTCTCCTTTCTACTGCACATAGACCACCTGCAAATAAAGTTCTGTCGACTGCGGTGGAAGATTAAACTTCTTATGCACGTCCATGACCAGGCTGTTGGGTGCAAATATATTAAGAAATGTGTTTATCCGGTCATACTCTATGACGCCGAAGTCTGGACTTTAACTGCTACGACCTATCTTGAAGTGGACCATATGGAAATTTCGACTTCCCCCTGCAAGAAGGACCACCCGGATGGCGGCAGCTCTCAACATGAGACGTCTTCCTGCAATCATCCACGAGAGAAGACTCGTCTTTGCCGTCAAAATGATGGTCGGCATTATTTCAGTACCAGATTTCTGGGCTAATTGCGGATGGAGGATCCCGGTCCCAAGCCTTAGGGTCAATCCAATCCTTCAGGCCATTCCAAACCGGTTAAAGTTATCTGATCGGTTCTTATCAGTTCAAATGCTGCAGGACATACACTTCTTGGACGGCGACCTCTACAAGTTCGCAGTAGATAAGAAATATAGGTAGAACGTACTCGGTCGACTTTCTTCTCAGGACCACGTCACAGGACATTAGAACCTGCTCCCGAGGACCTGTCCATCACTCCAGTTTTCAAACCTTTCTAGAGTCATAATGCTGTTTTTGTTTTTTTGTCATTTTTATATATCCATATAAAACTGACATATTAGGACTACCTGAGAATCCCATCCACTATCTGTGGGATGCTCTTCTTTCTGTGTGTTTTTATGAAAATAATTATTCTGGGTCGTGTCTGAATGGTGTGTAACTGCAATGGTGGATGCATGACCCTTCATTCAGAATCGTTCTGGCTCCATCAAGCGTGGAGAGTAGAGGAAGTGTATAAATAATGGGAATTTTTCAATCTTTTCGAAGACTCGCAAAGACGTGAAAATGGGGGATTAATGGCTTAATTTTGGGCCCTTGCTACAAAACTATCGTGACTTTGATTGATTTTTATTTAATTTCGGAAAAAAATGAATTTATTTTTTTTACACTTATAACTTCAATTTTTCGATTAATTATTGCAAGTAATTATAAACTTATTTTATATAACCTTACCTAATTATTTTGCTTTTGTCTTTATGAGTTCATGGCATTTCTATTACATACAATTTTTGATAATTTCAGTTGTTTATGTCAGTCATAAAATCAATTTTGCTGCTTCAGAAATAGCAAATTTAATTATTTTTTTAATAACAATCAAATAACAAAATTTAATTCAAATGTTTTTCTCTTTCTGACAAATTCTGAAAAATCAACCCTCGTTCTTCACTAGTTGCGTGCATTCAAGCCGATGTACTGTTTGCTTTAGGGTTTTCGCTAAAGATTCCAAGGCGTAATTAGGAGTATTCTAACACACTAGACCCGCGCGGTAGCACAGCAGTTATAATGACTGTCCTCTCCAAAAACAGAATGGACAAAGGCTCGGGTTCGAATTCCATCAATGACGCGAGGAACTTATGGGCTTTTTTCACTGCATGACTGATTCAGTTGGTCGTAGGTGTGAATAGCAAGGTCCCATGAAAATCGGATTTTTTCGTACCGCAAATAGAAAACAGACTAGAGAACCCATGCAATTTAAGGACATATTTCACACGGGAAGATGAGTTCGTTCGTGGGTGACTGCTGTTGACTTTTTTTTTTTTTTTTTTTTAACACTTACATAAGGCCATCGTCTTAACACGACTCCAATGTGTGGATCTCCTACATGTCCTCGCATGTAGCAGTGGTTAGTGCAGGCCTTTTATTGGCTTTTTTCACTGTGTGGCTAGGTTAGTCGGTCTCAGGCAAAGATGGCGAAGATTTTTTTCCTCCCGGAAACTCGGGTTTTTGGTTCAGAAAACAGGCAATGCGACCACAGAACATAACCAACTTATGCACATAATATACACGAATGGATGAAGTTAATCTCGGGTAGCCATAATTTGGAAACGCTATTGGATGATTTACATCCATCAATAACTGTCAGAAGATGATTCCACCCTGTGGAGATTGGTGATTCACCAATTAATTCTAAGTAGTCCAAAGAAGATTCATCCGATAAATTACATTGGAGCCCTGTAACATACATTGAAATCACTACTTGTCAATGTAGCAATTAGGCCTGGCCTCAAAAGACGCTTCACCACTTGCTGCTGAAGCAGCTTTGACGAGTTTTTGAATAGTGAACATGTCACGGTTTGAAGTTAGGATTGCTATTCTTCTCTGAAAACTCCATTCTCCTTAAATAGAAAATACAAGCAGGTGCAAACAGGAGTTCAAACGATACTGCGTTAATTGGCAGTCGTTTTATAAACGGTTATATCCAAATGGTTATATTCTCTAGCCATAATTTAATAAAGAGAGAAAAAATAAGATAAATATTGGTATTAATGGTTTCTAAGCGAGAGTTCATTACCGTAAGTGTATTATGTCTGTAGAAGCATGTTCACGGAAAAGGAAAAAGCACACCATCCCCCAGAAATTGACTAACTGCGTAATGAAGAGGACCTTAGAAATTCCTCGAGTCATCAACCCCAGACTTCAAAACAAGTAGGAGACGGCAATGTATCCTGCAATTACTCTACCTATTCGTTAGCGCTGAAAAATTGGCAAGTATTAAAGTTGTAAAAGCAAAGACAGAACGATTCCTCGCCATGCAATCAGTCCCAAACCAGGTGACCTCAACGCATTTTGACGAAATGAAGTATACCAAAGAAATGGCATATATTTCCAATTCAGCTTCATATTTCCAATTCAGCTTCATATTTCAGCAAATGTACGTTACTCTTTCTGAAGAAAGACTCTATGACCGTGGAAATGCATTGAACGAAACAGAAATTGGCATTGTAATTACTATAAGACAAACAGTCTTTGTAAATCGATTCTAAGTTGGAGAAAATGTCTATTAAACTTCATCATTTGAGCCCTAAATTCGACACCCAACTGCTACTTAATTAAATTCATTTATAAATTCAAAAGTGCAACGTAATAGACGCTAATGATGAAGACACTTATTAAAATTGTTCCTACAGGAATAATTGAATCATATATTAAATAAGGATTTTCGTGAGATCTAATGGCTCGTAGCATTTGCAGGAAATCCTCTGCATTTTAATTTATTAAAACGTACATTACAGATCATAAAGTCCCCAGTTAGGTACATCAAAAAGCAGTCTATTACGAGGCATATGTGATTGGGTGATAGAAATAAAAATAAATGACTCATTAAACAGAGAAATCCTATAATGATAAGTACGCAGACTAAATTAGATACGATTAAATGTATTATTTACATCCTTTTCTTACACAATTAGCAATCATCACTTGTACAGCCTTTGACATGAGCGCTGTAGGCAGATTCCTGTTATATAAAATAAAGTGGAGCCCAAATAAAAATTTTAATGCAGAGCACAGTCCCAGTTCACTTACGTATCTCTTCACTGGAGCTAATCAATAAGATCAGCCAAATACGTTTTTTCATCTTTGATCAAAGAAGAAAAAATGTTAACTATTACCTTCTTTGCATTCCCTTTATTAGTTTAAATGAGGAGGAAGTTATCATTATAAACCAGAAACTTGACAAGTCTCATGATAAGTCTTATTTAATAAAATCAACGAACTAATCTTATTGTCAAGAGAATATTCTTACAATTGGTTGAACTGAATCCTGTGTAGGGAATTTTACTAGAGTGTGTGATCGTCGGTTACTTCGAGGTCCTGAAAGTCCTATCTCAGATAAAAGATTCATTAATGATCTTCTAGAAAAGAAAAGATTCAAATATACTATATAATACTGCCTGTGGAAGCGTAGGTCTCCCTCTATTTTAAGTAAAAGCCTGTAACACCATAAGCCATGAAAACCAGCTTTTAACATGTGGAATGAGGAGAATGACGTTGGTTGGCTGTGGAAGGGCTTTGGATAAATTGTTGGATTTTAGGCGTACCTGCAACTTAGACTATATTGGGCCATTGTGTGTGCGCGCGCTGAAAAACATTACTCCTTCCGTCTGATATTGGCAAATTAAAGCTTCGATTCAAAAAAGCCTTTAACAATTTCTCCAGCCATCGACTAGACGAATCTCTAAATTCCTCCAGTCATCGGGCCTCGAACCCAGATCTCTCCAACCAAGGGACGTAGCCACCAGGCGACTGTTTTGATGCAGAAAGAGTAGAATACTAGCGCTGCCCACCACCCTAAATCAGTCGAAAGTATTACCAGACGAATCAGGGCTCTCATTAAAGCATCTGGATAATCCCCAAAATTTAACAAGGAGATTACACGTGCCTCCTCGGGTCCCCTTCAGCACACCTCTGGAAATAGCCTTTATTTGATGAGTTATCAAGTATATGTAGGAGAAGGAAATGATACACTCAATAAATAAAAAAAAAAAAACAGGACTCGGTTTGTCTTTACTCTGATCTTTTTGTTGTTACAAGGTTGAAATCGTGTGGAGATATACCGGTCGTAAACATCAATAAAACAAGGGACTTAAAAATACAAGAAGTTATTTCGAGGCTGGTTGCAGCAGTGCCACATTGTAGCGTGATGGACAGGTCAAGCGTAAAACACTTTCTTGAAGAGTTAATAACGGCAAAATGATAATAGCGTGATAAGAGAAAACCTCTTCTTGGGCAATAACCGGATGCACTGACAGACACTAGGGAAATGATAAGGAAGTCTTTTTCAACCCAAATTATCTTGCAGTTTGTCCGCTATTAATGTCTAAGGGATTCCCGTTCTGTTATGACCCAATGCAGGTTACTACAGGCTAGCAAAAGAGATTCTGGATACCTTCGCATTAGTTCAGGGGTAGACATAACATTACGTATGAAAAAAATTCAGATATTTTCAAGCTGCTTAAGAGTACTTTCAGTGAATTCCTTCAATAGAATTTGTTTTTAATTTTGTATTCGTAAATTCTTAGTTTTCAAAAGAAAATAACACAGGCAGAGAGAGAGAGAGAGAGAGAGAGAGAGAGAGAGAGAGAGAGAGAGAGAGAGAGAGAGAGAAAATAAAAAAAAAAAAACGGCAGAACAAAATCCTGGATGAAGAAAGGTACAGAAAATATAACTGACATCGCGTGACAACGAATGAATTCTTACCGTAGTTTTCCTTGGAGAAAACGCACCGAATTCTCTGTTCCCGTTATCTTTGGACGCTGAATCCTTGGACACACCAGCACCCCAACTTCCTTCCTCATTGATGTACCCGCCAGACGGAGGCCTCGGGCTAACGTCGTCCTTCCGACTGTCGTCATCGCAGTCACCATTGCCTACGTCGACATTCTTCAGTAGAGGAGGTTTGTCCCGGAACTGTTTGCAAGAGTTCATCTGCGTAGGGGAGTTGTTATCGCTACCGCTGCTGCCACTGACAGGCGACCACAGATCCCGCACTGTCGTACCGCTTGTCGGATGAGACGGGCCTAGGGGGAGAAGAGAAAGAGTGCTCGGTGGGGATGCTGGTGTCGATGGCTGCGTCATGGAGGTGCCGGATACGGGGAGGTTGAGCACAACACCACTTGAGACGTCGATCCGCGAAGGGTCAGGAAGAGGACTCACAGAATTATTTAGCTCCATCACTGAGGCCACCATGGGGTCATAGTGTTGCTTTTTGCCGACCACCTTCTTAGCCTGTAAATATAAAATGAATATACTCAGAGATTTATAGCGAAACACTAACTTACAGTGAATAAATCAAGAACGTTATACGTACAGGGATTATTCGTTTTACATTTATTCGCCACTTATAACTGGCGATTTTTTTAAGAAATTCCATATTAAAAGTTCTGCTACTTTCTCAAGAACAACAGCGTTTATATTGTCATCTGTTTGTTAAGTGTAACAAACTGATGACATATAAACGTTTATAACTTTATTTAATTTTCACAATTTTAAACAAAATCATTGATGTATTGTTGTACTAAGATTGTGTCTAACGCTTGAGAACAGCATATAAAAAAAATATAAAAAGAAAACGTAGGCAGGTGAATACGAACCACAGTCACCTCAAACAAAAGACAAAACAATCGCTAATAACCAATTTTTAGTATCCCCTCCCCCCTTTTGGATATTATTTTATTGTTGAAGTTTAATTATAGAGTTCATAATCCATTGTGTATGTGTTATGTTGCTGTCCATAATTTTCTAATACTTTTAGAATTTTGAAGGAAGCCAAAGATCACCTTCCACAGAAGGTGGAAGAACACAGTAGCGTATTAACTCCACGAAAAAACCACACCAATAATGACAACAGCCAAAACATGGTGGAAATGCCAAAAAGGAAATACAAGTAATTCTTAATTATCATTCCAAGACCCTGAAATGAAGTCATTGTGAAGAAAGAAGACCATCTCCTAGCAGAGGGAGCCACTTCATACAAGAAACGGCTCAACAAACCGATGAACGAAGAATAACTTACTCTCCTGGAGGAAGAACAAGAAATTCATGCAACAAGTGCTGTAAATAACTTTCCTAAGAGCCGTAAGAGGGCGCACGTGTCACCGACGACAACAGGTAATTTGAAGTGAACCGGGTCAACATCTGCAAACATACTGCCAGAAAGACCTGGCCGTTGCATCCATTTGCTGGTAGATAAAGGGATTTATAACCTACACGTGCCGCATATCGCATATTGCATTTTAATAATCCGTGAAGAACGAGACGACGCCGAGCTGACGATACACTGAACTCCCGCATCTTCGCCAAACACTGCGAATTCCGTCGATTGGAAACAGAAGTCCAGGGAATCCCCAAGGTATTGAAAATGGAGTGGTTGATATCCCTCAGATACGACCTGGAACAATAGGAACATTAATGGGATTGGTTGCCACGGTAACGGGAGGGAATATGTTACCAAGTTGACAAGATTCAATTGCAGTTTGCCGCTCCTAATGCCGGCAGTGATCTGCGGCCTGAAACGACACGCCGGATTAAATGAAATCTTGTTTGTGTAGCTGAACAATGAGTACGACCGATCCCCGCACGGCAAGTAAGACTGGGCTGGTGAGAAAGAAGGAAGAAGCTGTGAAGATATGCAATACACTTAGGAGTTTTCGGCGGTAGTGTTTTTTATTATTATTATTTTAATACCGGTACACTAAACACTGCGACAGAAATACACCCTTTTAGTGATCCCAGACAGGACAATTTTGGCCTTCAGACAGAATCGGTAGAGTTGGGAAAGAAACATAGCAAAAAGGACGAACTAATCCACACATTAAATATGCAATAACAGCAACCACAGACAACCTGTACAAGAAAAACCGGATATTTTAAGATTAAGATGCACGCTCGATAATGTCGCACGTTCGAGACCTGTCCCCCCCCTCCCCATCCCCAACGAGATAAAACTAAGGTACATCAAAGATAATACAATAGAAATAAAAGATTGAATTCCTCTCTTTCGGTGACATCTGGGCTGAAATCGGATTGAAGCTATCAAGTGGGCAACCCGTTGCGCTTTCGTAGCAAACAGGGGTTAGCGATATGGCAGATACGAATTGGTATCAAGCCAAAAGGAAACAGTGGTCACAGTGATAGGATGCGGAACAAGGTGTTTAGCGCCTTCCCCGAGTGTGCGTATGTTTATTGAACATTTTGTGATTGATGATAGAGAGTCGTGTTGTTATTCTCACCATCCACGGAAACAGAGCGCTGTGTGTGTGTGTGTGTGTGTGTGTGTGAAGTGGGGGAAAAGAGATAAAACAACCATTAAGGACCTCGAGTCCCTAAACTCTCGGCTCAAACCAACAGGGGTGTCAATTGTTGGCGAGTTCCGATAAGTGACCTCTCGCTACGCAACATCTGGCCAGGTAATATGCACCCGACGTATAATTGAATTTCTGTCTTAATTGCTCCGCCCCGTCTAACAATTAATACAAGCGACGCACATGGCTTGAACTAATTACACGGCCCTACGACCTCCGGTAATTGTGCTGTTTGTTCCGCTGTGTTAAATGTAAACGCGCGCGCGCTTGACATAACATTAATTAGATTTCACTTATCGCATCCAAATGTATAGTTCACTAATATCGGAGAGTCGCCGCTATGGGAAGAGAGAAACACACGAGAGAGAGAGAGAGAGAGAGAGAGAGAGAGAGATTTAGGAAACAAACAAACACAATTATAGATTCAGGATAGCAGAGCTTAGCTTAAAAAAAAAAAAAAAAGCTCATTAGAGGTTTTGAAGGCGTGTAAAAGTTGGCTGGGGTTTCTTCGTTATATTAGAGAGGTTTGAAAGTAAAGGGTTTAGTATTACCCTTGTCTTTTCTTCGAACAGTGCCCCCTCATGGGCAGCACAGTTGGTAGGATCGCAGTCCTCCCTACACCCGGTGGAAAAGACCAGAGCTTGAATCTCGTCGATGACTGAAGGAATTTAAGGGTCTTTTTCACAACGTGGCCGAGTTAGTCGGTCTCAGCGAAGACAGCATGGTTTTTTCCTCCCAGAAGTTAATTTTTTGTCCAGAAAACAGAACTAAGAGCACACAATTTACAGACAACATACACGAAACAAAATGGCCTTAGTCGTCGATGCCCCACACCCAAAAACAACCAACCAACCTCCAGTGGTTTCTATAGAACATTAAAAACCCAACGGAATAAGAGAGCGCAAAATTATTACAAAAATCTGAGAGTTAATTCAATGGTTTTTTACTTCTCCTTACGAAGTTATTAGTTAGCCCTCGTGGCCTCACACCATCTGGCGATGCTTTTCCCATGGAGCTGGCAATTTACAATCCTGATCCATCCATTCATTCTATCCACGTGCTTCTTCGCTTCCATTTTTTCCCCCGGTAATGTTTCAAGTAATCAATTATGGGGCTGTTGATTTATTTCTGTCATTGTATCTCCATTTCTTTTCCTATCTAAGCGACTATATCCAGCTGTTCTTACCATAAATCTCGTTTCTAAAGTAGTTATTCTTCTTTCATCTAGTTTCTTTGAAGTCCAAGTTGCACTTTTGTTAGTGCGTACTGGTTTTACCAACGTCTGATAAATTTAAGTTTGTGTTTTTGGATAAGTCAAGGTTTAAAAAAAACATACACAATTCCTATCGTTCTGTTGGAATTTAAGAAGAGTTTTATCTTTAGATAATGTTACACGAAGATGATTGGAAAGTGCACGATGGACTGAAATTACTGCCAAGAAGCTTTAGAAGAGATAAGAGATATTATTTCTTTTCGACTAGCGTTTTAGACATATGGGCAGTTTTCTTTTTAAATTTTTTTAGACTTTTTAGGCATCGATTGAATTTTTTAATAAGTTCTTTTCAAGTAGACCTTTGAAGTTGGAAGAAAATGCAGGTGATATTTTGATGTTGGCCAGATCTGATATGATTGATTCACATATCGAACAGTCTTAGAATATTTGTCAAAAAATTTAGATAAATGTAATTTTTGTGATGATCAGATCAAATATCAGGAATATCTGATCATTCGCAAGTTTTGTACCCTGGAGACCATTCCAGTGGCACCTCACCGTCCCTATTCGCCCAAAATGCAAAGCAGCAGTTCAACTCTATTAAAAAGAAAGGTTCCAGAAGTATTTCCAAAAGGGCAAGAACATCAGAAGCACTGTATTCGTTTAAGAAGCCAGTATTGTTCAGAGGAATGTGCTAATTTAAAATTTATATGTACGAATATTTTTTTATTAAGTGATCAAAGAATTCATGTGCATTTTTAAAATAAAATTAAAATATACTTAAAAAAATTAACAAAATCATTGTTTCCTGTAATCGTTTAGTAAGAACGCAGAAACTCATAATGGACAACACCCTGTTGTATTCCACCAGACACACAGCAAAAAACTCTGTTGATGAAGTAGGGGGCTTCGATGTGTGCGGCACAGGAACAGGTTGAAAACTAGTGATGTAATCATTGACGTTGCTGACATAAGCCATTTTTCAGTCGCACGTTAACAACCGGTCCAAAAATGACTCATTTTTGTGACGCAAAAGCAGCGATAAGCAAATTGATAGTTTATGGAGTTTGTTGACGGCTGTGAGTTTATGTGGAACCCGTTTGCGCAGCTTGCACACCTTTACCAATCGATGCAAACGCAAACGAATGGTTTAATGACTCACAATGCATTTTTCTACAAGCGCCTGGGCATGCTAGGCTTGAATCAAATTCAATGGCGGATGGTGGTCACCCATGGGATGCACCATCGAGTGACTCATCCCTTGATTAAATTTTTTTAACCACTTTTGAGCTGTGCGTCTGCTTAGTATCTTTTGGGATTGCCTGTGCAGTTTTTATGCACAATTTATACTGATAAAGTAAACATGCTCGAATAACTGTGACTGGATCAGCCATCTTTTCGACACTTTACATTATTTCACCGAACCTAAGTTTATGCTTGCTAGGCATTAACTGAGTCAGTGTCACTTGTACTTTCGAAGTACAATCACCATTCTACAATGGTTTCAACACAATTGTTTTTTTTTTATCAAAAATATTGATCTTGTAAAAACCGCACGAACCTTTTTCAGTCAACCTGATAACAAATTCAATCGCAGACATTTTTGTTCAGATTTCCTAATTGTGAATACAAACCGTTGCTAGCAATATGCGGCATACGGTTTTATAATTATAAACTGGTTTCCATTCTTCAATGTTAGACACCAAAGGATCCTATTGAAATATGTATGAAAGATGACTTTGGATACATTTCAACAGGAGGTTGCTCATTACTAAAGTTGTTCGAGAAGACCTTTTTACTACCATTTACTGGAAGCCCTTTTTAGGATTTAGAATACAAAAGAACAGAAATTGACATAACCCTGCTTGATGTAAAGACCGCTTACCACAATATTTTAATAACAGCAATTAATGCCGAAATAAGATTCCAGTACAAATACTGGAATCTTATTTCGGCATTACTTGTTAAGAATACCACAACTACTAAATTGAATATTACTGGAGGCAATACAATACACGACAGGAAGGTGCGCTGTCTGCCTTGTTTTCGTCGCGAGCTTCCTCTAACAACAATGTTGCTCTAACTACACGTTTTACACAGTTGATATTGAAATGCCCATCATTTCCAAAGACCATACCCAAGAGATACAGGCAAGGTAACTCACAGATGTGCTAGTTTGAAAATATCCATAAGCCTGCAGTTAAATCCAACAAAATCAGAACTACTATTCACTAATAAGAAGGTTAAAGTGAAATAGGGAACTGTGATTAAGAAGGTAAATTCCCACAGGTACTTAATCCTAGATGGTCTAACGTTCCGTCCCCACGTTGCAAAGGCAAGAAACGAGATCTACTTTGCAATGTGGAGAGCAGCCTTTCTCCACATTACAATTCAGTACATACAATGATGTACAAACAACACCAGTATATGCCTCAAGGATAAGGTCCTCAGCGCCACACAGGTATACGGGCAAATTTATTAGTTTCGAATATTGGCTATTACATATACACTGCTCAACAAAATTCACAGAACATGTAGAAAACGTGGTGTAACTCGTGCAGCTTGCGATGAAGCGGGACAAAAAAATTGGTATGATGGTGTACCATAGAATAATGATGAAATAAAGAGACAGCGAGAAACTTCGGACAGGTATAAGGGACATTTATAGAAGTTATATAACAATTGCCAAAAAGTTCGCATTACAAAAGGCAATACAAGATGCTCAAAAATATAGTCAATGACATCAGTAGGGCGTATAATCCAACGGCTAAACAGATCTGACAGCAGTGAACCATGCTCCATATAAGGGTGCCTATAAGATTCTGTGGCAACAAATCCCATTCTTCCACCAGCGTAGACCTCAGTTCACCAAGGGGCCGAGCAATTAGCTGTCGGCGTGAAATGCGACGCTCAGGGTCGTCCCACACATGTTCGATCGGATTTAAGTTTGATAATGGTGCTGGCCACAGCAATCGTTGCATATCTTCAGTTTCAAGATATTGCTTCACCACTTGAGCTCTATGTGCAGTGGCCTGGTCATGCATGAAAAGAAAATCTGGACCAACCGCACCCGTAAAAAGTCGCACAAAGGGTTCGAGGATCTGTTGTCCGTACCTGTGCGCAATTACGGTACCCCTATCAAAAACATGAAGGGGTGGGAGCCGGTGATCATTATTCCACCTCACATGAGAACATCGCCTCTACCATAAGTGTCCCTTTCTCACATTTTGGAGGGATGGTATCGCATTCCTCGTTGTCTCCAGATGAAATAACGTCTAGAATCTGTTTGTAGCCTAAAACGAGACTCATTAGAAAACAGAACTGAACCCCATTTGTCAGGGCTCCAAGTCACATATTCACGGCACCAGTTTCGACGAGCTCTTCAGTGGTTTAGAGTTAATGGGATACAAACCACTGGCTTCCTTGCGTACAGTCCACTTGAATTGAGCCTTCTTAACACAAGTCTGTTTGAAAAGTTTTCACCTATGTTCTATGGCCGCAGTAACCTCAAGCGACAGTTGATGGCAGGACATCGTACGGTTCCGGCTTGCTGTTAAAGCCAGATAGCGGTCTGTTCTGGTTGACGTAGCCCTCTGGCGACCTTGGCTAGCTCTTCTTGTAATGGTTCCCCTCTCTTGAAACAGCTTCCATAGCACCGAGACGACACTGCGTGAGAACCATTAAGCCAACGTGCCACCTCCGCCAGAGATTGTTCGGCTTGAAGTTCTCCAACGGTCTGCCATTTCAAAGAATCATCTAAATGACGATGACTTGCCATCCTTACTGCTAAAATAAAAAAGCGAAATATTACAACTTATTATACAAGATCTCACTGTCGTGCTTTGCATCCACAAAGACATATCACATATTATTCGAAAGGTCTTGATGAGCAATCGAGGTTATTTAATTCTGATTAAATATCATAAACTAAATTTTAATTATGAAATTACACAATTGATGGTGTTGTGTTAAGCGCCATAGAAATGCTAATACAATACTAAGACAATGTATTCTTTCAACTTGAAAAACCCAAGAAGGAAAAACCACACGACCCCTCTCCAAAAGCCGATAACTCAACCATGTTGTGAAAAAATCCAGTAAAAATCCCTCGCGTCACTCACGGGATTCGAAATCAGGCCTTTTTCAGGAAGGACGTGTGGAAGGACGACAATTATACCCACCGGCCATCCTTGAGAGTTTGCGCAATTGAATGAGACCTATGAATAAGCCTTTTAGCAATTTTGGTAATATATTCTCTTGACTGGATGGATCAGAGAGTGATATTAGATGTCATAAAATCCACTGCGACCGTAATTTATATAATTTGTGATTTTTGAAAAGAAATGCAAAGAGTCAGAAATATTACAGCCTAATAACTAATTTCCTCAGCAGAATGCCGCCGGAAAATTTCAAGAGTTACTTGAATATATTACTGTATTTTATGGGGTCACAAAATACGATAACATTCTTGTTTGTGTGTCTCTCTCTCTCTCTCTTATAAACTCTTGGCAGCCATCCTGGAGTGAACAGAATTTTTCTTTAATTTCCTGTAATGTATAAATCTACATTTCTACAAAATTTTTCTGGCTTTGTTACTAATTTTGCAGCTTACTAAAGTTTCCAACGACACATAGCTGCAATTGCTTTACACTCATTAGAGTTTGGGGAACAACCATTTCCAGACGAAACCGCTTTTAGATAATTTAGGGCATGTTCGAAAATATTCAACTGGAAAATTTCAAGGGTCATGATTTTAAAATGAGAAAATGGATAATCATGACGTTAACATCCATGGCCACCGCCGAGATATTAGTATTTTACTAATGTACAACAGTAGGATTATGATTACTGCCACTTCGAACTTCTTTATCCTCCCAAATATAGAATTAGAAACGAAAGAAGTACAGATGATGCAACCCATAATCTGCACTTACCATACACATTCTAAAGTCTATTTTTTGGTTATGAGTACCAGAACAAAAGCTGGTGAACATGTTCTAATGCTGAGTCAGTACTAAGGCAAAAAAACAACTTCGATAATTTTACTATGGCCCTTGATTTCAGCACGAGTCTTCGCTCAATAAGTAAACACACTGCTATGCGTGTTTACTGAGCGAAAGGAGCTGATCAATACGGAAATCTCTTCCTGTAAACAATGCTTAACTCCCTGCAGAATTCTGTCAAAACTCACCCATCTGGAAATTGTTTACAAAGTTGCTCATTTACAGAACTGCAGCCAAACTTGCCTTCTTCAGAACATCGGACTTTAATACACCAAGTTAAGCAGGTTAGTCCGAGTAAAATCTGGCAATCCAAATGGGATGCTTCATAAGCACTGCTGCTAAGAGGATCGTGTTTAGTCCAACTCAAAAGGAAATTTAAAAGTTTATCTCTCTGTCTGAAATATGTAATATTTTATCGTCAGCTTTTCCCGATAACAATCAAAGTTTCGGCTACTATTCCACCTGGAGAGGAGTTTAGGAGAGTGGGCAAAACGTTAACCATTTCTGCCAGCGCACACAAACACACAATGGAAATGACTGGCGTAATAGAATCGCCACTGTTGGCTGCTTCTCCAAATACGGCAAATGTCAGGAATAATATCGGCTTAGGTTTATGCTTTTGACAACCCCCCGCTACTCTGTTTACGGTAGGGATCTGCGGTACGTTCGGAGACGTCAAACCTGTCTTGCTCAGCCAGTCAGCCAGCTGGTAAAATGCACTGTTTGTTGCTTGGATATGTCGATTTTGATTGGCTCTTAAATTGCTAGCTTGAGATTCCAGTCTCCCCTTTCAACAGCAGGCGTTTTCTTTTCGCATTTAAAATATGTGAATTTTGCTTATGGCATGTGCAAGGAAAGATTTTTGTATTAGATTTCCATTTGTCCCAAGAGGCATATTCGCCATACAGAACTAATCAGGAGCAGTTCGTGGCATTCTAACATCTACTTCACCGAAGGAGACGTCTTCAACTTATTCTTACCAGTTTTATACGCAGTGTCCATTGATAAATAAGTCGACATTGCAGTTAAAGCATATATTCTTCTGGCTTTCTTATTTCACTACCCATTTTTAAAAGGAGAATTGAATAAAACTGAACTACAAAATCACAAACTGTGAAGAAAAACGTGAGCGTCGAAACAGAACTTGACTCAACCAATCCATTCAAAAGCTTCAGTCTGGATACCAGTTAATAATGATCTGTTCGATATATTTATTTTATCCTTCTGCATTCAAAAACGGACATTATATCTACTGAATTTATAAGAAAATGGGAGAGCATTCTAATCCTGTAAATTAATAGGCCATCTATAATTTTAGTCTATAATAACTTGGGCTTATTACCAGTTGATTATCAGAAATTTTGGTTTATAAAAGTATGAGTTTTACATCAGTTCTTGTAGGTTTGCCGTTTTACATTAGAATGAAATCCAGCTCCTAACCTTAGAACATTTTTGCATTCCAATTTGGATATCGATAAGCATATCAATGCCACGTTCGATTATGTTTTACAAGCGTTCAATAGAATCCCACGATTCTGTTACAGAAATTGCGCTCTGTTGGATCATATTGAGTATACACTCCAACTGCTTCGTGGCTTTAATGGAACTATCTTCTTTTCACGTTTAGGTATTGAAGAGGAAAGGATGCTCTTTTGAGTAGACTTGATAACGAATTCCAAAGGGATTTTGAAACGTGCGAGATTACTTGGTTTGTTGAAATTTTCTGTAATTATACAAAAACACCCAATAAACTGTAATAATTTTGTTTTCAACACAGGGTTAACCACTTTATTCAACTTTATATTAGAATTCTACGTAACTCTTGTAAGAACCTTCAACTGCCGTGGGGAGAGGGGTCTTAAGAGTACATCCAGTGTACAGCCGCCTATCTTTTTCTTTTCCATATTATTCTATTCTATCCCATGGCCAGATGCCAGAATTGAAAACACAATTTTTCTTTTTCATAATGAACCACGATAAATGCCTCCTCCTCTAATCATATTAAATTCATTGTATCACTTTGAAGTGCGGTGAATGAAAGGGCACGTCATCTTGTTATATATTCTTGGCTGTTTTCCCATACAGAAAAGGGTCTCAATGAAGAATCGAACTCAGAGGAACCTCGAAGAATGTCCTGGGGTTGGAGGAAAAGAGTGATGTACATTAATAACCTAAAAGCACAAATAATCAAACTAGACCTGAGAAGTCAACACTAAAATACAGTAGCACACCCATTCAGTCGGTTCGAATCCAGATGACTGCTCATTTAGGTTGGATCTAGATCATCCTATGATATAATATAATTAATCTATAAATTACAATGGTAATCAAAGAGTAAACGCAAAAACGTAAATAAATCAAAAAACGTTTTGTTAGATTAATATTAGATTGAGATAAAACATTAGTGAGACGTTTATTTTAATCCGACCTTCGTGCATTATCTTAATAATACACGAAGGTCAGACAAATTAATATGAAATTGAGTTATTTAAATAAATCGGCCATATATGGCGCGTCTATAATCTATGAAACATGCTAATAAGGCGTTTGATCTCCATAGGTAGAAATAAAGGCGTAATATCATCTGCTCATGTCGAGAATAAGATTTAATTTTAGCTATTGGTATCATTTCTTGCGTAAGGGCTGACGCAAACTCAGATTTCCGAGATTGGAAATCTCACTCTGAGATCCCTTTCCCAAAGGGATCTCTGAGTGAGATTTCCCTGAGCACTCTTTAGGCTAGCGCCGATCCTGACAATGGTTCCATCTCACACCATTAAACTAACACCTCTAAACATGTCTTTCCAGTGTTTATTTACAACTCCCCCGAGTGGAAAAATTTTAAAGATGCCACTGGCCCTAATTTCTTGGAGGACAAAACGTCCCCCTCCTCGAACTCAGCCAGCGTAGGAGTAATGAAACTAAAGATGCCTGAAGATTCCAGAGAGGTCGCTGGACTAAGACTATCCAAGATATATTGGGAAGACGAGGAGAGGAGAAATGCAAATTATCAACCACTTCCAGCCATCAACATACGAGTTGATGACCTTAAGGAATGGTGCCTCTTATTTGAATAGCAAGACCGAGGTAATTCGTGGTGACTTGTTTCACGTTGTGAGGTTGATGTATATTGTTGCGAACTACCTACACAGGTCAGTGCATCAGATAGTTTACCTCCGAATGGATTATGTGAAGTTATTTCGAATTAACGTAAAGATAAGAAAATGCTTCATTCATGCACTAGGGAAATCACACTTATTCTGAAGATCGAATTGTGTGTGTTTCACGAGATATAACCACCGAAATTTGCTATGAGAAACCTACCCATTCCCCTATAAGATGGATCAACTAAGCACTAGATGGGATTTTTAAAAAAAAATAGCTAATGTACACAGTGCGTTAAAATTCAAGCGCGTTAAGAAATAATAATAATTTACGATTCATAACAAAACGAGCAAAAAGCAAAGACTTTTTTTATGAACGAACTCTAGAACATTTCCTTTCTGCGCATCCGCCATATTGTTCATTCATTCCTCTAATCAGCGCATGGCAACGAACATATACATTAATATCCAGTGCTTCAGCTAAAATTTGGTATATGGTTAGTCTATGGGTTATATATGAAAAAAAAAATAATGGCCAGTTTTCTATTGGTTCAATTTTAATCAAATTTGGAAGAGCCAGACAAATTCTTCTTCCAGGGCCAAATATAAAATTTCACGAAAATTCACCTACTGGAAGTCGAGTTATTACATGGGAATGGACAGACAAAGTAATAAAAATAAAACAAAGAAAGAAGAATGAAGAAATTGACCGATTTCTATTGGTCCGATTTTAATGAAATTTGGAATGGCTCACAAATATTTTTAACAAAGCCAAATATAGAATTTCATGAAAATCCATCATTGGGATGAAAGATAATAGGCACATGCTAAGGCGCCTAAAAGGTTTCTTGCGTTATCTATTTTCAGTAGGCATAAGTCAATATTCGAGTACGATGGTACACCTTTGAATGGAAGTAAGTATTAACTGGAAGCTTAAAATATAATTATACTATTATGGTAGTTTCAAAATCATTTTCTCGGGAGGAAATAACAATTACTATTAATAATTAATTTTATTGGTTCTTAATATTATTAGGATCTTTTTGTTAAGAGCTTCTCAAGAAACAGCAGAAATCCACGTTAGCAAAACATACACTGTTGATATGGCCTTGGTAGGAGTTGTTCTGAAAGTCAACGAGGCTTGCATACTTTACACACACAAGGACACGCCAGCTTTGCGAAGGTATCATGTCAACAGGTAACGTCACGTTAATGGATGTTACTCTCCCTCCCCCACTCCATCCCGCCGATCACTTTTCATTCAAATGGACAACTGAAATGTGTCTGCATAAAGCGCGATGGAGCTGTTTCTGTGTATTGAACGAGAAGCAAGGGTTCCAAAGTGTTGGGGTGACTTATCCTTATTCGCCGACATTTCGCGTCGGATTACGGTACACATTCTACGGTAGAAGGCAAAGGCTAAACAACTAGTGGGAGGATAATTTGGACTGTCCAACGCAGCAAATTGCGTTACGTCACTCCAAAGTTACGTAAATGAAATGGAAATGCTCTCCCGGATTATCCGATTATCTCCTTCACTTGTGCCCGGCTCCAAAAAGGGGGGAGGAGCAGAACGCCAAGTTCTCCTGACGCGAGGATATTTGCTGTACGCATTTGAAAGCGATGGTTAATGCCGGATGAGGGTTCAAGTTTGTCTGTTCCTCTTAATGGGAGGGAAGAAGCATGATGCGCACATGATAATACCCGAGATCAATGCCCTATTGATTTTATTTGGCTCTTTTGGCGTTTGTCTTTTTTTAAAACTCATCCACACACCCACAGAAAGGTTATAACAAAGTCTTTTATTCTCCGATGAATGCCAAGAACCATGGAATTAGCATTTAATCTGCGAAGAATAGACATTCTCTTCATCTCTCTTTTCCGAACAAAAACCCTTTCCATGTTACGAAACATTTTCGTATATCTGCAGGGATTCCTTTGTGGTCGTGACAAAGTAGCAGCTGAAAATGAATCACGCTGGTCTATTAATATGGAAAATAAATTTAACGGCGTGAAGTTGTTCAATTCAATTTTTCAAAAGATCAAATAGAGAATACAATACCAACGGCGGATTTGAGATAACACAGTTTTGTATTTGCATACCAATATTATATATTTTTTTAATCAGTTATTTATTTATTTATGTTTGCGTAGTTCAGGCCTTAAACGACAGCACATAACAATTATTGCTCCTCCTCCTCCTCTCGAGATGGGAGAGTCTAGTAGGTACTAGAGAGGGACGGAATTTGTTTAAGCTTTTACCCTTTAATGATGCACTCTTCAGTACCATACACAATGCGTTGCAATTAAAAGAAACTACGTTCTGTCATATTTTTAAGTTAGGCTATTTTTCATCAGATCTTTTTTTTTTTTTTTTTTTTTTTATTGTACTTGGGCTAAATTTTTTGAAATTTATGTTAAAATTGGGCTAAGTATTACGGATTAAATTTTACCAATTTAAATTTTGCCTAATCGAATGTGTTTTTTTTTTTTTTTTTTTTTTTCTCCCCTCAATGGGAAAGTTGCTACCTGTCCCCGATTTAATTTAAAAACATATGTACTCCTGAAACTAAAGAAAAACAGTTTAATTAGAGAAACGAATAAACAAAACAAAAACATAATCAGAAGGCGATGGGACATGTAATCGCCATCGTACAATTAAAGAGAGTACACATTTTATACTAATCCAAAGATGGGGAACAACTTTTCCATTGAAATAAAAGCATTTAATTGGACAAGATTAAAAATCGTTAAATATAAAGCCACAAGCCACAGCCGAGTTGTCAAGCTCGATGGCGCACAAACATACGTGCTTGAGTGAATATATACGGTGATGTTCTCGTATTCTATGTATCTTGTGTGCTCTTAAGTGGTCGCCCTAAAGTACAAACAGAAATTTACTTATTCACTCTTTAAAACGGTAATAATACTCTACTCTACTTAATGCAATTTTAAGGTTAAATTTAAAAAATATTCTATAAATTCTAAAATTTGAAATGGCAGAATAAAAGAATTCAAACCAATCTACTCTTGCATAAAACGATGTATGTAAGTTAAAATTAATTAAAATTTACTTAATTGTTATTATTAAATCAGCTATTTTTGATAACTTGTTTATGAGATGACCTTTTTTTTTTTTTACAGACTTTCAACTTGGATGAACTAAGCAGTCTCTCTCTCTCTCTCAGATCTAATGCAGCAGTGTCACCGGTTCCATGTTGAGTTTCCTCAAGGCATAAAGATGCTACACTAAGGTTTCAGTGAACAAACTTTGACGGGATCAATTTGATATAAATGCTTCCCTTAGGTCACGGAAAAATCAGCTGTAGTACGGGCAACCAAGATGGGTATTCCTCTAGCACTGGAGGAACGGATGGGGAGAAACAGTGAAGCGAAAGCGAATTAAATTATTCTATATCCTTTTACTTTAAATTATCGATTTTGGGAATCCTAAACAGGGAATATTTAAAGTTTCAAAAAATAAATTCTTTCAAATAAGCAATAAAATCATCGTTTCTTATTAGAAGGCTTCTGATAAAGCGGATTGCAGCCAAATATATAAATAAAAAAGGAAACACCAGCGCTAAAAGACAATACAGATTGGCATTAAGGACTCATGAAACCGGACTCACGGGATCGATCCACGATTTCGCAAATAGTACCAAACAGGACTGTTGTTGATGTTATGTTGCGCCAATGTATATAAGGTCGGATCATAAAGTTCCGCAGGACTACATTTGTTAATATTTGAAAATTGAATAAGAAAAATTAAAGTACAGGTTTTGTTTTCCCTAAACTATGATACATTTTTTTTTAGAGTAGTGATGTTTTCTTTGGCCATTAGCAAAAGGTTTATTTTGGTCCGTTTGATGTTAATTTTGTATGTCGTTTTACCAACAAAGATCTATAAAATTCCAGTCCAAAAAAAAATCAACTTCGGACTTGTAAAAATGATTGTAGGGGAATGATTAGAGAATGCTTTATCAAGAAGTAGGATATTTGAATATACACGCAATATTATTGAAAATGGTGCAAGGTTCGGGAGATCTTGCACTTCAACAAATATCGAACTTGTCTCCCGCGTGAATCATTACTTATCAAATACGAATTGGTAATGATGTTCATCTTTTATAAGATTAATATCATTTTATGCTAGAGATCAATCAAAAGGAAGATGGCTTACAGCATGGAAAAACTGAAATTACTCCACGACAACGCGTGTGATCATCGTGAGAATTTCTAGATACCTTTCCAAGACATCCTTATAACATACTAGTTACTCCTGTGCTACGAGATTTTATTATTTAGTTATTTATTTATTTTTCCTAAACTAAAGAACTCATTAAAGAGAATTTTTGGCAATTGTGGCAAACGCAATTCAGGAAATTAAAGAAAATGAAGCTTTTTTTTGCAATTATATAACCGATGATGAAAGTTTAAAGAGATAATGTAACCATTTTGAAAAATTCAACGTGTAAATATTTGAACAAAAATTCACTCCTACCTTCTTTCTGTCTGCATTCAGGGGGCGAAGGTTGAAAAACCCAGAAAAAAAAAAAAAAAAAAAAAACTCTCAGAGAAAAGCCTTGCTCCCTTCGTTTGAGATCGGCTAACTTTAGCCCTGACTGAACAGACCCCTAAGAGTTCCTTCAGTTTCCAAAATAGATTCGAACTGAAACCAGTCCAAAAGACTAGCAAATGCTAAACCGTTGTATTGTCACGGAGAACAAATAAATATTTATTTTGGCTGAATAAACATATCACGTTGGATACAACATTACTGCTCCATTTGAAGTTTATCTAGTTCTCTTTAAATAATCATGCGAGCAGTAATGTTGTATCCAACGTGATATATTTATTTCAGCCAGATTATCAATGAAAATAAACACTTTTTAAGATAAAGTAGTCCACATTAGAGAGTAAAGTAGCATCACTGAATTTATTGTAGAATTAAAATCCTTCAGGTGATATCTGCAGAATACTCATAATGCGTTCAGAATAGTATTTTATTTGGAGTCTTTCGGATGAATTTCTTTTCAAGTTTACTTGAAATGAAAAAAAAAAAAAATCTCGCAAATAAATAAGAAAAAAACATAAAAATCTAAAAAAAAAAAAGGTGGGTAGATATTAAAATTTACGTCTCCTTGGCTTTAGCATAAATACCCGCAGCTGCTGGATGCCATCTCCTGCCTCGACTTCCTGCATCTAGATAAGGCGGACAGAAGTCATCGACCACCGAAAACGGGTCACATTTTCATGACAAGTAGGAGGACACGACCGAAGGAGAAGTCACCTATGACGCAGAGAGGAGAAGCAGCAAGGAGAGACACGAGCAAAGAAAAATAAAGGCCTTAATAAATCTTGTGGGAGAAATTGTGCTGTGGATGGATACGGACGAACTTTTTTTTTTTTTTTCTAGGTACACACAGAAAAACTAAGCACTTGTAGGAAAAAGAAAACTTCTAGACAACGAACCCATAACAAACAAATAGTCTGATGAGCACACCAAAACGGAAAGAAAAAACATGAATGCATGCGTATAAGAGCACGCAAGATAAATATACCAAGACCAGTGTGGCATCAATACTAGGTTTTCCAGAACTGCTCTTATGTTTGCTATAAAATCAGTACTAGAGCTGGCTCCCGCTGACAATCTTAGCGAAAGATACTAACCTACAAATGAGCAAGTCCACGTGAGAAAGCACATTTGTTATAATCACTGTACTCCCCCACACCGCGTAGAAAAGGGTCCGGTTCGAATCCCATCAATGACGAGAGGAACTTATGGCTGTGTACACTCCTTGTTTGAGTAAGTTGGTGTCAGGCTTTGATAGCAGAGTTTTTCATCTAGGGAAAACAGGACATAATGCACATGGGCACATGAGTTAGTCCTCGGATGGTCCTAGATGACACTTTCATCCTAAAAAAATAGGTAAAAAAAAAAATCTTGATAATCCCAAGAACTTTAGAAAATCCATAACAAAAAGTCGAACTCAAGCCGTTTCCACAAGTCCAGCGATTATAACCACTCTGCCAGTCTAGAGAGCTTGCCTCAACCGGTACAGTATGTGGCACTCATCCAGTTAGTTTTCAGACTGCGGAATGTTATTATCGTGATAATAGTGTGAATTCATCAGTTCTCAGCGATAAGTGGTGCCCACTCCATCTCTTCCCCTTGGAAGTTTAAAACCTTCTGTTTCTTTTGGTCTTTAAAACCTTATGCCGTTTTTCAACCCTCTTTCCATTAAAAAAAGCATCTCAATAACCTCCTAATAAATCATAAAGCATGGCCAATCTACAGATGGTAGTTGCAAACTTCCTTTGACGCTCTATGATTGTGTGGAGTATAAATAGGAAATTTACTTTAAAATCTTCTTTGCAAGTTAAAACCTATCGGCTGACAGAAGCAAAGTTTACAGTGTTAACAAGGATGCCGTAACCCGATTGGCAGAAAATCGATGGCGCAGGATACTTTAAAACTTCTACAATATATGAATAAAAGATCTGTTAAATGCATTCATACAATATGAAAGTTCTTACAATCTGAGTAGCGTCTTTTCCAAATAATTATTGTCATAAGAAATTCGTTGGAAGAAAATCAATGAAAATAATATTAAGTTGGACACTACTTCTTATCCTGCATATAAGTGTCGTGGCATTCTCGGCTGCATTCATTGTAGTAGGATGGATACGACAGCTATTTGAAGAAAGAAAACAGCTTTATGATAGCCTATTTTATTATTGCCATTACTAGAAAACAGCCAAGAAGAGCAAATGATACGTTGTGCTTTAAGTAAGAATAGTCGCACGATGGAATACAAAATGCGATTGTGATATTCCTGGCTCGCAACACAAAAGGAGGCTCCTTTACTAATGTGAAAAACTAATCCAATTAGTAGGGATGCGAGGATCGTGAAATACGCAAAACTTCCACTCGTCTACAAAAATAAAGTCTAATTGAAACAAATGCGACGTGGAGACGCCAGATTGTCTTGCAGAGAAAAATGAAGGCAATCGCTAACTCGAATATTTATTTTGTCCCCGTTTTTCAAAGTGCGTTTTTAAGAAACAATTGCTGCTCATTAGAGAGGTGTTTGACCCAATACGAGATGTCCAATTTCTTCTGTGGCTTTCCTGTTATTTGATTCAGAGAAATATGATACACATCTAGAAAATAACAAGCATGTGAAACAAATAAGAGAATAGTTTCGCAGCAAAGAAAAGAGTAATTAGGAAAATGCAGCTGCTGTTTTCTTATTCGGTGTCTGCGAAAATTAAATTATTCACGATATGTTAAAAACCTCCTAAACCAAGCTCGTTGGCATTGCTGGGTATTCGTCTATTTGAATAATCCTGTTTAAATAACGAGATTATATATCTTCTTTAAATAAGTACGTTAAATTATTAACTATCAAAAATGCTCATGTTCATGGTTAAAACTATTAAACATTAATTGACTGCCAGCGTCTCAGCAGCAATCGCAAACTACTGGGGCACTCGCAGAAGAAATTATCCTGCTTCATGATTATGCACGTCCATGCGTTACAACACCCGATTCAGGCGTTACTTGAAAAGATGCGCTGGAAGAAACTCAACCGCCATGCGTACAGTTCACATGTGAGTTACCATGCGATCCTTTTCTGGTCCGTTGACAAAGACGCTCCAACATCAGCCAAAGGGATTTTTTGAAAGAAAGGCATAAATGCTAAAAGTGACTTCAAAAATAAAATTCCTTAAGAACCTTAAATGTTTTAATTGAAAAACGCTTCTACTACATATACGTCTTTCTAATTACTTGTCAATCTTATCTTACTATATATTTTTCTAATGATACTGAATTAATTAATTCAAAATGTCAAAAAATAATTTCCTTTGTAACTTTTAATCAATCTTCGTTCCAAATCTTTCAGTATTTCTTCTAAGCACAGATGTTTCAATGGTTAATCTTACTGATAAACCTCTATGCTTTTTGAAGGTTTCAACATGATCATATACAAATATTTAACCGGATGGAAATCAACTGAGTTCGAATCCCGTCGTGATGCGAGAAATTTTTATGGGCCTTTTTGACAAAGTGGCGAGGGTAGCATGGTTTTTACTCCAGGAAAGTCGGGTTTTTCGTCCAGCAAACTGACCACAGAACACACGCAATTTAAAAACAATGTTTTTCTCCGTATAATTCGCGCGCTGTTTTATATTTTATACACAAGATGATCAGAGTTAAATAGTCGTACATCCGTAAGAGGTTTCTGCTACTCTTGCAACACATACAGATTTATTGATCTCGACAATAATTCTCTTGGTCCAACAACAACAATGATCCAAAGGCTCACATCTGGTGAGTATGGGCTTGGCACTCCCAGGGTCCTGAGCTGGATATCATCATTCTTCTCTTGGCTCGCTCTCTCTCTCTCGTTTTTTTTTTTTTTTTTGGCCGGTGCAGCAATAAGCCTCAGGCTTCCTTGCACCATATATTATTTCGATAAAGGCAAATACGAATGCGCTTCCGCTTTCACCCCGAACGATTTTTTTGTTTACAAGATAGGTGAGCATTCTCATTCTCTAATTAGGATGCATACACTTATTTCACCAATTATATAAACTTGTTTTATCTCGCTCCTCCGGGATTAATCAAGAGATTCGGTTCTTTGTTCAATCTGAATCAGCAACAGTAAAAGATACAGAGTGTGTTTTCAACCATTGAATATGCAGACTTTAATTTGGTCTCCATATCAAAAGGATCTTTTTGATGCAATTGAACTCCTCACAAGGGATTATCAGTTTTCTGTGCTCCACAAATAATTAGCACTTTCTTTGGCTTCATTTTGTTTCCATATATAACAAATACTGTCTTCAATTTTTAATAAATGATAATTAATCCGGTACTCTTGATTCATCTTTAAATATATCTCAAGAAGAGATTTTCTCTTTTTTATATTTGAACTTCTCTGTTTCTAAGTAGTATTTTACGTCCGTGCAAAAGATTTTTTTTTACGTGGTTTTGGTTGTGTCTTAAGTGACCGACTGTTCGATGAGTTTCCACGTATTGATCCACTTTCGAATACGGCCTCCCTCAAAGAGGAGTACAGGTGTCAAAAGAGATATTTTAGTGAATAACTCGGTATGGCGTGAAGAAAGTGCATGGAACTTCCTCACGTCATTGACGGGATTCGAACCGAGGGCTTTTTTTTTTTTTTTCTTACTTGACATAGAAGGAAGGTGATTATAATCGCTGTGGACACACACAAATAAAGGGGAGGGAGAAAAAACAATTGGTAAAAGAAATAGCTTTGTGAAACATAAGAATAGGCAACTCTAGAGGAACTGCTAGCAACAGGCACAATGGACGAAGATATGGAATCAGCACCCCTCTTTCATAAGCCCCAAGAACAGACGTAGGCTGAGGTTTCTGGTAAACTAGGATACATTTTTCAGCATGGCCGAATCGTTATGGCCGTTATTGCTTATCAAAGTTGCGAAGTAGATCACCTTGACTCCCCCCCCCGCCGCGCATCGCAAATGGAATAAGAATTTAGCTAAATATTTATTTTTGCAATTAGTAAAAAATTATATATTAAAAAAAAAAAAAAACCTTCAGAAATGTAGAGATATTAATTGTAATTTATATTCCCTTCATATGTTTAAGAGAACTGAAATAATGACATTTTTACTCTATTTTTTTTTTTCATCTTTCCCATTTTTTATTTTATTTTTTTTAAGTCGAATATATGGACGACCGCTCCTCAATTAAGCTTCGGCAAAATGAATGATATAAATAATAATATCAATGAACTCCCCGTTGAAGAATATTGGTTACCTGAAAGTATTTCAATACTTTTCAACTCTTCGAAAATCGAAAGCTGGTTGCTTTATGAGAGAACCAGAATCATATAAAATGGCTGTCCACGTTTCTTGAAAGGATAGTTCGATCGGCTTAGAATAGGAGAGTAGAAGACGTAGAAGGGGGAGTAGCTCTTCTGTTCTGAATAAATTCATAATAAACAGAACGTTATGTAGATTAAATGATTAGGGATTAAAAAACGACACCCCTTATATGCATTAGGCGAATCTTGACCCCATTACTTCTCGTTTGCCAACAGCGTGGATTTCTCAAACGAGTGAACGGCTACTTATTAAGCTACTGGAGCCTGGAGAGCACGTGTATGCATGTTGGTTTACACGTGAACGCAGTCTAGATAAGGACACAAACGCTCCCGTAATGAATTCCAATAAGCTTTTTCAATATGAAGTTTGACTCCCGCTGAGCCATCCAGGTGTTTTCTTGGCTCGTTCGTTGCTCACTTCAAATTCCCCGAATGCGACCTTAGGGTTTTCGTTCGTAACGTCCGGTTCTGCCACCCTCACAGATAGACAACCGACCCGAGACACACGAGGGTGCACACCGCAGCCGTTCAGCTGTAATGAAGGCATGCAGGAAACTGGTCAGACATCCTCCATCGGCTATGAACTCCAGTGTATCGCTCGTTCCAACAATTGCGTCAAACATTCAGATGTTAAGATATTTAAATAAGCATGCAAAAAAAAAAAAAAAAAAAAAACTTCGAAGAAAGACGGGTCGAAATCAGTATTCAGGGTGACGTATGGAACGAAAGCCATGGAGTATTAATAAAAAATCATATACAGGACAACCTAAAGCTAATATAACGCAAAATCAATGAAGCCCTTGAGAGTAGCACAATGGATATAAGCACCGTCCTTCCCACACTGGTTGGAAACGGCCCGGGTTCGAATCCCGTCAATTACGCAAGAAATTTTTTTGGAATTTCTTCACAAGGTGGCTGAGTTAGTTGGGCACAGGCGAGAGTTACAATTTTTTTTTTTCCTCTCGAAAATTCCCGAATTTTCGAGAAAAAAAAAAAGCAAATCGACCAAATAAACATGTAATTTACAATTTACAGGCGCAAATGGTCTAAGTTGTTAATCTGATTTAAAAACTATCCTACAACGATAAATCAACCAAAGCTCATTGAATATCAAAAAGGTAATAAAGTAATCAACTTTGTTTAAATTTATAAAATGCCTTTTCTATAGATATTTTAATGGGCACTATAATTCCACCAGTTTCTTCCAATTCAGTCCAAACATAAGCACACACTGTTCAATAACCATTCACAGTTCAACTTCATACTCATCGAACTAACTTTTCTTCTCCTTAGGAATAACCTTCCTCCACAAGCATTTCTTCAAATTACAATCTACAGAAACCACCTCAACAAGAGCCTTCTGTTTTCTCCATCCATAATCAGTACTACAGTAGTATAAATTCTAAATAACCCGCTCATTTTGGAGTGCCCTTCTGACTTACCAATTGCATTTCGCATTTGAACACTGAACTATTCTATTTTGTAAAATCTGACTCTATGCAGCCGCTCCAGGATAAGCTAAAACATTTTATTTATATTTGACAACTTAGTCTTGCATTCTCCAGATTTAAATCCATACAAGAGTGTACGAATAAGGTAAATCTGGAAAGCATATTCTTATACAAATGGGTTAATATCAACCACAGATGTACCAAGGAGGAGTACTATTGCCATCGCCGGAAAACAGTCAACTCGCTATTAACTGCATGTTAGTTTATATATTTTATTTCAAATTTGATTCTATTCCATTTTTTTCGCATAAACTACAGGCAGTTTAATGTCAACTGCAGATATACATTCAGCTATTTACCATTACAAAGCAGCAATGCAAATTTGCATTAAAAAAAAAAAAACAAGCCGCTGCTTTTTCTTAAGCCCTTTCACACCAGTCACAGATGGTTAAGAAAGATTGAAAATGAAAATCTATGGGACAAAAGATTCTGTAAATAAGGCACAGTTAGTTGCTAGCGGGAGGACTGTCTCCGACGTGGGATGAAGGTTTATAGCGTGTCATTTGAGCAACGGAGTGGGCGGAAGTCAACAGGTGAAGTCAGAAATATAATGACAAGAAAGGCGATCCATTTATGAAAGAAACGTTTGGCCAACGCATTTGAAACAGAATGACGAAAAACACGCTCGGTTCTCGCTGTTGGGCTGTCTTTCTCATACCAAAGAAGATTATAAGAATGATACATCACCGTTAAAGATTTGTATGTAAAAACGATTTATAATGAATAACTATTGTGTAACCGTTGCCATTCTAATTGGAGTGGTTTTGGTCTGGCAATGCGTATTCTTCTCTTGAAGCTGCATCGATGAAAGGTTCTGCGTATCAATATTAGGCCTATTTTTAAGAATGCACAAACAGCAATTGTGAAGTTATTTCTATTATCAGTAGCTAAAATAAATTCGTAGAAAATTCTCTCTCTGGTAGCTTCAAGAAATGTTTGATAAGAATTGAAGTTTTGGAAACTTCCACTTTACTCGTATGTTTTTGTACGGGTTTTCAAAGTTGCTGAAATGATTTGCTATTCCATAAAAGCAAGCGGACGAGACAGTGGAATACAACTGTATAGAAATCACTGTCAATCAAGTTGCATGAGCAACAGAATCAAGTTTTTCCTTTTTACTGTCCAATGAGTAATAATTTAAATGTACAGCGCAGAAGTGGGGATACTGAGAATCTTGCTGTTTCAATGAACCCGCGGTGTCGACCGAGTTGAACTGCAGCGACTTATTCGTTTGAACTTTTCCGTCGTCAGCGGGTGATGAACGGATCTTGCAGTCTATCTTGAAGTAAAGAATTGCTCGTCGCTCACCGAATGCCCACATCAGGCTGAAATCCATCTGTCACGCCCGATAGTTGCCTGGCTGATGAATAAACCCCTCGATCCCTACGAAATCTGAAGTATTTTTATGAGGTGGGGAAGAGAAAAAGGGGAGGTTCTGCTCGTCCATATATCATTTTAGTGGATTATGCATTAGATCCGGGATGTGGTCGGTTTATATCTGGAACACTGGAAACACCAACGACTCAATCTCATTTTCCCCCCGTGAGTTTCGGCTCTTTCTTGTGCACGGTGGTTTCATGACTTATAAATACTTTCACTGGAAGGACTTTGTTGGAATATTACCTTCAAGCCAACTTTTCAACACTCCATAACTGACTGTTGTTAGGTTTTTGGTTCAAGAACGGTTTTCCTATTAAGTGAAATCATCCAATTTGGGGTTTAACGTGACCTAATAATTAAAATACGGAATATGAACAGTAGCTCAATTAGAACTATGAGAAAGAACAATAATTGAAATCTTTCTTATAATCATTTCGTCTTGATTTATGAAAAAAAATAAATAATTCCCTCCTCCACACACACAATGGCTATGTAAAAGAAAAAGCTAATAAGACAAAGGAAAAAAAGGCGATATAACATAACATCTCTATTAACTGCGTATAAACTGAAAGCAAATATCTTAATTTCTTCGTAGTGTAAATATCAGTTTTGTTTTGTTTTCTTTCAAGTACCTTTGTACTGCGAAAGCTGTCGCTATTTTATCGATAGATGGTGGCAGATAAAAATAAAACAGAACTGAATAAATAAAAGGAAAGGGGAGGAAGAGAATATTCACGTTCCCATAATAACCACCTTTTGCGACAGGAAGTTGTGTTCGAAGAATCCTGAAGGCCAATGTTTGAATACGATGGGCCTCATGCTATCAAACGCAACATTGGAGCCTCTTTGGGGTCTCTGTTGTTGAGACAGGCTGGAATAATCATTTAAGGCCCACAGGCAAATTTTCTCCCTTTCGATAGCATTAAAAGGGAGGAGTACACTGGATAGAGCAGAGGGGGAACTGAGGAGGGGGACAGTTCTGAGCGACAAAGGCCGAGCACTTTCAGAACATCTTATTGGGGAATTATTTGCAATTTTTAAATACAAATATATATTATATTCATCCATTTCAAATTAATTAATATTCAAACTTAGTCGAATGGGCAAATATTTCTTATCGTTTTATCCATTAAAGCTGCCAAGCCAACTTAAATAACAAAAGGTTTTCAAAATATAAATCAGATATCTGTAAACAGGTGAACCGAATCTAGAATCCATTTTAAAAAATCATAATTTTTAAACTATTTGGATACCTGAAAATGAAGTGGGATCAGAATGATTCAAAAATATGTAGGAATCGACATCTGTAGCATGTCACGATATGTTCATCTCTCTTTCTCTCTCTCTCTGTGTATATGTGTGGAACCTGCGATTGTCGGGGTCCCAAGGTTACGCAATTTCAGATGTCATCGCAAGAACAGTACAGAACAGATTTGTTGCTGAGAAAAACATTTCCAACGATTTATTGGCATTTGGTTCATTTTTTTCTGATGTATCAACTATAACTTGAGGCGTCACATTTACTGAGTATGGCTAAATGCAGTAGGTAATTCATTGAGGAATTTATTGTAGCTTAAACACAGAGCGTACAGATAAAGCAGAAATATATGAGCTTTCGGCTATATGGTAGCCTTCATCAGAATTAAAATACATGAATGGCAGTTGGAATGAAGATGTGCACTGCCAGGTGCGTGAGACGCGAGGTTTAATTGTTTGTTGACGTCTGTGGCTGTGACGCATGATGACGTGGCCAGCGCTTGTCCAATGACAGAACTACTGACTCTGTGATCGGGTTGACTTGGCAACCACTGTTCCTGTTTAAGGATTTATCCGAAGATCTTATATTTAACGATTCCAACCAGGTACGCTTTAGGTAATGGTGGGATCTGTCTACCACCACGACATCGCGGTGTGGGTCGATGTCGTGGTGGGTTGTCCAGACATGTTCGGCGATAGCTGAGTGTTCTATATCCGCTAAACGGATCGCTCTTTTGTGCTCCGAGAGACGTTTCTCGAGTCGACGTCCAGTCTCTCCGAAGTAGCAGCTAGTGCAGTCACGGCAAGAGATGCGGTAGACTAAACCGCTCTGCAGAAGGGTGGGGACAGGTGTTTTCACGTTGGAAATGAAAGAACGCAGTTTCCTGCCTGGGAGCTGGATGCACTTTATTCCGTGCGTTCTCAGGATTCTACCGATCTGTTGTGACAGGTTGGGGTAGTATGGGATGAATGCCCTTGTGGATGGCTCGTCACTGTTGGTGTTGTAGCTGGTCGTCACGATGTCACGTGTCTGTAGATCACACCTGTCGAGGACGTCAATGGGGTAGCCACACCTCGTAAGGTCTACTTTGACCCTAGTGACCTCTTTGCGTCTTTCATCAGCGGAGCTGGAGTGTGTCCAGGCGCGAGTAAGCAAGGTTCGGGCCGTGGAGAGGAGGTGGCCTCGCGCGTGTGCTGACCGGAAGTTGGTAAACTGGCCAGCACACATGGGCTTACGATAAACTGCAGTCCTCAGGTATGTGCCTTCACGTCGGACAAGTGTGTCTAAGTATGGTAAAGAGTTGTTCGACTCCAGCTCAATCGTGAATTTTATGAAGGGCGATAGTGAGTTGAGGTATGATAGAAGTCGCTGACCTGAGTCTCTAGGGATGACCACGAACACATCGTCAACATAGCGACACCAAAAGGCGATGTGATCAGGTGCGTGTGCAAACGCACGTCCCTCTAACTCCTCCATCACGATGTTTGCTGTGACTGAGCTGACCGGGGAACCCATGGCCGTGCCATGTATCTGCTGGTAGACTGAGTCATTAAATATGATCGCACCCCCTGTTAAGCACAGTCTGAGGGCGGTGGAAATGTCATCGGGTGTGAGACCAGTTCTTTCGTTGAGGGTTCTATCATTGTCCAAGAGTTGTTTTGCACAAGAAATGGCAAGTTCCACAGGGATGGAGGTAAAGAGCGATATGACGTCGAACGATGCCATAACTTGATTCTGCGAGATGGATACAGTGCGAATCCTCTTTATGAATTCAACACTGTTGGAAACGGTGTGGGTGGTCTTGCCAACCAGAGGAGAAAGAAGTCCTCTGGACTTCTTTCTCCTCTTTGCTTTCTCCTCTTTCTCCTCTTCTTTGCTGTGACTGAGCTGACCGGGTTCCCCGGTCAGCTCAGTCACAGCAAACATCGTGATGGAGGAGTTAGAGGGACGTGCGTTTGCACACGCACCTGATCACATCGCCTTTTGGTGTCGCTATGTTGACGATGTGTTCGTGGTCATCCCTAGAGACTCAGGTCAGCGACTTCTATCATACCTCAACTCACTATCGCCCTTCATAAAATTCACGATTGAGCTGGAGTCGAACAACTCTTTACCATACTTAGACACACTTGTCCGACGTGAAGGCACATACCTGAGGACTACAGTTTATCGTAAGCCCATGTGTGCTGGCCAGTTTACCAACTTCCGGTCAGCACACGCGCGAGGCCACCTCCTCTCCACGGCCCGAACCTTGCTTACTCGCGCCTGGACACACTCCAGCTCCGCTGATGAAAGACGCAAAGAGGTCACTAGGGTCAAAGTAGACCTTACGAGGTGTGGCTACCCCATTGACGTCCTCGACAGGTGTGATCTACAGACACGTGACATCGTGACGACCAGCTACAACACCAACAGTGACGAGCCATCCACAAGGGCATTCATCCCATACTACCCCAACCTGTCACAACAGATCGGTAGAATCCTGAGAACGCACGGAATAAAGTGCATCCAGCTCCCAGGCAGGAAACTGCGTTCTTTCATTTCCAACGTGAAAACACCTGTCCCCACCCTTCTGCAGAGCGGTTTAGTCTACCGCATCTCTTGCCGTGACTGCACTAGCTGCTACTTCGGAGAGACTGGACGTCGACTCGAGAAACGTCTCTCGGAGCACAAAAGAGCGATCCGTTTAGCGGATATAGAACACTCAGCTATCGCCGAACATGTCTGGACAACCCACCACGACATCGACCCACACCGCGATGTCGTGGTGGTAGACAGATCCCACCATTACCTAAAGCGTACCTGGTTGGAATCGTTAAATATAAGATCTTCGGATAAATCCTTAAACAGGAACAGTGGTTGCCAAGTCAACCCGATCACAGAGTCAGTAGTTCTGTCATTGGACAAGCGCTGGCCACGTCATCATGCGTCACAGCCACAGACGTCAACAAACAATTAAACCTCGCGTCTCACGCACCTGGCAGTGCACATCTTCATTCCAACTGCCATTCATGTATTTTAATTCTGATGAAGGCTACCATATAGCCGAAAGCTCATATATTTCTGCTTTATCTGTACGCTCTGTGTTTAAGCTACAATAAATTCCTCAATGAATCCAGAGCGCGTAGGCCTGTTTCGTTATGTAGGTAATTCATATATCGCCATCCATGTCCTTCCAAAGAGGACGAATTGTACAAATTTTTTTTTAACATTAAAAGGGTTTGCGAAGCTGTAAATCGAAAATGTTATGTTTATAAACTATAGTTGAAAGTGAAAAATTACCTCGTAAAAAGCGAAATATCGTAAAACTTATTAGACGAAACGAAATTAATGATAACTCCAGCGTCGCATTAATAATAGTACAGTTCTGACATGGTACCATCAGGGCTGTCACCAGTATAACAGCTAATGTTGGCAGTTTTCTGGGCTGATATGCCTATTATACACACTCTGCCCAGGCTGATGATCAATCCTTACGTTAACATGGTACTAAACAACGGCCATATTCTTTCTCCTACCCCCTCAGAGTGCTAAGATTCTCAAACATTATGCGTTTTAAAATGTCTCTGTGGGGAACTCATACGACGTTCCTCGCAACATTGCATATAAAATGTTAAAGGCGATGGCGTTATTCGTTTAAAACAAACCTCCTCCATCTGGAAAAGGATATCTGAATAATTTTATCTAGAAAATGGCAAAAAGAAGGTCCTCACCATTGATGGATTGGATTCTAACACAACACTCACGCTTAAAGGTGTAAATTATCTGGCAATAATGCAGGATAGCTTAATATAGTTTATTTTATACAAAAAAATACGCAGTGGGTAATTTCGGTTCTGTACTTTATGTGAATTGATATTTTGGTGGGTAGAACTTAATTATAACAAATAATTTCTTGTCTGGATTTTATGCTTAACTGTTTTTTATAATTGTGTATGATATTGCACTTAGAATTCTCCTGTAATACATTTACATTATATAAATAAACAAATAAAAACAAATTACTCCACTCCCTAACTTTGTGTTACTATAGAAACCCGATTCTACAGAGAAATGTGGATTTCTTCTAGATGGACAGGGCAAGGTCCCATCCACAAGTAGTGTGGACATTTCATAGACCATTGTTGAAAGGATAATCGGAGCGGCGGTCGATGTGGACTCGCTACCACGTGTTGTGGAGAAGACAATTTTCAATCATCGCTCCACCATAGCTTCGTTACAAATAGTTCATCACAATAACAAAGCTATATCACCTTCAGAAATGGGGAGGAAGACTCATTAACATCTACAACTAATGTATCCCAATCCATCCATGTCCCTTCCAAGCACGACAAACTAACGTATAAACAACTGTTGCCAAACCACGCACTACTAATAGATAAAGTGCACACCAAACGTCATCAGAAAGCAGACATCCATCACTGGGCAGTCAGAACTAAATTCTAAAGTAAAGTTTCCTCAGTTGCTTCAACCTTACATCACCCTCTAGTTCCTAACATGAAGTAAACAATGGGAATGCCATCATCACCTCACCGCCCGAGGTGAAAGGTCTCGCGTTATCGTGCATTTCGACTTCACGATTATTATAGCATCCAGCTGCTAGCAACCCTGTGTGCCATTTATGGACTCCCTTCATTACCACAGAGAGAAAGGTGTTTTCATTAAGCGCGCGCATCCTTCTACTCGGAAAGTTAAACAGAAGCAGCCTCCATCAGCGGTACCGTCATCTTAATGGTGTGGACAATTAGTTCTTAATGCAAGCTAGCAACATCGTAACCTTTGTGTACATAACCTATCTACTTGAGAGAGAGAAGAGAAGAGAAAGATGTCTGGGCTTCGAAACTTCACACACAAGAACAAAAATTTCTACTGTGATACTTAAAATCAGATTACAACTACGCTCTTATTGTAAATTCTCTGCGCACTACACGATGAGATAAGTGAGCTTCGTGAGAGCATTCTTGCCGTCCACCCCTCTTCCCGCGCTTCCCATCCCCTTTTGATCCCTTCTCCACAAACAGACACACGAAGTGCATCTCGACCTTTACACTAACCACCAGGGCTGCGGTAATTGCACTTCATTCAACCGATACACTTCATTACACCTATTAAGCATATTACCATTTAAGCATGGAAACCGAGCAAATACATCATTTTCGTAAATGTTTAAATTCATAACTCTACAGTTTGTTTTCATTCGCGGTACTCCATCGAAGCATACGCTTTTCGCATTCCACACACGTGTCCCACACCACAATAACATAATTATTAAGTTCCCGAATTTTGAATCGAAATTTCACCACTGCAGTCATGGGCAGGCAGATAAGTGGTGTTATAAACAGCCACACAGTTGATTCCACTAATGGATACAAGCTTTTCAGCGACACCTAGAGCACAAAATCTCATTCATTTGTTAGGCAACAAATTAAACACAGAAGAAGTTGAATCTGCTGTCCTGCAAAGTACAGGACTCTACAATCTACACTCCCTCACTTTATGAACAGTGAGATGGCGCTTCAGTCGCTCTACCATAACGTATTTTCGCAATCGATTGAAACTGTTGCTCGCGATTGTACATTTGAGAACAGCAGATCTGTATTGCCTTATTACTAAACCACTCACAACAAAGCGTGTCAGTTGGAAACTTAGAGAAATCTCTGTTTCTTCTGTTCGAATAGTCAAGTGTCGCCTCAACTTTAATGTCGAATTTCGCACTCTTCGCTAGCACTACGAGCGAGCTTAAAGCTGTGACCATTACAATTACACAGACAGCCAAGTGCCCACGCTAAATGCGATAAGTACCGTCAAACTCTCTCCCTAGCGAAACTTCCATCAACGAGAGGTAAAAGGATATCAATCACCAGCCATTCCGAAAGCAGGACCTCATCTCTCTCAGTCGAGAACAATGATGATATTCTTCATCTTTCTCTCCCACCAAGCCACCATGGTGACGGGTAAAGTTTCAGAAGGGAGGGGAGGGAAGAAAAGGAGGGCATCCAAAGGGGAGATGATGGGCGGGGGGGGGAGTTAGTTGTCTGATAACCTGCGGCCAGCCGAGCGACTGACAACAAGAGGCCACTTCGGTCCGCATCATCAATCACTTTCGTTTTCTCTGTCATCTTGGCTATCAAGAGTGGCAGGCCGGACAGAACAAGGCTCTGTCGTCACACTTAGCCACCTCAGTCGTGAGATGCAATGACACAAAGCAGCAGTGATGGGGTGGAAGAAACAAAGATGAAAAATAGACCATTCCTCAGAGATATCCACGCTTGTAGCGATTTCTACCAACATTTACGGAAAAAATGGTATGCCTGACTTAAAAGATAGTCATGGAATTTTGAGTTGTACCGCAACTGAAAACAGAGTTCAAGGAGAATATAAATTATTATTTTTTTTTTAATTCGTGCATAGATTGGCGCAGCTCTTTCTATTTGAACTTGCTTGCTTTTCTCTTCGCACCTTCCAATGGCATAAATGAACTTCAAGGCCACTAACTGGAAAAAATATATATAAAACCGACACCAGTAAAGTAAAAAAAGTCCCTTGTGATAAAAAGTCAGAAGATAACTGAAGTGTCATACTCTTAAAACCACGGTTGAAAGATTTTTTTTTCTAAAACAGCGAAACATGTCGCTGTCTAAGTTAAATAGAAAACGAACGGTCTACGTCAAGAGCACCAAAAATTGTTCCAAAAGAACAGAAAATACAAGCGATTGAGAAACAATAGTGGTTTATTCTACAGCGAATTTCTCAATTAACAAGTAATCAGTGCAACTCCATGATACTGAAACTCTTCAAAACAAGACTTATTAAAATAGCCTCAAGTCCAAACACTTTTGGAATTGAAGCTACTTGAATTTTTTTGTTGCAAATAAAAAACCAACAATCTTATCGCGACTAACAAAAAGGTTCCATTACAAGTGTAGTATTATCTTTAAAATATGTGATCTCTGACAAGACAAATTTCTTCAATAGTAGAATATAACAGGATATCCCATCATTTCAACCACGTTTACTTTTCTCAAATTACCCGACTAAGTGTCACCTAATTTATGGTTTTGTTTCTTTTCAGTTTCAGTAATTATGGTTTAAGCTACCCACTGTCCGTCTGCCTGTCTACACTTACGATTAAAGGAAATAAAAGGGGGAAAAAATGGCTCCTAAAATATATAATCACTCACTCAGTCAACCAGAAATGATAGATGTAACCCAAGTTGCTCTTGTTCTTCACACCTGATGGAGTTAGTTTAAACTGAGCATTCCTAACAAACTACGATGTTTCATTTGTTTATTTATTCAAGTTCGTGATCTGAGGTTTTTCCTAAGGATGGAGTAAAAATTCGTACTATTGGTTCACATATCTGAATGGATTCCAATCCACCACTTAAAACTGAATCCAATATGCACAAAACTGACTTTGATAAAAGTGGTAATCTCTATAAAGACTTCCATGATGTCTTTCCTGGACATTGCCTCTATACAGCTGTCTTTCAACTTACGTCTTAATTAAACAAACTTCACTTCCAGAAATCAACATTCGGTAAACCTTACCTCAAAAATCATTCAAATAAACTGACTGGTCCTTAGAAAAACAATACTTTTTTTTTTGCCCACTTCCGTAATCTCAAGCCTTCTGCTGCACTACCTTCAGAAAAAGAAGGAAATCAGCACTCCATCACGAGTTGTCAAGGGTGCTGTAAGGGTGAGACAGATCGCACGTGGCAAAGTCAACAGTGGTAAATGACCTGACGCCACCAGACCTACCCCTAGGGAAGTGTTGAACTGGCAGAAATGTCGACTTGTTTGCACTGGATGAACTTTACAGCTGTTAAAGTCACATCCTCATTTCTGCTGTATGCGAGCGAACAGATGCTGACGCACGTGTCATAAAATAAGCAATTTATTTCCAGCACAGAATAAGTGCCATTTTCAGAGTCATTAAAGTAATTGATCGTCTTCGTTTTGGTCTCTTTGTAGGGCCGGGTCGGGTGGGAGGAAGGAAGATAAGGAAAGATCAAAACACATACACATAATTTGTTGCATGACATCTTGGAACTGCGAGCTCGTGCTTCAGCCCATGTCGTGGTAAATATTCTATCGCGATACTTTAAAACCAGCTAAGCGTCAGTGACAATCTCTGTATAATATACAAAATGAAAAAACATCATGGACTGAAGTCTTCTCAGATGTAAAGCTCGGGCCATAAACACAGAGTGTCAATCGTAATCTAGCCAAGTACGTTCACCTAAACCTGTTGCCCAGCAACCAAACTGCCACAGAATCATTGTGGACGTTACATGAACGAAATAGTTTAAGAAATGCACGTACTACAGCTAAGTGAGAGGGCGGGTTGCAAGCTATGAAAACAGACCTACAGTGGTAGTCATGGTGATTGGCAGCATAACCGTTCACGATCGCTTGATAATTGACGGGGAGTTCGGTCCAGCACACCTGCCCGCTGTAAGTATTCCGCCCTCTTAAAGTAATCAAAAGGTGAGGGTACAACTCTTGTTTCTCGTTGACATCAATTTAATTAAAACTAAGTGCACCTGTTAGCCCAAATGAATTTTACCATAATTCTCCGCTAATTCATGAGTGCGTATTACATAAATAAAGGACTACTTGTTGGACAGGCTCACGCAGCAATGAATTACTTAAAGAGACCTGCGCCTCCAAATATTTTTTAAAAACATGATTTCTCACTTCTGTTAGAGAATCGTAAGAATTTTTGACACAATAAGTGACAAAGCTGCCACTAATCGCATAAAGTTACATTCATGCTCTTCAGGATCAGTGATCACTCAATTCACCTCATATCGGCGAAGAACGTATAATACTGTATATAATAAGTGAGAATATCCCTGGTGGGGGGGAAGACTCAAAATCCAACATCTTCCAGAAAGGAACTGTGACTGTTCAAATCTATCAAGCTCTTTCAGAGGCGCGATAATTTCCTAGTTCCTTCTGATGGATGATAATATGCCATCCTCCCCCCTCAATAGAGCTCAAATGGCAAAGGGTTTTCTTCAAAATGAAGATACATCCCTAATTAAGCTCTCCATTAGGAAGGGACCCATGAAACTGATCGCGGATTTTTATTTACATTTTATTTTTAGGACGGTCATCCCTAAAAAATAAAAGGTAAATTCTTGTCTTTAAGTAAGAATTTAAATTTGAGAAGCTAATTATATTTCATATTTATACAATTATGTGATAATTTTAAGGCGTTTTATTTTCTATGATATTTGTGAAATGACACAATCTATTTATAGGTTCCCGCAATATGGAGACTGCAGAGCCTTTCGCTATGCCAATGTTCTTGGAAGAGTGGACCAGAATACACCAGAACTTTTGAACACTACGAGTAACAGCACAAGAGTCCATCGGGCATGTTTACCCTTCCAATTAACATTTAATAGCCTCCTCTGCTGGATACTCATTTGCATATTTCAGATATTACAAGCTTTACCCATACCATAAATTCACACGGGGTGTAATTCACCTTTCATGCCAAATTTCGATGACCTGTACAGGTATTTTGCAAACTACTTGCAAGTTTGTCATTTTAATTTAACTTTTTGATACCACTGTAATATACAATTATGGCGCTAAAAATCTCTAGGAATAACTTTAGAGCAAATAATTGAATTGAATTATAACTATAGTAAGTTATAATTCAACTCAATTCTTTGCTTTTGTCCCTTTCAAAGTAGTTTCTCCTGGGCGGCTCTCTCTCTCTCTCTCCTTCCACAACCAGAAGCATTTCTGAAACTCGTTTATCGATTTTAGTGCTCTAGGCGTAGGCTATGAAGTTTGATACTTGGAAATAGAAAGAAGTCAGATGGAGCCAAATCGGAATAGTAAGGAGGATGTTTCATTGAAGAAGCTGTTTCTCCATCAGAAATTGTCTCATCGATGACGCAGTGTGAGTCGACGTGTTGTTGCGATGCAACAAATCTACCCTTCTGACCACAGTATGTGCTCTTTCCGCACAACCCTTTCCATAAAATGCTTCAGAACTTGAAGGTGAAATATCTGACTGAGTGTTTCATATGGAGAGCGAATTCCGATTGGAAAATACCTTTTTTAATCAGAGAAAACGTTGAACATGGTCTTGAACTTCTATTTGCTAATTGCTTCAGGCAATAAACGCACAATTTACGATCGCCGCGAGCCGTATCTTTGGTGGCGATAGCAGTATCTTACTGTGGTTATCCCTTCAACTTTCTAACCACGTCCTGTATAAACATCGCATTTTGTCAGGAAATGCTGTTTCTTCAGGTAGTTTACTATCATTCACACGAGACCACACAATGTAGACCGAGAACCAGGATAATGCTATTTTTATAACACAAATGAAAGATTTTCCCACTTAACTACTGTGTATGCTCTCAATGCCTTGGTATATGTAGATCTTCCTCTAAAAAAAATAAATAAAATAAAAAATAATCTTTAGCATAGCGAAATAACTGTACAGTTATCCACGCAGAAAAAACAGAAAGAAAAGACGTAGGTGAGGCAAGAGAGATAAGACAACTGTACTCCACTCAAGGGTACGATACATCTCGCTTATGAGACCGATATACAGGAAATTATGAACAGTTGCTCCTCTGCTTGTTTCCAGTAAACACGAGCCAACATCACCTCAGCTTTATCCTCAACGGTGACGTTTGCAAAGCACAAATATCTGCTTGGAACAGTCAGAGTTGACATATTAACTGCTGAAAGTTTTCCAGGGCCGAAGGGAGAAAAAAAAATTCAACAACGATTCCTGGATTTCATTGAGTCTCTTTTTTCTATTTATTTATTTCGCAATGTCACCTTGAAGACAATTTTTTTGTACAAGACAAGAAATCGTGCTGAAAGAAAGCTCACTTCGCGCCTCAACATCTTTAAATAAGAAAGCTGAAAATTTCGCCCAAAGGCCATCTGTAGAACATCTTTCTTCATTTATCTTAATACCTCTTTATTTTAAAAAAGTTCAAAGAAAAAATAAAATATTCTTAACTGTTACTTCTACAATTGTTTTAATATTACTCCTACAGCTTCCCAACTTAGCAACTGACAACTGCCACGGGATAAAAAAAAAAGGTTACAGAGATACCAACTTAGAATTACTCTTTGATAACTGCAATGTAACTAAAAATTGATATTTTTTTCCCAATATGCCAAACACGACGAAGTTGAGAGATACAATAAAACAGGCTGGTTGAGCAGAGTCCAGTTAAAACATAATTTATGAAGAAAAACTGCACCAGGAAGAGTAAAAGTTAGCAAAAACAGCTTTAAAATGTTAGCAATTCGTTTACCACGAGGAAGACGGAGAGATTTTCATAGTGGCACGTTTAGCACAGATGCACAAAGGACACCTAACGTCTGGAGTCCCGAAACAGTTGAAATATAAATCCAAATACATTATTTGTTGCAGTAGGAAGGTCCACAGAGTCTTAGGAACACTCAGATGATCTAAATACATCTTTGAAGTTTTTCAGGAAAAATGTTAAACTCTGAAGAAATGAAGTTTATTAAATGAACTTCAACTGACTCTATTTATTGAAATACTGATTACCTATATAATTAGCTTTAATTATTGCTTGTGCAAATTTATACGCAGACTTTCAGGGAGTCTGAGTTTAATAATAGTACATTATTATTATTTTATTATAATTTTAATATTATTATTATTATATTAATATTATTATTAATATACTTGATTATATACAGGGTGTCGCAAAAATATTGGTACAAACGTTTAGGGGAGGTAGATAACATCTAAAGTAATGTGAATCGTATAGGAACCCATAACTGGAAACGTCACGGGAAAGTAGTAACAGAGGCACAAGAAGCAGAAATGACACAAGACAGTAGTTAGTGACAAACATCTATTTGACATAATATTAACAATGGAGTACGAGATGGATGCATTTCATGTTGTTACAACAGATGCTCGAAGGTTCCACCATGAGAGGCGATGCATGCGTGACACCGACGCAGCATGGATTGGCGGACACGGTCGAACACACCTGGAGTTTCTTTGACAGTAGCAGCAGCGCAGACGAGATCCATTTCCGTCTCCACAGGCGATTCATACACGATAGATTTGAGGGGCCCCCCCACAGAAAGAAATCAAGGCTCGATAAATCAGGCGTGGGGGCCAGGCAACGGGTCCACCACGGTCAATCCATCGACACCCAAAACGCCTGTTCAAATGGTCAACGAACACACCTTCCATAATGGACAGGAGCCCCGTCATGTTGAAACCAAATGTTGCGTCTCACATTTGCTGGAACATCGTCAAGTAACCGTGGCAGAACTTGTTCAAGAAAGATCCGATATTTAGCGGAGTTCATGCGGGATGGTAACAGGTATGGGCCGACTAAGCAGTCATTGACCATACCTGCCCACACATTTATTGCGAAGCGATGTTGTGCCACATGGGGGCGCACACCGTGTGGGCCCTCTGCTAATCCATACACTAGGTGCATGTCTGCCAGCTCACAGTTCGTATATCGATGAATGCTCTTCGTGCGGCGACTACTACTTGAAGAGTAAACCAGAAATTTTCCCTCTCGCGAACTGATGAACAGCGCCGTGTACTGGCTTACGGTGACGTTTCCGGTTATGGGTTCCTATACGATTCACATTCCTTTAGATGTTACCTACCTCCCCTAAACGTTTGTACCAATTTTTTGAGACACCCTGTAGAGGTGTATACGTACCGTCGAGTCACATCCAGATCCTTAACGTGGAGTAGTTGTTTGGTAATCCACCGCATTTTGCAGAATTTTGTTATGAGCTTGTCAGTGTGGGGCTTGAAGGTCAGTTTGCAATCGAAGGCGACTCCCAAGTCCGTATGTATATTAACCACTTAAGTCATCAAAATTTTTAATGATTATTAAAATTTTAAAATAATAATAAAATCATAATAACGCTCATCAGAAGAAAACTTGTGATTTCGGTCATTATAGACTCCCTCCTTTCTTACCTTTAATCGCAGTCATTTTTCTTAATCAGTTGTAAATGTATCTCGTACATATTAAAAATGCTACCTGGTTTAAAAAACATTTTCAGTTAGTGTTGCTAAAAGCAGTGCAAAAAATAGTTGACAACATTCTCTTGGATGGTTAGCTTCTGTTTTTTTTTTTTTTTTTTTTTTTTTCTCTTCAAGAAAGAATCTAGAGCAGAAGTTTCCAAAGTTCACTTTTTTTTTTAATTAAAAATGTGACAAACCATCCCACTAATCCAGGTACGACGCCTATTTTATTTCAATCTTTGGGTGAGCGTAAAATTTAGGAAAATTTTTTTGGGGGAGGAGATATAAAAGTTTCAGAACTTCTAGTCTAGACGAATCATATTCAGCTCAGCTTTCTTTTTTAATTAAACTAAATATGTACATTGAATTAAATAAAAAAAAGAAAATACAATAAAAATTAATAAATCTTGTTCTACATTTTGTGTGCCATTTATGTATATTAATTTATAAACAAATTTTAACTTTAGCCAAATTAATCACGAAATTAGAACTTTTTGTTTGGTACGAAAAAAGAATTTGTAGGGACTCACAGTAATGGCCTATGTAGTCGAGTGGTCAGGAGCGGGAGTGCAGTAGCACACGCTCTTTGAGTAGACCGGAATTCAAGCCCCTGACTGCTAAATACGGTCGATCTGCCAACCCGCACTGGACCAGCGTGGTAGATTATGGTCCATTTCTCTCAACATGAATCGTTGAGGAGGCTTCCATCCTGCAGTGGATTGATAATGGCTGCAGTTTACTTTTACCTTTTTTGTTTTCACCACTCACAAGTAGGGCGACTTGTGCGAATATGCCAAAGGTGGCCACGTGGTTCTTTTTAGTTCCTGAGCTCAGAAATGTATAAAACCAAGCTGCTGTTAGTTTAAAAAGTATATTTTCTATAAATGCGAGCCTTTTCACATTTAAAATATTAAGCACAAAATTATATTCTTCTTCCAGTCACATAGCTCCCTGAGGAGCTGTTGTGGCCACCAACAAATCCTCCAACTGCATGTGCTCTGCGAGTGGATCGCAAAGTGTCATGCCCACAAAGTTAGATAGGTTTTACGAAATATGCATCGTAACTTTAGAGTTAAAAAATGAGTTAACTCGCTATCCACGACAAAAATAATAATAATAAATAAACTAACAAACAAGAATCTTTGTTGAAAGATCGATACCTATCTTCACTTCATACCAACTAACCGTCTTGGGTAGTACAATAGGTAGAATCGCCGTCCTCTTCACGCCGGATGAAAAAGACCCGAGTTCAAATTCCGTCAATGAGGCGAGGAATTTTTATGGGTCTTTTTCACAAAATGGCTGAGTTAGCGGTGAGGGAAACATGGTTTGGTTTTTTCCTTCCGGAAACTGGTTTTTTGCCCAGAAAAAAAGCAAACCCATCACAGAACACGTGCAATTTACACACATAATATATACGTCACAATATGGCTTAAGTCGCTTATGCGACTTAAACCCTACAGCAAACGAACAAACTCACCATCTAAAAGAAGCAACTACTACCCTCAATATCATAACAAGTTTAAAACATCCAGAAGGTGGGGCATTTTTGCCCATTGAAATACTAGTTAAAACCACAAAAGTTAGAATATCAAACGAACAGAACACCCTACTACTGGTCACTTGTTAGTGATCAGTAGTAGGATGTTGTAGATGGGGAATTTCTCCGATTCTGATGCGGTCAAGAAAAGGTAACTAGAAAGTAGACAACTACTGGTCTTGATCAACTCTTCAAAATCTTTAGAGTGGAATAATTAGCTAAAAGATATTCAAAGGTGGCCCATACACCAAACAATAATAATATAAATAAATCGGTATCTAGAAAATCCAACAAAAAATCAGTACTCTAGAAAAGGTAAGAATGGACTCCAACTATGATTAAACCAAACTAAAATTGGCAAACCAAAAGTCTTCATTGGCAAATTAATGAATAAATTGGAGTTTTCGTTTTTTTCTAATGAGTCAAACAGAAATTTCCAAATCGGGCGATGATTCCCATGTGAAAATTTTCCACCGTCTTTCACGCATGATGTCATACTGCTTCCTTCAGAAGAACAGAAGATAAGAGCATAGGACAGGGTCAAATAGGACATTATGGTTGGAATTTTATGGGGAAATCCAAAATCGCGTGAATAATTCATAAGTTTATTATTGGATCTGTATCTACAGGACGGGAGCTATCCGTGCCCTATGGATTTAATAAAGTGTAAAACGTACTCGCATTCTTGAGGACTACCGAGTGGTGGTGTGCGACAGGTACAGCACTTTGCAATATTTCGAGAGGCAGCTCATGCAAAGAATTAATAAAGGCGTAGTCATAGCAACTAAAGAGTTTTTTCCTTCTCAGTTATGCTTTTTATTGTTGTTCGAAAGCACTGACATGAACGTTGCCTGGCAACCACCTCTCCTAATTTGCTAAAAAACTGAGGGCAGACTACCTAATGAGAAACTTGCAGCAGGTTAATATTCGGTGTTTTGGAATCACTGGAATGTGGCGATTTAAGGACATCTCGTGGGATAAAACAAATGGGAGAGAGATTTTCGGGTGATGAAGAAAGGCGCGTAAAATACCCTTTTGTGGAGGGTATTAAAAACCAAGTACATACATCCGAGCATTTGAAACTTTTCAAAGATATTCCCCATGAAATGAAACGTAATATTTTTGGCATTCTGGAGTGACGTGAATAATGCAACGTAATAAGTTAGAGATTAATGGTTTAATTGTACAGACTCTCAAAACTGTTGTTTGCGACAAAGCATTCCATTACAAAACTGATCATTTTGGAGAGATGCTGCTTACTGTTGCGTCGTTATCTTTCATAGATATCACCTAAGTTTCCACAAATCTCCGCAGTAATCAGTTTGCAGGTCCATTATGTACACCGCTCCACCTGGTGTTTGCTTTTGAGAAATGAATTAATGACAATTCATCTTAGTTATAATTCAAAGACATCTGAAAGTTTTGGACCTGCTCGTTTAGCCTTTTGAGCATGAAAATTTCCGTTCTGTTTCAATCGACTAACCTAAATCCTACTGTATTTGATGTAACATCAATATAAATTTTTGCTTTCCTTATCAAACTTCCGATGGACAGCTTCTGCAAGAGCCCAAAGATGGCTTCTAAATCGATACATTTTTCCTATCATTCATTTCAACAACAGCTACATCTCCTCCGCATCACAGGGAAAGGAGAGCTTCGTAATATTTTAGATGAGTTAAAGGTTATTAAGCCACTCGGACAAGTCTGCGTTTTTAATCAGTTTAACTGTGGTAAGGGACGACAGTTAGATGGAGTTTTCTTAATTAAAACTTCAAGCTGTTGACTACAAGACTTGAAAGTGACGAAACAACACAGCCTTTGATTTGGTTCTCGAAATGGTTTCGCTGTCTGTAACAAAATAAACAAACAAACAGTCTGTTTTTGAATATAAAGATTAAAATTTATACGTGAAGTTCGGTATATTTATTGCACATTGGCTAAGATGCATCCTTTGCCACGGCGGTCATAAAATTAACAGTATTCTTCCGAATTCTGAAAACTATGGTACCAGAACTTCGTGGACGGTCACACCTCATTTTATTTTACAGAAAAGTTCTGCAAGATGGGAGTTAGCTTGGCCTATACAAGTTTTAAAGAAAAAGGCAGCGCCTTCCCGACCAGTAAAAAATCATGGTTGACGCCAACTGATACGCATGTCGGAGAGCAGAAGAAATTCGGCGAAAAACAGTTTCCGGGAGAAAAAGCCGTCTAGAGCTCACCTGAGAATGATCGACTCAGCCACGCTGTGACAAAAAAAATCCTGGCATTCGGGAATCGTAGTTACACGTTTTTCATCCGTTGTTCGAGGGTTCCACTGCTGGCGAGGGGCTGTGTTGATTCACACACTACCGGAATAATTAGATTCATAAAAATCTTGATCAGACACTTCGCTGAATTATGAAACATAAAAGATCTCATGAAAAGTTGCGCATCCCACGAAATCATCGTCTTAAATATCTAAAATGTTGCCTGCTGGCAGATGCATCCAATAAGTGAAAAATACGCAAACAAAAGGAGGGAACTTCACTCTAAAGCGTTAAATTTTAATTATTACAAAGTAACCGCTTTCTTCGGACTACTTTAATCCCAAGCAAGCAGCTAATTACTGTTCTCAAACCACCACTTTACGTCACACGGGCACAAAGAAAACAAAGATCTTTAAGCGTGTTGGTGAATTACACGCACATTACTTTAAATGTGCTGACTGATGAGTTAATAAGGCTTACGGAATAAATGAGTAATGCCATTTAATAAGCTTAGCTCATTTGAACAGGGCAGCTAATTTCCAGCCACCAAAGGAATTGTTTACCACGGAGTATGCACCACCAAGAATATTCACTCGAGTTATCGAATCGCTAGGGTTCTATTATCCGAATTCGCAAAAACAATACCAAAAAAAAAATCCATCCTTTAACTACGTCAAAGAGCCCCATTTGGAGGCAGAAAAACCAGGGCCATCTACTGATAACCCTTGTATAACTGCTTAAAAGCTGTCTACAATTACACCGAAAACGGCCCATTAACTCCGTTTCATCTCATACTGCACTACCCACTCAGCCAAAGATTATAAATAACCGACTCTAGTGAGCGACGGTGGTGGTGAGGGGGGGGGGGGTCACGTGACTGCCTCTGTTGTTTCGCTCGGTAACACCGCCTTTGCGTTTTCCGATCATTAACGGAGCCGATGCTAATGAAGTGCTGATAAATTATTTGGTAAAATCATTGGCGTGCCACAGTTTTAATAATCGCGTCTCGAGAAACCACCACCACAACCCGCGGGCCTCGTGTTACGGGAATAACACAGTAGATCGAGTACTTGCTGTTCCATGAAATGCGGCCTTCCCTAATGAAAACTCTGGATATTAAAATTAATTTTACAGACCACAACGTGAACATTGCAGAGTCAACAGCAAAAAGTGGCATCGAACTGCTCGTGTTTGTGATAATGGCACGATCTAATGACAAAGGATTTTCTGTTCTTATCTACGGGGTAATTAGAAACCAATAAGATAAGCACTCTAAGAAAAGGCGAAAACACGGAGATAGTGAGGTCAAGTGGCAGCGCGGAGCAGGAAGATAAAGAACAAAGGTAGACGAAAAGATGCCGGTACAGGGACAGGATAAGAAAGAGCAAAAGATTAATGTTCGCATCTGTTTGCAATTGCGAAGCAAAGATATCGCTTTTAGAATCGAAGTTGGCTTCGTGTCTCGATCTACACCACGTTTTCTCTTACCCATCAGTCTCCATTCTAATAGAGCAGGTCCATGATATACGTGGGTGTGCGTAAACGGGCAATTTGCATGTTGTGTGGGCTCAAAATATCAGAGTAGTTGGTATATAACTGTTTATTAGGGTCATCCCCCCCCCCTTTTTTTCCGTTGTATAATGGAGTTTATTGTAAAATTTAGAAACTTATCCAGTTTCAATTCCTTTTCTTTAAATTTCAACATTTAAAAACTATTTTCGTAGTGTTTTATATGTTACACTATCGAATGGAAGAGGCTTTCCAATTGTTTGGCCTTGTATGATGGCCGTTCGACAAGAAATTACACGACAGGTCTGAAGCTTAGTTTTATAGGCTTTTAAAGTACTTTCCTCGCAGTCAGTATATCTGTTCAATGGTTGCTTGAAGGATCCTCTTAAGAATACCAATAGCTGCACTATTAAGCTCAAAGCAGCGTGATATCGTGTAGATGGAGTTAAACACTCAAGTTAAATACTCTCAAGTTTTTAACTTGAGTATTTAGCAGCAATAAGTACTATAAAAGTACTTATTGCTGCTAAATGCAACACGTATACTTGGGGGATACTAATTGCTATCCGCAACCAAGCGAATGGTGTTTCTTGATCTCAAGAAACAGAAGTCTGACGGAGGCAGCACTGGTGAACAAGATGGCCAAGCAATTCACTGTCCATTTCTTAAATCATAGTGTGCGAATTCTGTGAGTAAATGGGCAGACGCATTGTTCATCCTAGGTGATAATTAGTTCTAAGAGGAATATACCAATCCAGCGAGAGTGTCCATCTTCTGTTAATTTTCTTCAGTTTGGCGCTGAAGAACTTTTAGAATGCAGTTCGATCTTTAGGCTCATTTCCTTTCGAAAACAATTTGTTTATTAGGGCAGTCCGGAAGAAAATCAAATACTGAATAGATGTTGGTAGAACTGCGAACAGTGCCCTCATTAAATGTGTATTTAATATTGTGCATGAAATTTTGTAAGTTATTCATATTACAATAAATCCCATCATTAAAATGTTTACGAGATGTTACATATAAAAAAAATAGTTATTTTTCGATGATCCTGTTTGCCCTCAACCATTCCTTGAACTACCGGTACCATTACTGCATCCTCAAGTCTACATTTTATTAATAAGTCTCCCTCTTCCCCCTCCCATCCTCCAGCGTTTTCCTACAGTTATTATCACTTTTAAAAAAAAAGTAGCTGTTATTTCCAGTAAGTATTAAAATTTCTTAACGACTTGAGAACACGAAGGCAAGCAAGCCTTCAGGAACTTGTCCGTTTGTGGTCTCATTACAAAGTCTCTTTTCATTCCATCTTTATTCCATTACTTTTACCTTTCTGCTTTCCACTTAAGCGATTACTGAAAGAAAGGTCTAATGGATGCGTACTGTGGAAGTAAGAATTATAAGATATGGAAAATGTTAAGACGAAACAAAAAATGTACAAGAAAAAACTGAAAGGAATTGAGAACAAAAAAGCTACGTAAGCAGCGTAATTGCTTCGCAATGGACGAGACATGCAAGCTTTAGATATACAGACGAACACGAAGTAATGGCAGGATAATAAAATACCAACAGCCTGGAGACAGGTTGACAAAGGTGGGGAATGGACTGGGTTGCGAGGGCAAGAACGGGACCACTTAGAAAACAAGATAACCAGAGGAGAGTGACAAAACACACACGAAATGCAAAAAGAGATAAGTGGAACAAACAATGAAATAACAAAAGAAAGAATGCCCAGAGGCTCTAACTGTACAGATAACTTCACGAAGTCTGATGTAAGGAAGGTAGTGGTAGAAGAACATGTTTGGTAAGATCTGAGCAATGGGCGGAATTCAGTAGAGAGGAAAAAGACAGATGAAATGCGAAGAAGGGAAATAAATTGCAGCCATTTGGAATAAATGGAACTCTCCATCTGAGTTCGATGGGTGGATTCGGCTATATCATGGTGGGCTGGTGAGCAACACGTAATCATTCAAAATTCAACAGTAATAAGATTTGAGACACTTGAATCAAACAGTGTTTTCTTAGCTAGAGAACGTGTTTTTCATTATTAATATATGTATATAATTAGATCTGGAGATTTCTTAGGAGTCGTACAAACACAGTAAAAGTGTTCTAAGCTTGAGAGAGACATTCCGGTTCTTATTATGATTTATATAGTGCATTAGCATCTAAGGTCATGTTCAAAAATACGGGTCGATTATTTTCATGTTACAGGGGCTGAAAAACCGGGAATAACTCAAACAGAAACATTCTTTTTCTATCTGAGATTGGCTAAATCCTTTCTCGATTGAAGGAGCCTTCAAGAATGCCTCCAATCTCCAACACCAAGTGGAGTGAGCTAGGTTCGGGTTCGAACCTAGACCACTCCAAACGAGAGGCGAAACTATTGAAGGATTGCATTCCGGAAGTCTCTTATACAGTTGTTAGTCCGAGGGATGAATCTATAACTGTATAACCTACAGACATTTATAATTCCATTCGATGTATAGTGTATTTTTTCTCAATGCGCAATTTTAAAGAGCGTTATTGCAATCCTGGCTCTTTCACAGTATCAACTCTCCACAAAACGCCTGCCTGTTAAGTATCAAGTATACTTGAAGGGAAGCCAAGAAATCGAACATCCCTTTTCGTTTTTTCGGAGCTATTTCGTCTCAATATACATTCAAGCACGTACTCGTTGTAGAATGCTGGAGAAAGGCGAATTAAATTTAATGTAATAATTATTCGAATGATTCTTCCAACGTCTGACTTAATTTATGAATTTCTCTTCATTACTGTCAACTTGCCACTCACGTGTGATAAATAAGGTAGCACGTCCTTAAACTTCCAAAATGTAATTCAAATTTTATCTGAAAACGCTAAAATATTTCTTTTACAAAAAAAAAAAAAAAAAATCAACGCCAACAAAAAAAGAGAACTATTTTTAATTCGCTTTATTGGAGAATTTGTTTCGCGTAAATGCGAGCATTTGTAGTAAGTATACTTGCAACGAATGACACGTCTTATTTCTAATTAGCCATGTAATCTTTATAAATGACAGCTCGCGGCAGAATACTTAACGCGAACAAAAAACGTTAAGTAAAAACGTTATTGATAATTAGTTCGGTGTTAATTAAGGCGCAAAGTGTACGCACGTTACGCGAATCTACTTACGGAAGCAGCGACGTTAATTCGTCGAATAGTTCAAAGACGTGGAGGACGCCGGGTTACGGCATCGAAACAAGCGACTGTAACGAGAAACCAATTGTTTTCAGGCAACAGAATTATTGCAACGGAATTAGCGTTTCTATTAAAAGAAGAGGCCAAAGCGAGGACATCAGGAATGGCTGAGAAAAGATGGTGCTCAAAAATTAAGCTGGTGCATGTGTGTGTGTAGTATAATAAATTTATAAGATATGCTTCGCACCACCAGCACCTCATTTCCTATGTCCCTCAGCTGAAGGTTTCCTTTTTCAGATGATTTTTAACAACCCAAAGAGATTCCAATAGAAGAACAAAGAAAAACATGATTCGTTTGAAGTGCGTCTGAAAATTACCTCCTAATTATTAATATCGATTGTGCTGTAGCATTATTTGGACCAGTGTGGACAGTCTATGAGCGCATGCAATCCTAACCACCCTCTGGAACCTTCATACTACCCACTTGTTTTGGAAGTAGAAAGATTGGCTAGCAGCTATTCGTGGTACATCCTTGCTCAATGTGAACAGAACATAATAGACGCTGTCGAGATCAATCATACTGGTAACCATCCTCCAGCTCCAACTACTAGCCCATTTCACCGTAAACGATTACCAAAGATGCTCAAGCTTCGTAAACAGGCAAAACTTACTGGCAGGAGTACGCTAGATTTCTATGAGGAGGGGAACATGGTGTTCCTCATAAATGTTCCATTCATTATATATTTTTATATAGATTTGGTAATCTTTCACAATAATGGGACTGCACTCATAATTTAATACAAGGCAAATTAAATATCCGTATGCAAACACTCCTCGACAAAGCGGTAACAGCCTGCGAACAGATAAGCTTAACAATTAATGCCAAAAAGACCAAAACTATGGTCATAAGCAAAAACACCTTGCCTAGAATAAAAATACGCTGTGGAAACTTCCCCCCCCCCCCAAGCGAGTAGCTTTAAATATTTAGGGAAGATCTTTATAAATAATAATGACCAGGGCACAGAAATTAGAAGCAGAATTGGTATGGCCAAAGAGGTGTTTAAGAATATTAAGAACTCAGTCTGTGACACGAAACTGGATTTTCAGAAAAGATATCGAATGGCCAAATGCTACACATGGAGCACTCTCCTATATGGACGTGAGACATGGGTCATGCGGAAGGCAGAAATCAGAAAACTAGAAGCCTTCGAGATGTGACGCTCAGAAGAATGCTCAAAATTCCGTGGGCAGATATGGGTCACCAATGAGCGGGTCTTTAAAAAGGCAAGAACAATTGCAAAGAGAAAGGCTTCCTACCTGGGGCATATTATAAGAGGCCCACAATATGACCTGCAGAGTAATTCTGCAAGGGAAGATTAAATGCGAAAGAAAGACCAAGAAAAAAATGGCTTGACAATATCAAAGAATGGATAGGGGTCTTACGACACAAGAACTATTTCACAAAGCAAGAGACGAAGTTGGCTTCCAACGTTCAAACTGAACACGGAACCTGAAAATGCAAATATTTAAAAAGTTGCTTAAAAAATTCTCGATAAATTCCTTAATTTTATAATACAGTATTATTCGAAATTTCGATTTCACAAAAATTTTTCGAAGTAAATTTATTTGGCTTCCCCATCCTCTAAATTTCACTCAAAGAAAGAAACAAAACTCGTGTGAATGCAATAAACTCATTATGAATGATGCAAAGGATAATAAATTTCATCCGTGCAACTTGTGTAATAATCCCAACTACACTAATATGATGCATGGTAACCTTAGTGTTAAAAAAGCTACGTTTTACCATTTCAATCAGTGCAAATGAAAATTCACCATTGAATACTAATCCGAATGAGACCGAAGTATAAATGTATACCACGTGGTATGCATGTATGTATAAATATATACTACGAAAACAAAGAGACAATGAAACTAAACATCCTTTGGATCTATACCAAATGGGCACAATCTTAGGAGGAACCAACTTATGTGTTTGACGAAAATACAGAAACCTGAAGCAGAAAAAAAAAAAAAAAAAAAAAATACACTGATATTTAACAAGCAGCAGTGTATGGGCGATATTTTAAGTTGTAAAAATACGTATAATATATAACATGTATAAATAATTGTAATTTTCTCTCTTTAATGTCTTTTTCTTGCTTCCCTTTTATACGCAGAGAGGGCATTTAGAATCGACTATTCAAAACACCTTCGGCCCCAATTATAATCAAATAACGTGGATTATACTGTAACGTAATTTTTAATGTGAAAACATCTTAGGGGAATCTAACAATGGAATTTAACGGAAGTTTAGCAATTACGTCACACTACCCACGTGACTGCTGAGAAATGTAATGTCAAATACCGAAATTAAAGCGAGAGCATACGGGACCACGGTGGCCTTGTGGCAACGTAGCCGGCTTGCTGAATAGCTGATCGAGGTTCGATTCCAGCTGCTACCCTCATGGGCATTTTCCCAGGGGCATTGAGTTTGGAGGTCTCAAACCGTGGTCGTGAGGTTTTTCACCGGGATTGACTCCGGTTTTCCCCTCACAACAGACAAACCGCCCTTCGCGACACGGAGGGGTACACGAAAATTTGATAGGGCTAGGGACGCGAGAAGACTGAACTCCGCAGCGTTTTCGCTGCGGACTTACTCTTGAGGGAAGGGGGTTAGTGGGGCAGCCGCGCCACCCACCATCATAAGGTGGGTTGCGGGCAGTCTATTTAATAAAAATGTTCTACTCCTTAAAATAATGCATCGCATGCACTAATTTCAGCTGCAGCTAAAATCCATCGATTAAAATTTGAATAATTATGCTGTTCAGCTACAGCATATGGATAGCCCATGTGATATATATATATATATTCCAAAAAATAATAATTGGTGTGATTTTAATGGCAAGGTGTACAAATCTTTCTAAACGGCCCAAATTTCATGAAAATCAGTCCTGAGAGTTGAGTTGTTACAAACTAGCGAGGGGGGGGCAGGCGTGGTGAAGGCAATAGGCACATTATCCATACATCCCCAATTCACAAAGGGAGATCGAAGGGTGACACGAGTAATTACAGACCAGTTAGTTTAACTTCTGTTCCGGGTAAAATAATGGAGTCGCTGGTTAAAGATGCATTGCAGGATCATCTAGACAAGACTGCAGCAATAATTCAGACACAGCATGGGTTTGTTAAGGGAAAGTCTTGTCTGACAAATTTGATAGGATATTATGATGTGGTTACAAAGGAACTGGATGCAAAAAAATAATTTTGATATCATATATTTGGATTTCAGGAAAGCTTTTGACACTGTTGCGCATGGAAGACTATTGTACAAATTGGAGCAGAATGGTATTAAGGGTAAGTTGCTACAATGGATAAAAGGATGGTTAAGTGCGAGAAGACAGAGGGTGGAAATCAATGGGTGCTGCTCTTCTTGGACTAATGTTATTAGTGGAGTCCCACAGGGTTCGGTGTTGGGTCCACTGTTGTTTTGTATATTTATCAATGATATAGATGAAGACATATCAGGCTTAATGTCGAAGTTTGCAGATGATACAAAGGTTGGCAGGGTTGTTAATGACAGTAATGGCATTGTGCTACTGCAACAGGATCTAGATAATTTGGGCAGCTGGGCTAAGAAGTGGCAACTGAAGTTTAACCTTGACAAATGCAAAGTACTGCATATGGGTAGAAGTAACCCCAGAGAAACGTACCAACTGTGTGGTACTACACTTAAGGTGGTAGAAAATGAAAAAGACCTGGGAGTAATTGTGCAGTCAGATATGAAGTTTTCTGAGGAATGCAGACAGGCCCCCAGGGCAGGTCATGGGGTTTTGTCAATGATATATAGGAATTTTGTTAGCAGGGAAAAGGAGGTGATTGTCCCTCTGTATAAGGCAATGGTCAGGCCACGCCTTGAGTACTGCGTACAGGTCTGGAGGCCTCATTTTAGGAAGGAGGTAGATTTACTTGAGCGTGTACAGAGAAGGGCAACAAGATTGGTGAGGGGAATGAAGGGATCCTCTTACCAAGAGAGGCTTAAGTTCTGCAAATTGCAGTGGCTGGAGACTAGGCACCTGCGCGGTGATCTGATTGAGGTGTATAAGGCCTTGAATGGGTTGAGCACGCTGAATTCTGATGGGATCCTTTCACTTGTTCAGATTACGAACCTAAGGGGGCATAAATTCAAATTAAGAAAAGACAGATATAGAATAGATGCGCGAAAATTTGCCTTTAGCCAGCGGGTGGTTAATTGCTGGAACAAACTTCCATCTGTCGTTGTGGAAGTTGATAGGTTGAATAAATTTAAGGAGGAACTGGACAGGCATTTGGAGGGAATGGTGTGATTTTTTTTTTTTTTTGTCTGAAGCTGCATAAGCTCATACACTTGCTTCCTTGCATCACATGCCACTACTACTACATATATACTGACGTTCTTAAAAACGGGACAATATTTTACAAATCGGGCAGTTAAGTGGTTTTACTTATTTTTGATGTGAAAACAACTATAGCGGCACCTAACAGTGCAAATGTTGTTGCAATCATACTTACTGCAGGAAGTATGATTGCCACTGTGACGCCACAATCATATTTCCTTATGATTGTGCTGATGTAATCTCCATGTCACAATTATACTTCCTGAAGTTACTACTGCAGAAAGTATATGATTACGACTCCATACTATTCTACAAATGGAGTTTGGTAACCTGTTCCAAGCCAAGGATGTTTTCACATAAAATATATCTTTCGTGGGCACACACGCTTTATTTATTAATTATTATTATTTTTGTAATAATTTAATAGATTTAAATTCCACTTTTTTATTTTAAGCCATTTCTATGTACGGGAAATACAAGTTACCAGTTGAATAGCTGGTTTTACTTTGTGCACAGTCACCGAAAGAACAATGTGGTTGTGCGGTTTTTTTAGGGCGCATCGGCAACTCAGGCCGTATATAATGTCTGTAAATTGCGTGTGTTCTGTGGTCGTTGTTTTCTGGACGAAAAACCCGAGCTTCGAGGAAAAAATGCCATGCTTCCCTCGATTGAGACCAACTAACTCAGCCACGTTGTGAAAAAGGCCCATAAAAATTCCTGACTTCATTGGCGGAATTCGAACTCAGGTCTTCTCCACCTGGTGTGAAGAGGACGGCGATTCTACCTATTGTGCTACCCACAAGGGCCGGGAAAGTGAAGTGGACGACTGCCCGGTCCCAATTACTTCGAATAACAAGGATTCTACTATAATATATTTTTCAATTTAATATTAATTTAATGGATTTACCTAAATAATTCCATTTTTCCCCCAATGGGTAAAAGCACTTGTTTCAAATATGCACCAAAGCAACCGAGAGCATGAGGCGTAATAAAATGAATCTGTAAATTGAGTGTATTCCAGGACTGTGTGCTTGTACGTGAGAGATAAAACTCAACGCTTCTGATTAAGACCAGATACCTACATTCCTCTAGTTGGAAATGGCATTTCAGCAAATTTTAGTAAATTCCTTCAGTTTTCGACAAAAATCGAACCTAACACTGTTTCCAAAAGGTGGTGTAGTGGCGTATCCACTGCGCTATCCCTAAGGCTGACTGAAAGCGCGGCGAGCACTTAATAAGAGTATATCGTAATGCAACTGAAATATCGAGCATTATTTCATTCTCTTTGCATGGTTAAGTGGAATAGGGTATTGAGTATCCAAAGTTTGTTCTCCAAGTTTCTAGGTATATGCTGAGCTCCTAATAATCCAGGGATTTCGGCATTCACGTGTAATTCCGCGTAGCTCGGAGGTCACATTTGTACAGGTCGTCAGGGAAAAGTTTCTTGGAAAAGTGTAATTTCCATATTAATGTTGCGAGCAATGCATTCAAGCCTCCTCTTTCTTCTGATATACCAGAAATAACGTGTTGATATGTAACCTTCTCCCATTCAAACTAAGTGCTCCTCGAAGCCTATCGTCTGAAGCTGTCACTATGACAACGAATCCTCATTACCATGTGATTTTTCATCCTGTAGGTAAGCGAGTTTGGAGGTTCGGCAGCAATGACAGATATCTAAGGTTGGAACAATGATGTGTAGCCCGCAGCAACTCCAAATAAATGCACGCGCCTTACCACGAACAATATTCGTATTTTAAAACGTAGAAAGTTTATTACTAATTAATAATCAAAACAATTTCGCTTCGAGGCACAAATGATGAAAAGACAAAACATCTTTTAGAAAATTAACGCTTCACGTCCATCACTCGACTCTAAACAGAGCGTTTAATAGACAGATAAAGGAGGCTTTTATTTTGAATAAAATAAAAGATGTCAATAGGGCTGTTTAAGACAACTAAGGCCAGGTTTCTTTATATAGTATCTACATAAATTGAGCGTATTGTTAACGAGTTTGTATGGACATTGAGGCAAAAACCCTACCCTCTCCGGATAACTACATCTCGGAATGAAAGAAGTCTCTACAGAGAATTTCTACAATTTGTGACTGTAACCAAAGAATAATTAGAGGTTTATTTTTTATTAATTTGTCTGTTATTCTGAAAATAAGAGAACGTGAAATATTTATTTTGCATTCTATCGGTCATTTTTTTAGTTCTTCAAATTTGAATTGCGAATATCGGGCCAAAACATCATACTCAATATAATATTTGAATTTCTTCCTGCTCATTATCGTGAATAATTGCATACCGTATTAAGGTAGACGTATGGTTTTTTAAATAATTATTCTGCGTTGTTTGCGAATTATTTGAGGGAAATATTTTTATAGTTTGATTAATTATAATAACATAACTTTAAAATAATGCAAAAATCGTATAATATATTCGTGTAATAAAAATTGATAATCATAAAGTATACTGTAAACTTCGCTTTAAAAGTTATAATTATTAAATAAAAACATGAAAATTTACTGTCTTATTTTAAATGTCACGAATCAGAGGACAAAAACCTGGAATTACAGAGAAAATACGTGATTTGGACAAGAAGGGTGAGCAATCAAAACAATAAAATTAGTCTCTCATATCACAAAAACAAAGATTTTTTTTTGCTTCTTTTCATTAACTACAAGTAAGAAAATGTCAAATGCAAGGATAAACAAGAAGTAAACGGGTTGATGTTAATTCCCACCAGATGTCTTCAGTTAGATGTCGCTAATGGACTCTGAAACAAGGTATAAAAAAAAGCTACCTTCGCTTTAAAAATAATCGTTTACAAACATAACAAGTCATGAATGTTATAAAGTCTTTTAGCGAGACACAGACAGCTCCTAAAAAATCGTCATCACGTAAAGGAAGCGAAATTAAGACACTGTTTACGGAATCTTAATTAAGGTGCAAATATGTCTACTCAGGAGAAGAGAGATATGTCAATTAAAACACGATTAGCGTTGTCGAGCAGTTTGACATCAAAAATAAGAAACCCTATTCGATAATATGTGCTTCATGCATAAAACCATTTCCCACTTCTTGTAAGAGCTAATTTTAATGTCGTTTCTATTAGAACCGGGTAACATCAATTACAGGTACAGTCACTAAGGCAGTTTGAGTCTTGCAGAATGGCGAAAACATCCCCTGTTCCAGCTTATCTATAATTGACTTTGATAAAATGCCAATACTCATTACAATTAAGTAAAGGAAAAAAAAGTTGAAAATGGAGGTTCACCTACAGGGTTCCCTCCCCCTGTAAAGGAGGAGGGAACCCTGTACCGGTAAAGCCAACAACTACTGAAGTTTCTGTATAGTAATTAGTTTAAGACATATTTCTAATTTATCCTAGACATGCTTAATAACTTGAAGAAAAAAAAACACCTTAGGTCAGCAATATTTATAATTCTTTTCTTTCTAATAGTGGTGCACAATCAAAATAATTCTCCAAATTACTGTTGAATTAGTTTAATTAGCGGGTGAATTGTAGTGGCGTACTTTCAGAAGTACGTCACTGCAGTGGGGGTTAATCCCATCCCCCAAGATGAAGTTTTCTTTAAGAAACAGGTTTTCGTCTCATAAAACACGCATAAGACACTATCGCCGCATGATCTTAGTTACCTTGGTGCGGTAAGGCAACGAGACGTTTGAAAGGCGGCTAAAAATAGCTACTTTTAATGCCTCAACTTGAATTTTCGAATTCCCTCCTCTTTCTCCATTACAAATCCTGCTTACACTGCTGAAGTATTGCCACAACAGCATTTTTAGTAATAAGCTTTGGAAGGATATTTAAAATCATATCGTACACTATAGGCAGTTCTCTAAACAGATCTTACACACAAAAAAAAAAAAAAAAAAAAAAAAAAAAAATGGAACTGCAGTATCAATATTAGATTCATTAAGTAATGAAAATATTTTAGTGAAAAAGAGTGAAACATACTCAAATTGGCACAAGCCACATGATCATTCCAATACTGTATTGCGTGAATTTAACCTGAAACCTCTGCACATTGAAACCACGATGTGTATCATCAATAGCAATGCCGGAAGCTGATTCCTGGTCCGACCGTAAAATGGACACGCTAATAAAGTAAAGACGTTTATATACTCTGGAAAACTTTACAACAGCCCAATTAATAGCTGCTTTAATTTATAGCTACGTTAATTATATTCAAGTTAACTTCACACATCCTATTCTGGCCTTCTGGTGAGGGTTTAATTAAATTCTTCTGCATCTAATGGCAACCGTAATTGCCGCAGTCGTACATAAAGCACTTCTAGTCCCGCATACGAACTTAGGCATTTGAAACCTGTCACTGGCCCGGCTACTTAGAAACACCATTGCTGCACACAACAACTTTGAAAACATTTACTCCACGACCTTCCTTCGAAAGTTTGTACTTTAATTATTTGATGGAACAGAATGAAAGCATGAGAGTAAATTGTTGCAGGCCCATCAAAGGAGATCATATTTCGATAAGCAATATAAGTAAACGCCATCTAGTGAACAAATTCAAAACATGATTGCAAAATTTTCCATCTAAACGTACTTCAAACATCACACCAACAAATATTTTAGTCAATTCGTCTAGGATATTTACTAAATCATATAGCTACATTGAAAACTCATACCAGTATTGTCTTGTCTGGTGATGATTGCGATCAGAGACTGGTTAAGTGCTCACTTTTATTCGTAAATCCCAGAATAAGTCAGACTGCACCAATCCTAAAAGAACAACGAACCCAAACTTCTGTAGGCTCAGTCGATAAAGGAAAAAATAAATTGCCGTGTCTACTAACTTTGATTTAAAAACTTCTAATATAAACAGTGACGTCATCGGGAATTCAGGTTTCACCCTTATTTCTTGATCTCCACCCTTGAACAGGATTCCACCTTCCTACATAAACAGACCACAGAAAAAAAATACCGTGGGTGGAGGGGAGAACACAAAAAAAAAAAGCGTGCGTGCGAGCTAAAGAAGTAGTACACGGGCAATAAGAAGGAATAATAAAACGGTCAATGAAGAAAGATAACGGATTAAAATAAAAAACGAAGATGGAACAAACAGTGGATGCAGTGAGTGGCAGCAGAGAATTTCATTAGAGAGCAATATCAAACAAAATGCTTGAATAAGAGACGGATTACAAAGAAAGGAGGACGTCTTGGAATAAAGAAAGAAGAATAACAAGGGTAGGTTAATGGGGTCTTCAACTAGCTTAAAGAAGGGATTCCAATCATTTTCCTAAGTACCATTAACAAAAAATATATATGCAGAATTTGCTTTCACCAATTTTTCTTTTATAATAGAATAAATGCTACTTATTTTTCCCAATTATAGCTACATAACAAAGCAAATCTGTAAGTACGACCAATGACAGACTGCACCATTGAAGGCAAGTTCCTTTCGAACAAATACAGACTTATTCCAAATGTTACTTTTCTTGCGTTAAACACTGAAGTCTCCATAGGTTCTCCCAGTACTATCGACGGTATGCTATGATGGCTGTCACTGCTCCAACTGAAAAATATCACCCTTGGTCAATAAAAGAAAGCTAATATTTGGCAACAAAAGCAAGATTAAATGGAACTTGATAAACTGTACTAGCTTTTGGTTTTCTGATATTTCATGCGCCAAGACTCAATTTGGACTTCTAATCATTAATGACAATTTAAAAATTTTGGAAGTTTATAACAATCGGAATGTTTTCAACTTAAGCTTCCGAACACCAAGCAGGATCAGAATTAATCCCAGTCAAAGTTCCCTCCCCTTAAATTTCCCTATTTTTGATATATATGTATGTACCTGCCTTCCATCTTCACGGGACTTGAACCGTGAAGATGGAAGGCAAGACTTGTAACCAAACGGTGTGAAAGGAATGATAATTACCACTATTTTGCCATAATGGTATACGATTCAGGTATGATGGACAGAGGAGGTCGGGGGCGGTGAAAAATATAAAAAAAAAAAAAAAATTAATGCATGCTAAAATAACCTTGCAAAAGAGCACCGCTGAATAAAATTATTTTTATTAGATTATTTCAACATGCTGTATGGATTATTTAAAATTTTATTACTTTTTTTAATTAAATGGATCTTAATGTGTTTGGCGACCTATTGTTTTGTATTCTTATTTGCGTACAGTTACTTTTTAAACACTGAAATAATCTGTATATGTCTTTATCAAATACTGTAACTTCTTGCTAAGTGATTGAATATACTGATGAGAATATTATGAGATATGTATAGATAAGGCAAACTAATGAGATAGTTACCAATCATATGAAAAATAATTCCGGTCATTTCTGACAACATTGGTTTACTGTGAGGCCAAAATGGTTTGGTATAGAAAGTTAATTTTAAAATGAGCTTATCGAGAGAAATACCATTTCTCTGAGTTTTGGCCCAATTCGAGCACTGATTGGTATGACACCACATTCACAAATCCTAAACTGGTTTTATAATTGTCACTGATGCATTATAATATAAAAGGAGTTCTTAAATGGTCTCATCAGACTTGGAGAGCGTGTTCTACTAAGCAAAGAAATGAAAACAGCTCATAAATTTCCTTCCGAGTTATAGCCCGTTTTATTTTTTTCGTAGAGTGAAGGTTAGGCTGGCTAACAGTCACCGATAACGTTCCTTTGAGTATACACCAGAGCAAGCATTCGAAATGGCCTCCCTTGAACAGCAGTACATGACCAGGAGCGTTTTCTCATCGATTGTCGAACACATTCGAAAATTATCTCAATGTTCGAGTTTGACAATCATCCACAATCCGTTCTGAGAGAACCTGTACATTACGAAAGGCGTAAGAAATCCAGAGGATTTAAGTCGTGTGGGAAGCTTGCATTTTGCTGCATTAAAACATGTCTGCCACTTTTCTGACCATTCTTGCATTCTCCCTTTCTTCCTGTTCAAATCATTTTGAAGGAGCGTTGTTTGGTACTGATGATTAACTACTCTACCAATCTTTATGTCGTCTGCACATTTTGACATCAAGCCTTCTACCCCATCGGCGATGTCGTTTATGAAAATCAGAAACAACAGTGGTTCAAGAACCAATCTCTGGGAGACTACTTCTGATTTTACGCCAGACAAAAGAATATCCATTAATCACAACCCTCTGCCTTTTACCCTGCAGCCACCCAGAGTCCATCTTAGAATTTTTCAAGTAATCCTAACATGTTCCTGCTTATACAATAAACTCTCATGAGGGACCGAGTCAAATGCCTTGCTAAACTCCAAATAAACTATTGTATGTTGAAATTGTTCCCTACATCCAGCTCATGAGTGAAACTGTTAAAACACGTTACTAAGTTAGTTAAACATGATTTTCCCTTAAAATCATGTTGTGTTATTCAGAATGCCATACCAATCTAAATGTCCCTGGATTGCACCCTTGATCATTTTTTTCTAAGATTTTTTCCTACCACTGAAGTCTGATTAACCGGGCTGTAGTAACCAACTTCGCTTTTAGAATCACCTTTATGTATTAGTGATATATTGGCACTTCTTCAATCCAAAGGAATCTCTCCCGAGTCCAAAGTTGCCCTCATAATTAATTTCAATGGTAGAATACACTCCCTGTCGACTCCCTCAAAATTACTGGGAATATGCCATCAATTCCAAGAGCCTTACTTGCCTTTATGCTCGAAAAATTTTCTAATAAACAGTCATTTGTAATTTCGAAATCACTAATTTCATACGACTCAGCCTCTTCTCAGCATGAAGGGTCTTTCTTCAGTAAAGACAGATGCGAAGTACCCTTCAATTCATTGGCAACATCAGTTGGATTACCTAAGATTTTCCCACATCCAGTGCGCAAGGGTCCGATCTGATTAACTTTCTTCTTCGTTGTATTCACATACATGTTAAAATTCCTTATCCCCCTTCTTTGCTCTTTTAGCCACTGCTTTCTCATACGCAGCCTTGCTCTGTAACTGTCCCATGCTGTCTTTTTCTGCTCTATTTGATCAGTTAGTCATCCATTTCTGAATCCTCCTCCTGAAGTATTTTCTTAAAGGTATGTATGCGTTCATTGCTTTGTGATTTTTGCTATAAAAGTATTCCATAATTCAAATGTATTCGCCATCCCTCGGCAATCTACCCAATTCATAGATGCCATAAAGCGCCTTAAACTGTCCAAGTCTCCTCTTCTAAAGTTAAAACCCGTCCCTTAACCTTTAACTATTGCAAATTCTTTCTTCATCTTCCAACTGATGATTGCATGATCACTACCTGACAATGATTCCTGTACTTTAAATGTGATATCATCTGTTTCGTTAATAACGATGAAGTAAAGAATATTTTCACCCCTAGTACTTTCTCTAACGTGCTGGTACAAAACATAATCATCAAGTTTATTTCAAAAAGTTTTTCCCCAATCGTGAGTTTCCCTCCCACTTATTCCAATCATTCTGGGGCATATTAAAGTTATCCATAATAAGACATTTACTTTTGCTTGCCCATTAAATCTGCGTGTAAAGACTCTCGTCATATTCTTCAATCTTCTGATATGTAAATTACTCCCACTCTCATTGTTCCTTTGCTTCCAACTCACGCCACATAGATTCTATGCTGGCAGAAATAACTTCAGACTCAGCAAAACTCTTTTCGTTTTCAGACTGCTTTTGATAAGCACGGCTCCTCCACCCCTTCTATCTTCCCTAAATATATTATGCATACTGTAGTGGAAGTAGTCACCACCAATTTCCTGGTGGCAACATGAATTAAAACTAAGAATTCAAATTCAGCCATTTTATTGACAACACTCCTGACACAGTTGGGACTAAGTAATCTTCTATAGTTTACTACCCTGACACACCCCTTGAAGTTATTCAGATTTGTATCCCAAGCTTTATCTTCCCCCTCATTTGAAACGTTGCTACCTTCAGAACATCTTATCAACATCGGCTGTTGTCGCAATGAACAAGAATTCAAGAGGTGAGTGGAAACATTACTTTGACCCATATCATCAGATAAACTCGGATCTAAATTACCCCTAACTAGCAGTTTCCCTGAACCATTAAGGTATCCTCGATGATGCTGGCAAAAATCCTTGCACCACCTTTGTTCAAATGAATACCATCTCTACAAAATAGGTTCCTTCTACCTACAAATGCGGGCACGCTGATAACCCCCCCCCCGACTTTAGATCGTTGCAAATTCCCTCAAGTCTCGAGTTAATCTACAAGGCTTTCAGCATATAATCCCTCCTATCGTGACTGTGCAGAACTGCAGGCACATACATATTCTGACCGAATTCGCAGAATTTTTTCAGCACAGTCCTATTCCTATATTTATCCAACAGATGGTCAAGTCGCATAAGTTTAATGTACGAGTACATGGATTCGTTCCAAAATTTACATGATGTACAGTGACGGCAGATATGTAAATGATTCAAATTTACCTAAGATCTTACTGACCTTCACTATAAAAAAAAAATTAAAAAAAGGAAACAAGCCATAATTAGGAACGGAAGCATTTTCGGATCTATATCCATATGAACAATTTTTCATCCCTATGCTCAGAAGAACATGTCCCTGAAGTGTGACGAAACCTTTACAAACCGCATGTATAAAATCATTCTGCTGACTCAATATTTTAATAAATACAAGGTGTCTACAAAGTGTACAAAACTAAAACGTTATGTGAATAAGTGATAGAGTATATCTTCAAGTTTTAAAGGTCTTCGATGAGAGGTGTATATTGTGCTGAATATGGAAGCAAATGTCCCACCTATAATCCAATTGTTCCCATATTCAGCACAATACACCAATGAGCCAAAACATTATGACCGCAGTCGTTATGCAAATCGAATCAACTACAGGTGAACTACGACGCGTGCGTGCGTGCGCGCGCGCGGGTTGGGACACTGTATAAAAAACACCTGATACTGAGCTCCGTTAATCAGTGTTACTCATGTTCTTAAGATGGGAAAGGCAAGGGACTTAAGCGAGTTTGACAAATGCCAAATTGTAATGGCCAGACCGTGGATCTGGCCATTACAACTTGGGCGAAACCCACGAACCGCCGGCGAAGTGTTGGGCGACCATGGCTCGTCGATATTCGAGGTGGGTGAGGGCTCTCCCGGATGGTACGTGGCAACAGAAGGGCGACTGCGGCGCAACTCGCTGGTAATTGGAGTGCTGGTGACGGGAGTAATGTGTCACAATACACAGTACATCGAACCCTGCTGAAAATGGAGTTGCGTAGCCACAGGCCGCTCCGAGTGCCCATGCTAACCACGGTTCACGGGTGCAGAGCCTACAATGGGCACGCGAGCATCGAAACTGGACCTTGAATGATTAGAAGGTCGTCTGGTCCGATGAATCACGTTTTCTGTTGCACCACGTGAACGACCGGGTACATGATGGCGCCTGACTGCACTGTGGGACGAAAACAAGCCAGTGGTGGCGGTGTCATGCTTTGGGCGATGTTCTGCTGGGATACCCAAGGTCCAGTCATCCATGTGACGGGCACTCTGCCGTCTACCACCTACCTAAACAAAGTTATGTGATGGTTTTATCCTTCAATGACAACGTCATATTTAATTACTGGACACGGTTCACTGCGGGATAATTTGTATAAATTTGGACTCGAACCTGTTCTGCTTTATTGCCCAGCTTATGACGACTTCAGACAAGAACTATTTAACAGCAGTGAACCCATTAGGACTGACAACCACAATATTTTGATTCAAGATGTCAAGAACTTTGCAGCATTTCAATCTTTTTAAGACAAGGTGTTACAAGGTAAAAGAAGACGCACCTTGTTTACTAATTCTAGAAGTGGACAGTAGACTGATGCATTCATGAAGTTATATTTCTACCTTATTAGGTTAAACAGCAGTTAACTTAGAAACTAAACATTGTTTTTTTAATTAGTAATAATATTGAATGTATATAATGGTATTAACTATACATTGAATTTTTCATTTTAGTTATTTTTTTCCCCTTTGGTTGGACAGCCTGAGGGCACCTGTCCTTGGTATTGCACTCCTTCCGCTGGACGACAAATTGGTGAGCGGCACTAGATAATAGAACCAGGCACAACTCCTCATGCTTAGAAATGGGCAGTGATTGACCGGGTGTTGATCGCTGAAGAGTGTAGACACAGTTACTTTTTCAACACAGATATTCCAAGGTGGAGTTCGACTAAACGTCTAGGTGCCACCCAAAACAAGTACATACGCACACTACCTAAACATCACTGCTGACCAGGTACACCCTTTCATGGCAACGGTCTTACCCTCTGGCTGTGCCGTCTTTCAGCAGAATAATGCGCCATGCCACACCACCAGGATTGTTCGAGACTGGTTCGCGGAACACGATGAAGACTTCCAGGTATTGCCCTGACCTTCAAATTCCCCAAACATCAATCCCATCGAGCATCTGGGGTTTGTGCAGGAACAGCAACTCCGATCTGCGGCGTCTCAACCACGGACCTTACAGGAGTTAAAGGATCTGCTGGTTACATGTTGGTACCAGACACCACAAGACACATTTAGAAATCTTGTAGCGTCCATGCCTCGCCGGGTACGAGCTGTTTTGGCTGCACATAGAGGACCATCATCATAAGGCGCCTCCGTAGCCAGGTGGGAAGGAGCAGCAGTGCGTAGCACACGCTTCTTGATTAGACCGGGGTTCGAGCCCGTCACCACCAAATACGGAGGATGCGGAAAGGTCAGGGAATGACCACTGCATATCCTGGAGCAATATGGCCTTAGTTGCTAATGCTCCTAAAAACCAAATAACAACAACGACCAACATCATATCAGATAAGTGGTCATAATGTTTTGGCTCATCGGTGTATATCTTTACCAACGCGACAGATTGCTTCACAACGCATTGTTTAACTTCCAAAATGGTTCCTGGCATTGCAGAAACATACAACTGTTCTTTCCCGAATCCGCAGAGCATAAAAGCTAAAGGAATCAGATAAGGAGATTGTGGGGGGCCACAAAATCGGTCCTTCTCTTATAATCCACTTCTCAGGAACTGTTATATTCAGGTATGCACGAACTTCTTTGTGGTAATGTGGCGGAGTTCCGTCTTGTTAAAAAAAAATCAATTCGCCATCATTGTTATCCTGCAGTTATGACACAAGGATATTCTGCAACATGTCCAGATATACGGTGACTGTGACGGTAGCTTCTCCGAAGAAGAAAGATCCATATACTTCGTGAAAACTCATGCGCAAAAGGATGTTATTTTTGAACTATCGCGCTGGTATTCCAAAATTTTCTGCGGCTTTTATGTGCTCGATATTCTCATATTTTGCTTGTTTGCAACTTTCCAATTGGTGTAAAAGTGCATTCGTCACTAAAGATGATTCTTTCCAGGAAATTATCACTCTTCCACAAGCTTAAACGTTTGCCAAAAAAATTCCATATCCTCTTGCTTTGGTCGTCGGACGACAGCTTCCATACAAACTGAACTTATATGGTTTCATCCTCAGACAGCGACGTAACATGTTATGCACTGCTGAACTTGTCAAGTTAAGCCCCTACTGGCACACCGTATGGATTTCCCTGGGCTTCACAATAAAACTTCCTCGAACCAGCTCCACTGCACCCTCAACGGCATTTGTTCGGCCACTTTTTAAACCGTGTTCGAAATTTACGCATAACAGCGGTGGTAAACTGCAGCTCGTTGAACCAAACTACGCACCTTCTATGGGTTGGCAAAATCCGCCATGATTACAGTTTTGCGATTATTCTGCCATCTACTACAGCGCACACATTTCCGGTTGGCGAGCGAATAAAAAAATTGAAGATATCCTCTATCAAAGGAAGTAATTTCACGTTTTTGTATCAGCTACCTACCTTATTCACACAATAGAGCTTTAGTTTTTTAAAGGGGGTTTGTGGACACCATGTATAATTGGGCAAAATAAGCAAACAAATTTACATTCGGGTGTTCGGAGCACGAATAATATTTTCAAATCTGAAAGGATGATGGAGGATCTAAAGCTGTATCCTTCTACTGAGCCATAAAAACAGTGTGAATTCGCTCTTCTGCCAAAGTTCCAGTTTCTTTTCTTTAAAAACAAAGTGCAGATGTTCACTTTCACATTACAAACACGAAATGTAAACAAATTAAAACGATCGCCGCTTCCCATATGAATCAGGTTCGCTATGGCACCCTAACTCAGATGTCTCAGTGCATGCATGACCTCACTCACTCTCCAAGGTTGGTTATAACTTCCCTAGAGGTGAATTTTAGGTCATGTTTTAAGTCTCGTTTCAGTGAAATGTGGGGTGGAACTAGATTCTCACTAGCATACTTAACGCTTGTGGTATTCATTTCAGATGGTCCAGCTGATTGCCGACTACTGATCGTGTACAAGAACTCGTTGGGTAACTTTGGAAAGCGCGGACCACATAAATAACGTGGTATTTTGAAGCGTAATTCAACCCATACGATCTTCAATAGAAGATCGTAAAAGGATTAAATTCTCTTTTCTGATTACCGCATCGTAAAAGTAAATTTTAGGACACTAGGAATTTCAACCTGGAATTTTTCCAACCCAGAACTTCAAAAATGGATTATTTATTGAAGAAAGGGAAATATATCCGATTTCGGAGAGAATGAGAGCCAACTCAGTGCTGTATTTCGTAATGTACTGGTGAGGTCATCCTTCAAGCTTTTTATCTCGTGGGCAGAACATCGAAAAAGCCAGAAACTTTTTGGTGCACGACGGTCTGGGGTTTGAAATCACCAAAATAGAATACGAGGCACACTACAGCTATCCTTATGGCTTATCCGCAGCGAAGCATTGATAGGTCAGTTACTATCTTAACGCAACTTCCCCAAAGACGCGAAGCGGAGAAGAAAACTATTCAAGAAACAGCGCTTTTTTAAACATTAATCTGCATGATTTGATAACAAGGTCAAAAATAAGTGGTGGAGCCACAAGACAAATGCACGTTAAGCTGTTGGGTAATGGGTTTGAAGCTGAAGCAATAGTCAACTGTATTTGGATTCCTTGGAGCATCAACTACTTTTTTTTGGCAATAACGCACCATTCGAATAGTAAACCAATTCACAAATTTTATCATTATCGTAATCTTATGTCTGAACAAGTTGTTTTATTTATTATTTTTTTTTTTAATTTTTGCAAAAGAAACTAGCGTCAGTGTACTGCGTCAAATCTGACGCAACGAATGACAAACCCTAATTTCGAGGAGGGGAGAGAAGGAGCCACGCAACCCTTGTCCAAGACACTGAAAATTTCATAAAAATTCCTCCCATCTTGAAGGATTTGAACTGGGGCCTTTCCAACACGATGTCAAAAGAGGGTGATCGTAACCAATGTATTACACACGATGGTGGCCCTATAAGTGTGCGCCTGTGAGTTGAAAATTTCAGAATAAAACACAAAGAACCCTACTCGCTTGATATCTGACCGCAGTCCCAACTAAAGAGGCTTTTAAGGATTTCTCCAATCCCCAACGGCACTCGAATCCCCACCTCTCCAAACGAGTTACAAACTCATTATCCTATCAAGGAGGGGCACCTTACGTATTTCTTCCTCACTGCCAAATCCCTCCCCACGTCAATTAGTATAACAAACACATTGTCTTATACAGCGCGGGTAGGGTGTTGCATCGCTCCCAAAGAGTGTAAAGAAATTTTCTATTTCTTATCGATTAAGGTCTTCGAAGAAGTGGTCAGCAAACGATTAGGTATACTGCACCATAAACACACCTGTGTAGGTTAACTTTTATAACTCTTCAAGGACGAAGCCTAGGATCCTTCGAGTGCCTCATCATACAAAAGAAACTCGCTACGTTTCGAGATCGGTTTACTCGTCTTAGCGAATACATTGTACTTATAAATATAAAATAGCAAACCCACAAAAAAGTTTTTTTTCACTTACCCAAGCTCTTGCTGTAGCACGAGAGTTTCCGCCTTCGGTACTTTCCTGGGACCGACACGTGGCCGCGACGAACGACGCATTGTAACCTTCAGAACCGGGCGAGGCGTCCGTCGCCGCACTTGTAGGACTGGCGACTAATGGCACGTGCAAAGCGCGGACATCCGGCTGCTGCGACGACCGACAGTGCCGCTGCTCCAACTGGCGAGCGATGAGGTCGTGGAACGAAGGCTGCTGTAGCTGCTGCGCGTAGGCCATCCGGAAGGCGCTGCCCACAAGCGTGTTTAACTCCTCAGCCTAAAAAACGACACCAGCGCCACCACACATTAGTTGTTGGGCAAAGTTTGGAAAAATAAGTGTGACATTATTGCTACATCCATCCTATCTTAGAATACTGTTCCCACATCGGGATAGAGGGAATTGTATACCCTTAGCTCCCTTCCCCCACCCCTTAAAAATCATCTACTGTAAATTGCGCACCATCGATGGATGGTTTCTCACCGGTTCACCATGATAAAGATATCTTCTGAATTAGCATTTGAAATTCTGTTTTTTTTTTTTCCCTTAATCTATTAGATTGCTTCAAGCAATCACCCAACACTCATTTGTGACTCAACTTCAAACTCGCCTAACTTATCTTCTTTGTTCATTCATTCCTGGATGAATCTACAGATATTCCATCGTTAACAAGTTTCTTCCAAAATTTCTATCCATCCACGACACTAATTTCCAACAACCTTCCACGCTTAAAAAAAAAAAGAAGGGAAAAAAAAGGTGTTTCAACTTAATCATTTCATAATATTGTCATGAAAAAAAAAGCAACTTCGTGTTTCGAGACAATACCATCGTTAGAAATACATCAACAAATAAATTCTATACACCAGTAATTCCGAGTAAATTTGATACGTTCATACATAAATGACAAAATGAGGGTGATGTGGGGAGGCATACGTGACTCGTAACACTTACCAACAGGAGGCAGGTTAATTTAGTTGTCACTGGAGGACGGACTGACGTATGTCTCGTATGGGTAGTAATGATAAAGAAAGAAAATTACACGTTTGCTCCTTCATCTGTAGTCTGTCATTGGCGAATATAAAAAGCAAACAACGCAAGTAATCTGACTGTGAGAAACACGTCATGGATCAACTGCAAAATTCTTTGAAATATTTCTTATTTCTAAACACGTTTTCTCTGTGGACTTCGTTATGCATCTCTGCTTGGAGAAACAGAACTACACTAGGAGCTTTAAGAAAAAAAGTAAGAAATGAAGGAGGATGTCACGGTTTAGCTAAAAAAAAAAAAAAAAAAAAAAAACGTTCTGTAGCGCCGGGTAATCACCAACAGGAACTTCCAACCTATCAAATCACATTTCCATCAGACAGCAGAGGAATCCTATCGTAGATGTTTATACACAAATGAAAACACTTTGAGTCCTTTTTTTGACTCCCTCTCATCTTGAAATCTGACTTCATGTGTTCTCTAAATTCTTCCGTCAGGCCAGAATGGTCTGATGGGCCTTCGCAGTTCGTAAATGAGACACGTCAATACAGGTCATCCTCGTGCAATCACCAAAACTCTGTTAAATACGAGCTATGGGAGGAGCTACCTACTTTTATGCTTAATTATCATGGATTCGTCAACTGATGAATGGATAATGTAGTAAGTTGGACAACCGGTTGTGAAGAAAATGGCCGAAAGAATGTTCTCTATCTGTACATAGCCTTGGGCGCAGTCTGGGAAAACTCGCATGGAGTCTCTCCTACCTTCGTTATGCAATATATTACACACGTAATTAGGACTACGTACGAAATACCCATTTAAAAAAAAAAAAGGCTTTAGTGCTTCACGAATTTGTCTGAAAGGTATAATTAGGCAGAGTGATTTCACACACCAGTAAACAGGAGGGAAATTAAATGTCAATACAGATGGAAAGAGACGATGTGTATATCCAAACTGTTTGCACATCTGTGAATTATTTTAATGTGTCTCGCACAGATGAAATATTTTCCACATGTAGGTCATTTCAAAATACGCCTCAATTTCAAAATACAAAGTCAGTCCAGGACTGAATTTGTATTTTGAAATTGAGGCGTCTTAGCGAGTTGCGACTTGTCGCAACATGTTCGGTGGCTTATCCAGGCATAGTAATGCATAAGCCACTCGTTTATCTGCAGTCAATCTGAATTAGCGCGCGTTCAATAGAGGGTATTTTATGTGTTTCGTCAATTTTAAAATGAGTGGATTTACTGCGCAGCGAATTTGTCTCAAAATTTTGTTTTAAATTAAGGGAAAGTACAACAGAAACCCACGATATGTTTAAAACAGCTTTCGGAGAAGATTCGTTTTCAAAGACTTTTCAGTGGTTCGCAAAATTTAACAAGGGCTATTTGTCTGCTGAAGATATTCAGAGGAGGGATGGCCCGCGCGGCTAGACGTCAATCGCCACCGGAGCCAATAGCGTTTGAAGCGTGTTACCACTGCAAAAGAAAGAAGAAAAGGGGGAGGGGAGAGGAGATGGGGTCAAAACTGATGAAAGCTGCCGAGACCAACTACCACCAGTCCACCCTAAAAGGTGATAATCGCGCTGGATGGAAAGCGGAGCTTCCAGAAGTTTCAGAAAAGTTGGAATCAGTGTAGAGTGTCAAGGAGAGAACTTCGAAGGATCCGGACAGCAAGTAGCTTAATCATTTCCCAAATATTAATTAGTTCAGTCTCCAAACCTTCTGATCACACGTTATCCGTTAGTTTCCAGTAATACAACAAAAATAAATATTTATTTAAATGTTTCTTTCCTTCCAAGAGACTATAATACAAAATACACTAATATTTTTTTGGATCCGAACAGGCGGCATGTATAAGTCTACTTTGTAAGTGACCACTCGGTTAAGCTAATAAATAATTAATAAGAATATTCTTTAAAAACAACTAGTTCCCTGCATCTTGTCTATTGTGGAATAATATTATCTACTCGTCTCAAATATTTAAAACAATTTTTTTTTAAATATTCAGTTCAAAACATTGTGAAGATTTCAATCTAGAACACACCAATAGTCGATTATATCATATTATTTTATTATTTATCGTAATTAATAGATAATTTATAAACTAGAATACTCGTGGCGAATATTTCGCCAAAGCCGTTTCAAAGAAGAAGCAAAGATTAATATCAAAATACCAAGTAATGGCAAAAACCTTTCCCTCGGCGCCCTTCGCTGCTAGCTAAGGTGTCAGTGGGACGGACTCGAGTCAAAATGCAATTTGATAATTTTTTTTACATGTATGACTATATCTTCCTTTTAAAAAATTAAAATTATTGCGTAAAAATTATCTGGACCTGGAAACTGCTGCGTAAAGTTATCCATGAACAAAAACGCCACCTTCTTGGCGTTTTTGTTCATGGATAGTCTGACCCTGAAATTCGTTTTGTTCATTTTGATGAGAAAAGCTAAGAAATTGTCTTGTCTTCAAAATAAACGGAAAATAAGTTTCACTGGAGCTAAATCAATTCTCGTGATTTCAAAGTCAGTATCGGAAAATTTTTTGGAATTTTATTTTTCTGAATTTTACTGCTAAATAAAAGCTATGCAGAAGGAATCGGGTCAAAAGCTTGTTTAGTCTTTGAGTTAATCAAGTTTAAAAAGCGTTGAGACATAAGCAAATTATTATACAGATTTCTGTTTATACTCGGTACCACCACCTCTCGGCTAGAAGGGTTTACAACTTCATAACTATTTTACTGCATTGGATAAACGTGCATTTTTCGTATCCGAAGCAGGACCATAAGTAATCCCTGTTTATATTGAAATTGAGGTCATCATCTTACCCTTCCGAAGGCCAGATGAGTCTACATCAATTACAATTCAATTAGAGATTATAAAATTCAAAAGATAACAGCCGTGTCAGTGGTGTCTCGTGATATAAGAAAACAGTGGGTCTCCTGAAATGATGATAAATTTCATTAACTTGCATTGCAAACTACTGCACTTGCTTGCCTGTGGTTGAAAATTTACAATTTTCCGCATAAAAATAGCTTTAATTCAGTACTGTTTATTTGATATTGCATGTACGTAGCACACGCAGTTCGCCTTAATTAAGAATTTAAAAGAATTTAACTATTAAGGTATAAACCAAGAATACAGACTTTAGACTCGTGTTACTATTACAAGTATGGCTCATTCGTGCCTTTTTCAATCACGCAGACAAACCGACTGTTATTTAGCGTCCTCCACTATAAATGGAAATGCCTGTTGTGTATCAAAGTCAATAAGTTAGAACTGAAAGGAAACCAAGCAGCGAATACAAGAAAAAAAAAATTCTTTCTTTCAAGAAGCAAATATTGAGATGTTAATGATGATAACTGTTGACAAATCATTTAAATTCATAAAAGTAAAGATGGACATACCACCATCTGCATAGATGGTAGCATGACCATGGACCGATTTTGTTCATGGATAGATTTTGCTGAAGGTTTAAATCCTAGATGTGTCACGAATACGACTCTGAAGAAAAATTTATCTCTTGACTATTTTCATTCTGAATAAACTGGTTATCTTGAAATGCTTCGCGAACTGACTTTGCTAATCTTTATACTTAGAAGAATAATTATTTCGCATTTTTAAAATTATTTCATTTTAAGAAATCGATACTTGGACCACTAATTAAAACTCTGAAACTGCATGCTACAATGACAGTATCATCGGATGGGATCCATCCACTCGTTTTCTTCTTCAGTTTTGGATTTCATAATCAAGGATTGCATATAATCGATTATGCAAATTCCATAATCGATTATTTTATGTTGATCACGACTCTCGATTATGCCCATCCCCAATCTTAAGTATCCGTGATCATAAAATTTAGCAAAAAAAAACCTTTCACTGTTCCAGATGTGTCTGTTTTAAGAGGACAGATTGTTCTAGTAATATATAAGATACTGAAATCGTAAATCCGAAGTAAAGAAATTTGCACTATACTTTTACTGTATTTCAGCTTACCTTATTAATACATTTATCACATCTCTGCAATATAACTGGTTGTACTTCCTCCTTGTTAATCACAACGAAAAAAAAAAATTAAAACGAATGTCTCCATCGTGGAGTTAACGTAAAACCCAGAGTATATTGCAGATTTTATTCCTTATATTACTTTTATCAGGACCCTACGTCCAATTTCCAACTCGATTATGCAGCATTTTAAAAGGGGTAAATGATTTGCATGTTCTGCAGGCTGGGTTGGGGGGGACATTCCGTTCACAGCTAAAAAAGCCGTATTTCCTCCACTACAACTCCGATTGAAGTGACCTTCGGAAATTCTTCTGTCAATGACGAGATTCGAATCCAGACCACTCCAAAGGATTAAAGGGTGGAGAAACTACTATATTTTCACGGAAGACACGAGTGCCACTGACTGGTAGGTCAGCGACACACGTTGATTTATGAGCTGATCGGAGTAGGTCAGCTCATAAATCAACTCAAACAAGAACAGCAGCAGCAGGCTCGGTAATGCCAATTACTGAATGTCGTCAACATATTTTTAAGAAGATCACAAATAAGGAAAAGGAAAAAAATAAAAAAATTAGAACTCTATCCTTTCCTTAATTTCAATGCCTTGGTTTTCTTTTATAATTCAAATTTAATATCTTTACCTTTCCATTTAGTCTATTTTTCATAAAGTTTCATTTCCATAAATTTACATTTATTAGTACATTTTTTCCGCTGCTCTGAAAGGAGTAATTAGTAGCTCATCCAGCCTCATCAGTGGTTCCGTGTTTGGTCAGTGGTTCCGGTGAGCCTTTATCACCGGAACCACTGACCAAAGAAGATAACAACACATCTCTTTCATAAAAATTTATATTTTCCCATTTACATATAATTCCATGAATTTACATTTTTATTCAAATAGCCAGTTGGCGTCTTATAAGCATAACTGGTTATAAAGCACCTTGTTCTGCCAATTAAAAAATATAGCCCATTTAATAAGTGACGGATGGTAATGATTTTCTGCTAATTAATGGTTCAAAATCAAGTATCAGCAAAACTTGACTCATTCTGTAGAATGAATCCTGCAGGTTGAACCAACCATTAATCATAACACGTGTAATCTGTATATGTCTAAAATTAATGACTCCATTTGAATATTAACATATACAGCGAATATTAAGGCTTTCAAAACGCACAAAGACAGTCTATTGATACTATCTGACTTATCTTCAGCTACATTTTGTTACTTGCAGAGAAACTGCACTCTTACAGGTGTTCTAGATCTACAGGATTTCAACAGAATAGCTCCACACTTTACTATTGAAATGTCGCGTAAGAACCTTCCATCCATAATCCCTACGAAATTGCTTAAAGTATCATCTTCAGTTACAATTATCCTTATACATAACTATGTATCATCATTATATACAAATGTCTCATCTTCGTTATTTTCAGAACTAATCAACCAATTATAGCAACCTTCCGGCTTAATTTAGCCATTTATCCGATCATAATAACACCCCTCCACGTTGTGCGCAAGTTCCAGTATATCGTCTGGAAACGAACACTGGCCATCAGCAGTCTTCGTTTTGGTTTACACAAATACGCCAGCCACTTTACAGCTCAGCTTACCCAGTCCAAGCGACACCTGATCAGGGAGGCTTTCTCATGCGAACAGAAGGGGGGAGGAGGGTTCTCAGGCAGAATGTAACGGAGACCACAGCTCTCAGAACAGGGAAAGACCTTAGTACCACAGCGGTCCAATGATTGCAGATATACTAGACAGCCATGGGTTCAACGTCTATTAAGCACTAATAATCCATTGCGATGATGTAATAAGATCATCAGACCAACAGCACTCTTTACGAACGCTGAGTTAGCAAAGATTTACAAGAAAATAAAAACGACCCATTCCTGCATACCGCATTTGGGTATAGTCGATGGACCGATCGAATTACTTTAATTAAATAATAAGATAATACTGTAATGAGAAGAATACAGCAAAGTGCGATTTCGATTTCAAGCAAATTAGTTGGAATAGCTTTGTATCCTGAATAAACCATAAGGCTAAATAAAATGAGGGACAAACCTTATGGTTTTTCGATTTCCTGCAGTTCAACAATACGTCAAACTTTTAAAGTACTGACAAACCTGCTATGCACGAAATAACAGTTTGGTAACTTTAATAAGAAATATCTCAAATTAAAAATTTAAGCGAATTTTGTTAAATAATTGAATCTGCAGTTAATGCTGGATCATGCAAATTGCGATAAATCTTGCACAGAATGCAACGTTGTCATTTTATCCAGTGATTTCAAGCCTAAAAAGAATTCAGCTTTAAAGAAATGTAAAGATTATTTGGATAGATAAATTCTTTATCCTTTAGTTTGATAAAAAAAAGTATTCACTGTGAAACAAAATGTTTAGCGTTTAGCCAAATTTTCACATTACTTGGGCGATATTTTTACCAGAGTTATTCTAGTAATGCACTGTAAAATTCTAAACAAAATGAGGGATTTAATGGAAAGTGAGAACAGACAAAAACATTTGCTACCACATCACTTGGGAATGCACCGACTTCAAACACAAAATAAATTTTCTGTTTATACTCCGGAATTGCCACATAGGTCAGAGGAGTCAATATCAGAGTGGATATGTGTGGGGAACCAACTTCTTGTTGGACTTAACAAATAAAAATTCTGGATAGCGCTTACAATAAAGAGGGGAGGAAAACGAACAAAGATAACCACATCAAAACATCCAGGAAGACATCTGTGGTTTCATGTTTTATAGGTGCAGTAACATAGAGATCAGCAGGGAGTTCAAGAATGCTAAACAAAGCTGACCCTCGCCTAATCATGAATAAACAAGATATTATTATAATAGCATAATTATTAATCGAACAAAAGATAACCAGCGAGACGACTATAAACTTTATGATTAGGTTAAAATGCTGCAAAATATTTCTAATGTGTGTACGTCATGATACGATTCATTTAAAAGATTGCCAGATATGAATTCTTGAGGTTCATCTTTCAACTACTGGAAGCTTTCCGCTAACTAATTACAAATCAGTGAACACTATTGAATGGCCTTGTTTAAACGATAAAAGAAATCTTGACGAAAATCTCTAGTTCAGCGTTTTGCATGCTGAATTTTAAAGGAAGGAGGGGACGAGATATGTTCTTGTTCTGATGAAATGGAGGCAGACTCAGATAAATCCCTTTCCCAGCTATTTAAATGTTGTTACAATCGCAAAGTTATTAAGAATCTATTCAGTAATAAGTGCTTCCACAATGCAGAGCAAAGCAACTTGCAATTGACTCGCTGGTCATATTGCTGTCTTCCTGAAGGTGTGTGTTTAACGCCAAAGCAACTACGGCCATGATGCGTCAGTATATTGTGCCTACAATCGCGTGTGATTTGCTGTACGAAAGATTCGAGTTTCCGGATGGTAAAACTATGCAACTCTCTCCTGAGACCGACTAAGTCAGCCAATCTTGTGGCAAGAGCCCATAAAAATTTCTAGCGTCATTGCTAGGAATCCAAACTCGGGCTTTCATCACCCGATGTGAAGACTGGTGGACATTTCTCAGATCGCAGCAGACAGAACTCAGAGGAAGGATTTGAATTTCGGATGGATGCGGTATTATAAAATACCGAAAAAAATCGCGAAGAAACTTAACACTTCCACCCAGAGATAGATTAACTCAAATCATCTGGGAAAAAAGCCTCAGTAAATTCCTCTAATCATCGATGAGTATATTGTTCTATAGGGAAGGCACCAGTTTTACTAACAACCAGTTGTGAATCTCAGTCAAGTATGGTCTGATCGACATTCAAAAGAAGTTTGGCTATCAACCTGGAATTCGTCAGCTTTGGGAAAGTGATGTCATTGTTCCAAAGTACCACGTAGATAGACAGAAAGACATGAACTTTATGCCGCACCACCGAAAGGAGCAGATAGAATGAACAGCTTATCCGCAATACACACGAATCATGCACCGAAGTAAGAGTGCGTGTACGTAATAACTAACGGGCCTAGCACATATATTAACGACGAAAACAGACGCTGTCCCGTACTGACTACTGTTAATACCTGCCAGCGGCGAATAATCAGTGTCCAGCTGCTAAGAGCATGGGATCTCGCAAGTCACGGCACTGCCTTACAAGTAATGATCGGAGCGAACGATCATCGACTAAGTCTCCTCTTACATCTGATAATTCCTCCGAGTCCACATCGTCACTGACGGCGTCAGCTACTAATCACTCCGGATCGACTGTAATGAAGCCGTCGTTAGGATCTTCGTACCTCGCAATCTGGTGTCATTTGCTCAAATGACCAGCCTTTCCGCGTTCTGATTGCTCTCCGGACACTTTCATTTTTCATTGGACAACCAATCACCATATTAAAGCGAAGGTCATCCGTTTTCGCGCTTTCTTAACACGCCGTAAGATTTACTGCCTCCAGTCCGCCCGCGAGAACTCAAGAAGGTGAGGTCGTCTTAACCCATAATTATCCGGCGATTCTTTTAAGTCGACTGAATTTTGACTTACGGCTACGCGACATCGGCGGCTGTCAAAGGTCAACATACGACAATTGACAGTACAAGGAACCTCCATCAGTGCTCTTTAGTGGGTGGATGTCGTTGTCTGTCCATCCTGTGACGCGCTGTCGTTAGAGTACTTCAACGGCACTTTAGTACCATAGCAACATCTCTAACAAAGTTTCGTTTTATACTCGTTTTTGTCTTAGCAACCCCTGCACAGCTGTCATGCGTAAGTGGCAAATAGACGCTAAATTGCCAGGAAGGAAGTGTCACATCAGAATTCTGTAAGTTCAAGGGTACCAAATGCTGTAAAAATTTATAACAAGTTATGTAACAATTTAGTATTTTTTTCAAGCAGATAAGGATCAATAATTACGCTATAAAACTTGCCCAATATAAATGACACACATCAGAAATAATGAAAGCCTTTTTTTATTCTCTAAAGGAAAGGAAATACTGAAGGTATCATCTAGAAGCTAATTTTATTATTATTATCAATTTATCTCTCTGTTGAGGAGACACCCCTGAGACAGCCATTGGCTTGAAGGGTGTGAGGTACATTCTAAGATGTGAAGCGGAGCCATTGAGCAGAAGGTTACAAAGTCCATGGGACGATGTTCTTAATCATTAATTAATGGAATGGTTAATCACGGTTCAACGAGGTGTTTGTTGAAGGAGGAGATGAGATGTATATCACACGACAAAAAGCATCAGTTAAGAAGGGTATTCGGAAATTGGCAAAGAAATTCAGAGAAACAGGAAACTCGAATGATCGTCGATGTAGCGTAATCATAATGTTCCGATGGAACGTGTTGAAGACCTGAAACTATTTGTAAAAAAAAAAAAAAAAAAAAAAAAACACTCGCATGTACACTGAATGATCACTCAATTATGATCAGCCAGTTTCCACCTAGGCATCGACTCCACTAGATGTCTGAAGACGTCCGTAGAGATCTGCAGCCATACTGCCTGCAAAGCTTTCCGCAGTGTCAGTATAGACGACGGTTGCATGTCCATACGCTTCATTTCCCGTTCCAAAACATCCCACAGGTGTTTAAATGGATTGAGGCCTGGCAAATTTGGAGGCCAATCAAGATGGTGTTCCTCAAATCACTCGTGCAGTGAGGGTCCAATGACACGCACGGCACATTATCGTCTTGGAAGATCCCGTTTCTGTCAGGGTGCACATGGTCTCCTAAGGGCTGCCGGTAGACCTCAAGTGAAATGTTGGTCCATACGCACCAGGGTACCTAGTTCCTGCCAGCAAAAATGCTCCATATTAAGCTATAACTGCCACCTGCCTGGATAGTGGGCACTATGCACGATGGGTCCATGGAGTCATGTTGCTTGCACCACACACGATACGTCTGAGTATGCAGGGCATCGTCCTTACATTCCCTATATTGTATTGCGATGTTAACTGTCTCACAATGACCTGCCATTGAGCCCATACTACGCACCCTTCGCTTGCACCAGGAACATCCGTCTTGTATAATCCTTTATAGTGCTATCGACGGGAGGTGGCTTAACTCGTTCAACACCATTATTTGTACATCTTAACCACAGTGGGACGTGAGTAACCGGCAAGACAAGACAAGAAGCTATTTCCGGCATGGAAGCACCCGACACACCAGGCTCCCACAATCATGCCCTTTTGAAACTCCGTGATATCTTTACTACTTCCTATAACTGCTTCTTTATTACTTGACAATACGAATGGGGGTTGTCATAATGCAACTAATGTCATAAGCAACTAAGACGTATATTGTATCTGTAAATTGCTCGTATTCTGTGGTTTGTCTGTTTGCTGGACGAAAAACCTAGAGTCCCGGAGGGGGGGGGGGGATCATAAAACCCTCGTCTGAGACCGACTAACTCAGCCATGTTGCAAAAAAAAGAAATCAGAATTCTTTGCATCATTGATGGGATCCTAACCCGGGCCTTTTCCATGCAAATATGGTCGAAAGATGAACACAAACGCTGCTACTCGCGAAGGCATCACCTGCGATCAGCAAGATGAAGAATGTACCGAAGGCTAATTCCAACTGGATGGTGCTACTTCCCACATACCCACAGCTTCAATGTCTGCAGTGGAAACTGTTTTCACAGATCGGGCAATTTTTAAAAGGACTTTGGCAGCCATGATCACCATAATTGACTTCGCCTGACTTCTTCCTGTGGGGATACTTGAAGGAGCACGTTGAAGGTTACGTAAACAGTTCCCACACCCTTCAGGAAACGTAGACCAACATTACCTATTAATGACATTACCTATGTTTCAGATGAATTGCAGAGAACACCTGCCACGTAGCCTGAGGATGGAGGATATTCTCAGCACCTTTCGTCGATGTTTGTTCAGATAAATGTAAGAAGCCTGTAAATCAATTTTCACCTTTGTCTATTGATTTTTTGTTTATAACAAAAATCATCAGAATCACCTCGTATAAATATACGTATACTGTATATTTATTTAGCTTTTTATTTGATTTTATATTTTTATTTATTAAATTTTAGTACGTTCTGCAAAAAAAAATGTATTAAGTTTAACTACTTCTTTTAATATAAAATTTTAAAACAATTATCGCTCGATTTTGATAAAATAATCCACATAATTACCAAAATAACTTTACGTAGTGTTGATCCAATATAATTACACAAATATTTGCCATTTATATTTAACTTTTTTTCAACTTTCTTGTATTTATTTATTTTTGCTGACGTCACACGAATGGCAGGAGTAAAAAACCTGTGGCTTCCTTAACACTATGGCTAATACTAATATTATATAAAATATTAACATGCACGAGACTGTAATAATTACCTTATACATCGTAACCATTACACGCAATGTGAACAATCCTTATTGTAAAGTTTATCGTAAGTCCAGGTTGTTAGAAAAGCTACCAATGTGTTTACAAACAATCTTTCGTTATAACAACTTCAATCTTGCGAAATACTTTCTTCGCGCAAGATGACACTCCACCTAGAACCTGCACAAGAAGTCCTTCGAAGAGAGAAGTTAAACTTATCATAAGTTGAGTTTCTTTCAGTTCTTGACCTCCTCGTTTATCCAATGAGAACTCCCTCTGACTTTGGGTTATAAGCTTATTTAAAAGAGCGCATCCACCAGAACGATGTGGACATGCTAGAAGTAAACACCACGCAGCATATCTTAAGTTGACCGGAGACACGCTACAGTCAACTTGGATCACGCAATAACACGGTTTTAACTCTTACTAGAAAAAAGAAATAGTACATACAGTGACGAGTTCTGAACCTTTGTTTGTTACATGCCAGTTCGCGTAATAGGAATCATCTTCCCCAAATATTTATTTTCCAATGAATACTTTAAGGATGGGGAGAACTCGAAGTAATTCATTTTTTCTTCACTAGTAAATCCATATTTATAGAAAAGACATGAAAGAGAAAAAGACACGAACCCCAAGTTAATCCGCTCTTAAAAGAAAGAGTTTTTTTTTGTGTTGTTGTCATTTAAAAACAGTAATTCTTCCAATAATAAATTTCCGCATTTCTTTGAATATTCAGATGTGTCTTAACCACAAAGTAGTCTTCCATAAATGTAACTGAAGATATATTTGTAATGATAAGTTGCATCTCTAAATAAAACTACGTTCTATTGTGTACGTAGTGTCTGTTTAAATATGACGTATGCAAATTCAAAAAATATTATTTTAATGGCACCAGGGCTTGTTGTTCATATCCGTATTATGTGTTTGCGAGTCTATCTGCATGTTGCGCAAATGGACCTGTCTGAGAGCGGATAACTACAGCTTCAATTGAAGGGGACTTTCGAAATATCTCCAAACATTCATGGAAATCGAACTCAGACCTTTCTAATAGCAGAAGGCGATGTATCGTCGACTAAGCTGCTACGTTTGCACCTAAGAAAAGTTGAGCAGAGACATGATAGTTGGGATTCCTGAGCGTGGGTGATCAACACAGAAAACTGCTGTTCACGTGGGTCTTGCTGCAAGATGTGCAAATGACCCAGGGGTTCAAGGAACGTACCATACTCTATAACCAGGTTATAAAGACGTCACACGAACATCACCAAAAGATCGATCAACTGACTACACAACGTAGATCCATCACTCACCCGCTGATAACATACATTGCAATGCTAGGCCTGGCACCGCCTGTCAACGACACCATTTAACATACAGCCAACAGAAGTTAGGTTACATTCCTGCCTTCAACTGTTCTAGGAGTCTCTCACACCAAATAGCGTCAAATTCGACGCTATCTGGTGTGACGAGTCTAGATTTTGTTTTAAAACTAGAGCCATAACACCCTGATTATTTTAAAAATGTTTTTTTATAGTTCTAGCTTAGAGATAGGTTTCTCATATTCATGACTTATATCACCAGAGCCGATTAGAAGTATGAGCTGACTGGCAAAGTGCTTGATACTCCATCATCCACTTAAGAGTCTATAATTTTATTTAATTATAAATACTGTAATAGTAGTATCGGGGCAAGAATGAAAAGGTTAAGATCTGTCGATGTATTGTACTCTATAAGTTAAGAAAAGGCTAACGAGATTGTTTCAGTTTACCATAGTAAATTCCCTTCCATCAATAGTATAGTCAAAGCCGGCGTTCAGGGCAGGCGCATTGTGCGGTTACCCGCAGCACAAAATAGTGCCGATACTGAATGCAGCTACCTTGTTCCTTCAATTACGAACGCAGTTATTATCATTTTTTCCTCCCAGTAATCGATTCGTGACAGCCATAGTTAGCCTGGATATATTAAAAGCAGCAGGCAAATGCGTGATCATCGCATATCCCTCTCGAAAGAGCAAACAAAATAAATCCGAGACGAAATAAGTTTCCATTTAACAATGTTTTTCTTTGAAAGTTCCATCGTGTAAACTCTTCTATTTTTGAAATTCATGTGTCTCTGATCGTCGGAGGTGCGGTAGATCAAACAGCTGTCAACCGTCACCACGTCGAAGGTAGCGCAGTATATGGAAGCACGAGATCGGATGGGGGGTGGAGAAGGAGAGCGAGAAAGAGAGTGGAGTACGATGTTTACACATCGCGCCGTGAGCGCGAGAGATGAGGGTAAAGTTAATAACGCAGGCCCACAGAATGCGTCCTTCTACAGTAAACATTCAAAATTCCCTCCCCCCCCGTCAGTCTGATGTCAGTCACGTCACGAGTAACACGTTAAAAGAGTTGTTCGCTGTCCGTACCCCCTTCTCCATGTATTCATTTGACAATCTCTTGCGAACTCCATCACTACGTCTGTCTTCAGACCCATTAGCACCTATATACACAAAGACCACCCTCACCTCTCTCTCATACACACAACTGTATAAATATAACTACAACCCTGGCACTAGGGGGCAGTGCGATCAAATAACATTGCCATCAAGAACTCCATCGAAATCGCGCAGGAAAAGGAAATATGTTATTTGAGTTGCTCGGTGGAGAATCAATATTTGGAAGGTGATGGATGCCTTTTAGCGCCACCTATAGCGCAAAATCTTATACCAGATGCTCCAAGTGGACCCGACATTTTTAACTTTTTGCGTAACCAGAAAAACTATGTAGAAACCATATTTAAAAAAAAAATAAAATAACTGATCCAGTGAGATTGATTTTTTTTTGCTCGAAGTTCGAGCAAAAAATTGCAAACTAAGAAGTTAATCATTCGAAAAAAATAAAATAATTTGAGAAGTAATAAGTGCATACGGGTGTGTGTTAAGCGCCAAAACAACTAAGGCTATGAGGAGTCAGAATTTTGGTTTCTATATTGTGCGTTTTCTGCGGTCAATTTACCAGCTTCCTGGAAGAAAAACCATGCAACCCTTGCCTGAGATCGACTAACTCATCCACGTTGAGCAAGAGCTTTTAAAAATTTCTCGCATCATTGATGGGATTCGAACTGACTCTTCCACCTGGTGGAAAGGACAGTAATTTTATCCACTATGCTACCCACAAAAGGAAGCGATAAGCAAAATGATGTTATGCTTATCGGGGTTACCAGGGAAAATTTAATCTTTGATGCATGAAAATGTTTCGAAACGATAAAACTTAAAAGGGAAAGTTTTATCGTTTTTGCAATCATATAATTTTATTAAAGTTCAAATTTTTAGTTTCTCAAAGTATTCACCACCCTTAGCATCTATACAAGTTTTTTCCCTTCTAAACCAACTACAAAAACAGTTTGACCAGTCTTCTATGGAAATCATATTTATTCCATCGATGAAGACCTGAAAAGCTTCTTCGTCCCTCTCAAATTTGTTTCCCTTTGAGTAGAATTTTGACTTTTGGGAATAAAAAGAAATCACAAGGCGTTAAGTCTGGAGAATAAGGTGGATGGGTGACTGATTCAACACCAGAAACGTCTAGAAAGTTCAATGTTGAAGCTGAAGTTTGGGCTCTCGCGTTGTCATGGTGAAGCAAGATTCCTTTAAGTTGTTTTATCGGGTCTGTTTTGAATGATCTTTTCAAACACTTTAGGAAGACATTTAGTACTTTAAATGTCTTCCTAAAGTACTCTTCTAGCTTTATAATTTTTAAAAATCCACTTTTTTCTGAAGAAACAAGCGACTATTTGTTTTCCAACACTTCTGACTTGGCGAATTTTCTTGGGTGGAGGGGTTGTTTGAGAGCACCAAACGATTGATTGTTGCTTCATTTCTGGATAAAAATTGTATATCCAAGTTTCATCACCTGTAATAATACCATAAACAGCCTTGTATTTGCCTTCATCAAACTTTTTAAGCATGAAACGGCACCATATGACAAGAGCAACTTTTTAATCATTCAAGCTGTGAGGCACTCATTTGCTAACAAGCTTCCTGTACTTTAAATGATTGTATTAATTGCTGATGATCCAATGCCCACATCTTTCTCTAACTGCCGATACGTAATTCTTCGACTTTCTCTCAGTAAAAATCTTACCAGGTCAATTTTTCGAGGCGTGACGGCTGTTGATGGCCTCACTGAGCGAAATTCATCTTCAAAATTGGTTTTTCCAAATTTAAATTCATTGAACCAATTAAATAAAAACTGTTCTGATTGATGGTGCTTGATCCTCTAAAGCATTTACTAACCTTTCGTGGGATTCCTTAGCAGTTAGTTTCGCTTTAAAATCATCAAAAAATCATGGCGTGTAAACTTTGACGATTAATCTCCATTTTGGCTTACTCAATCTTAAAAAAGTACCTTGTCAACAAAGTCGCGCCCTCCAGCGGGATTTTGATGAAACTTGTCATTAAATAAAGAACGTAAATTTTAATGGTACTATTTATTTTTATTATTCAACATCGATTGCAAAATGTTTTGGCGTGACCCTTGTATTTTACCAAGAATTTTTATTTTTAACTCCAAATGTAAAATTTAAATATAATTCAGAGCTTTCGACAGTCTGTACGGTTTACAAAGCGATATGCCTCTCGACAACCTAACTGAACTACTCCAAGTACTTCAGGGGGCAAACAAAGTTGTTTGCCCCCTCCTTCAATAGGGAAAATATTGGATCCTCGCATACGTCCAAAATCGCCTAGCCTATACTCTGATACTGGCTGTTCATTTTTGATTAACTGAAGAGAGAGTTGATCTTAAATGACATACATATGAATTAGGGAGTGTTGTCAATACCTAATAACTGATTCAGTTATTAGGGAGTGATTAAGTGATTAGTTATTAAGAATCAGTAATTAAGAAGTGAATGCAACAGCAGCCTACATAGCTTACAACAGCTACAACTTGATCTGTAATAATCCCGCTGAAAAGGTTAGGCTGGCAAAGGCAGATGAGGAGAAATCGCTGGTAAGGAGAGCAAAGAGTGGAGATAAGGAATTCTTCACATATATAAATGCAAAGAAGAGAAAGACAAACCAGATCGGACCCTTATGTAATGGACATGGGATAGTGTTAGATACCCCAGTTGAAGTTGCAGATGAACTCAACAGTTACTTTGCCTCGATATTTACAGAAGAAAAACCCTTCACGTCAATGAGAAATTCTGGGAGTGAAGTTGAAAACAAATGTAATTAATGATGTTGAAATTTCACACGTTTATTTAATGAAAAAAAAAAAAAAAACTTTCGAGCCTACAGGCCAGTAAGGCTCCTGGGTTTCAGAGCATTTACCCTTTAATCTTAAGGGAGGCGGAAAGTGAGTGCATTGAACCATTGAGGCTAATTATGCGAGCATCACTGGACTCGGGAGTGATTCTGTTGGATCGGAAAAGTGCCAATGTTTCTCCAATACATAAGGGCGGTTCTAAGAGTGAAGTAGGAAATTACCGGCCGGTTGGTCTAACTTCAGTAGTAGGGAAAATCATGGAGACTATGATCAAGGGTGGAATTCAGGATCACTTAGACAGAAATGGAATTCTGAAGGATACTCAGCATGGTTTTGTAAAGGGAAAATTATGTTTACTAATCTGGTTAGCTATTTTGACAGGGTCACTCAAGAGCTGGACTCAGGGAATAATTTCGACGTTGTTTATTTGGATTTCAGCAAAGCATTTCACTTAGTGCCCCATGAGCGGTTACTTTATAAGCTGGAACAAGTTGGAATCACAGGGAAAATCCTTAAATGAATAGCAGGATGACTTCACGGCAGGAGGCAAAGGGCTGTGATAAATGGTTATTCCTCAGATTGGGCTGAAGTAAGAAGTGGGGTTCCCCAAGGATCAGTATTAGGACCATTGTTGTTTTTGATTTTCATAAATGACATCGATGAAGGGATAGAGGGCGTGATGTCTAAATTTGCAGACGATGTAAAGATTGTTAGAGTAGTTAATGATTGTCGCCAAGCAGAGCTTCTTCAGAATGACCTAGATATACTTCAGAGATGGTCAGAAAAATGGCAGTTATGCTTTAATTCAGCAATGTGCAAGGTATTGCACCTGGAGAACAGTAATCCCAAAATAACTTATACACTTGGCGGAGTTGAACTAAAGCCGATAGTGGAGGAAAGGGACTTGGGTATTACGATACGGTCAAATATGAAGTTCTCTGAGCATTGTAGACTGGTTGCAAGTAGGAGTCTGCGCATGTAGCACAATGGTATCTGTCACCGTCCTCCCCACGCCAGGTGAAAAAGGCTCGGGTTCGAATCCCGTCGATGACGCGAGGAACTTTAGTGGGCTTTTTTCACTCCGTGGCTGAATTAGTCGGTCTCAGGCGTAGATAGCAAGGTTCCCCCCAGAAACTGCGATTTTTTCGTCGAGCAAACAGGCAAATCGACCAGAGAACACACTCAATTTACAGTCATAATACATACATGGGTATATGTAAGAGATTACTGATGGCCCTAATATAATAATTTGAATTTTTGATTTTGGTTGAAAGGAGGGCCCATGGTGTCCTATCGATGATTTATCGAACAATTACTAGTAGAGATAAGGACGTCATAATTCCATTATATAAGGTTATTGTTAGACCACACTTGGAATACTGAGTTCAAGTATGGAGACCGCACCTAAAGAAAGATATTGTTCTTCTTAAAAGGGTCCAAAGACGGGTAACTCGCCTGGTGAGATCGGCAAAAGGGCATCCATATCAGGAAACTCTTCGAATATGTGGGTTTCAGAGATGGGAAACTAGGCACCTTAGAGAAAGATTGATTGAGGTGTTTAAGCTCTGAGAGGCATAAGCAAAATGAATAAGGACGAAATTTTAATGGTTATAAATGATTCTAGAACTAGGGCCATAATTTCAAGTTACGGGGGGAGTTGTTTAGACTGGATTGCAGGAAGTTTTATTTTAGCCATCCAGTTATAAATTACTGGAATAAGGTGTCTTATTGCCTGGGTGTACAGGCTGACAGTTTGGGGAAATTCAAAGGTCAGCTGGATAATTACCTTAGGGTGAGGGAAGTGCATAGGTTGTCTATTTCCTTTTTTTCTTATTAATTTTATTTTTTTTAAATTTTCTTCTTATTATTATTGATTTGTTTTTATTCTTATTATTTTATTTTATGTATTTTTTGTTATTTTATTATTTATTTATTTTTATTTATTTATTTTTTTTTTGGCTGGTGCAGCATAAAGCCGTATGCTGCACCATGTGGCCATTATTAATATTAATACTAATGCATTAGATACATCTCATGCTGTCATAAAAGATCTCTTTCATCAGCCTCAGCACAATTGAACAGGAATGAACGTAGCAACCACTTCAACTTTCTACAGAAAATAGTACAGAATAGTCAAATTCTAAAAAAAGAAAGAAAAGCATTATTTTACACAAGAGAATGAAACTTTGGTTAATCGCCTTAGAAAGTACACCTTGATTTGAAAATCGTGACAACAGTAGGTTAACACATGAGGAGCACTTAATGCTGCGCAAATATTCAGGCTTTGCAGCTCTTAACTTGGAATTTGGAACTCGAACTAGAAGGGGAGCAAGCGGAGAGTGGTACTCATCACTCACAAATAGGTTACTCCTTTTAATCCAAACAGTACAGACAATAGTGTGCAAAAATAAAATATGGAGATCAGCCTTATGAAGCAATATATATATATATATAGATGAACTAATGATTATCACATACCAAACTACCCATCTGTACTATAATTATGCATTTCATAATATCACTGCTCCTGTGTAGCTACGAAAAAAAAGAAAAACTTCTGGGCATGGCATTTTATTACGAGCGAAAGTTATAACACCATTTACAATACAAAAAAAACTAATTAATATAACCTTTAGCAATGAAATTATCACCATAATTACCGTATTTAAATAAAAATTTAATTTACCTGCTACGTCTTTAATACTTCCAAGTTAATCCTAGAACTAAATTCATTAGCAATTTCGACAGGTCACGATCGATAGTCGACCAAATATTTTATATTGGGTTAAAGCTCGGTTCCAGCAACTGGCCATTCCAAACACTTAATTTTATGACTTTAACATGGCACATTATTCTGTTGAACAACCCATACCTCTTTATCTTGCAGTGATGAATAATATTCTTACTAATGTTAATACAGCTGACATTTTGGGTGGCCTTCGTAAAACACAACTGGGCCCGAAACAACCTCTGTAAAGCAATCCCACACACAGATTTGACCTCTACTTTGAAGGAGATTTCTGAAATTAAGTGAACAGTTTTCCTTGTATGATTTTCACCACACAGACTTCCTGGTTTTTCTATTAATTACACAAAATACGACTCACTTCCAAATTACTTGGGACCACAATTCTCAATCTCAATCTTTGTTTGACGCGCCATGCCAAGATGTCTTTTGACCAGTACCTCAAATTTCTAAACAGCGTCTTGTTTTCTGTGTGCAGCTTTTGCCAGTTGGCTAGATATACTAGACGGTGATTATCGACAACAGTTGTTTTACGATGGCCACATTAACCTGCTCAATTGTCCAGAAATTCACCTTTTGCTATTTTTCGACGATATTTTGTACAAAATGTCACGACACACGAGCACGAAGTATTTCAACTTGGCTTTCACAAACTTTTAACAAAGCAGAGACTGCAACACTATTCATAACGAACAGATTTTCCATCGAAGTCTGCACTAGTAATTTCTTCCGCAGAGTTCCATTTACATGGGTAAAATACTCTCATATTAGGACCACCCGAGAAGAACGCTCTTACCTACCTATAGGACCATAAACTGCGCGTGTTCTCTGCTCGATTTGCCTGTTTTGTTGGACGAAAAATCCGAGTTTCTTGGGGTCGGGGAGGGAATCCCCTTGCTGTTCACGACTGAGACAGACCAATTCAGCCACGGAATGAAAAAAAAAAAAAAAAAAAAAAAAAACCATAAGAGTTCCTCGCATCATTGCCAGGATTCGAACCCTAGCATTTTCCGTCCAGTGGAGGGAGGACAGTGAGTATAACCACTAGGCTGCCCGCGCAGACAATTTATATAGGTAGGTCACAAGAAATATGATGATCACTACCACTCGGAAGTTTGCTAAATTTCTCGATACTTGAGAATCATTTATAACCTTCGTTCGGAAATTATTCTATTTCTTTTTCCATAACCACATAAGTGATATTACACACTGTATAATTAAACCACAAACGATTCGGCATTTAAATATGTAATAATAATTTGATCATTTCATTTTAATATATATTTCCAGGGTGTAAAGCTAAAAAGGTACTGGGTTCATATAGACACTGATGTGTATACTTTGCTGCTATAGTTATGCAGCAGTAGTCATGTACGTATTAAGTCCTTCAGAGCAACAAGAGTTGCATAAACTGATTGAAATTGGTACCAGGTCACCCACATCAAGATTTAAATTTCCGGAGTTCACGAAACACTCGTCTTGACAGTGGTTTGTGACAGGATAAATTTTGCAAGTAGAGACCGATAGTCAAGAATTAAAGCAAGGAACTGAAACAGGATTTTTGCATGGAGTGAAAAGAAAGAATTCCTTTGGGTAGTTATTACCAGCATAAAGCAGTAGTAGTCGGCATCAAGGTTTTAGGCGCCTTGCACCATCTGTATTGGTAAGAAACTGTCGGCTAGGTACAGGTGGTTATTGTAACGGGGGGGGGGTCAAAAAAATCTGCATTCGCACAGAAGTAGTTGTGATAGAAGCAAAATTTCTTTTTTGTTTGTTTGACAGCTTGAAATCTCTACAACAACACACAGATTCTAATTTCGATCTGACAATTCGATTTTCTTTTGCAGTGCTGAGTGAAGTGAAGTATCACATAGTGCATAGTGTTTGGGTCAGGGGCCACCAGTGGTTCCCCACATCTGAGCCATAAGTACTCTTGTGAAGAAATACAGAAAAGTGTTGTGTTGTATGTGTGTATTATTGTGTTGGACTACTCTTGTGTTCTGGATTTTGGCCGAAAGGCCCTGGTGAGATCCCATGTTACCTGCACACACCGCTAAGAGGTAGCCAGGCTGCCCATTATTCTCTGGCTGGTTTCTTGGGTTGCTTGGGCTTCCTGGTTGGAGTCCAAGTTAAAAAAAAAAAAGGTAGAGTGCGGGGGAAGTACAGGGTGCACGCAAGAATAAGGGAGGTGTGAAAGTAAGACAGGGGATGTAGCTGAAGGCACCCCCCCCCCCTGGTTATCAGTGGAACATTAGTTCCACCAGGCGAAAAGGGCAAGGGAAACTCAGGGACGGGGGAGGAAAAGACATATGGGTGCTGGGTGAAGTCGCTGATTGGCGTTGGAGTGGTTTTAGGCCACTGAATCTTACCCATTCCGAGGACTGAGTTAGCAACATCCTACCCGGGAAGTACTCAAATTAGCGGTCATGAATACATAAATACCTACCCAGCCATGTGGCCGAGTTAGCAAGGTGAACAAATCCTATCCAGCGTACACAAAATTGGCAGCTCCTACCCTGCCAGGTGTCAAAGTTTGCAATCCTACCATGGGAGACCCAGGGTTAGTTTGTTCAGTTGATAATCGCACCCCACAGTAGTTTTAGATTAGCGTGATCCTACTCTCATGGAGGGTTAGCTGGTCATCATATGAATGTTTCTAGTCAGGCCGGGTTAGAGTCAGGTTTAGGTTGAGAGTGGTCTAGTCAGGGGTATCCGTTGTTGGGAAAGTCCAGGAAGTGAAGCCAGATGCAGGAACTAGTGTTATTTCCAGTGAGACAACCAGGAAGAATTATCTGTATCAGTTTAGGACATGTACGGGAAGCAGTAGAAGTCTAGGTAGGTACATCAATCCTTTGAACTAGGAGTCGGCTTCTAGTGACTCTGGATGTGTGATTAGTGGTCTTCCACGAACCTGAGCAAATTGTGAGAAGACTAGTAATATTTCTCGTCGTTTAAGAAGAGGTGTTGCTGCCCGCGACGAATGTCATGAATGGGGATATTCATAGACGATATGGTCCCAATCCTCAATGCCGCAGCCGTATGTTGAGCATAGAGAAAGGTTAATAATGCAGATTGGTAATTTAATTAGAGGCAGGGAAATTGATCTTAATGCTAATCAGGCTAAATTTCAATCACTACAACAGTTTTGTGCAACTCTTTTTCAACAGAGAACACATTGGAATAATTTAATGCATACTAATTAAGATTTTGTTATACAGGGTGTTTCAGTTAAACGTTTCAGAACTTCTAAGAGGGGTAGGGTACATCCTGACAACTCGAAATCATAAGCAATGTGGGGTCGGAAATGCTTTCCTGAAGCGGTATTGTACACAGAAGTCGTCGTGCAGCACAGATTCGATTTTCGGTCAATGTATGGGCCGGTATTATGGGAGATCACCTCATCGGACCTTACCTGTTACCGTGTCGTCTAACCGGACCTATCTACTTGATCTTTCTGCAGCAAGTATTGCCACAACTTTTGAGAGATGAACAGATTTCTGCATCGACGCAACAGACAATGTGGTTCCAACACGATGGAGCCCCTGCCCATTATAGCGGAGATGTTCGTAACTAACTGGATGTCACATTTGGTCAACAGTGGATCGGACGTGGTGGTCCCGTGCGTTGGCCTGCTCGGTCACCCGACCTATCATGTCTTGATTTTTATTTCTGGGGTCATATGAAATCGCTAGTTTATGACACCCCTGTTGACAATGCTGAGGAGCTGGTTGCAAGAATCGCAGTAGCTGCCGAAGAAATTCGAAATTCGCCTGGAGTATTCCAGAATGTTCGGATGTCCATGCGTCGGAGATGTGAGGCGTGCATTGTAGCCCGTGGAAGAAACTTCGAACACTTACTTTAATCCATGTACCTTTTGCTTCTTTTCATGTATTATTAAAACGATTTCTCACTTACGGTCTCTTTTCTTTATGGTGCTTCTGTGTACAACACCGCTTCAGGAAAGCATTTCCGACCCCACATTGCTATATGATTTCGAGTTGTCAGGATGTACCCTACCCCTCTTAGAAGTTCTGAAACGTTTAACTGAAACACCCTGTATACACTTTGATCACTTAACTCTGTGTTTTTATTTTTTATTATTATTTTTATTTTTTATTATTTTTAAATTAAAAAATAATAATAAATTATTTATTATTTTTTTATTATTTTAAAATATTTTTTATTATTATAGCACTACTTCCGGTGGGTGCAGGATTTTAGTGCATGAGGCACGGTTACAATAGTAGCCCCAGGCCCGGGACTACGTACCTAGAGGGACCCATCAGGGAACACTGTCCAGATGCCGACTGCTCTCTGGTGGCAAAGAGGCCTGCCAAACAGGCCTGTTTTGCAGAGGATCTGCACAAATTCAGTTTATCAGATGGAGATAGACGGAAGTCTAGATGCCACTATAGACATAATAATAAATGCCGCCGCAGTGACAACGTGGATCCTCTGAGATACCCAGGAGGAACAATTTACTGTTGATGGTGCCATGTGCCCCATTAGAAGAAAGGTGGTGTGAAGACCAGGAAAAAAACAGGCAGGAGGCTTAGGAAAGACTTGAGCAATGTTGGGAATAAACTTTTTCGTTATAAGACTCTTAGATGAATCAATCCATCTAGTCTGCCAAGTCTGAAGCAGAAATGCAGCAAGGCACTTTTTTCTCAATTTTTGGGATCAATGGTGAGATCTGTAGTGAAGCCCAAAGAGGTGGCAGGGAACCCCCTGGAGATACAAAAGTGAAGACCATGATAAAGTGGCATACAGATCAGTGATTCGGTTCCTCTTTCTGCAAGGAAAAACATCCAAAACAAACCACGAACAAAAAGGTCGCTGTTTATGGAGAAGACTACCCAGATTACAGTGTGGATTTTGCACATTGGTATAAACAATTCAAATGCGGAAGGATCTCACCCATGCATGATGAAGAAATCCCAGGCCGCCCCTAAACTGTAAAAGAAGAGAATGTTGCAAAAAATGAGGCATTAATCTTGAAAGATCGCTATTAGCGTCAAAAAACTAGCTGCAGAGCTCCAAATTAGTGTAGCATCTGAATGTCATCCATCAACAGTTGCATATGAGTAAAGTGTCTGCTAGATAGGTTCCCAGACTTTTAATGTGCGGCTGCTCCACGATAATGTTCCTCCGCATTCCTCGCATACTGAGGAATGTGCAGTGAGATGTGCCCACTAATGTAGGTTTCAAATATTGCCGCATCCTGCTCGAATCATAAAGGCAGAAAGCATTTTAATAGGTTATAAGTCCTCATTAACCAGATTTTATTACAGTGTAGTGTAATTTAAAGCCTTTATCACTGCAGCAGTAGTATGATTAGACCTTGAATTTTCCAGATGAGCCAGCTGAAAAACTAGTATTCATCTCATTGAATTCGGAGGGTAGTCTGGGTTGATTTTAGTTGTGAGCAACTCTTAACAACTACTGTACTGTATAGTTGTTAATAACGAAGGTGTCTTATTATGTGAAAGAAAAGCGATCCTTACTATGATAGTCGTCACAGCGCAATAATCAATCATGGTAAGGTAGTATAAACACTGTAAGGTAGGGAAATGGCTCTCCAAACATGTTTCAACTTCATTAACTAGAAACACTGGGATCGAGTTTGAAGCACTTGTTTCTGTACATCACTGTGGTATTGCAGCTTTCAAACCCCAACGGAGGAACTTCAAACAGTTTAGATTCAAAAACAGTCAATACTATGTAAATAAAATCACTATTTACTCTGTCGGAGGGATGTTTCCATCTTCCTAGAAAGCCCATCTAGGTTTCGAAATCCCTTCCGTTGATTATAGAAGAGCACATAAATCACTAGGCAATCAATACTACGGGTATGCAATATACCTACGATACGCTACCTTGCCTTTAGAGAATTCTACACAAATAGACACATACAGCAGTTGTTAATTAGATAGATGAGATTTTAGTGTGTTTGGTAAATGAACCTGTGCGCTCCAAATAATGCTGTGGCTGAAAAGGACATAGCTGTTAACAACATGCTGTATAGGCCTACAGTACTTTTAGAGAAACATTTGGTAAGTAATTAATGCTGAAGCGCATTATTTAAAAGCGCGAAATTATTTTATCATTAAAATTAAATAACTCTTAACGTCTCAGTCTGTCTCAACTAAACAGCTGCAGAATGTTTTGATCGTTACGAGCAATTGCATTAAAGAAAAGACGGTCTAATCGAATAGATACATGCTGGGTATGTGAGGATGAAAGAAGAAGAGAAAACTTCTCGAAGATTGAGAATTTCGCTACATCACTTTGCAAATTACAATGCACATCACTCGTGTTTTCCAGATTCATTTATTTCGATCCAATTAAACCGAAAAAAATTCAAACCCATTCTTCTTAGTGTCAATAAAAACAAAATGGTGTGTTCGGTGCCTTCGTACTCCAGACTGCACAGTGGGATGTCACGCGACATAAGGCTGGGCAAAATTATTACTTTCACTTCACATTACCAAAAGGTGAATGGCACGGCAACTCGCAGATATGACATCACAAGAAAATATTACAGATATAAACAGGGATAGTCGAGTGTAATATAGAAACTGATGAATTCAATTGAATTTTCAACAACAGGTTCCACATCAAAGAGTGTACTACTATAGCGAACAACAATATTATCTTCAAGTATTCTGTGGAGAAATTTCGTGGTAAAAATTCTGTTTGTATTCCGAATGGGTACATAGCCAACCGAAATTTTACAAGACGAAGTAAAAGAACATTAGCGTATATTGCAACTACGTGAATTCGACCATTCTTTAAACATGACCACTCGGCTCTACAAGAGAACCATCAAAGACTTCGCAATACACTCACGGATTCAGTAAGTGAGGAAATGCCACTTGTCATGGTGAGCCTACGTCATAAAATCACACTGCGCAACTAAATACTGTACACCAAAGTCCTTATTTGTAGTGATAAATACGTATGGCTTGTGTTTCCAAGTCCTATATGAGATCCAATATCAAGCTGCAAAGGCTATTCCCACCAGATATTCATGTAGAATCCCACCCAACTGTAGAAGAGTAGTCTACAATGCAGCATTCATCACGTTGATGAATGACCAGCTGTTGTACGAATAATGAATGGGGAAACATTAGCAACAGGACTTCGCGAGACCCCCCTCAATCTCATCGTTCATATTAAGACCCGCCTATTGCAATGCAGCTGTTGCTATGGTAGCTGCTTTCTTCCAAAGCCCGACATTGCATTAGAAGTAAAACAAAACCCGAAACAAAAAAGAAAGTCGGCAAGAATCTTGTTACCAATGGCGACAAAGTAATGAAATTTTCAGAAACATTAACGCACCAGCTTCGCATCCTAAGCCGCGGACGGAGAGTCACGTGGGAGAAATCTTGTCATCCTCACACTTATGTGTAGCGATGGAGAAAAAAAGGAAGTCCTAATCGCCCGTTACTGTGGTGATGCGTGCCAGGCACCAGAACACGGGAGTCAAAAGCTAGGTGAAGTTCATTACTTAAACATCACTGCAGATTCCCTTTAAGAAGTCCCGCTCTTAATCATTCAGTAGCATGGCGGCAGGGCTGTTTTAAGGCGAGCTTTCTGTCGTACGCAAGACTTTGGCGAAGAGTGAGCGAATTCCGATCGCCGTTAAGCACACACCTAAAGTAGTAGACGGGCTGAGAGAAAGGGGGCAGAGGGGGATGTAAGAGCGCGCTTCACGCCTCGTGATTTCAAACAAAACCGGTTTTATTGTCTTTTTCGCTTTTAATGGACGGTCTTAAGTCGTGTTTGTTGTCGGCTAGTCTGGCGTCTCTTTCACTTCTGTCGCCTACTTGACGGCATGAGTAGCAAGGCGACGGAAGAAGGGGCGGAAACTGAGGATACATCCAAACGCTATATTCGTCGTAGAATTGGTGGTGATTATCCTTCCTATAATGAGAATCCCCCCCTACCCCCCAAACTGTACTCAGCAAGGAGAGCAGCAACAGCGTTAGACCAGCCCTTTGTTCGTGGCACAATACAAATATGACACTCTTGTCTTTCATTCACACCAGGCGTGACTAACCCTGTCTTGAAATATTTATGTCTTTGTATCACTTTGGCCGCAGACTACGCAAATACAACCTCTTTAATTTACAGGTTAGAAGCTAACTGTACCGAACCTGACTGTTTCAAAAGGTAATTGGATATTTCGTCCATCAATCATGCAGCGCTCAGCAGGCCTGATTCCCAACATTATAGCAGCCTTCGATTTCCCATAATTATTGACCCCATCTCTGACATTAATAGCCGTTCAATTCGCCCTTCTAAAGATAACAGAGAGAGAGAGAGAGAGAGAGAGAGAGAGAGAGAGGAGGAACATGCTTCAATGTTCCATCCTTTCTCTCGCTAAAGAGCGTTTCGACTGCGGTAGCACCTATTAGCGTCACGTGTCCGTTTGTCCGTACGCATATAACAATGCCTTGTCGTCTAAACAGGTTGATGAAATTTGGTGCTGGTGATTCTTAATAAAATGTGAATTCAATTTTGGATCACGCTGAAAAACTTCAACTACCACTTCAAGAAACGTATAGATACGTTGATCACTTTTCAATTTTTGTTTTTGCTTCAACCGCTCTTAACTGTCTTTAACTACTAATTCTTTAGACAAGCTGATCTACATTATTAATCTTTATTAATTATAGCTAATAATATACTTAAGTTATTGAATTTTTTTAACATTCCAACTTCGTTCTCATCTGTGTTGAAGTGGCCCTGAACTGTATCTGTTTGAAGTGACTTCAAAAGGATGTTCCAAAGAGTGTTTTTCGTAACGCGTTATATTCTCCATTATAGTATAGTGAGTTTGCCACTTGTTGAATACTTTATTGTGAACGGTGTCGCCTAAAGCGAATATTTGATATAATAGGCATGCAAATTCCAAGTATCCAATAGAAACCGATCTACCACTGACAGAGCTGCACATTATGCAAATTACTGATGACTATAAAAACACGGGTTGCGACCACATCATCTCATTCCGTTTTTTGGATTGCTTAGTGGGATAGTCATATCTCCAGTACTCGGGATGATAAGTCATCGTCGTTTAGATGATTCTTTGAGATGGAGGGCCATTGGACGACTTGAGGCCGGGCAGACGCAGAGGGAGTTGGCACGTTGGCTTAATGTGTCACGCAGTGTCTTCTAGGCACTATGGAAGCAGTTTCAGGAGCCAGGCACCATTACAAGAAGAGCTGGCCAAGGTTGCCCCGAGGGCTACGTCAATCAGAACAGACCGCTATCTGGCTCTAACAGCAAGACGGAATCATGCGATATCTTGTCATCAACTATCTCTTGAGGTCGCTGCGGACACACGCGAAAACATTTCCAACCGGATTGTGTTAAGAAGGCTCGATTCAAGTGGACTCTATGCAAGGAAGCCAATGGTTTGTATTTCATTAGCCCCAAACCACCGCAGAGCTCGTCGAAACTGGTACCATGAATATGTGATTTGGAGCCCTGAGAAATGGGGTACAGTTCTGTTTTTTGATGAGCCTCATTTTAGCCTAAAAACAGATTCTAAACGTGTTTTCATATGGAGACAAGGAATGCGGTACCATCTATCCAACATAGAGAAAGGGACACTTATAGTGGGGGCGGTATTATTACCAATGGCCGCACCCTCTTCATGTTTTTGATAGGGGTACCGTAACTGTGCAGAGGTAACGAGAACAGATCCTCGAATTCTATGTGCGACATTTTAGGGGTGCACTTGGCACAAATTTTCTTTACATGCGCGACAACGCCACTGCACATAGAACTCACATGAATATACTGAAACTGAAGATATCCAACGACTGCCGTGGCCAGCACGATGCAGAATTAAATCCGATCTAACATGTGTGGACGCCCAAGGGCGTCCACACATGGGCACTGCACGTCGACAGCCAATTCCTCGGTAACTTGGTGAAATGATGTCTGTGCTGGTGGAAGATTGGGATTTTTTATTATTATTATTATCATCATCATCATCAGTTTATTCCCATAGGGAAACCACCTCGGGACGGCAAAGTGCCAGGAGGGTGCAAATTACATATCAGGGTGCGAGAGTAGTCTCGCCCCCAAATATTATATACACCTTTTATATTTAATACAGTATTTACACATTAATGATTGTGTACATACATTATACAAATCATATATTTACAATTCAATTATTCCATATATATTTACACAACTGTTAGGGAAGGTATTTTGCCAGTCAATAGCTTACCAAATTATTATTATTCTTAAAGTGGTAAGTTTCACTTTTACTGAATTCTTTGGAAGTTGTCACTTTGCAGCTGATTCATATTTCAGTGAGTCTGTAAGAATTCTCGAAAATCTTTTTCCGGTATGTCACAGAGTTTTTCAGAATCTATTTGCAAAGAGTTAAATACTTTTGCTGTATTTGATGGGAAGAATCTTTACAGGCTAATAAGATTGTTCAGGACTGGACGCAGTGGATTATTTACTTCTCCGCAACGTCTAGCAGTGGCACGCGGTTTGATGGCTAGAATATTATCCAGGACTGGAGCATCTACTCTGCCTGTGAGCATTTGTGCGAGAGTGTGTAAGTTCCTATTAATTGTCCGCTGCATCCAGGGTGTGATGTTAAGGTTCGAGTAGAAAATGGCCCTTGAGATAGTAAAAGGGTAGCCAGCAACTCTGTTAAGCCATCGCAAGAACCAGTACTAGATCCCAAGGACGGACTTATAATATGAATCGGGAGCTGAGGACTGAGATTTGAGAGGCGTACATTGCAATTGGCAGGGCACACATTAAAATGTACTTGGTCGTTAGCTGAGGATCCCTAATTCCTACCAGTTCTTGTCTAGTAGCCCATAAAGCAGCGAATATTTTTGTCTTCATATGGACGAAGTGTTGTGCAAAGGTGAGTCTGTCATCCCACTTAAGCCCCAGGTCCAGGTGAGCGTGCACTTTTTTCCCACTATACCCGTTCACAGAGATCGAGATGTCGTTTTTATTCTGTTTGTGAGTTATGGTCATTTGGGCAGACTTCTGTGCATTAATACGGAGCCCGATGCAATCCAGATAGCTCTCGGATTGTATTATTCGCTATCTGGCAAATACCATATGCTGATTCGTGGTCTTTGGAAGTGATGAAGAATTTTACATCGTCAGCATATGTTATAAAATTGCAATACCGTGCAAGAAACGGCTCCAGAGCGGCTGCGTAGAGGGTAGCAGAAAGGACTCTTCCCCCCCGTGGCACTCCCCGCAAGATGGTAAAGCATTTCTTGTCACAGAATGTTATAGACACCCTTATATTGAGCATGGTTCATCGCTATCTGGCCTGTTTAGCAGTTGGAGGGATCATATGGCGTACCGATGTCATGTGACCATATTTTCGAGCATCTTGGATCGACTTGTGTAATGTGACCTTTTTTGCCCGAAGTTTCTCGCTATCTCCTACTTTCCTCGTTAATCTATGGTACACCACCGTACCAAATTTTGTCCCGCTTCATCGGAAGCTGCACGAGTTACACCACGTGTTCTCTTAATTTTGTCGAGCAGTGTATAATCGAATTGTCTGTGATATTTTTGATGCTAGTGGATCGCAAAGGTCAAAAACAAAGTTCGAGTTTAACGTTCGGTGGTTACTGGATGTAAATAGTATAAAGTGACATTCTTTTTTAAATATAAAGTGGATATTTATATTTTTAATAAATAATTTTCATAAGCAGCACACTAAAAAACTGAATTAACAAAGAACTGAATTATATTACAAAATTTTGTACATTCTAGTTTACGTACTTGTGAAAGAGTACGAATTATTTCTCCCGACCCATTTTGCACGGTTATTTTCCTAACGTCAGCCGTAATTCCACTTATTCTGTTCGTAATCCCCTGATCTCAATTTCCGTAGCAGTCAAATTAGGGAGAACAAGCGATCTTGTTGACTTAAATTCACAAGGCCGTCAATTGTTGGCTGGGGCGTTTCGGAGGTCACTGGGAACTATATGGTACGGTTGTTCCTTCATCCGCTAGCAAACAATGATCAGACGAAGAGAATGCGGTGAGAATGTCCTTCGACCTCGAAGTACTCGCATTTAGCATGAACGAAGATACAAGCGACAGTGTGCTTCGCATACGAAGCTGACCTGACTGCGATCACGCGGATGCACGCCTCTGCGTTCATAGTGTCAAGATGATTGAAACGTTAACGAGGATTTCTTCGAGTTAGACAAAGAAAAGAAAATCTACGCGGTTTATTTAAGTAATAATTAAACAGTTCAATTAAATTAACCACTCTCCAACCAAATAAAATTAACTACCGAAATTACAGCGCATTGCGTATTTTGGTAAATACTAGCATTACCATATAAGATGAAAAAATAATCTAATAAACAAAACAACAAAAATAATTAGGTTATATAACAAAAGCTTGTTCTCGTCATGGTAAAGCTCCTCATCCTTCCGCGAAGTTGGGATAATTAGCTGCTAAGTTTAACCGCAGCATTCCATCCTCGAAGACAAAAGCAGACACCCAGATAAGAAAATGACGAATACCCAAAGAAATGAAATAGGAAAGAATAAGGGGATCGCTGGCATGATTTCTTCAGGGGAGCACTCAAGCCAATTGAACCCCAAAAATGTCGTACAGTATTTCCATTGTGAATTGCTAGAAAAGCAGTCAAATGTTCCCTATACGAACCATAACGAGACAGTAACTTTTCTACAAGTAAGCTTCTAATTTGGGACACTGCATTTATCTTCTGGGGTGGAATTCTGTAATCTCCTTGCATAACATAATCATCAGTATTACTCAAACTTCGCCGAAGGCTTGTTCCATGATGAGTTACTTATTAACCTTACATGGTTCAAAGGGTGATTAATTTAATTGAACTGTTTATTTGTTTAAAGGATTGTTATAAATATTATTAGTTGTGGATGTTAAAAAAAAATGAACTTCGAAAGTTCTTTTACGTAAGGAAGCCATATTGTCATAGTAGGTTTATGACAACATGCTAACGATATTCAAACCTTTCCACTTCCTTTAAGTGAAAAACACTATATTCCACATGCCACATCCAGAAATTTTGATTCGGAGGGGGAGGGGTTCGTGCGTGTTCAAACAGTCAGTTTCAAATAAAAAAAAAATTTAATTGAATGAAACAAATACAAACTTGCTAATAAAGGAAAGAAATTCTTTTAATATTAACTTTTAGATAATTAGCTGCATAACCTTCATCTACGGATGTGCACCCTAACCGATGACCAAAAGTCAGTTAACCAAGATGACGTTTGTCATTTCCCTTTCGTCAATCTCCCTTGCCACACTATGACGAAGACTGAGAGCAAACACTTGTCTTCTAATTATACGTTCGGGCTGGACATGAGAACGCTTCCGGAAGGGTCAATCAGCTAAGCACCCCCTTGAACATCAAGCGTTACAAGTTTCTGCTCATCCAACGTGGCGTGCACTCAGTAGCAAGGGCAGTTACTCCTGAAAAGCAGTCGAATCCCTGAATGAATCACTAACACAGCTGAGCATTAGATAGTTATCAGAAATTCCTGCGGTTTTATTATTCAAATATCTCGAAGCAAACGAACGAAAACAGCATCAATCCAGAGAAAGCAACGGCGCCAGGAATACCAGCAGCATCCGTTTTTTTTTTTTTTTTTTTTTTTTTGGCCTCGTACTCTCATACTTTGATTAAGCCCTAAAATATGCCCTTAATCTTAGCCGTCGCGTTTCTTTAAAACTCCATATTCACACTTCAGTTCTAATACTGGCAAGCTTTAAGTAGAGTAACAAAAAAAGTTCTTCCTGGTGTTAAAAGTGATGGAGAAAGTGTCCTCCAAGCGCTTGTTATCACCTCACGTTACACCGAATGACGCTTTGCGCTGCTAATTTGATCGATGCCACGAAGTTAGCGCAACTTTTCCCGCCAACAGAAAGGCAGAGAAACAAAAAACATCCCCATCTGGGACATAACCTAATAAGTTTCGGAAAGTAATTAATTTCCTTCTGAGCTGCACGCGATCCTACTTAACCCCCACTGGAGCTTGGGATAAAAGACTACAATAGTCTCAGCTAAGGCTTCTGTGTTTAAAATATATTAGCTAGCTTTCGTAACGCCAATTTCTTTGGAGTGTTCTTTTCAACTCCCCGTGTTAATATTAGATGGTACAACCGAGTGGATAACACCCATAAATAATTTTAAATGAAAATTTGTAACATGACGGTCGACAATAACTGAAGCCTTTGAAAATCCACAGTTTCAATCGCTTGCAAACAACGTTGTCATTTATTTATTATTTTCAAGGCCGTTGTTGTTGCGTTTTAGGTGCATCGGAGATCCAAACCATACTGCGCCATATCATGCCTATAAACTGCGCGAGTTCTGTGGTCGAGTTGCCGATTTGCTGGAGAAAAACCCGAGTTTCCGAGAGAGAGAGAGAGAGAGAGAGAGAGAGAGAGAGAGAGAGAGAGAGAGAAAACCACACAACACTCGTCTACGACCAACCAACTCAACTATGTTATGAAAAAAGTCCTCGTGTCAGTGAGGGGATTCGAACCCGGGCCTTTTACACCCTGTGGGGAGAACAGTGCTTATATGCACTGTGTTACTGCGAGGAACTCAAAAGGACATCAGTTGCGTTCCATTTGCAACCTTTGCACGTGATAAAAAAAAATAGGATATTGATTACAAGAATCAACTGTAGATTGACCAATTCGGATGGACAAGCTGTTCCGAAGTAAAATTCAATTCCAAATTTTTTAATGTCCGAGATTAACTGGAACTGCTAACACATTTCTCCAATTCAATTTTTCAGACATTCTCTTACAGATGGACATATTTAAAGTTTTCAGCACAATTGACAACACAATATGACTCCACCATAAGCATAAATAGCAACCTAGTAAAGGAAGACCTTGATTAACGAGAATATAAAACGTAGTTATTCTTCTCATTCGGGATACTAAATGCATTACTGTAGGTGAAGCTGCCAGAGAAGCAAAATTTCTAGCGGTTTCAACTAATTTCGCGCAAACGGAAATGCAAACATTAAAAAACACTTTACATGCCACAAATAAATTAGAGTATAACTGCAAAAACTGGAAATATAACTTAACAGTATAAAATTAAAAAAAAAAGTTTTTTAACGTCACTGATGTTAAAAAGTAAATAAAAATTAATAATAAAAACGCTTCACATTTGGAACTTGAACTTGCCATCTGATATTGCTAAAAACAAAAAATTCCAGGCAATTTATTAATTTACTTTATTCTTCACATATTTTAATTCGTATAAAATGAACTGATATATGCACAGCCCATGCAGGTAGCACGACCTTTGAAAAAGGTCTTACCGCAGTTGCACGTTTAGGCGGAGCCACGATTCAAGAAACGAAAGACAACTGGTATCTCAAAAGCATCCATCTCAAAGGCTTTTAATGACTGGAAAGCAAGCGGTTCTTCCACATCTGAAAGGCGTAAATGTGGCAGAAAAACAATACTTTAAGAGCGAAGCCGTGGTAATCTAAGGAGAACTATATGGAAAAAGAGGACATCCAGTTTGCAGCAAATAACATCTGAATTCAACCAAGACTAGAACTGCTCCACTTCAACCGCACCATGCGTAGAGAATTGAAGAAATTGGGCACTTGCAGTCGACTGCCTATGCTGAAACCACTTGTTTCAGAGAAGAACAGAAAAATTCGCTTGCAGTGACATCAAGAACGTCGTGATTGGACAGTGGAACAATGAAAGAAAGTCATGCGGTTAGACGATCACGATACACTTTGTTTTGCACTGATAGTAGGCAGAGAGAATTGTCGAAGGACGTTCGTGGCAAGCAGGGCCTATCGCTATAGGCCTTGCTTGCCATGTTAAGACAACCCAAGCATCTGGAAGTTGTATCATGGTACTGTACAGGGAATGTTTTGTTGGCACGGAGTGGGTCCGTTGACACCAGTAGGAGGTCGAATATTATCGAACGAGTACCTAAATGTCTACTGCACCCTGCAATGTTACACTTTTATCCCGAAGATGATGGCCACTTTATGGATGACAATGCAACAGTGCGTCGTGCCAGAATCGTGCAAGAATAGTTCAGAAACCATGACACGGATTTCCACCATTACCCTGGTCCCCATATTCACCTAATCTCGACCCTATTGGGAATTTATGGGATATGCTGGAGAGGGCTATTCGGCAACGAAGTCCTCTTCCTTCAACTATGTCGCAGTTACGCGATATTTTGCTGGAAGAATGGTTACCAATTGACTAAAACGCACCAAAACACCTACAGTAGAATCAATGCCGCACCGCACACTTGCTGTGATTCGAAACAAAGGCGGCCAGAAAGGATGCCGAAAGGTTCATATTTTTTCGGCTAGTGTGTATATGAACTGTGCTAAGAGGAGTTTAAACATAATATCAGTTAGAGATCCATTTGCATCATTTAACAAACATTTATAACAAAATCACTACGAATCTTATAAGATTAGCATTTATCAATTATTTCTTACAAATTTCAACTTTGTAAGTAAGAAACAAAATGAATTGACGAACTCGGTGTTGTACAGCAGGAGCATCAGAAACTTAGGCCCTATTGCGCCGTATATACTGTCTGTAAATTGCGTCTATTCGATTTGCTGTTTGCTGGACGAAAAACCAGAGTTTTTGGGAGAAAAGAAACCACGCTACTCTCGTTTGAGACCAACTATCTCAGTAATCAATTTTTGAAGGAGGTGGTGTAACCATCTACCAGGTGTTATTAACCATAGCTTTTATAATTTAGAGGGAACGTGTGCATTTTATGTACAATTTTCTTCTGAATTTTAAATGCTAAGGTATTACGAAAAAATAAATAAATAAAACATGATATACAAAAGAGTAAAATATAATTAATACCATCAAACTTCACAAAATATTCCAAAATTCTACTTTATGAATTAAGACACTTGTTTCATAAAATAGAATTATTTTGTCTGGAAACAAAGACACTTATTTCTAGACAAAAAAATACCTTGGGATATGATTACAAGATAATTACTCTTGTCTTTAAAAAAAGCTTAAAGAACTTCAAATGCTTCACATCTGAAAAATAAAATTCTTCCATTGACTCCTGGGGAATGGGAAGACAGTTGGCATTTCTAAAAACTTTGCAACTCGTTTGTCCTTTTATTTTAAATCAATTATCGTAGTCACTGTTTTCTGGATTTTATACTGCTTACAATTAGTAAAATCTGGCTTATAGGTTACTACTTGTCCATCCAAGGGCCAGTTCTAAGTGGGAGCAAGCTCCCCCGCTTTCATCTTTCTAAAAGTTACGGGAAACGACATTCATTCTCCATTTTCCTTCGTCAACATCGCTCCGTCGTTCACTGAATATCAGAAAACCCCTCAAAATCACATCTCCCAACCATATTTCAGAAGAGCAAGGCTAAGACAGGAAGTTTCAATCATTGTTAATTAATAAATTTACCTAACCTGTTTCAAAGCTGTAACGCAAGTAGCCATTGCCGATGTGGAATTGGGGTTGGGTACTTGGATAGCTTCTCTGTTATACTCAAACCAGTAGAGGGCACTTCGCATTGTCCTGCAAGGAATGAATTGGAACTGCTTGATATTGTAGACTTTCCGTTTTCAATCACATTGCTTATGGCGGATGATGGTCTTCCCTCAGTGTTCCAATTCGTGTATGCCTTAAAAAAATACTAATCTCAAGCAGTTCAGATCATTCCACTCTTTAAACTTCGACAACTCAATGCGTTTTCACTAATTTGTTACACTTACCATATTTCAAATGCTAACACCAGAGAGCGTTGACATATTTCAATGACTACTGTGTGTATGTAAGGATGGATTTTGGAATCAATGCAGGGAAATGAGAAACTTGTTTTAGTTAGGTTTATGCCTAAATTATTAAATGATAATTCCTTTTACTGGAATAACTTAACTTTCATTAATAAATAATACTCCTTTTTAAAGACTAAATGTCTGCCTTGACGTATTCTGCAAAAAAAAGAGAAATGTGATAAGTTCTGTTCGCTGGATTTTCTTATTTAAATCGAGCTGGTCAATGTTACGAACAGAAACATATGAAACACATATGCTATTTTAGCATTATTCATTTTCGAAATTGTGCAGAGATTCCTGTTGCAAAGAGAAAAATTTTGTTAGAACTTCTTTATTGCCAAGTCGACAATTTCGAATTAATGATTTTCTTTTAGTATTTATCTCAACTTTCTTAAAATTGCTATTGATTCAATTCGCCATTTATTCTCTTTAGGGAACTAAAAGAATTCTTAATGGTTCTCTTATCCCTCCCAAAGGGCTACTTCCCACGCTGTCCCTCGGCTGTAATTTGATCTAGTTCTTTTTACTGCATACCTCAACCCATTTTGACTCACCCACCTACTGTACCGTTCTTTGGACATTTATCGGAAGCCAGAGGCTTCACTTCAGCTCGTAAGACAAATCCTTACGAGCTGAACCGAAGTAATTCTGAAACAAAAAAGAAAAAACGTAAATACAAATTATATTCTAAAAGGAGGTGCAGAAAAAAAAATATTCCGACATTAATACGATAGAGGAAATTAATGGGCAACGTCGCATTAGTTTCAGGTACACAAGAAAATTATTGAATCATTTAACAGTTTCAATCAAGAGATATTTTTGAGTTTGGCGACTGAAAAGAAAAAACTTAATCCATGCTCAAAAGAAGGTGTAGTCCATTAACTCTAATAGGTTGGAAATATTAGAACACAGCCATAAAAGATTGTAAAGAAACAGTATTTTTTCTGTTCTTTACCATGGATAGAAGAGAATATCAATAAAGAATAGAACCGTATATATATTTTTTTAGCAACTAAAGCCATATTGCTTCGGGGATATGCGGTGATCATTCCCTGACCTTTCCGCATCCTCCGTATTTGGTGGTGACAAGCTCGAACCCCGGTCTAATCAAGAAGCGTGTGCTACGCACTGGTGCTCCTTCCCACCTAGCTACGGAGGCGCCTTTTTGAAACTGGACAATAAAATAAAAAGAAAACACACCCTTTTTCTGGGACGGATCTAAGCTGGAGACTATAATGAAATATTTTTATTATTATCAATTTATTTCTCTGTTGAGGAGACACCCCTGGGACAGCCATTGGCTAGAATGGTGTGGGTTACATTCTAAAGGTATGAAGCGGACCCAATGAGCAAAAGGTTACAAAGTCCATGGGATGTTCACCCTGAAAGGTTGAATACAGAATTTTAAAATACATGAGTAATTATGATTTTATAAGAGAATATTTAAAATTCTGGCATCTTTAACATTATAGAATATTTAAATTTTTGACATCTACATACTGAGAATATATAGTTAAAGGGATCAAAATTAAATGCAGTTTTTGAGCCAAGTGGCTGTGCACTACAGTTGCACGAGACGACAGGAGTTGGAAAAGACTTGCAGTTGGTATGCTTTTTCTTTACAGAGCTTTTCCGATTCAATTCTTAGTTGATTGAAGCGTTCTATTGTGTTTGATGGAAAAAAGCGACTTAGACTGTCCAGTTTTTTAAGTTGCTTTGAAGAGGGTTTTGTTTCAGCATTCCTGGTAGCTTCTCGATGAGAGTGAAACAAGCCGTCAATATTGGGATCGTCTAATTTTCCTGTTAACAGTTGGGCTAATGTGAAAATGTTTTTTGTGTTAATTGGCTGTTTCCAGGGAGGAATACTGAGACTGGAAAGTAGAATGGCTTTAGAGATAGTATATGGGTGATTCGAGATCCTGTTCAGCCATCTCAAGAGCCAGTATTCAATAATAAGGAAAGCTTTCAGGTTGCTCGGTGGAGCAGAGGACCAAATCTGTGAAGCATACAGTGGGATAGGAAGTAAACATTTCAAGATATTCTTTTTAACAAGATCTGGGTTTTTAATGCCAATTAACTCCTGCTTGGCAGCCCAGAGCGCTGCATATGTTTTTGTTTATTGTAATCAGTTTTCGGAGAATGTCAGTCCCTCATCTCATTTTAGGCCAAAGTCTACGTGCGATTTAATCTTTGGAACTTCGCGTCCGCTTACCAGCATAGAGATATTGTTCCTGCTTTTTCTTTGTAATTTCTTTGCAATTTGAACATGCAGTTATCGTCATCGTCTTTGGAAAACGCATAATGATAGAGAAAATCGTAGACGACATCAGCAGCAAGGTTTATTTGTTTGAGGCCATTTTAAGACTATTTTAAGAGGTCATTCTGAGATATAATGCCTGTCTGCTTGTAAAGCACAACTACTTTGTGACGTCTTGGTTTATCCTGATTTAAGTGTTTACGGGTAGCACCACACCCCATGGAAAAGGCCTGAATTCGAATCTCGTTCATGCGCTAGGAGTTTTCAAACGTGGCTGTGTTCGTCGGTCTCAGATGAAGTCGCATGGTTTTTTCCTCCAGAAACTTGGATTTTTGGTCCAGCAAACCAACCGAAGAATACACGCAATTACAGTTACAACATATCGATGGCCAGTGACGGCTCTGGATTCCTAAAAGGGGCAGCTAAATCAGTGTTACGGAAAACTCATTAAGTTTTAATTATCATATAACAGTTAAATAAATAAATATATATATATACAGTATATCAATTTGATCATAAGGCGGGGGGACTATAGACACTTGATCCCTTACCTGGGATCGCCACTGCTGATGCCTTTATGGCCTTAGTTTCTTTGGCCCTAACACAAGCCTAACCTAGATATAGGTCATCTGGTTTTTGCTTTTTTTATGAAAACCACAAATACAAAAAAGGTACTAGAACCTGTAGTACTTAGCAGCGAGCGTGTGTTGAAGGTCGTAGAAGATAAAAAAAAAAAAAAAAAACTGTGACATTAGACTTGAATTTCCGTAGATTGCAATTTTGAGGAAATACGTGTGAAGCAGGGAAGGAGGGGGGGGGTTGTTCCAGAAAACGGAAGTTGAAGAGATAAATGAGGAGGAAGAAAAGATGGTCTTGTGAGTTTGAAGTTAAACGGTTTTGGATGCTGAGAGAAGCCAATTCAGAACAGACCCCATGGAAGTGTCTATAGAAAATACATGCAACAGAAACAGAACGTCTAAAAGACAGAGTGGAGAGACTTTGTAAGATATGGATCATTAATTAGCCATCATAACCTCATTTGAATAGAGTCAAGAAGCCTGAGAGAGGTTATGGTAGGCACCGTCCCAGAATCGGCAGCTGTTTAGAAGAAAGTAATTGCCGAATACGAAAAGAGAAAATGCAATTTTTTAGGCGCAGGGGAAGCAATATTTGTGATGCACTTATGCCAAGGGAGATTAGAAGTCAAGATAATATCTAATAGAGATATGTGATCTTGTCTCGAATTCTGAGTGTAGTCATAAGTATAAGAGCAAAAGAATCCTTTTGCGAAATATAAGGGAGGATTGGGTTTTAGAAGAACTGAAATTAACTAGGTTATCTCCAGGTTATTTTTCCCCATTGGAGACTTACACAGAGATCAGCTTTTAAAGAATTGACGTTTGATTATTGATATTTGAGATGTTGAAGCTGTTTGTGTGGGGAAAGGTTTCTCATAGTGGAGCATGGAATGTAATGTGTTATCATCAACAACAATATGGATAGGATTTCCAGTCGGTGGAAAAGGGTCATTAATAGACAAGAGTGGGAGAAAGAACTGAACCATGGAGAATTCCAGCATTAATGGAGAAGTTAGAAGACAGAGCCATCTGTCATCACTTTCAGAGAGCAGTCAGAGAAAACTAGACATCCAATTGCATAAACAATAAGCAATCCGTAAAATAGAAGCTTAAGATCTTTATGCCAAGCACGATCAAAAGCCTTTGAAATGTCAAGAGCAACTGCTTGAGTTTTACCACAATTTTCCATTAATTTAGTAGGGAGGATCCAAACCTATCTAATGTCCAGAAACCGCAATTCCAAAATTCATTGCCCTGTAGCATTAAATAAATAAATTTTCTGTTTATACTCTGGGACGACCAAACGGTCAGAGGAGTTCACAAGATAGGCAGAATACAAGAAACAGCACCGTATTCAGCAGTTACGGGCTTGAACCCCGGTCACTCAAGGCACATGTACTTATGCACCCGCGCGCCTGACCACTAGGCTACGGCGGTAACAGACGGAAAATGCCACCGGATGAGACACTATCGCTTTGCTTAATGGAAGGACTGAAATGCTTGAACCAAGAACAGACTTGTGACATTTCTTTTCTAGACCAAGAAAGGTCAAAAATTCACTCTATTCAGAAACGAAACTAAATTCTGGGGTTCCCTCCGAAAGATTTGAGACCAGACTCGTTAAAAACTATACGATATTTAGTTGTTGGCTAAATATCGTATACCTAAATACCTGTAGGTCCCCCACCCTGTAGTGGCGGACCTACAGGTATATGGTAGCTTCGCTACTGCACCGTTCGGAAAAATTCAACTGGAGTGTCATGTGGTTCTGTTCTTTCACCTATTCTTTATTTTTATTTATAAATGACCCCCGTTGGTAGCACAGTTGGCATATTCACCGTCCTCTCCACATCCGGTATAAAAGACCCGAGTTCAAACCCGGTCAATAACGCAAGAAATTTTTAGGGGTCATTTTTACAACGTAGCTGAGTGCTCTCAGGTGAGGGTAGCATAGTTTTTTCTCCCGGAAACTCGAGTTTTTCGTCCACCAAATCCACCACATACAATATGGTCTAAGCTGCTGATTAGCCTAAAAAACACAACAACAATTTATAAAAGGTCCTCCAGTGACCGTAAATCTTATTTCTGAGAACAGTCCTCTATATTTTTTTTCTGCGTAAGTACTTCTGCAATTTATTTTAGTTGTCAATTGAAATTCAATTCTCAAAACTAACAAAAACAACTGAATCTTATTCTATTTGTAACAAAAAATAAATAAATAAAACTTTTTCCCATGCTTACATTCAACAATACGTTCACGTGTTCTTCCAGTCTTCTTGAAAAGATTAAATTTTTCAAACTCTAGAAATCATAGTCTAGATTTTCATTGTGTACGCATACCACATCTATGGCTTCCTGGGCATCTAAAACACAACGTTTTTCTTATTCGCTCCAGCATTACTTCTCACCTGAACAGCTGCTAATCTTATACAAAAATGACTTTAAACACTTTTCTCATATTTCAGGAAGGGCTCCTAAAAATCTCGAACGTCCACTTAGATTAATCGGTGACTCCCTGACTCACTCCATTCCTTATCACATCTCTCTCTCTCTCAACCCACTATCACTTTCTTCTGTTATGTGTTTTTTTTTTTTTTTGCTGAAAACTCGACAAACATTAATGAAGGAAAAAGTAATCTACTGCACGAAGGGGAAAAAAAAAAAAACAATTTACTCCATTACACCTGAGGCAAAAAAATTATGCATTACAATAAGGGAGAATAAAGGAGCAAAATGCAAATTGTGGAATTTGAGCCTAAAGGAAATTAATAAGCTAATCAGTTGTTTGTAGAAGTTGAGAATAGGCACGTGTTCTTCCAAAGCCCATTATGCAAGTGGATGTGAGTGAACGTAGTGGAAAGGCAACATTTCAAGCATGCAGGTAATAAATGACATTTGGTATAAGCTGATTAAAGCAGTAATTATGAGGTGATGTTGAGAAAAAGTCACGAGTTAGGCGTTCAGGTTAAAGTGTTTGGATGCTGTTTTTATCGGTTGTTTAGCACATCAGCTATCAACAGTGCGCAAGTTCACCCGGTTTATCGTTTATATCCGTAAGGACGGGCGGGACTATACGGCACGAGGATTCTAAAACAGTAGTTTATTGAAATGGATTCAGTTCTAAAATAAAACATGTACTGAGAGTCTGTAAGTCAGGTTTGCTAAACTCTTAATTGTTTTTCACTTCCGCTTTTATGAAATCAATTAATTTTGTACAACACCAAATGTGGAGAATGAACCAATTAAGAGGCTCGCAAAGGTCCTCAGGCGTACGAATCAACACCCTACCCCACTAGGAAAAACACACGATCCACTCGAGCTGCGTTGTATGGTTACCGAAATAAACAATAAAGCTGTGAACTCCTTCACAACTAGATGTTGTCCCATAGTGTAAAACAGAAGAACTATTTATCTGATTGGCTGACATGTCCAAATTTGGGAAGTGGGGGAAACGGTTTAAATTTACCTCCTGAAAACAATCTATAAATCTACTGTTATATGTTTCCCAAATAGGGATAATGAGGATAGGCCACGATAGGCCAATAGGGATAATGACCGAAGATAACCGATCCATACGAATTGCTTTCGCCTCACAGTTCAATTCACGTTTCAATGAATATTTGTCAAATGCTATTAGAAATTAGTAGTGATCGACTACGAATTGGGTAAAACTGAATTCCTCTCCAATACCGTGTTTGATGTCCAAAAGCTGAAAATGTATTGTTCTACATTCAATCAATGGCCCTGTTTTTGCGGAGTTTGTGGAGTAACACGCTAAAAAGATCAACGTTCACTATGATCTTTGCTGGAAGCATCTTGAAGGAGGATGATACAGCGGATCAAGAGCTTGCAGGTAACTTGTTTCCCGTTAGACATCAGAAATAACACAGTATTTCTGATGCAAAAATTTATGATCCTGCAAAATTATTACAGCTGGAGTGTCACAGGGTGGGGTTCTTTCAGGGATACTTTAAACTGCAATTATCATTCCATTTCTTGCTGACAGGCAGGATATTATCAGCTGCGCTGACGACGTTAAGCTCTTAACAAGAATCACTTGAGAGAACAATGCAGCAAGCATCACTAGACAGATTAACTTAAACCTCAAAATCAGCCCAAATAATGTTTTCACTGAGATTAAGTGTAACTCATCTTGAAACCTCTGTGGAAGTCAAAATGATGCCAGTTTGCTCCCACACGGATGTGGGCGTCAATTTAAACATGAACCTTTCTTTCAGCCAACACATCGACAAGTTAACATCCAAATTCTACACTCTGAGGTGGGTAGCCAAGCTTCACTTATTTCAGGTGAGAAATACTTCTGCTGTGCGAAAGTATGGGGTAACTCAGGCATACCTCACCATCTTGTTCGGATCCGAAATATGGTCATCAGCGATCACAATTAATGTAAAGTTGGTATATGTAACAAATTACTGGCTGTTAAAATTGATTACTGCAATAAGGACTACTGAATTTCCCTATGCTCTTGATCTCTCAAGGTCCGACACCTTGCCGGGCCTGCGTTATCTCTTTTTTCCGGAGGGGGGGCGCTACCCCTGTCCCCTCCCACCGCCAAACCCACTTTTCCCTCTGGTGTGGCATAGGCATGCCCACTGAACATTTAGGGGCCACCTTCTCTATCGGTCCCTTTCTTCTTCTACACTACAGCCTTCCTCCTCCCTACCCAAATCTGTCTACCTTCACAGCACACATGCCAAAATTGTAACTACACCAAAATTGCTTGCCAGACCCTTTTCGGCCAAAAATAAAACTCATCCAGCGTACAATCCCTTCTCACTCTTAAAACAAATCCCTATGACCAAACAAAAGCATCAACAGCGTTTAAAGTTGAAATCTGAGGAGGTGGCAGGACCTGCCAAAGTATTGATTCCTTACTGGTAACACCTGGCTAGCCTCCCTGTGGCGCGGTATGGGCAACGTCGGGTCCCATCAGGGGCCCAACGGCCAATAAACCAGACGAACAGTGGGCGCTAACAGACTACACTATACGCGATCCACAAAGAGATTTCAGCTTGTCAAGCCAGAAATTTCAAGTTGAAATCTCTGGCTTGACAGGGTACTCTCACTCGATACAAAGAACACCGCGAAGATGGGAGAAATTCCAGGAGCCGCTAGACCCTCAACATACCAAATAATAAAATTTTGCTCAACTTCAATAGATGTTGAGCTTCATCTTGACGTAGGACTCGAGAAGGTGATAAACAACAAGAGGCTAAGGCCTCTTGTTGTTTATCACCTTCTCAGGTTGCTCGATATATGATAAGCTAAGATCTGAACTTTCTTATTATCCATATCAAAACGCTCCTAGAAGACATTTGAATAAGCTGAACATACTCATAACGATTCCAGTGTTGCGTAATTTTACGTGCTCCTATACCAACTTCATCTCTCAATGTTCGCTGATCAAACTTTTAAAAAAAAATCTCACTAATGCTAACCTTTATTTTAAATATAATCTATTTATCGTATACTCTTTATCTAATTTAAATATGCATATAAAATTGTTAAAATATTAGAATGGACCGAACTGATTTAACCCTTTTAAGAATTCTAATTATTTCCTGGTTTGTAAAATCGAAAGGTATCTTTTGCAGTTTATTTTTAAAGCAACAGTAATAAAATAAGAAAGTAAATAATAAATAAATAAAACAGAACCCTTCGTGGCTATGGTAAATGTCCATCGATCGTCCAAAGAATATTTACGATTGTACTAAAACTCCCTAGTTTGCCGTAGAGTGGAGCAGCTGACCACTAAAGGCAAGTTAAGTTTTCATTGTCCTTACGGGATTTATTTAACTGCAACGGAAACTACTACGTCGGGTACTAGAGGACATGGATCGTTGGGAAAACAAGTTTCCTTGTGTACAATCACAGGAAACATTCTTCACTAGATGACGTCATAAACAATGCCTGAAGTGGCGCTGTAAGCCACAACGTCTTCCTGCAGGATGAAAAAAGTTTCTCCCCCAATGTTGCCTTCCTCAATGGAATTATCTGAAGATCTCAGTTTTCCTGATTACTATAAAGAACTAGTATCAATACCTGCAAAAGTGACAGATGGAACTTTTAACAAATGAATCTTACCAAACACATTTTATAATCAGTATACTGGCTACTTGCATTTTCAACTTTCAAAAAAAGAAAAAGCAACCAACTGTGAGCAATCTGCAGTCAGAAGATTGCTATGTGAAACTGAGAATCGTGGCTCTAGTATGAAACTTATAATACATTTTGACTTTTGGAGAGAAATACCGAAAGAAACTCCAAGGATATAAATAGCTTTTCTGTGAGCAGTTTCAGAGGACATTACCAAATTTTGTAGTAGACCGGATAGCGAAGCAGCTGAAAGAGCCAAAGAGATGGGCGTAAATATTCAGAGAAGTGAACTACCTGTCGGCTGTAAGACATACCTTGTATAATACAGTAATCCACTTTCATTGAGTAAGTGGATTACTCCGCTCAAGAAGCGACAGTTGCTGGACTTCCCGGTCGTTCAAAGTCAACAACGCGAGCAACGAAAGAAACTGAAACAACTTCAGGCCACTAGAATCCGAAGCAGCCTGTGAGCCACGGAGAGTGCAAAATGAGACTGCACAATGTAATTTTCTCAAGACTCTGAGATATCAACGAATTGGGGGAACAGTTTTCATTCCGCGAATTCCTAAGAAAAGTCTGGATTGTTCGACACAATGTAGTGAATTCTGTTATTTTATACGGAAGCTATCTGACTCTGTTATTTACAAAGACTTAATTCGCTCAATTTTTTTTTTTAAATCTCGAAAATATTGATTTGTTCTTTAAGTCTAAGGAATGTATAGAGCGGCTTTCTAATACAAAGACATCTACAGGAAATTGACCTGTCTCACGGGCTAGGGTAACACGGAAATGTAAAGTTAGAGGGACCGGAACTCGCTGGCGACACCACTAAAATTCTTCTTCCATTAACCCGATAACAGATTGGCGAGAATGGCCTAAATATTACCTATACTTTTTTTTTAATCATTCATTCAGACAGAATTCATTAAACTGTGTACATCACTGTTATAATGTTGCTTCGTAAAACAAAATCACTTTGTTGTCACAGCAACCCGTGTCGTTACGAAATATGATAGCATCCGCACATATTTATAATCAGTGAAACGATGCATTATGATTATTAAGTTGCTCTCCAGAGAAGCTGCGAAAGAGACTGAAATTCATCTCAGGTCCCGAGCACAGTAGAGGGAATGTTGCAAATAACTTTTACGACGTATCAGCATCTTCGGCGTATCGTGTCAGTAAAAGTGTTTGCTCAAGGGCCGATCTACATGTTATGCTGGTTGAAAAACTTTAAATAACATTCACGAGAACCCTATTCTCTCCTCAATGGGTAGCACAGTTCGTATAATCACCCTCCTACCCCCACCGCATGGAAAAGATTCAAGTTCGAATCCCGTCATTGATCCATTTTAATGCTTTTTTTTTTTTTTTTTTCCAACAATCTGGTTGAGTTATTGGTCTCCGGAGAGGGTAGTGTGGTTTTTTCTCCACGAAACTCGGATTTTTCGTCCAGCAAACATAAAATCAACCATAGACACACGAAATTTACAGACAATATACAAGGCCCAAATGGCCAAAATTGCTGATGCGCCTAAAATCCTACGACAACCAACGATCCTCCCGAGATAGGTTAGCTGTAGCCCAATTGAAAAGGTCATTAAGAATTCCTCCAGTCTTCGAAGGATTCGAATTCAGTCATTTTAAAACGAAGGCAAACTATATTATTAAAACAGGACAATATTCTACCTGTCACGGTCTGAAGTTATCCAATAGTGGAAATCGGTGAAAGAGCGTCGCGAGCGCGTGGAGAAGGAAGCGCACAAAGCAAGGCGAGAAATGGCAATTAATATTGCGACAATCACTTGGGAAGTTTTCTTCTCCATCCTTCTTACAGCCCTAATTGGTTATTCTGTGATTTACAAATAGTTTCCACCGCTCAAAGAGTACGTTAGGAAGCACAAGAAATTCAAAACGAGTGATGAAGTGAAAGAAATCTGGAATAAAAGATACCTCCCAGATGGATGGAACAAATGGATTCTGAAAGAAGAATTCATTTGTTCCATCCGTCCTTAAGAATACCTTAAAAAGTTTTGATTGTACAATTTAAAATAAAATAACCTCGTTCAAATTTGGACCACCTCCACAGAAATAAATCAGTCCTTTTACCTATTTCGCTTGTTTATATTATGTAGCTTCACAAAACTAAGATAGATACAAGTTTCAGTCCCAGTATGAGTGCACCACCGTCCTTTCTCGGCTTGGCTAGGCCAGCTCATGAAAAGTATGGAACTTATTTAGTGTAACTAACAGCCTGTTGCCATGTTTACTGACAACAGAAAGAGACGGTATATCATAAGGTTCAGCTGTCACAGGTTTCCCCATCTGAAGATGCCCCCTACAATACAAAAACCTGTGAGGCAATAACTAGGCCTGACGTAGCAGAGTGGTCAGGGACGAGAGTGCAGCAGCATACGCTTTTTGAGTGGACCGTGGTGCAAGCTCGTGACAGCTCAATACGATTAACGATTGTATTCACGATTTATTGTAAACTCCTCTGACATGGAGATCGTGCCAGAGTATAAACAAGAACATTTGTCTTACGCCAAACTATAAGCTTTCTGCACAAATTATTTTGAAACGTATATAACGAAGAAAACATAAATATGCTTAGCAGATGGAAAATTAAAGTTCATTACTTCTTTGGGTCCTTCACTTTTCTTAAAAGCTCCTAACCAACGTCTTTAACTTGGTTAAACTTTTAAGTAAATGCACATTTAACCGGATATCTATAAACTGTGTATATGAAGTGGCTATATTTTGAAGAACCAAGGGTCGTCAAGCGCCATAACAAACATGTAATGCAGCTTTCTTGGGCGTGGCGACAGCATTACCACATTCCAACTGAAAATAAATCTTCTTAATGTGTTTCTTATCGAAACAACTCTTTATTACACATGTGAAAGCTACAGACCGCCGCTCTACCACATCCGTAAACGAGCAATACTAGGAAAAACAAGTCTTATTAGAGCTAGTGCACAGTTGAGTTCGAGAGAGAGAGAGAGAGAGAGAGAGAGAGAGAGAGAGAGAGAGAGAGAGGTGGTCATATTTCGTCATACTCCGATGTTTATTAATATTGTAATGAGATGAAGAGCTTTCAAAAATATTAATCAAATTCTTACGCGATCAGAGCGAATAAATATACAAAAGATACTATCATAAATTTGGATTAAATGCTTTATGGTACTGTCATGTTTCTAGGGGTTCTTAAAGTGTTTCACATGCGGGTCATACTTTCAGGATCAATTCAGGGCTCGCAAACAAAGAAAACAAAGTTCATATGTCCGATTCTGAACTATTAGAGCTATGGCTGTTCGAATTTTACAAAATGGCCATGTTTTCAATGAAAAAAATAATAATAATAAATGAGAATAAACAAACACATAGTTAAGTGTTTATTCATACCAGGTACATGTCTGCTTATACTTTTTTTTTTTTACTTTTTTTTTTTCCCAATTGAAAACTCCATGGACATTTTGTAAAATGTAACCATCCATAGTTGAGCAAACTTTTAGAATCGGACACGTGCTTATATGAACTTTTCATTGTTTCAGGTCCTGAATCAATCCTTGAATTACGGCCTATATGTTATTACGAAACGTCCTGTATATAAATAGTTTGAGAACAAGCTCTAAAGAGTGTTTCGTGAGCCTCTGAGGATCCGTAGAAATTCTGGTTGAATGAAGCAGGTTTATTTTATAACTATTTAAAAATTAAAAAAATTTTTCCTTTAAAGTGTACTATAAGCAATCAGCTTGCACATACTGCAGGCTGAAATTTGGATTTAAATCTCACCTGAGATGAGGAATTCTTAAATGCCCATGCAGTCGTGGCTGTACTTAACTGATCTGAGGATGATTCCTTCTTCTATCATCAGTTAATACCCAGTAAACCATATGAACTGGCGCACTATGAGCAAAGCAGTTGGTAAGTGAAATGATCCTCAACCAACTCATCAACCTTCGAGGGGTGGGGGGGGGGGGGTTGAACACAAATTTGTACCACGATCCTAAATCCATGATAAAGCTAATAGACTGATGCGTGAAGTAAATAAAATCTTTTGATCTAAAATGTTTATTTCTCTTTTTCTTTCCTGTCTGAGATTACGGATGCTCTTAACCTATAACCTCATATCCGAAATCTTCATTCTTAAATCTAACCTCATACGTTTAATTAAATCAATAATTTGATATCGTTAGCATACCTAAATTTAGAATCTGAAGCTCGATGGATAAAATAATCTGGATTATTTAACCCATAGCGCAAGTTGCTCCATAATACCTGCCACCAAATTGAAACGAATGAGTTTTACCACGATGTAAAATATATCATGGTAAAATTTACAAAAAATAATATATAAAATCATACAACTGGAGATGAAGATCCAATGCCAATTTTATTTCCATTATATCCTGGGAAGAAACTTGCTTTAAAGACAAATTCTTTCATAAAAGCATTGGCCAGCTTTTTTTTTTTTTTTTTTTCATTGACAATGGCTGTGGTAGAATTGATAAAATATTAAATAAGATGTTCATCTCCTTCCTCAGTGCTAGCTAAAACGAAGGTGGGGTTTCCACACACCACATTCTTAATCATTGAAGCATTTCACGCATGAAGCGCTTTTATTTGTCTCTAACAGAGTGAACGTAAAAATGCCAGAACTCCATTTGTAGGGTATTATTAGGAGCTTTCCCTTGGAGCTTCCTCGCATTACGCTCTCATTGCGACCGACAGCTATTAGACCGCGATCGCATGCTATTATCCATCCCTTAACATCATTCCACTCTCATTCACCGTCGCTGGATTTATGCGATGCGCGTGAAATATGGATTCGCCGTCTGATTGAGTGCATTATCGGATTCTTATTAATGCCTTTCCTCACCCACCTCAAACACTGATTAAAGTGACTTGTCGTCACTGCAGCCAAAGAACATTCAAATTAAAATCACCGATAAAGGCAACCAGCCTCTTCCTCCCCTTCTTTATTCGTCAGTCCGGCATAAAGAGTCCGCCGAACGCGCGGCCTATAAAAACTGACGAATAGACTTCTCGGGAAAGTTGCTGGGATCCGAAAATTCCAGCGAACAACTAATTAAGTGCCGCAAAGAACGCGGAAGTGCTGTTTGTGAGTGAGGACGCTGGTTTTCCTGGAATGAACGTTGTGAAAAGGGAAATTCCTTTTATACTAATTACTTTAATAAGCGATGGCTCCTTTTTTTTTTTTTTTTTTTTGCTTTTCTTCCTTCCCTTTTATATGCATTTACAATTAATTGCATCGCATCAGTTGACTAGAAATGTGATCAACAGAGGACGTAAAGGAACGGTCGTTTTTTATCCATTGTTAATAATGAATCCATAAAATGTGCTTTCTTTTGTTTTTTTATGTAATTAACAATAATATACTGTACAGTACTTCTACTTTAAATATTTAATTTCTAGAAATATAAAATTCTGATGACATCTTTTTTAAAAAGATTCTGTGCGCAATGCATACTTGATGAAGCACCTCTACAATATAAATGTTTTTTTTATGAAAATCCCAAACACAAAAAGGTATTAAAACCTATAGTACTTAGTACCGTGCATGAGATGAAGGAGATGAGGGGGGGGGGGAGAGAAGGAGGATTCTTGAAACTTTGCTCTGGAAACTAAACATTGGTTTCACAGCTTCAGGCCACCAATAAGCAAAGTGGTAGTATTGCGCCGGTTGATAAGAATCATCTACCAACTTGTAGAATACTTGTAGAATATTGTTGAAGATGCTGAAAACGTTGTGCAGGAATGGAGGAGTACCATGCAGACATGAGTATGTCACGCAGTTCCTTGATATTCGACGAAGGTGTAGGCCTGCAGCGAACAGCCCTTTCCACTCATCCCTAAAGATGTTCAATAGGATTGAGATCCGTGGACTGAGCAGGCCACTGCAGCAAAGACCAGTCATTGTCATGTTCCTGGAACCATTCCATAGTGATTTGGACTTTGAGCATCGGCGCATTATCCTGCTGGAAGTAACCAACTGACTGAGGATAAAATGTCAACATGAACGGATGCACTTGGTCAGCAACGCTGTTTAGGTACGATGTGGCATTCAGACGTTAATCTATGAGTATCAATGGACCCAATGTGTGCCAAGAAAACATTCCCCAAACCATAGCACTTCCCCCACCACCTTGCACGGTAGTCGTCAGACATGACGTGTCCATGGATTCATGTTGTTTTCGCCAAATTCTGAGCCTTCCATCAACATGATGCACCAGGAACTTCGATTCGTCAGACTAAGCAACTGTTTTCCAATCCTGAATAGTCCAGTGCTAATGTTGCTGTGCCCACAGGAGGTGTGCTGTCTTGTTCTTCATTGATAACAAAGGTACGCGATGTGGCCGTCGGCTGTTGTAGCCCATTCGCGACAAAGTGCGACTAGTGGTCCGTTGCGATATTTTGTTTTGCGCACCAAGGTTGTATTCTGATATGATGTGCGACGTTGTGGCCAGTCTGTTTGCTTGCACAATTCTAGCCATCCTCCTCTGACCTCGCTCATCAAGCGATTTTCTTCCACAGGAGTGCCGTTGAGAGGATGTTTTCTGTTCGTTGCACCATTCTCGATACACCCTTGAAACCGGGGTGCGTGAAAAGTTCAGGAGAACTGCCGTTTCAGAGATGCTTTGTCCAGCATCTACTACCATGCCACGTTCGAAGTCAGTTAGATCACTCCTTTTCCCCATTCTTGCTACAGTTTGTACGCTTAACTGATACTGGAAAGGTTGTTCTGCTGCATTTATATCCGCGACTGTGGTCATGTGATTTGCAACTTTGTGGGACAAACCATTTGTGTGCACAGAAGAGGTGTACCTAATAAAGTGGCAGTACAGTGTATATCAAAATCCTGCTCGGCGTACAATCACTCTCCCAGAATTTTCTGGATTGCTTATTTATTATTATTTATAGTTTGCTACTTATATATTTATTATTTTTTAGCATCAAAACTTCTATAGAATTCATAAAAAGGAGTTGAAAATTCGAATAATTTTCGGCATTCAGGCAAGTTTAGACGAGTTCATTCCTGTTACTAACCAGTTATGCCAAAGCCAATCGACGAGCCAGAATGGCTAACAACCAGTGAAATATTAGATTTTATTTCAATCGGATGAGCTCTTTTCGCGATTGAACAAGGAAACAACTCTTCTTGCGTGCGTTGGTTGAGTCGACCATTTAACGGTCGCAAAAATCGATTTATTTTGCTTTAATGCAAAAAAAAAAAAAAAATACCGTTCAAATGAGTGTGACTATATTACAACGGAAAAGTTTCTGAAGTAGTAAAGATCTTTTATAATAAATAATCTTATATTTATTTTCCCTATTTTACATCCGGTTTCTAAAGTTAATCATCTCTAAGAGATTACTTAAAAATCATCCGTCGAATAGCCAAAGCGTCCATAATAAATAACTGTATCTGCCGCTAAGAATCATAAAAAAAAAAAAAAAAAAAAAAAAAAAACCAAACACCGGACCCCACTCGGGAGTAAGCAGTCAACTTACTTTTAATGATTCTCCACCCTAAGGGTAGTTACAGAACATATCAGATTACCGTCATTCACCTGTCTGTGGGGTCGCATCCAGGTGTTTAGCCCGAAGCATAGCCGACCTGGATGGGCGTTTGCAAAGAAAGGATTGGGTTTCAGAAAAGAAAGGAAGGGAAAAAAAATTCCGTACGGCACTCAAAACTATGAGAAAAAAAAAGAGATTAAGCGCACAGAATTACGAATAGGTTTATAACACATCACAACCCAATAAATGTGATGCAAATACCACGTAGCATTGATTATTAGAGCATATATGGTTACCATGTCCTCTGCAGTAATTCTCGACAGTCTTTTTTCTTAAGTTAGTAAGGTAAGTGGATTCAAATTAAACCACACCTTTTAATCCAACAGACAATGTGCAAATGCTACAAGAGACGGGGTCCTTTTCTAAGTCTCATAGACTGGAAATTAATTTTGAATTCGGCAAACGCTGGACTTTGTCACGAGCAACGTTACATCGACATCCTTCAGTAATTGTTTTAAGCAAAAGCAGGCCATGCGTAAAGAAGAGGAGATGCTAATAGATGGCGCAATAATCACTTTGTTAATGTGCAGGTCACGCCGCAGTTGTAGCTACTAACAAGTTTGGCTAAAGGTGTAATAAGTAAATGGGCAGTTTCCGCCTGTGTCATCTTTTCCCCCGACTCCCGAGGGTCTCTTTGGACCACCCATGCAACCTGTTATAGGCGGAATACAGTAGCGTCGTTGCCTCTTCCCGCCTTATAATCACAAAAATAAACAATTGTTTTCTGCCCCTCTGACAGTAAACTAATCATAAGGGGCCGACCATCGAATGCAACACGATGGCATAATAGCTTCAGTCGGGGTCGTTAAGTTGCATAATATAGTCATTCTGACACTCAAACAACCAGCTGAAATGCTTACTAGGTGCCGCTAGTGATGTATTTTTCCTTTACGTCAATTTGAGAATGTCGTTATTTTTGAAAAATAAGTAATCGATACAAGGATTCATATTAACAACGGTGGTTCACAACTTTATTCATCCAACCTGCTGCTTAAGCGGCCAGAATACTACGAATAACCCCTGGAATATCAACTCCAAAGAAAACGAAGCCCAAGAGGCTTCTTGAAAACGCTGATCGGAAAAGAAATTCATCTTGAGAGTTAGTATTAGTGTTTACTATAGGGTGCAAGGAAGCCAGGGGCTTTCACTGAAAGTGATAAGTAAACAAAAATAAACAAACAACACACCAAGATTGAGAATATGCTGACAAGCTTAACTCTAAATGAAAATGAAAATATTAAAACTGAAATATATTGAAGTGTGCTAAAATATTTACAATATCTTAAAACTGGACATGAAATCCGAGTGGGAAAAAGGAACTCGATGAGAAAGATGAGTGAATTTTAAAAGTTTCGGGCAGAGATAGCTCTAGGAACATATATTTTTTAAATATTTCATACACTTTGGAGCACAACGCAAACTCGAAAATTTCGATTCACAGATGATAAGGGGTAAGGTAGTAGTAGTAGTGGCATTTGACGCAAGAAAGCAAGTGTATGAGCTTATGCAGCATCAGCAAAAAAAAAAAAAACACCATTCCCTCCAAATGCCTGTCCAGTTCCTCCTTAAATTTATTCGACCTATCAACTTCCACAACGACGGATGGAAGTTTGTTCCAGCAATTAACCACCCGCTGGCTAAAGGAAAATTTCCGCACATCTATTCTACATCTGTCCTTTCTTAATTTGAATTTATGCCCCCTTAGGTTCGTAATCTGAACAAGTGGAAGGATCCCATCAGAATTCAGCGTGCTCAACCCATTCAAGGCCTTATACACCTCAATCAGATCACCGCGCAAGTGCCTAGTCTCCAGCCACTGCAATTTGCAGAACTTAAGCCTCTCTTGGTAAGAGGATCCCTTCATTCCCCTCACCAATCTTGTTGCCCTTCTCTGTACACGCTCAAGCAAATCGACATCCTTCCTAAAATGAGGCCTCCAGACTTGTACGCAGTACTCAAGGCGTTCCCTACTATCAAAATTCCTATATATCATTTACAAAACCCCATGACCTGCCTTGGCAGCCTGTCTGCATTGCTCAGAAAACTCCATATCTGACTGCACAATTACTCCCAGGTCTTTTTCATTTTCTACCACCTTAAGTGTAGTACCACACAGTTGATACGTTTCACACTGAGGTATATTGATGTCATCTGGCACCAGGGGTTCCCCCCACTCCGCGTTGCTTTCATTGTGGCTGTACCAGTTTGCTGGGAATGTCAGAGGTTTAAATGTGTGTGGGTATTGTACATGTGTAATGTCGTGTACCGTTGTTCATCTGATCATTTAGACGCTGGACCCCTGCTGGAGCCCAACGTTGCCCCACCTTCGCCCCATGGAGGCAGACCAGGAACCTGTAGACTTAGTTACTCTGGCAGGTCCTCCGTAAAAACCACAAACGTGAGTATGGTACAAATAAAATTCACATGTTTAAAATCTTTTTTACACTCCCGCACGATCGCCAGGTCAGTGGAGTTTACAAAAAATCAATCAATACAAATATTAGTCGTATTTAGCAATGACGGGTTTGAACCCCTGTCAACTCAAAAAGCAGCTACTAGTGCACTCACGCTCCTGATCACTCGGCTACGTCAGGCCACTTGTATTGCTGTCTAATAAAGTCGCCACTTTTCTGAAGACTTGCGATTAAAGTCGTACATTCTAAACACTAAATATATACTGAGTGCCCACTTTATCAGGTACTCTTATTCGTTTCATGAAATGGGGGGCTCCTTCAGTAACGCATCACGTGTTTGTACTACGCTATATAAATCAGGGGCGAAGACAGGTAGGAATGCCGTATGTGTGCAACTCAGTACGAGAATGGGCAAGACGAAAGATTTAAGTGATTTTTAACGTGACGTGATAGTCGGCGCCAGACACCCAGATATGAAAGGCCAACGGAGGCTCACATTCAAATCATTTTGCCTAAGCAGGCGAATCCTGGTATTTGTTCCTTCATGATGATGGGAGGACGAGAATATGGCGAAAACAGCGTGAGTCCATTGATCCAACCTGTCAGGTGTCAAAAATATAGCATTGGTGGTGGGATGAATGGTGTTGGGAGCGTTTTCAAGGTGTGCACTGATCACCTAATAGTAGAGCAACGTCTGGATGCCATAGGTTATCCGTAAATTGTTTCCCACCACACGTATCCCTTCACGGCTGCAGCGTATCCATCTGCAAATGGGTTCTTCCAACAGGATAATACGCCATATCACAAAGCTATAATTGTACAGAACTGGTTCTAGGAATGTTAGAATTGAAACTGAATTTTAAATTTAATGTGAAATTGAATTCAGCCTACTTTTGTCGCCTCCCTCAGTCACAAGCTCTCATTTCATATGGGGTGAGGCGAAATGAGCTCTTCGAAATACAAATCCGAAGCCAACCAATTTTCAAGAACTTTGGGAAGCATTTGAATCAATATGAATCTACATTCCTGTCGGAAGTGTGCTACAGGAAAGCAACATGAATCTGCATTCCTGTATCAAGCTTTTCACATCTCGTTGAGTACATGCCACGGTGAACCCAGGCTATTCTGTGGATAAAAAGGGAAACCTACTGGCTATAAGGTCACCGTGGCTAAGTGATCAAGCGTGAGGGTACCACAGTACATAGTAGTGGCATAGTATTTAGGGCCAGTCGCCACCGGTGGTTTCCCACATCTGCGCCGTATCTACTCGGTGATGGAATGTAGAACTACTGCAAAGCCAGAAAAAAAGTGTAATGCCTGGTTTATGTAGCATTGTGCTTTATTCTGTTGTTGTATCTCTGGCTGCTTGGCCGCAGGGCCCCCTAGTGGGACCCTACGTTGCCCGCCACACCCACTTGGAGGTGAGCCAGGCTGCCCATATTGCTCTGAAAGGGTTGCCTGAGCTTCCTGACAGAAGCCATAAAAAAAAAAAAAAAAAAAGTTTTTGTTGAATATAGCATATGGGGGAGTAAGAAGAAGTCGTCAGAATGTTGGGAAGAGCAGTTGGAGTGGACTAATAGGGAAGGCAATCCACTCAAAGTTAGGCGAAGGTATGGGATGGAGAAGGGGGTTGAAAGTCACAAGAGCAGGTGCTCCTGTGTGAGCGTCTTGCTCTCTCTGAGTATCCTGCACTTTGTGCTAGCATGATTCCTACACTTATCGTGTTAGAAGGGCAACTTGTCTTTGAAATCCTGCACCCAGGGTGCTTACATTATCCCACCCCAGTCGGGATTCGCAGGGGTGGCGCATTATTCTGTTCTGTCCTAAGTTCCGCAGGTCTAGCTCTTCTAGAAGTGAATACAGCCTGGGCGTAGCGTGTTAAGGCTAGGTATGTGGCCTCTTCTTGTAGTAAAGTTGACTCCTGATTATGGGGGTTTCCTTGCATCTCTGTGAGGAATTGAAGTCTGGCGTTGTCGTAAGTGAAACACTCATACATAAGGTGTTCCCAGGACTCCTCTTCACCACAGTAGCAATATGGGTTATTTTCTATTCCCATGACTCAGTTTTCGCTGAAACGGTCTATGGCCTGTAATCAGGAAGGTGACTTGCAATCCAGGCAAGTACCAGGGAGGCTTTGGGAAAGTGCGACTTATTGAGGGAATAAACCTTTTGGTTATTTCCCTTTTCGGCGTCATATCCCATGTTTCTTGCCAGAGGTTTTGTAGGTGGGCTTCAATTTTTCTTCTTTCCTGTTTAGGGTCATTTGCATGGTCCAACTGCAGATTCAACAGTTGCATTGGGATTTCCTTCTTCAGGCGCTGGAAGAGACCCCTCTCGACAACTTCCAGATAGAGAGGTAGGTATCCTGCAATGACTTGTAATGCAGGGGTGCTGACAGTACAGCACGCCCTGGTAACCGATAGTAACATAAATCTTTGAATGGATTCAAGCTTGCGCTTGTTCCTTTCCAGGATTGCCTTTTCACACCAGATGGAGGCTCCGTAGCATACAATTGGGATATATATACTACCTTATATATTAATGATACAGCTTTATTCTTTAGGCCCCAATCCGCTCTACTAATCAGCCTTATCATTGCAGTGTATTTTTGGATTTTAGCTGACAGGTATTTTAAGTGGTGGTGGAAGGATAAGTTGGCGTCTAGATACAGACCGAGATACTTGATTTCTGTGTAGAGAGGGATCGGGTGTTGTTAATTTTCATCACTGGTGGCCTGCGGATTTGGAGCTTTCCTTTTAGAAGGATTGACTTTGTTTTTTCACTGGAGATTGTTAGTTTGTGCATGGCAGCCTAATCTCGCAATTTTCCCAGTGAAAAGTTGGCTCGTACTTCCAATGTGGCTCTTGTACCAGAACATTAGTACACGTGGTACATTGGTACATGAGCACACGTGCCTTTGAGTGACCGTGGTTCGAGCTCGCGTGAATACTAAATACAGTGCTGTTTCTTGTATTATGTCTGTATTGTGAATTCCGCTAACCGTGTGGTCGCTCCGAAATATAAACAGAAAAAAATATATATTTATTTTTAGGTAGGTGCATTAAAGCCGACCGAGCTAGCCGGGTGGGTAAAATGCCTGCCTAGAAACCCAAAAGTCGCAGGTTCGAATCCCGCCTCGGGCTTGGATCAGAGTAGAAAATGCAAAACTTTAGGAGGTGCATTATGGCCACTGAAGCGGATGCACCAACAACTAACAAAAAAAAAAATGCATGAATAAAGTGGCTACAGAGTATTTAGCCGTATTCATACAGTTCTCTATGTCAAGTCCACAAGGAAGCCATGCTTCTGCTAGAATAGATTAAAAAAAAATTTTTCACTCCCACAGCAATCAGGCTCAACCGCTGGAGATAACTAATTCTAATGATTAACGACTCAACTAGCTAAAAGAAAAAAAAACTTCCTACAATCCAGTCTATAACTTTCTTCCTCATTTAAATTTATGCTCCATGTCATTTAATTACCGTGAAAATTCATCTCATGTATTTTAATATTCTTCCCACTTCCAGAGCCTTATAACTCTTTAAACTGCCTAGCTAAACGAGCTCTGTAGCCCACATATTCGAAGTCTTTTTGATAATCCCACTAAGCACATTGCCCGTCTTCAGATCTTTTCGAGAAGGTCGGCGTAATTTTTTTTTAGGTGTGACCCCTATATCTGGACAAAGTATTCCCAGTGGGTTATCATACTTGCCTTGTAAAGTGGCATTATAACCGCTTTATCTCTACAAGCAATTGTTCAACAAATCACCGATAGGATACCATGAAGTCTTCCAACGAAAGGCCCGGGCAGGTGATCCATGGCGTCGTATGGGTCACTTGCCTGCACTGTTTTTGCTACAGCTTTGCCAATAAAGGAAACTTTTGTTTGCCATTGAGCTAAAAATAAGACAAACGATTCTGATCACAAAATAATTATGCAAAACGAGTACTATAATTCCCTCCATATGCAAGCAGAGAAACTTTTTTCAGTTCCTCATGCATTTAGCATGAGGAACTAGGAAAAGCTTAAAGTTACAAAAGAAAAAAAAATCATAGCTGGAGTAGGCCTATTCGAATAGCTTTCCTAAATACACTGGTGTGCAAAATTTAAGGACCAGTCACGTTTTCGCCTGTAGCTTCTCATAGGGGTGGCCTGGATATGGGAAAAGCGTACCAAAGGAACCTCGTGACGTACGGAAATGAAGGAAACAACACCCACACAACAACGGAAACAAAACGGTACAGAGGGACTTTATTGAAAAATGGTAACATAGCACTGGCTGCCATGATACAGATGCGTCACTGCCAAAGATGGAACAAAGGGAAGAGGTGGTGCTCAGTAGGAGATATGGCCACCCCTAATGTCGATGCAGGCTTTGCACCGCCTGTCCATACTTAGAACAATGTTATTGATAAGTTCTTGTGGTAACATCGTCCATTCCTCTGTCAGCGCCATCTTCAACTAGTGAACATTTTCTGGTGGGTGTGAACGTGCCTTTAGGCGTCTCCCCGGAGCGTCCCATATGTGTTCGATGGGATTTAGATCGGCGGAAAAGGGCAGGCCAATCCATACGAGCAATGTCCTCACTTTCCGAAAGCATATCACAGCTGCAGTGCGATGGGGTATGGCGTTATCATCCATAAACACGAACTCGGGACCAATGGCACCTCGGAACAGACGCACATGGGGAAGGATTACCTCAGTACAGTAGCGCCTTCCAGTATCTGGAGTTGTGTACGTCCATCCAAGATAACGCCTCCCCAGACGAAAACACCCCTGACCACTATATCGATCCCTTTCAGTGATGTTTGAGGGGTGATACCGTGTGCCAACCTCTCGCCAGATTAGCTGACGTCCAGAATCTCTGCTGAGACTGAATCTACTCTCATCAGTAAAGAGTACCTTAAATAAAGATTTTGTGGTTGTAACCTTTAGAAATAGTTTTGGTCCTTAAGTTTTGCACACCAGTGTCGTTTTAATATACGACTCAAAAATAGATGAATTATAAATTCATCTATTTATTAGAATTATAAATTGAATTATAAATTCATTTATTCAGTATTTATTTTAAGGCTTTTGAAACGTAGTCTCAGAACAGGGAGTTAGAATCGTATTAACTTTTGTAATGCATATGGTAAAGCACTATCGGGAGAGGATCGAAAATGTCAATTCTTCAGCTATTAACATTTCTCTTCTTTGACGTGAAATTATAAGCATCTCTTCTCGTTGATACTTTGGACTAGCAGTTCAACCTTTTTGTCCAGTTCTTCCTGTCTGAGTTATACATTTTCGGAGTTTCTCGTCTCCTCACAAATATTTATCTTAAATATAGAGCGGAGAAGTATATTTTAGGAAATGTAGGTTATTCTCTGTCTGCACGTGAAGAACCCGCGATAGAGAAAAAAATAAAAACGAATTACTTTGGTCAACACCAAGAAATCATAAAACTAAAATATGTTATGGTTTGAAAATTATAATCCAGAAAGTATCTTGGGTATGTGGCTTCGCTTACTGATATTGAACAAACTTCTTGGGTTATTCAACTGAAGGACGTAAGCTTTGAAACAATATCTACAATAAAAATCTCTCTGAAGAAGATGAAGGATTGTAAGGGTCATTCTTACCGCGATTCTAACTAACTCCACCCACCTTTTCAGTTCTTCCCACAGCATACAGCCCATTCGTCCCCCACCTCTCTCTCTCAGGCGGCAAAGCCTTTATACTGAAGAGATTTCGCATACCACACCACAAAGTGGGCGGACATACCAGTCCCCACCTCGTTTAGAACGGAAACACCCCAACACTATATACGCTTAAGTTTCCTGTCCCCTATCCCTTCCAGTTTTCAGTGGCGCCGAACCTGAAGCAAAGAGCTGAAAGATGACGGCAGATGACCTCGTGACCTATCATCCCGCCAAATAGATCTTTGACTAGTAAAGCATAATGAATATTGATACGTTTCCAGGGCAATGTCGGATGACTGAGCAACCCGATACTTTCTTACCTTATTGGTAGAGAGAGACGTGTGGGATGAAGAAGATATCCGGCCCTTGCAACAGTAGATGAGCGTGTCAGATTGAGATAAAGTGTGGTATTTCAAATAAATTCAACAGCGTAAGGTGAAGAGCATCCACATTTTTGTTCTTAAACAAGATAGAAAGTTTCAAGCACGGTCGTCACCTCAGTGGAGTAAGTTTACAATACGGGTCAAAGTCCGAAATCAGTCAATATTAGCAATGGCTAATCAGAAACATTTCTAACCGCATTCGCTAACAAAATACAGAATATCGGCTGAGAACGACTATTCAGAATCAATATTAGCCACGCCCTGAAGGTCAAAGTTAAGTTTTCTGCAGCTGTGAACTACTGTACATATGCGTGGCGATTTAATTATTTTCCTTGGCGTCACGTATACAGAACTGGCGCATTTCTTCTACCCTACTTTTGTTTCTTCATAAAACTCAGATTTCATCCGAAGAACTGCAGGGTGCAGTACACCTTACTTAAGCAGCAGTCGTAAAAGAGTGGACTTCCCGGATATGGAAGACGTGTAACAGAATACAAGGATTACTAACGAGACGAGCTAATGCGCTTCTCGAATGCACTAGTTTCCCCTTTGAGATGGAAGGGGAGGGGGAACCTACATTAAAACGGTGCCAACGAGTTTACTGAATTCAAGAAGAAAAATTAACACGCGCCATCAAGTCTTAGAATCAGTCTGAACACGGAATAACAATAACATCATTAATGGTTACCCCATCCTCGTGCAAAGTTCCTGATTATGTAGTTGCTCGGCAGCTGTACCAATCCACCACTACCACACACGAGCAAAGGACGAGGGTAAGAGATAACAGCTACCAAGTTAAAGATTAAGGAGAAATCTAGGACTAACAATAGTGGAGGTTAATCACCCTTCACGAGAGAAGTGCTGCACACCGAAATACAATTTGCGGTATTTACACTAGATAAGAGGTCACCATCATGTCTATACATTGCTATTCCAAAATACGGAGGAGGAGGTGGAGGAAAGAATATCTGACATCCAAATCTTCGCTTGTGAAAACAGCGGTATTGCTTATGAAATACACGCTTCGAGGAAAGCCATAAGCTAACCAAGGTCATGAACTCGGAAATAGGGAAGTGACTTCCAGAACAAACTTTCTTGAAATTGGAAACTAGGGGGAAGACTGACTGTTTAAGTAAAAACCAGTTTCTATAATGCTCCGCACGAGTTACTTTTATGTAAGGTCTACAGTAAGTCTACGTGTGCTTATATATGTACACGCAAGTACTTGTATATGGACTCGTGTGGAATTTCCTATAACTGAGCTATTCGTGGAGAATGCTAACAGCAGAAACGTGAATTATAACCTGATGACAATGGCCTGAGAATGTTACAGATGATGCCATCTCTGCAGTATTACGCTTTCCATTAAATGTCAGCAGGTAAACTGGAATTTCTATCAAAGGCGGATACTTTGTTGAGGTCGTGCGTGCATAGCAATAGTTGGAGGATTTGGATACCTCCTACACACATATATACGTGTTTATAACAAATGTTTTATTATAAATACATTTATATGTATTCTAATGGTGTTCAAATTATACCTACTGCTATGTACAGATAACCTCAAACAGAGCATTCTGTTGACAAACTCCAGTTTACTTGTTGGATGTTTAATATAATAGGGGGAAAGTACTTGCAATATCGTTCAAGACATGAAAAATGTTAAAGTCCAATTCTCTGCGATTTTGAAACCTTGTCCCTTTAAATTAAACAAAAAATGGCAAAAAATAATAAAAACATAAAAATAAGCAAACATGTACTTAACATGCATAAAACATTCTACTCGATATATAATTTTATTTATTTATTTTTTCATTGAAATATAGCAATTAGCCATTTTTTAAAATTCAAACAGCCATGGCCCATTAACCATTCAGAATTGAACACACACACACCGTATTTTCCTGACTATAAGACACACCGGACCATCCAGGTTTTAGAAGTGAATTTTGTAAAAAAATATTACTGTTGTGTTGCTCTGTGTTATCGTATTTTGGCAGATTTTCTTTTTAATTTGATGTTAAAAATTGTACTAAGTATTGCCGTTTAAGTTTTGTCTAACGATTGCTTTTTTCTTAAAGGAAAGTCGTTCCCTGCCCTCCTTTTATCCTATGGCAACGATCACCACCGACCAGATGAGACTTTTAACACTCATTCTGCTAAATCAGAAGATTGTGCGTATTATAATCAGATCCAAGAACAAAAATAATGTAATATAAAAATCAAAGATTTCAACCAATGTCAATATAAAAGTCCTGTTCACATCGCTACACAAAAGATGGGGGGAGGGGGGTACAACGCTTCTAACAGAGAAATACGTACCTCCTTTATCAAACAGTCGAAATAAAGGCAACAGCAGGATATATCAGATGGGATTGGATGGGGCAGAGATGAAAGAAAAGATCAGCAATACCTGTAGCAGCAGACAATGGATGTTCTGTTGGGAGAAGATTTTGCCGGCAAAATGTGTTATTTCTATGCAGAGGTCTTTCTCCAGTCTGTGGCTGCATTTAACCAAGAGTGATGGGGATCTGGTGTTGGGCAATATCCTCCTAGGGGGGGGGATGAAGAACATAGTAAGGATAGCCATATAAGGCGGCAGTTTTATATTACAAACGGCACCACGAAAACAACACCGAAAAAGAAAAACTTTTTATAAGAAAGTTGAACAAAAGGAATCGCTCAAACTTTTCGAAAAATGGCATTGGCCATCGGACCAATTTTCCCATAAAGGACTGGAGATAAAATAGACACTGTATTTACGGATTTGATGTTAATTTTTAAGTGATAACTTTAATAAAGAACATGAAACCAAAATTACAATATTAAAGTAATTTGTTTCCATTTAAAACTTTGCCACAAAACTCAACATCAAACTTACATCGGAGTTAGCAAATGCGAGTGGCAAATCCTGAATTACACGGCTCAAATAAGTACCCCTCACAAGTAATGGGGGAAAAGTCAAGTCAAAGAAACAGAATTGTACTTCGGGAGAGAAAAATGAAGCGTGTAGTGAGAAATGGCAAGAAGAAATGAGTGGGAGCACGATCTTTAGTAACACGTGATACAATTTTCTGATTTATTTGCGCAATAACGAATAAATGGAGCGTTTAGTGCAGAAACCAAGCTGCAGATGTCTCCACTTTATGCGCGCTTTCCACCGATGGCGCCAAGACGATAGCGCTGTAAGCAAAACGCGATGGTAAAGAAGACATACTACGGGGATATAACCATCCTTATTGCCTTATAAACGCAGTTACGACGACACGCCAACGGACAAAATAAAGTGTGGGTCGTATGCGGGAACGTTTGAAAATCGCCATTACGACAAGACAACGATGAATGCTAAGCGAACCGCGTGTAATCGAGTACGAGTTCGGCAATTTGATAGCCAAGACTAAACTCGACACTAGTTGCGGACTTAATAAGACATCTGAGATTGCTGGAATATCTGATTAGGCTAGATTATCCCCTGTAGGGTTGTGGGGGTTGGGTGCCAAATGACTGTGGAACAGACAGCGTTATCGTAGTGAGTCACGCCGTCCTCGTGCCTTCTCTCTCTCTCTCTCTCTCTCATTTGTGGTGGTACATTTGGTCCGAAGTTCAGTTACGCCTCTCTCTTCTGTCATTTCGTATTCATGGTCGTATCCCGATGCATATGATCATTCCACATTAGACCATGGCGCTATTTTGAAACCAATGAAGTTTGTCTTCTTTCCGAGATGTTTTTTTTTTTTTTTTTTTTAAGTAGAACTCTTTATTGCATACAAAAGGCACACGCCGTACACAATACCCTTCACGGCTACAAGCCAGGGGTTTACAGTATAGGCTAATACAACAAGCAAGGATGAGATAGGAGAAAAAAAAACATTATTGCTAATTATACAAGTGTAGGTTTAAACACTGAAAAAAAATTGAAAAATTTACATATGAAAATATTTACACAACAGCGTGTTATCAAGTTAAATTATTCTCCTGGGAGCAGTCCTTTTACAGTGCTGGAGTCATCTGAGCAGGCGCAGAAAGTTGGAACACTGTGGTGATGGATCCATGGCAGTGATGGACAGGTCCTTGGGAGCAGGTTCTAATGTCCTGTGACGCGGTCCTGAGAAGGAAGTCGATGGAGTAAGTTCTGCCTGTATTTTTTTATCCAATGCGAACTTATAGAGGTCGCCATCAAGTCTAAACAGGATAAACGGCTGCTTAGGACCGCAGGCTTTAGGATCCCAAAATTATTCTTATTTCAATGTCAAGAGTTGTTAGCTCTTGACACTGAAATAAAACATAACGGATTGTAATTCTAGACTGTATTTTCCAAATTAATTGTCAATTAAAATTTACATTATAATAATTCACATTTATTGGTTGAAAAAAATTATCATTCATCGTTCTGTGTTTCATTTTTGAAGATTTGATCTTAAATATCTTCTTCTTTGCTTTAACGGGCTATTTAAGATTTAATACAATTTAAGTATTAAATCTTAAATATCACATTTAATATAATTTAACCTTGCCCTCACTTTTTATGATAAATAAATAGTTGTCGACCCATATTTTTTTTTTTTTCATACATCAGTGAGTTTCTGCTGAATATAACCCACCCCCCTCGCTGTCAAAAAAGTAACATGTTGCGCTTGGATCCGTCACTCTGAACACCAACTCGACCGCATACAGGACACTCAATGTTCACTACAAAGATTAGTATCAATCCCTAAACACGTTGCTGTGGGTGTCAAAAATTTACACCCACGAAAGCGAGTAATTTAAATTTTAACAATTTAACTCTCCTTTTCATTTGATTCACTCCTATAAGTTTCCAAATGTCAATACTGTATTTAAAAAAGTTAATTTCATTTTTTATACAAATTAATTAAAATTTAACCTTAATTTTTTGAAAGTTTATGAAATTTAAAAATGTTATGTTGGTGTCTATGTAAGTGTTATTATGATAAAGTGTACGGAATATAAGCCAGAGTTGTAAATTGATCCCAGTGGAGAAACGTTGGATACCAATCATCTAGACCAGAGCATAGCTATCAGCAGCATCTATCGCCTGTCAACCAGACTAGTTTGTTCTGCTGTAGCAACGGCAGGCTTAAACAGGCCCTCTTGTAACATATCAACCAGCTGAAAAGCGCTTACTGAGTATTTGCAGGAACTGCAGGCCGCTCTAAACAGACATGTTTTTTTTGCCTTTTTTCGGTCCTTGCCATCCCTCCCTCTCAAGACGGTACGGGGGCCAGGGTTTGACTCTCGTCACCAACTGAATATGTCAAATACTTCAGTCGGAATGGTAGGAACTTTCATAGGCTCTGTTTTTCACTGGGGATGAGCTAGCAGGTCTGGGGAGAACCTTTCATCTCCAGGAAATTCTATATTTTCATCCAGCAAAACAAATACCAAAAATGGAATATATGCGGCTTACAGGCATGCTATGCGATGTTTATTCCACAAATTCTAAACATCCAGTTGCCTCTTTTAGGTACTGGACCGAAAAAGATTTGAAAATAAATATAGGGGAAAAAATTCAGAATTTGCAAAATTCAAAGCAGCTACTTACTATAAAAGGGGCTTGCAGCTGCTTACGGTAAAACGGGCTCTGAACCAGCGGTGTAGTACATGCTCGAATCAGCACCATGTTGAACTCCTCCCCTGCAATCATGGTCGTATTAACATGGAATTTAAAGCATCTAGGTGTCCTCTCTGGATCGGCAAAATGAAGATAGGCCGTTTGGTGTTTGGATAGGAGGGACTAAAGAATAAACACAGAGACGTTTCCATATTTGGAGGAAGGGTAGGTGTCTTTTTATTGGAATCCAAGTGCTTAAAATCCCGCCTGCTCAAGTTACTACAAGATCACTGTATCAGTCAGAAGAAAAGTAGTGTTTAAAGAAATTTTAAAAAGTTGCGAGCCGATGTAGACTCTATTAGAGTATGTTGAAATCGTTGATGAGCGATTCGTCAGACGGGGATATTTCGATATGCCTGGGAGCGTTCAGGCCGTAGATGTATTACACCGATACATTTATCTTAATTCAACGCCAAACTCTGCATGCTGCCGGATCGAGGGTCAAAGATCGGCCATCCGTCATAAACGCTCATCTTCTACAACACATGCAGGGAGCATCCGCAAAAGAGTAGACAAAGAAACTGAGGAAATATGCGTAAGCGGGGTTACTACTGTCTCAGTTCCGTATCAATGTGCGCGAACGATACTGAAAACATTGACGCTGCATAAACTATTTTAAGTGTTTGACTTTTTCTGTTGGGGGGAGGGGGAAGAGAGAGTGTCTGGAAATTCAAGGTCACCAAAGGAAGTATACGGAAAAAAAGCTGTCAAGATTTGCCTAGTAACCAAGATCGAAATTTGGAGAGAATGCAAAGAGACGATGACCTTCCATCTAGAATTCAGTCTGCGATCGTTTGTACCAAGGTTTCTATTCGCCCAAAATCAATTAAGCTTTTTTTAATTCACTTTATTAAGAATATTAATACACTAGAGTAGAATCTTTAATTACAATATAAGATGTATACAATTAATCCCATCTCTACATGGGGGTGCTATGAGTTTACAAATATATATAATTACATATTACAGTAAACTAATAAATAAAAACAAACATGAGATTAACTCTTTATACTTTATTCGTCACATTTAGTTTTACAGTTCGAGTCTTAAATAACTATTTATGCGTTGTTTAATATACAGCCTACAGTATCAATATAGATAACAATACGGTTATTTAATCAATCAATAACTAACATGGACTTTGTTAAACTAATACATAACATTACAAGGGTCAAAAAAGAGGCAACAGACAAACGAGAGAGAGAGAGAGAGAGAAGAATAACAATCTTTATTGACAAGTATTTGGCAGATGCATTTTCTCAAAGTAATCTCTTTTACAATTCAATCCAAAACATGCAGGAGGAATCTGATACCATCAGCAGCCCGGTTTGGTTGAAGAGTGACTGGGACGTAATCTTCCGCTTGAACTATATCTTGTGTTGTCTGAAAGGGGATGCTTCCTCTTCCCCCTAGATACAAGTCACAACGACTTGTATCTAGGGGGACGAGGAAGATTTCTCCTGGAATTTTGGGCACTTTGGTCGCATAGCTCAGAGCACCTGCAGCACGCACTTACACTTCGCCGTCCAGAGAAACAACTTTTCCATTCAGAATACAAAACTGCTGCTGTTGCACCGTCTCCTTTTACACGTAGTCTACGTCACGTGATTAGTTCTCATGATGCCACTATCTCTCGAACTATCTTCGTATTTAATTCTTATCCATGAAAATAAAGTGCTGATGCTGAGTGTGCACATTTATAATCTTTGATTTAGCACAATAAGGATGTTAACTTATCTCTTAATACAATGCTAATTAAATGCTACATATCCAAACACACAAAAAAATAATAATTAATAAATAAATAAATAAATACTTTATTCGCCAAGTCAAGATACCTTTTAAAAATCCTTTTTCTCTCTACATTTGGATTTTCTCATTTTGTCCTAAAGAATCTCTCTCTCTCATCATTTTCACTAATCAATAAACTTTATTTGTTTAAATCATTTTAGTAAACCTATTAAATTTTCAATATTAAAAGCTTTATCTATTTTGTGACAATATTTAAAAAAATAACTTTTATAAACTTAGTTTGCACAATATTTAATAAATTCTCTAAATCGTCATAGTACGGATACCATATTACACTTCCATCTCCACTATTAATATAAGGCATCTCCACTATCAATAATTTAAGACAGAAAAAATAAAGGCAGCGTCTCAATTTCCGGCTACTTGTGGATCGCGAATAGAAAATTGAAAATTTTGGTTGAAAGTGATTTTTATCCCTTAAATCTTCTTTAAGAGGATGTCATAAATTTCTTGATGAAAAAAAAAAAAAAAAAAAAAAACTGTTATTTCTGGGGGTGAGGGGCTGTCAGAACACAATTTTATACACATTGCATTAACTTGTAAATTATAATGGTATTTGGAAAGTTCTGAGAGTGTTCACACTCCGGCGTTATAAGAATGCCGGGGATGAAGGACCATGTAGTAATGGTAGTGGGGGTGCAGAGTTAGTAGTGTAGAGGTCGCCATTAAATGCGATCAAGTACAAAGCAAAGCATGTTTGACTGATGGAACAAAGTATGGTTTTATTCCATCAGTCAAACATTTCGATGGAACAAAGTATGTTCCACCAAAGTAAAGTGTGGTGGATGCATGCATGCATACGATCTTTTGTACGCCTTCAAGTAAAGATCAAGTTGGGAAAGGACCAGAAAATGGTTGAAGTGAATGCATTAAGTACAGCATCTCTATTCAGTTAGTGGAGGCATTGTAAGGATGGAAGGAGGCGATCAAGGACTGCTCCTTCTGCAGGTTTTGATGAGGTTAAATATATCACTCTGCAATACCAGATGAAACGGGATTATTATTTGGAGGAGCTACGTTATCACTTGAGGAATGAAATTCAAAAACAAAAGGCCACAGATTGTTGAATAGGTCATTGTCTCTATTGCAGAACACCCGCGCTATACGATTTTTGGGCACCTTCGACCTTAAAACATGAGCTTAGATTTTATAGCGGTAGAAAGGTGGGGGATAGCGATACAAAAGCTGGCAGAAAATAGCAAGAAGGAAATTACACAAGAAGGCTGCTGCGTACTTCTAAAGGGAAACTATTCCCAACACTCCTCACAGTTCCACTTCGAATAATAATTATAACCTCTGAACTTTTCAGATATTTTGCTCGTACTTTTCATTCTACCAACTTGTGAACTAAATTCAGTTTATTTTAATCCTCTGTTGATTTTATATTCGTATAAATTTTCATATCATCGGCAAATATAAGAATTTTAGTATCATCATACCTTAATACCACTGTAGAACAAAATACAAAGCAATATAAAACAAGGCTGCAGGACAGATGCGTGGAAATTTGCTTTCAGACAAGGCAGCTGACTGTAGAAACAAACCTCCATTTGGTGTTGTGGAAGCGAGTAGTTTGAATAAATTCAACTAGACAAACTATTAGAGGGAATTAACAGGTGATATGGGAAGTGTTTGCTGATTTTTCTTTTCTTTTTGGTTGATGCTGTATAAGACTGCTTTCTGGGTGAATTGCTATTACAAATACGACTTTACCTATGGAACAAACAGATCGAGGGCAAAGTCCCATTCTTTGCACAACAAAGCAAAGAATTGCTTATAAAGGCTTCTTTTAAGATCTTGATAAATAGTGCTCAGAAGAGTTCCTTCTTTTTTCACAAGAAATTAGTTATGATTTCACTGAAAATGTCTTTCCAGAAGTCTTTATATACAATTCCAACTTTTTAAATACCAGAAAAACAGACGGAAAAATGAACTGTGTGGACACAGAAGTAACTCAGCCAGACAGCAACCGAATCAAACTGACCAAACATAAAACGGAAACAATTATCACAGATAACCAGTAATATTCTGCCAGCAGAACTTTCTCTCCTTGATTCCAATTCTGAACGTTATCTCATAAGCAGAGAATGGGCTCGTATTCGGCGTTATGAAGCTTAATTATCCAAGCAGGCATTCATTCGTAAGCTGGTCTTTATGAAGGATCCGGAGGGGGTGGGGGATTGGCGTTTCTTTTGTCGCCTTGTGAGGAATGCCATCCGGTACTGTCCCCTACTGTTAACTCCTGGCTACTGATGTCACCTTCCAAGCTGCCCACAAGTGCACGTAGTGAATGGCAGCAAAAAAAAGCACATCCCGTGCTCTGAGCACGCTCTGCACTATTGTTGCTAAGACAGTGATAAGGGCTTGGGAGAAATTCCTTCGTGGTTAGCTGGGAGGCAGCAAACCTGTCTTCTCGTGTAATATCTTGTCCGCCAGCCAATTAAATCTCTCCAGTCTACGTTTAGCAGGTAGATTGTTTGGGGTGATAGCGTTCTCATGCTGCTGCGGGGAAGGAGAGGGGGAATAATGGTAGGTATTATAGTATGCGCATGAAAAAAAGTACAGAATGTGGGATCTGTTAGTAGCCATGCGGGTTCAGTTATACGTTTTGTGATAAATTTAATGGAGGTTTTAGCTGTGGAATAACGATAATACTCTCCACCCTCCACTCAACCTCTTGTTTAGCTGCCGGGAAATTATAAATTCGGGGTAAAAAGGAAACTGAAACTACATTCGTCGGCCTTGTTCAATAAAGAATTTTTAGGCCTACTTTTTTACTCGCTGAGGAGTCGAGTAATTGAAACTGGTACATCGACTGGAGTAGCTACATAACAAGATATCTTTCTTCGCCCCAGCTAATGGTTGAGGTGCATTTCAGCCACACTGAATGCGTGTACAGCAGAAGCTATGTAGAACCCCACACTGTGATTAACATGTTTAGTTTTTACTGCTTTTAAACCTAATATGTAATCATTCTTCAAAGTTGTTAGCTGAAATTTTTGAGTTGAAATTTTTAAAATTCCTTAAGCAGTTCGCGTATTTATTCCTAACTAGCTAGAAGACATCTTTTCTATAGGAAGCAGAAAATCTTTATTGCGCTGTTATGTGTACATTGTATCCACATTACATATATCGTCCATATACAGCACAGATACAATATGCCAACACAGCCAGGGGCTTGACAAAGGTTTCATCATAATTAAAAACAAAAACTAGTAATAACAATCCTAGCTTGATCTCACCTCTCTTTGGAGATCGGCAGAATCACAACTCTCAAACATAATCGCATGAACGCCTTGCGTATTGCTTTTCTTTCCTGGCCAGTTCCTAATTAGAAGAAATTCGTCACAGGTTATCCCCAATAAATGGGACTGGACTGTCGTAACCCGTAAATTAGCCTTCGATATAACTGGAAAACAACTGTGTGTCAACAGCTCCCAAAAAAAGGTGTGGAGTGGAAAAGGGCAAACTTGTCAACATTCAAACCCTCTTTTTTGGTGTTTACAATTAGGGAAAACAGTATGGGCTTTAAGAACCAATCACTTTATATAATAAACATGCTTTTCAGATATTGGAAACGAATACTACAAATTAATATATATTGTAAATACACGAGGGGATATCGTTGGGTATTTATGACTTTTTCCCAAATTGGACTCTTTGAATAACAGTACTATATATGACTACGCTGGAAGTCAAAATCTTTGCCTGTGAATAGAATTTCGTTGGCAGGTGATGAAGAAATGTATTGATTGATAAGGATATCCTTAACGTGTCTTTCTTCCTTTTCTTTCAGGGCATTGTTTGTCAAAGAAATGCAAGCCCATTCTTCAACGTACAAATTGATATGTGTGTGTCTGTGCTTTTTACTCCCATTAGATATCTTCTTTCCGTCTCACTTTCACTCCACCCCACCCTACCCATCCCATGTATTTGTCCCTTCGTTTCCTCCAAAATCTCTCACGGTCCTTACGAAAACTACCCAGCGTTTTCAACATTCTTTGTCCATTTTATCTTTTATTCCCATTTCTTACAGTGCTAATTACGTACTTGTCGTTCGTTCCTTTCTTCCTTCCTGTTTGCCCGCAGTTGTGTATTTTTTCATTTAAGGTTTACCCAAAAAAGTTTCGCTACAAGAGTCAGTCCTAAACAAGCCAATTAATCAAAATGTATGAGAGAGAGAGAGACCGAATGAACTCTAACCCAGAATAAAGATAACTATCAATTTGTTCCATGGGGGAACTGTTGGAACATTCCTTTGGGTCAAAATGGCAATTACTTTTCTTGCCATTATCATCTCTGTCAACACAGTTGTTATTACTATTGTATTATCTTATAATGATTGTGCGTTCCGGACACCACCAGGTGTTCTGCGAACCATAATCATGGAAGAATTGTTTTTGTGCGTTATTTATTCAAACAAAGCCAGATGCTCCTTGCATCTGTATCATTCATATTGGATTTCAAAGCTGAAATTTAATACGTACCAGTCCAGAATAACCGGAAACAACAAAAATTAAACATTTCATTTAGAAACCTGATTATTAATAGATTCTGAAATTAATATTAAATTCTCATCCATATTAACGAATTATTGAACACATAAATCGTTCAATTATAATGATCTACTCATTATGATTAACAGGATAGAAGGCTACAGTAGTTATAATGTCCAGTTCGAACCATAAAAAATATTCCAGGAGAAATCACCTAAAAATCGTTTGTTTGTACTTTATAAGTTGGAGTTTAATTTTAAAAATGTTAATGGTTTTAATTAATAAATTTATTTATCTAATGAATACACAGCAGTTTAAAATCAGAGCAATGTTAGTTATTTCTTTTTAGCCGCGTGAAATGAGCGTAGAGCACCTATTGTCTTCACTATGTCTGTCCGCATATGACAACTCGACTCCAGGTGGACAGATCTCACGTAGTTTTATATATGGGCATTTTAGAAAAACTCGTCGAACTGACTTAAATTTCATTAAAATCAACTGAAATTAGCCTGTTTTTTTTTTTTTTTTTTTCCCCACAGAAAAATTTGAAACATCTCCGATCCTTTTCCAAATTTCAGGATCTATTTAGAATATCCTTAGAGACTATCTTACCAATCCAAAAGATTACCCTGTACTCGCTACTCTCTTAAGAAGTACTGCCCTATTACCTTATAAACTCAATAAACCACCTAAATAAAGATCTTTATCAGATGTAGCGCTTCAATGAAAATTAAGCAGTGTTCGAGTCTACAACTTTAAACTTGCATTTCGCATCTGTAGTTACTACTGTTGAAAGAAGCTAAGTGTGTAAAAATCCGATTTTTTTTTTTTTTTTTTTACATAATCTCTGTAGTTCATTGCCAATGCATTCTGCGTGTAGCCACCGCAAACCGCATTGCACCAATGTGCGGCGGCTATACAGTGAATTTCTGAATTGCGGGCTTCTCCTTATGCAAATTTCGGTAACCTAACCTTAATATAATAACACTGTTGTGTACAGTTATGTTACCGAAATTGGCTAAAGTATGAAATGAAAATAAACCGAAGCTAGCTGGATAAATACAAACCATATTAAAAATTATGACAAATGAAAATAACTGAAATCAGACCGATAGTAGTAGATACTGCACTAAACTCTCATCATCACTCTGAGGTACTGAGAAGGGACGAGGAAAAGACAGCTACAAACCCCAACAGGAAAAAATGGAACAGTCGTAAGAAGAGGGGGTGGGAAAATGTAAGCGTGAATACATTTACTTGTGTACACGAACTGAGCGCATATTTACTTATTAAAGCAAAACAAACATTTGCAGTGGTGAATAAAATCGCGTGTCAATTAACTTCTACGACACGGCCGTGACCCCATCCACAAACGCATCGAAGATACTGTGAACGTCGACGTTTGCAATTTTTTGAAAAATTATAAAAACTTCCGCTATGGTCTTCTAAAGGTCGTTTTTACTTTATTGTATAATGCGCCTTATTCTTTGCGTAACCCCCGTAATGACGTCTGTTGGTGTCAGGCGGTGGCGAATCTGAGGGCAAGGCCTGCTGCTATGGAAGCACTCCTCAAACTGGCGAGCCACAACGCGCAGTGTGCTCTCTCAAGGAATCAACCCCGATGTATGACGCGTGGCCTACATACGGTATTGACATTCCAAAGCGCGTTCATTTTCTGTGTTTACATGTGGGCTTTCCTATGCTGCGCAATGAGAGTTCATTCGATTGTTCATCTCAAATATGTTGTCAGCCACATTACGCACATGTCGTAAGGAAGCGATTCCTTCTGGTTGAGTTCAGTGCCGAAATTCCTGCTCTATTTTGCAATCATGTCTTAACATAATTGATGTTTGCGTTAGATATATTTTAACGACACACGAGCTTGTCGCTCATACCCGTATAGCATATATTTTGTCTGCAGAAGTGCGTGTATTCACGGGCCGATATGCATGTTGTGCAGGCCAAAAAACCTGGAATAACTCGGAGGAAGACTATTCCCTCCTCCTGGAATGAAATCGGCTAACTACAGACTCAATTGAAGAACGCCTTTAGAAATTTCCCCAAGTCACTGACAGGAATCGAACCCAGAATTATCCAAACGAGTGACAGAGGACAATGAACCCTATCGAATAATTTGCCACGAAGATGATGGCTGTATGGGACAGAGGAAAGATGAGGATCGATTCTGATATGCAACAAATTCGTTAGATCAGTCACTCGGTATAAAGTACATTTATAACATTAGATTAAATTAAAAATCCTTTCTCTATATTGGCAACACTTTTTTTAAATAATTGCATCCAAAGGATCATTTTTAATAAATTATTTATAATAGATAAATAATTTAAAAAATTAAAATAATAAACAATGGTTTTATGATTTTGAAACATACTTTCGATAAAAACTTAATGAAAAGAACTGATTGGCATTGCGGTATCATTGGAGGTCAAAGCAGTCACGAGGAAAGAAAAAAAAAACCCTCAAAGTTATAATTTTGGACACAAGCATAATACTTAATGTTCTCTCCTTCATCTTCTTCCCAGATGAAAGATTAGGAATGCTAAGTTTAGTAGCACTGGCTTCTATGGGATCCTAGAAGATCGCTAAAACACAGATGGACTTTCATTCTTGAACTTCTAGCTTGAGGTTTAAGAAGAGAGAAGAAAGTCGTTAATATTAAACTGTTGTATTTGTAAGTCGTAATTTTCAGGGGATGAAGTGAAGGAGAGAGAGAAAAATTAGTTCGGTGAATTTAGAATTCTGAAAGTCCCATGGAAATATCTGTAGAAAAGACATACAACAGGAGATGAATGACTGTATGAGAGTAAGAGAGAGGTAAGAAAAAAGCCACTGATTAACTTAATCGTTCTCTTATTTTGTTCAGCGTCTAGGATTCTTAAAGGAAAATTTAGAGATGCCAACCCAAGTCTAAGGTAGCAATTATTTGGGATTTGTAACAGCTTTAGTTTCTGTTTGTTGGTCAGAATAAAATAATGCTTGGAGCAAAAGAGATAACCTAATTGCTGAGGAAGGTATCGTTAGGATTTGAAAATGTTCAAAGTAATTTGTACAATTACAAGGGCGATAAAGGAAGTACATAAAGTTAGCAGAATGAGACAAAGAGAATTAAACTGAAGTAGATGACAAAAACAGGAGATTTCTTGGATAGGAAATTTCTGATGGCGCATCAAATCGAACATGCAAATGTCAAGTTTAATGCGGAAGATATCGTAGAGTAAATAAAGATTGGATTTAAGATTTTTTCATGTTTCCGAAATGAAATTGGATGGTTTTGACCACAGATGAGCTTGTTCTATATTAGTTTAAACATCCATAACCACTTGACGCGGGAACTTAAGACAAATGATTACGTGGAAAGATGAAGGTGTTTAAAATAATCATCTACGCAAATAAGTTCATCAGGTCTCAGTATATTATACGTAACAAAAAGAACCCTCGGAGGTCAGGGATGAGGAATTTTCATGGGTCTTTTTCACAACGTGGCTGAGTTAGTCGGTTTCGGTCGAGAGTAACGTGGTTTTTTCCTCCGGGAAACTCGGGTTTTTCATCCACCAAACAAACTACCTCAGAACACACGATTTACAGATAATATATAGGGAGCAATATGGCCTTAGTTGCTAATGCTCCTAAAACCCTACTATAACAGCATAGGTCAGGGGTGGAACTAAAACTGCATTAGATAAATCTTTATTTACAATATCTCTTTTACTTTTATTTACATCGTATCCTACACAAATTGTTAATTCCAGAGGACAGTGAAGGAGAAAAAAAAAAAAAAAAAATAGGGTGGAGAATGGGGAACAAGGATCCCCATTGGCCCTTTTGGCGAGGTAGGAAGTGCCCAAAAACTAAATTAATAATAATACTTCCCAACAATAAAAGACATTCTGTGAAGTCCTGTGAAGCAATCAGCACAACTTCAAATGTGTCGATTGCTTCCTGTTCTACAACTGTCAAAAGGTAACAATAAGCCATTGTTCACAACACCGTTTTTGTATGTCAAAGATTTTAATATTACTGCATTGACATGCATAATACAGAGTATCAATGAGAGTACATATCTGTAACTCAAATGCTCCAAAGCACACAAGGACTTCTCTATATGTGATCTGGAAAAGTAGAAGCCGCGAAAGACTCCTAAATACGTGTTTAGGTTCAATCTGAACTATAATACAACTCCGGTGTAAGCATTTTATTTTATTTTTATTGTATCCTCAAGCTCTGACGGATATTTTATTTCACCAACATGATCTGAGAACAAAATAATAAGCGGCCCTTGGTAAAAGAAGAGCGGAAAGTTTTGCTCTGGGACCAAAACGTGGTTTTAAAACACTTGAACACTCCAATAAGCACTATGGTAGTTGCGGAGTCACACTCTGCCCTAATAGGCAACCAACAAAGTCAAGCTAGTTGCACCGCTTCATACCAAAGAGGCTTCGCTTTTGTCTCTGCGCCGTATAGACGCCACACCCCGACACGTGTCTACGCTAGTTCACACCTGTGTGATCCCTTCAAGTACATTTAACATTGTTAGCGTAACATCTTTCATCTAGTAGTATATCCAGGGTAACTATCAGGAGTACAGGCGTGAAGGTGTGAGCAGGGAATTCGAGTATCAGATACCTGCGAACTTTGCCGAAATCCTTTAAGTAAACCTTAAAAAAAAGCTCTTACAATGTTTTAGCCTTCTGAATGTAAGAGCATGGCAGATTGAAAACATGGCGTGTGCTACGCCTGGAGTAGCAAGTTAACCAGAACTGAAAGCTTATGGTCGTTTCTCCCTTTCAAAAAAAGTTTAAATTTTTCCCTTGTTATAAATCATTTTGTCGAAAATCTTTACATTCCCTCAGATTAAATTAAATCAGAACATTATAATCCATCAGATTTAAAACTGAGTAATCGCTACTTACCAAAGTCTCAGAAAGGGAAGCAGTGAAAACAGATTTAGAGCAAATATAAATGAATGCGGATGGCAGCCAAAAGAATACGCCCCCCCCCGCCAATAAAATCGGGTTAGACACTTCTGCTGTACACTGCCATATAGGAATATAAATACAGTATTTGGTAGCTTGTATCTAACATCAAAGAATGTTTTCAGTAATGAGTATACAAGAAACGACCCCCCAATTACGAAAATAATAATAATAAAGAAAGAAGAAAACATTGAAACCAAATTTAAGAATCGTCCATTAGAAAGAACTGGATGCCTATTTCTCCCCCAGCCTCGAATATATGGTTCAAGGATTTTGTCCACTCCACAGTCATAGTTACTCTCTCTCTCTCTCGATGTGCAGCTCCATATATGGATTACACATTATGCTGTTCAGAGCTACTATGGGTCTCTTTCCGGAATGTTTATGACACTAACTGAAATGGCAATAAGGTAAAATGGATCTCCCTCTCTCTCGGCTTAAAATACAGTTTGGCTTAGCAGGAGGCGATTCATTTCGAGGCAGCTGAGATTTAGAAGGAAGTTTCTCCGCTGTCATATCCCTATATCTTCTGGCAGTTAAGTCAGATTACCAGCCATCCTTGTACAACTGCTCGAGATACTTCCCTGTCTCCTAGAGCTGTCTCCAAAATCGACATATCATATTTCGGTAAACATTCAGTACCCTTGCTACAGTCGTCTGTGACTGACTCACTTCCATCCTTCCAGCTGGACAATGTAAATGACTGCTACACGTTCAAAATCTACTCAGTGAGGCACGATCAGACCGATCTATTTAAAACCGCCCATAATCTTCAGAACGACGTGTACACGAGCTAATATGCACTTCTACTAGTTACTACGTGCGCAATTTCAGTTAGATTTAAAAAGATAAGTGTACCAACTCGACTGTATGAACTTTTGTAAGCCACTGTACTTTTATGTAATCGTATATTATTCTAGCGTTCACTTGCAATCTTGACAACCGGATTCTTACAGTCGGAGTAGGATTTATGAAATAGACTCAAGGTCTCTCCGCTAGACTGATATTTGCAGTGGCCTTACTCACTGTATGAGAAAAGGCTCACAAATAACGCACAACCTACATTCCACTCTACATTAAAACAAGACATTAAGTAAGCCTTCAAGTGATTAGCCTCGTGCATAACATCACATATACTAGTAAACTATTATAGTGGAGTAACTTTAACCTTTTTTTTTTTTTGCTGTACTGTATCCATTATCCTATCTTACATGTTTTTTTTATTTTATTTATGTGTCTATCTCAAAACATTCTAATTACATATGTCATTAGGAATCATTAAATTATTTCAACCAGTGGCACTCAATAATTAATCTCGAGCGTGCTTCTTTAAGAACGAGGATAAACATAGGGATAGTTAAGGGAAAGTAACCACATTTCTAGGTTTCTTAGCTGAAGAGTAAGCAGATAAAGCGCACAGTATACAATTAAGAAAAAGCACTTTACCGCGAGGACATCTGCAGATCAGCCAAATTGACAGTATAAACACATTAATTCAAACAAAACTAAAATGTGAACAATCAGCTCATTCATATCACAGTTTCAGCAGAATTTAATCTAACTTGAGAAAGATCTGATTTTTTTTTCTTACAAAAATAAATCAAGTAAAGGCGGTTTGGACGTCAGACAGTGAGCGGAAAGATATACAATGGCAGGCATTAATCAAGGCGTTCTCTGGAAGCAAAGAGGCAACATGGGGATGGTGGAACTATCACAAGAACACAGCGTCACGTGTAAGGGAAAACTGAGATGAAGAAAATGGGACAGTGCTTGAAAACAACGGATCTTTATTTCGACAAGAATTCCTGAAGTGTGTGTTACCGAGTGGAAAGAGGTTACGAATTAATGTAAAAACTTAGATTTTTCGTTTTATTATTTTTCTTTTTAAAAAATACGAGATGTGATCAAAAAGTTCCGGCTGCATCCAAAAATATTCTGCAGTTAACCGTATATTCTATTCTGCCACCACATAATATCTCCCCCCCCCCCGAGATTTGATACAACGAGTCCAGCGATCCACAGGCTGATGGAAGAATTTTTAGAGTTCTTCTTTTTTTTTTGCTTCCTTCAGGACAGCCTACATTTTTCAGTTAAACTTCGCCACCGATCCGACTAACAACCGCTCTGCGGAGAAGGGGCGACTTGTTACCTTTCTTCAATAGACCTGGCAACAACGATGGACAGCCACACATAAAGCGACCGTAACCAAAACATTAATTCCGGACAACCTACCCGAAGTCACCAACCTGGTTCTCCCCAGGTCTCCTGACAACCTATCTGCTGACTGGACACGCGCTATCAGAGAAAAACTTATCACCCTGAGCCTCACCGACAACCCTTCTGTTCCTGTGGCCAACTTGAATCATGGGAGCATCTGATGTACCAGTGCCCATTATATGAGGACCTCCGGTGCGCTCTGATATCAAAAATTCAATTCATCCCGATACTCCGGGAACAATATCTCCTGGAATCAGAGGACACTATGCTGCATTTTCCAAATTCGCCCAAGACCTCTTCGGAAGGCGTAGGACTCTTCCCACCACCACAGAACCTATCTGATTTAGTCCTTCCACCAATTTTCCTGGATGGCACCTGTTCCAGGATCTGTAACACCTCAGGACTAGAGCTATGACCTTCAGCTCCGCTGCCAATGCCACCTGGTGGTCTGAATAGGGTGCTCTTATCCGATTCACTTTAACTCCCTATCCCTCGGGGGGCGAAGGAGACAATTTCCTGTTCCTTCCCCTTCCACCCCTTATTTTCCCTTCTGGTGGAGCATGGGCATGCCCCACTGACTCCTGGGGTTGTCTTCTCTATTGGCCCCATACTTGTCTTTCCCCCCAGCATTCAGTCTCCCTCTCTATCTATCTTTTAGCATCAAACACATGTCAAAATTTACCGAGCCCAACACCCAAAGTTTTAATCTTTATATTCCTTTTAGCTAGCCAAACCCAATCCTTGTGGGTTTTTTTTAAGGTCTACGCCACTGAAACCTCAGGAAACTAGGTGGCAGGACCTGACAGAGTAAATATCTAATACTGGTGTACCTGACCTGCCTCCCACCAGGGGCCCAACGGTTAAAAGATCAGACGAACAACGGTACACAACACTCTACAATATCGATAAACTTTTAAATCTCTGGCCTCTACAGTATTCTGTATCACACGACAATGTATGCTAGGCGGAGATGGGGGAACTTCCTGGCGCCGTTAGACCCAAAACACACCATCTCCGAAACATGAAATCTCCACGCTTTTATTGAAAATTTTAGTTTTCGAAACAAGAAATCTTCGGGAGGTAGATGTGAAGAATATGGAGAGTTAGGAACCAAGGATATGATGTTCTCGAATAGAAATTGTTGCGCATTCAGGCTGGTGAGTGAGTTGATTGCATTCCTTGACATCGATTGGATCGTGCATTAAGGATTTCTTACAACGAGCCAAACTTTTAATCAATATTTCTACAAAAAAAAAAAAAAAAAAAAAAAATCCACAGCAGCTAACAGATATACAAAAAGATGTGAAAATGGCACAACTGTAGATTGGAACAACGCTCTTGCTGAGCCTAATTTGAATGTGTGATAACTTCAAACCCAGAATAGTATGATTGCGGTTCCCCACCCCCATTCTCCAAAACACACACACTTTGCATTCTTGAACTCTAGCTCCCTGTGATTTCTCCTTGTTCCCAAAAACCAAACCTTTGGACTACGATGGAGAGATTTCTTGATATTATAGAGATCAATATCGAAGAACATCACACAAAGGGGTTCTAGAAATGCAAAAATATACCTTATAACACTCTTTATTCGATATTTCCAACTGGTTAAGTTAAATTTTATTCTGGTTATACTGTTTCTTAACATCAGAGAAACACTAGTATACATTTTTTTGACTTCTAAGCCTTTTTCCCTATCGACTTAAGACATTCACTAAACAAACAGAAAAATTTGGGAGCGTTTTGTACTTAATCAAAAGGCAAATAAATACTCCTGTTTTGCATTAAACTTAGTCGGATGGGTTGTTTAGAATAAGCGCTAAGATAATTTCAGTAGATCTGAAAATTGTGTGTCCTGTACAATCGGTTATCCTATTTTTCACATTTAAAATCAGCCGCGGCATGAAACAAGCCCTTATAATTTCTTCCCGGCAAGAAAGGATTCAAAATGAATCCTTTTCCACACGATGTGCAGAAGGACAGTGGCCATATCCACTTCACTAGCCATAAGAAGAACAACATTTTCGCAACAAGCTCACTAATCTAGAATTAAAGATAATTTAAAGGAACTTTCCCTAAATTAATTGATAATTCTCTTCACATAAGCAGTAACTGTTCATCTGAAACATGCCATAAGGACGGCTGTCATCTCAGGAAAATATGGCTCTGTGTGTATTATGCCAGTGGTCGATTTGCTGGTTGTAGCACAGAAAACCCCAATCCCTCTGCTTGAAGAGGCAGTTAAGAATTCCACTAGTTTTCCGACGGATTCTAACGAATGGTGAAACCACAATACTGATGCGATATGAAAGACGGAGTTTTCTAATTTCACAAGTCAAGAAGCTTTTTACTAACATGATAGGCAATTATGCCTGTCATGCCAATTCGTAATTTTGTTCAAGCGATGCACTTTCAGATTAAGATACCACTATTCGACGTTTCAGTCAATGATGTAGAAGGCAGCCAAGCAACCGCTAATGAAACGATATCGGTCGTTGCGTAGATGCCACACAAAGTTGGCAGGAGTGACAAAAACCGTTTGCCCTCGACACGTCCTGTCATTTGTAATCAGCTTCAACTGGACCTAAACTTATCAGTAGCGTGGTAAACGTTCTCTGAAGGCTGTCCATCATCCTAAGGAGGGATTCGTACCTTATTCCTGTGATCATGTTCTGCTTGCACTGGAAATGTGATATACTGTACTTACTGGTGGCCGAAGGGAGGTCACTTTAAATTTTCATTTATTTAACTATCTTTTATTCGCAGTGAGTAACCTAGAAAGAGTTCCTACAACGTAAAAAAAAAAAAAAAAAAAAAAAAAAAAAGAAGAAAAAATTGTGTAAAAAATGTTATAGGTGATGGGAATTTATATCCCAAAAAAGTGAAAAAAATATGATTATAAGACTTTCTTTTTTGTTTTCTTTCTCTCTCTAAAGGCTGTAAATCATCTATAGTGTGTTGTTAGCCACTGTTTCCTTCGTCATAGAAAAAAAAAGAGCGTATATTCAACTAAATTCAGTTTTATTGGTGCACAGGAAAGATGTTTTAGAGCAGCATTATCGCCCTCTAACAACATACCTTGCAATCATAGCAATGCAATCATAGTTTTGCTGCATAAGAAAGGAGATAAATCAGAAATTGGAAATTATAGACCAATTAGCTTGTTATCCCACATCTACAAGTTGTTCACAAGGGTCATTACTAACAGATTAGAAAGAATACTGGATGAGAATCAACCGAAAGAGCAAGCTGGCTTTAGGACAGGATTCTCAACTATGGATCACCTTCACGTAATATCACAGCTAATGGAGAAAGCAAATGAATATAAAACACCATTATGCCTGGCATTTGTGGATTATGAAAAGGCATTTGACTCCATACAACATAAGGCAATGTTCCGGGCACTGGAAAGACAAGGCATTGATACCCCATATATTATGATTTTGAAGAAATTATACGAGAGTGCTACCTCCTTTATTAGACTAGACAAAGACAGTAGGAAATTTAAAATTGAGAAAGGAGTTCGACAAGGAGACACAATATCTCCGAAGCTGTTTACTGCTGCCCTTGAGGAAGCTTTCAGAAGATTAGACTGGTCGCAGAAAGGAGTCAATGTTAACGGAGAGTACCTAAACCATCTACGATTTGCAGATGACATTGTGGTCATAAGCCATGATCCCAAAGAATTAGAGGAAAATCTTAATGTTATGCAGAGCTAGTAAGGATTTTGGACTAAAGATGAATATGGCTAAAACAAAAGTAATGATGAACAAGTATGCCACAGAAAGGGAAATAATGATTGAAGGAGCAGTAATTGAAAAGGTGGAGTCATATACTTATCTGGGACAAGTTATTAGCTGTAATAATGATAAATGGCTGGAAGTCAAGAGAAGAATAAATTTTGGATGGATAGCATTCAGGAAATATAGTCACATACTGAAGAACAATATCCCAGTTTGTCTGAAACGTAAAATAATGAACCAATGTATATTCCCCACCATGACTTATGGAAGTGAAACTTGGGCACTCACCAAAAGAATAGAAAAGAAGCTGAGAACTACACAGCGAAGAATGGAACGAATCATATTGGGAATCAGACTGTTAGATAAGAAGAGAAACACATGGATTAGGCAACAAACTCAAGTAAAGGACATTCTTATCAAAACTAAAGAACTAAAATGGTCTTGGGCAGGACACATAGCTCGAAGACATGATGACAGATGGACTAAGAAAATAACAGAATGGTATCCAAGAGGAGCTATAAGAAAACCTGGAAGACAAAGGCGGAGATGGATAGATGAAATTCATGAGTTTGTGGGTAGTAAATGGATGTCCAGTGCTCAAAACAGAAGGAGCTGGAAAGTTGCTGGAGAGGCCTTCATCCTGCAGTGGATTGAAAATGGCTGATGATGATGATGATGAACAACATACCTTGTACGGGCGAGGTAGTAAAGGTACCAGAGAGATGTTAACCATTGGAATAAGATGTTTTAATGGGTAGTTGAGGCTGACGACTAGGAGTTCAAAGAGCAGCTGGACAGATACCTATGGAAACAGGAACACACATCCAGTTGGGTTTTTTCTTTTCTTTTTTCGGCTGATGCAGCAAAAGTCCCCGATTTCCTTGCATCGTATAAACAATACTAACACTGATAGTATGTTAAAGCCTTTATCACTGTGTCCACGATATAGGATGGAAAAGGCCCATATTCAAATTCCTTGTGAAGGGGAGAATTTTTTAAAACCTTGTTTAATGTTTTGTGCTGTGGGGGGAAAACTTCGTGAGCAACAAGGGTAGTCAGTTACGAATAATGAACATTAATGAACTTTAATCTGTTAACTCTGTCAGTTTCTATGGAAAAAGGCATGAAATAAAATGAACGAAACTTATACATACTAAGCATAAAAAAACTATCACGATATTGTTTGAAAGGAAATATCCAAGCATATATGATGATGGTTATTTTTATAGTTCCTGCAGCTCTCTTGACAGTCTTATTACCATTTACTATTACCCAGTGTTATAAAAAGTGGTATTCATTGATATACTGAAGTCTTTCGACAATCACAGAATTGGCATGGATACGTTATCAGTAGGTTTAGAAATGGATGTTTTACAAAATAGATAGCTACGTTTCGAGATAAATACGTTTAGGTCACTTACACGCGCACAGAGAGAGAGAAGGAGAGTTCAAAAATGGACGGAAATTACTCAATTTTTCTACTCGAAACATGGCTATTTCGACATGATGTAGGCCATCCCGATACATGAAATCTTCAACTTCATTAAGTAGGCGGAGTTTGTTATAGAAACGCTACACTAGAATACGTCCTCTTTCTTGACGGCCAGAAATATTTGTACTCTGCAGGAGCCCTCGTATACGAGACCTGAGCACGAAAAGATCTCCAGACACTACGCGAGATCCGTCAGACACATTATAATAATTGCCATCAACCAGGCAAAGCAACACACAACGTTAAGGGCAAGCTGTACCTATAGGGAATTCAGTCATGGGACGGCGGTGAGGTCATCGACGGTAAGAACTTCGCCTCCGACTGGGTTGCCGAGTGACTTCGCAACTCGCTGTTTTCCGGCGGTCATTAACCCGACATATTGTCTCTGTTTGAATGCAGGAATCTCACAGTTCTCATTAGATGTGGGCAAAGGCACGGCCAGTGAAGACTTCTAAGCATCGCAATGACCAAGTATTTATTGGAGGGTACTTCGTGTCCTGCTTAGACTAAAGGTCGATAATTAAGATGTACGCGTGCCCGCTATTATTTCATGGGGATTATACGAATAAGGCATTGCAATCTTGTGTTCAAGATTAGAGGGGAAGAAAAGACCACTGAAACCGGTTTACCTACGGTTCTTTCTCTCCCTCTCTCACACACACACAATAGACTTATACAGGCGGATTATAAAATAACCTTGCATATTCCGAAAAGGAACTCAGCAGCACACTCGGGATTGAATGGCTTTAAGTAGGAGTATTACAGAGTAGGGACACAGTCAACGAGCACAGATAAAATCTGTGGTGGCAGGAAGTTAAACAACCTAAGTGACCATAATATATAACATTCCCCGATATTAGTGCTGATGAAAGCATGCACCGTATATTGATAAGCACCTGCAGTTGGATGTGAACTGTTACATAACACATTGTTGGTAAGGCCACATCAAAGGATAAAACGATAATGGATTCTCATCATAGAAGTCGTGAGAACACGGCACGGTAATGGACGCTGACAAATTCCATCAGGTATTATTTTACGAAAACATTTTGGTCGTGGTACCTGAGACTTACATTAATGTTCACTTCGTCAAAATTGAACTGTAGCGACTGCCATGTCTAGCTCAGCTGACTTACGTTCCTCGTAAGTTACTCATTGAGGATTCCACATTTGAAGGTTTTCCACCGAGACTCTTCCAAGTGTCGAAATGAAACGAACGTCTTGGTAATAACACTACACGACTTTTTGAATATGGGACGAGTACAATCTGCACAGACACCTAATGTAAAATATAAACTTTATGAAATTTGCCTCTCTAAATAACCACGTAATTTTTTTTAAGTTAGTTTATTTAGCGTATTGACTAAATATATTACACAATTAGGTAACGTTTCGGGACCCTTGCCGGAACTCATCATCAAACCATACTTGGCTGTACTGTTAACAGCCTCCTGCTTGCCGAATGCCTAAATCTACTTCATTCACTGAATGAATTATATTTAGTATATTTAGGCTGAATAAACTAACTTAAAAAACTAAAATGATATAATGATGGTTATTTACAGAGATAAATCTCACGGAAAATCGTCATATAACGTTCTTTCCTAACTATAATAAACTTTTATATTTTCTTTGCAATCAGGAAAAATAAAATAAAATATATATCTCTTTCCTATATAGTGTTTGTATTTTGATCCGTTAAAACTTAAATGTTATTTTCTCAAATTGTGTTTATGCTGCGGGTTAAAAAACTGAGGCCATCCAAAGACCCTCCAAGTTGAGGAGGTACGTAGTTACGCTACTGTCAACAGAAGTGTATAGACATAACACTGGTGCTACATGAATCAAGATGCTGATGTTCGTTGGTTAGTGAGCTTAGAGGTGTAAAGATTCCACACGTGTGAACAAAATTTAAGCCTCGGTAGGACCAAATTTTAAAAAGGAGAATCGGAAATCTGGAATCATGGAAATGGAAGACGTTCTTTTTATAAAACCTCTCTGGTCGGTTGATTATCTTGGTCACATACTTCTCAAAGTTACAAAACTCTGCTTGTAAAAATGATGCCAAGATCATTAGTTTGAGAGATAGTTGATAGACAATGCCAAATTGTACAGATATTGTTGATTCACTGTTTTTTTTTATGTTGGAGGATTCTAGTGATACCGTAATGATCACGACCTCTTCTGGTAGTAGCATTTATATGTGTGTATTTGATATTAAAAGAGTTCTTTTATGCTTCACTGTGGAACATTTTGCTTTTTTTACAAAACTGCTTTCATATTTTGAATCTAAAGATATACTGGCATGAGAGATTATGGCCCTTTTGGCGATAGAAGGCGCCTTTGTGGGCAATTAACAAAGCCTTACCTCAAATGGAATAAATTCCCTAGATGGTGAATGTTCGTATATAGTAACCCCCCTCCTTCTCGTCAGCATATATGAAAACTTGCGAAGAGTGGAAGGGAAGTATTCATGGAAAACAACTGAAAAATTATTTATGTTCCATAAACCACCAACGTGTACCTAGATAACACAACCGTGGAATAGTTTTAGAACGGACAGGAGGAAATAATTTACCTTACACGCCATATTTCCAGCTATTGTACGACCTTATCTCCAGTAGCTAGTTAACTGCTGACGAAGTGTGGGCCAGTCCTCTATAACTGAAATAAGTAAATAAATAAGAGAATATTGAGGATCAATTGAGACCATTAATACAAAAAAAACTTAACCAAATCTTGGTTAGAGATTTCCGCATGCGTCTTAGAAGCTGCAAAAAGTAGAACTACAAATGCTGGTGCTGTGTTTGTTGCCGATATATAAAGAGAAAATATATAAGTCAATAAAAATTATTGGTTGACAAATTTACAGGCAATATAAGTTAATAGAATCAACGTAAGTGTTCCAGACACGTACCAATCATACACATTTATTTATTTACAGGATTATCTTACGGTACAGGAAACGAAAACTGACGATGCAAACTTGAAAGAAAACACATTGATTTACATTAAAAAATCAACCACCTGCAATGTGAGAAGGTTATAGCTTTGAAGAACTTGGTGTAAACAGTCACAGGTCACTGTGGTTATGTTTGTGAATGTGAGAAATAAAGTCACACCCCAGAGAGAATGATCAAGAACATTCTGTCAGCGATTGCGTAACTATACACATCACATTCTTAGCACACTCAAGTCTGAGCTATTAATTCTGCGATTAAATATTAGAAGAACTCTGCTACGAGTTGCTAACTATCTTCCGAAACTCCCTCTCTATATAACACTGTGACTTACAGTACTTTACTGATGTCTCCACCTAACTAGATGCTAAAACTTTACCTATGCTTTACGACAACGTCCTTTGCCCCGCGAGACATTTATTTACAGCAAAGCATAACTCGTTCTTCCTCGAAGCATAATTTTCCGTTCTCGCTCTAATGATTCCGTCAATAAAGAGAGTGCCAACAAGCCATCCTGTCCCCGAAGCGATATGAAGCTGACTGCTGCGAACTGGAAACACAATGTTCCAACAGGTCACATTACTCAGTGTTAAAATGTGTAAATCTTACTATTTACGAGTTCCAGTGTAATTTTAAAACGCCTCGCTGGTGTCTTAGTCCTTTCAATGATCCTCGAGATCATCTAGAAATGCAGCTGCTAAATGTGCGATCTGCTTCTTTCCCCCAACTCCAGAACTTTAAATGTTAGTTGGAAATTATTTTTCGCAATCGAAGAGGGCTCCACAGCCGCAGGTAGTTCGATTTATCCCAAACGGGACCCTGATTATAGCGAGCTGCCCCAACAAATTTAAATAAGTTCTAGTTGGCCTGTTGTATCGGTAAGGAATAAGTATCCACCAGTTGTTTCGTTCTGTTTATTCTTACAGGACTTCGTCAGTTATTTCTGAAGCAGTGAAAAATTTTTTTCAGGCCTGGATCCAGATATACGAAAGAGACTGAAAACAAAAAATAAAATGACATCTCCAACAAGCAACACCTACTGGCTCCTCTCTTCCATCTTCACTTCGGGTCAGCATGCCATCCAAATATAGTTTTCCTTTTTCCCGTACCTATCATTCAAAGACAAGGAAATAATCGCAGTAGAAACCTGGGGTTTCAAAAGTGATCACATCGCCACTGTACGTGGCCGATTTATTAAAAAAAAAGCTGTTCTCTTCTCTCTTCCTTGTTCTAACTAAAAAAAAAAAAAAAACGAATAAAGACGTATGGCTCGTTGTCTGTCCCTATTTTGCAATAAGGAAAAAAAACATTCAAGTAAAGACGGTGAAAGATTTTATTTCAAAAGTTTACATTTAATGATTATTCCGTTGATTAAGTATTTGAACAAACAGAAAGACGATGGAACCATACACAACCAGTTATAAGAGAGGTTCTCAAAGTGTGAGGCGCGCTTTCCAGAGAAATCCTACGTGTTTTCTTTTGTGGGGGATGAGGCGTGTTGCTTTTATGAAGCACTATTTTAACAACTGTGGACAAGCACTCCACAAATCCAGGGACGTAGCGTAATTTATTTCAATCTTCGAGATTAAATCATTGAAGTATAACAGTACATTAATTTATAAAAGGTATGTATACGCATATCTAAATTTAGTTTCATCTGTTTTTACTTGTTCTGGAAAATCTGGGAGCATGAAATATATGAACTGTTTTAAGGGGCACACGAAAATATAAAACATTTTAAGAAGGGCCAAATTTAGGAAATATTTCAAGGAGTGCAAAGTATAACAACATTTTGGGAACCGCTAAGTTATAGTGGTCTTCCTTCCTAAACCCGTTTATCTGTCTTAATCACTAACTACATATAACTGTCGAGTTACCAACGGATTCATGTAATGCTCCAAATGAACATACTGTCTAAATTTAATTAGAGATTTTCAAATATAAATTGTAAATTTAGGGTTGTAAATTGCAAGCATTGCATGGTCGATTTTTCCAGTTTTAATGAATTAAAAACCATAGTTTTCTGGAGAAAAAGCGCACAGTATTTCAGGAGCCGAAAAGGGGAGCAATTTCAGATTGTTCCCCAGATGGTGTGTGAAGATATATTTTTATAAAGGTTATGGATATTTTAAAATTTCAAATATTTTATCCTCTATCTTTTTCTTCTATTTTTATGAGTTTAAAGTGACTGTAAAGGTAATTCTGTCTTACCATTCATCAACGAATCAATCAACGGACATCAACGAATAAGCTAACATTTAATAAAAACAAGGATTTCTAAAGCCAAAATTCTAAAATATGGTGACAGAATCGTGGACTGACAAAAACGTCAGTTAGCCTAAAGATAGCAGTTATATATTTTATGAAATCATAAACTCAGTCGTTTTTCGTAATTTCAATCTACTCGGATATTTCTGAATACTAAATTAGCAACACGTTCAAAAGATTTTCGCATAATGAGTGAATATTTATTCAGTTTTCTATTCTGAACCGTGTTTACACCATTTTAAAATGGAAGCGTTATTTCTAAGGGTACCGCTTGTACCCTTCGATCTTTAATGAACCGAAATCGTTTTCCTTTTTCTTTTACACTAACATAACGTAATTTCCGAAAATGAAATATTCACAGAACTATTACTTCTCGAATGTTTTTTCTTATCGACTAATACGCAGCTATATTATTTTTAAAAAAGGTAAAAAAGGTGAAAGAGATATAATAATAGCAGGTTTATTACAGAAAGGCAGTTATAAATAACAGTTACCAACCATTCAGTCTTCTCTTGACCATTAGAGGATGCAGCGTGAAAATAGACGAACCCTTTGATTCCTTCAACGACGTACCAAGGAACAATCAAGCAACTACTTTATTGTTATGTACTAATAACAAACATAAAAGCTGGTACCAAGTGTCAGGATGACGTCACACTCTTTTCATTAACGTTCAAGGTTGACCTTACCTGTTTTACACATTTTTTTTTTTTTCAATCCTTTCAAAACCGTCCAACCAAGAAGATGCTGCTAACAGATGACAGCGTCTGCCAAAGCGAGACATAAAAGTCAACGACCATCATAAATGAATTTTTTTTTAATTTAATAACAACTACCAACTAAACACAAAATACATAGCGTTGTCGCACAACAGAAGCACCAATGAAAACATTTAGTTAATGAAACGGGAACCCATCCAGGCTCTTACCCATAGGATTTTCAAGGGAGGGAATTAATTTTTAAAACAGTTTAAAGTCATGGGAACAATTATTTTATTTAGGCCCAAATATACAGGCTTTCTAAGCACTTTCCTACATCAATACACAATTTTTCTTTAACGAAACATAACAACAAAGATGAATTGGATGCATCAGTGATCAGAGTAACCCCGGATCTCTACGAATACCCAATACCCGTAGGCAAATTTTGGGCTATAAACAGCAGTAAAGAACTTATCCAAAAATTTATGATCCTTAGTTTAGCGGCGCTGACATCGTTTTAGGTATTTCAGAGACTTAAAAAGATATAATTAAGAGTAATGGAAGATGAAGTTACGGCGCGTGTAGGCATTTCTTTTAAGTTCGTGGTGTTATTTTCATCTGCGCTGTTTTGGCTTTATAGAAAAGGGGCCTCTGAAATGTCCATAAATGTTTTAGTACGTCGTTAAAGACATTGCTGGTGGGTCCATCTCTTGTTCTATAGTTTAATCTCTTGTTTCCGCAACGAGTATGTTTGTTTTAAGTGGCCATGATGGTTTGTTACATAATCCTATAGATATAGAGTACTCTACTCTACTCTCCATTTCTCAGCTATTTATGAAAAGACCATTTTGTTGACAGATTGGATTATGAAATCGTGGTGTCGGGTTCAGTAATGTTGTTGAGTAATAGGATATCAAAACAGTATTATCTATACGGTGCAGGCTAATTTGTTTTTAAGCACACAACGTGCAATTCTGCTCCTTTTACAGGAGTAGCGTGTAAAAGGAGAAAAAAATTACTGGAAAATTAAGTGTATGTCGTAATCAGGAGACTCTCGAATTTCGTCCTGTTACAAATAACGTTAAAATTTCCCCATTTTCTATTCACTAATTCCATCTTTTTATCAAATTTTTGCGTATATCTGATGATAAAATTCAACACGTTTTCATGAAATTAAAAAACACAAAACAAGTCGGTTTGCACTACATCGAGGTTGTTCTACCTCTTTCAATCTGAAGAGTTCTGCAAGATGTGGTTGTTTGGTGGCCAAGAGGAATCTGTATATATTTTTTGTAAATTGTGCATTCCGTGATAGCTTTATCTCCATTGCTGGATGAAAAATCTGAGTTTCCAAGAAGGAATCACCCGAGAACAACTAACTCGTCCATGGCCTGAAAAAGACCAATTAAAATTCCAAAAGATCTAATAAGTCATAATCAGATGGTATAAGGTTTGAAGAGTAGCAGATGAAACTCCCATTGCATAGCCAAATTTTTCATCATTCTTTCAATACCGAAACCATGTTATCGTGGAAAAGCTTAAGTCTTTTCGGTTCGTCAACGCAGCTTTTTTCACATTTAAAGTTCGAAATTAAATAAAATTCGTACGCTTTATTACGTTCGATTTTGATCGTAGTAATATTTTTGCTCCTACTGAAGACCGAGGCCGAATATTCGGCCATTAGCGGATTCGCCATTTCAGGTGATGCTATACAATTTGAAAAATATTAACAACTTAGGCAAAACCATGGGTAATGGCATTTGTTTCTGAGTTCAACATAAGACTAAGCATTAAGATCGAATTCTCGGTCTTCAGTGGAGCAAGATTTCCCTATGATCGAAATCGAATGCAGTAGAGAGCACAAATTTAATTTAATCTGATGAATACATAGCGTCTCTTCTCGTCTACACTCACACTTCTCTCCAGAAACGACTCAGGGCTTGCCTTAATCTAATTAAGAACCATTAAGGCGAGTATCAATACTACTATTTGCATTTCATTGGGTCTTTGGGGAATTTCCAGAGTTGTAATCCTGGGATCTGTTTCTACCAAAGCTCTTGGTTATTCTCTTAATTGGTCAACCATAATCAGGTAAAATTTGACAGATCAACGTTTTCGGATTAATATTTTATAAAATCACCACTGAATATTCAAGGCATCTTTTCCATAAATACTAATAAGCATTGCATATGGTTTTCGTTGTGTCAGCAGCTCTTGAACTTGTAGAGTATTAACTTCAGCGCGTAAGTGTATTAAGCTACATTAATTATGTATGGTTAGGGATGGCCTAGCTTCTATCTTCTGGTTTTCTGTTCTGCAACAGAAACATGAACTTCTGTTTTTAACGTGAATGAACATTTATTCAAAGCAAAAAAAAAAAAAAAAAAACAACTTAATTTTCAAACTTCATAAGTCAGCTGGTTGTTTTATTTTACCTTTTCTTCCATCTTCTCCACAAAAATGGATTATATTTTCACCGTACAAAAAACTGTAAAGATATAATTTTTACACTTCTGTGGCTTCATAGAAAATACTGCTGATTTTTCAACTTTGGGGCACTGTTCATTTACATGTTATCTGCGAATTATGCTTGGGCTAGAGGTCACTATGTAACTCCCACTTATTTGCAGGAGTATTATGGCAGACGAATCCTGTTATTCAGCAAAATGTTAAATGCCGATATCAGTCGGCAGCTCAAGCGTCTGTCGGTGGATTATCGCTATATTTGCCCAATGATAGAAAGAGCCTCAATCGATTTAACAATAACAGGATACCACCAGAATACTTCTTCATCTTGTTAGCGATAATGTCCAGTCTCTTTCAGTCGAATGGATCTAATTTTATACTTTCCTCCAACTATTATTACTAGTTTCTGATTATTTTTATTTTCCATAAAAGATGTTTGAAATCAAAACAATTCGGGGTATGAACTATTTTGAACAATTAAAAATTTAAATTAACAAACGGACGAAAGTTGCCAATTTTATTCTGTAAAAATAAACTTGTTCAACAAATTCTGAAAGTAGCTTTACTATATATATATTTTTTTTTTCAATTGATTATTTTCGAAGATCAGCTGACGCTGAATGAAGCTAAGTTTTTAGAGTCGAAAGCTTTCCTGACGTATCAATTCTCGAATACGAAGGTTTATTTCATTTAAAAGAACAGCAAACAGTTAGGAAAGGGTCGGAGAATTTTAGACTTCTTTTTCGTTTTACAAGAATTGTGAAATCTTTAATAAATTGAGAATTGTACTTAATATGCTAGGCCGCCATAGCAGACGGTACAAGACTGCATGTGCATTGAGTGACCGTAGTTCGAACTCACATGACTGCTAAATACAGCGATTTTCTATAAAGAGAAAATTAATTAATTAATGAAAACAATACAGAAATAATAACCAAATATACATCTATACGGATTACGGGCTAGCGCCATTGTAATAGCAATATGAACAGTATGACTATAATGGAATCCTATTATGATACTTGATTATGTATACGAATTGGTGAAGAGGTGAGAACGACTGAAAGAAATAAAAAAGGTAAATTTTTGGAGTACACGCAAATAAAATGACGTTCTTAAAATTGTTAAAATTAAACAAAATACCCGTCTTTGCATACCTGCAATCTATGACGTTTTTAAGGGACCACCTAGACTAGACAAACGTACACAACCCCTGGCTTGTAGCCGTGAAGGGTGTTGGGTACAGCGGCCTTGTGTATACAATAAAGAGCTCTTTTTCTATTGATATAAAAAGAAATTAAATTGTATACATATTCCTTAACATTTAGGCCGGATTCATTCTTCTTGATATGCTCAAACTGCAATGATTTTCACAGAAACAAAGAAAATCCAGCATCGTGGTTTTCTCTTTTCACACTAGGTTGGTCCATTTCTTTCAGATATGCTCTACTCTTCTACATCAATTCGTACACGTATAATTTCTAAAATATTAACATACCCAGTAATATCATTATAAAATACTTTGTGTGTGCGGGTGGTATTTTCCTCGGTAGTCGACTCTTGGCTCGCCTGAGACCTCAACACAGTTATTATCTAACAAAGGCAATTCTTTACTGTCTCACTCAAATTTCACTTAACGAACACATCCTGCCACGTAGGAAATGGATAATTACGTTTCCAACCCTCTAAGAAAATGCTTTAATAGCTGAAAGGTTGTTTATAATAATAATAATCATTTAAAAAATAAAAACCAGAAGAAATGTCATTTTAATTTAAAATTAGCAGTGTGTGATATCAAGAAATTACAATGTAGCAAAAATTATTCCAGAATAAAAAAAAAATAAAATAAATAACATTCAATTTGAAGAATAGGGAAAGCAGTTAGCGCTTAAGGCAGATTTGGCATCTTTCCTTGTATAAAGTATTACACGACTTCTGGCCTATAGTCAAGAAAAATGAGCTGAGATACTAACAAACGGGATCTAGAGCTCATCTTGAAATAGACTACTTGTACCCATGAGAACAGTGATAACTGCTAGTCATAACCAACCTCCCTAACTCCCCCCTACCCCTTCCCCTCTTCCTCCTTATTTTCCGGCTGCTGTGCGAGGGAGTCTCAAGTAATTCTGCAATTGATGTTTACGTATTGCAGTAAAAGTGTGGAATGTGAGTCACCAAGGATGTTTTGGGTTGGTAGGCTGTCTGGTTGCCGTTAGCTTTCGAGGTCGACTGGAATAACTGCAAATAAATCCTGCATACAATATCAGAAAAGGAGGATGAGGGTGCACGCAGTGTTTTCGGTTAGCGAAGAGGAACTGAAGCGTTACCCGAAATAGAAAGGTCAAGATGGCTTCGATGGATTAACGTTATAAGCGACCTTCTTTACCAGCAGAAACGATTTTTTCACGAGTTTCCCACGGTGAAAGAAATTCTTGGAATGCCTCCAACGCATGCAAGTAAACATGAGCGGTTAGTTACAGGACAAAAAAGGACATCTGGCGAAAGACACTGCAGCCATTGCAGAATCTATCGGTGATCCTGCAATAGTGGGGATCAATTTATTTTTACTGGCGTCCTGCCGTCGCATTACCTTATTTATGTAACTTCATAACGTTCCTGTGAATTTTCATTAATCAAAATTAGTCTGTCGATTTGCTAGTTGTCAGTTCTTTTACTGTCCCTTATTTCCTAACTATTCTGTAACAGTTTCATTTTTCAGAATGCCATATGTTTAGAAATGCAAGTTCGACCACTAAAAAAAATAAATAAAAGTATTTGAAACATTAGTTGCAATACACGATATTACACAAATTCGTTATTATTGATTATAATTGAATGTGCCTCAACTGTTGGTACATCATCTTGCCTGCAGAGAAGATTAGAAAAGTCTAGTTTGCGGAGTTCTTTTTTTTATTATTATTTATTTATTTCCAGGCCGTTTTCACTACAGTTCAAGAAAAGAAGAGGTCATCTAGTGTTAAAAACATGGATACTGATCTGATTTTAGAACGATAGGCTAAATGCCCTTGCATATTGATTTGGTATACAATTTTACCATCTAACAATTACATTAGCAAGTCTGATAATGATATGGCTACAGCGTGTACCTTAGTGACCAGCAATCAAAACTGGTCCGCACAAACATTGCAGTGGTTAAGTTAATTTTACTGATGATGAATATTTCTAACAATGCTTTTCCTGCATATATTCTAATTACTTTTTTGCTCAGGGCCATAGTTAACAGATTGCAGGATCCCTCTCCCAGAAATTTAGGGTTTTTCACTCCTACTCTTATGCTAAAAGGCCTAGAATGTATGAAATTCACAGGCACGATGTATGTTCCGTGGCTTTAGGTACCTCAGCGTTATCTCAAACAATGAAATCCAACCTAATGGGTCTGCAGGCTGATACAAAGTCTGGTCCGGCTGTTACTATTGGTAAAATCTGGTTGGTTTTTTTTTTTTTAACATTAAAGATTGAGTGAACCTAAGAGGGATTCAATTTGTTGTAAGAACTGTAAGAAATTAGTGTCTAATTAACAGTGAATTGTAGCGTGCTCGCCGACTTCCCAAAATATGTGATATATCCAAATTTGAAATTAATTTCAACTCTTTACATTATAAATATCCATATTTTAATGAGTCTTTGATATGGGAGTCATGAAGCACAAAAAGTAAGTTCTGCAGTTTTAATTCAGAACGGAAATCTAACAGCAAGCTGTATTTTCTAATCCAAATAACAGGAACAGCAGTCACTATTATGTAAAGTGACTGTCCACAAGTGAACAAACTTCTGTGGCATAGTCGGGAACGAACCAGAATGCCGATCTTCACCATTGTTCATTGGGGTCCAAGTGCAAACACTTGGTACCCAATGAACTGCAGTAATTATTTTGTCAGGAAATGTTCGAGCAAATAATGCTATAAAACATTAAAATATGTTACAACAAATAACGCTGTTGAAGATAAGAGGGTTGGATATTTATTTTTGACAAATCATACCGTTATTTGTATTACATTCGATTTCATATACCACAAGATCAAATACAACAAAATAATTGCAATTATTGAGAAACAGTTTCGAAAAATACATTGAGCAATCCGAAGACACCACAGCACATAAATAATTCTTGTGTTGAAACCTGTTGTGATTTTTATAGAAAGCCACATGAAGAAGGATGTGAGTAATCCCTCATCTCATACGTAAATATTTGTTTGCCGAATCTAATACTGGGTGTTTTTGCAGTCTCAGCCCTAACTCGCCAACACGTATCTCGAAATAGTCATTTTACAAGAATTACATTTCAAGCGATGATAATTTTTTTGGCTTCGTTTATTATTCTGCGTGACTACAAAGTCATTTTCTTTTATAAACATAAAATCTTAACATTTTCTACCAAATAAAATCATGAACCGAAACAATTTCCTGTCACGAATACTATTATCAAGTGTATTTTTAAATGTGTTGCAGAATAAACGATTATGAAAGACCAAACAATACGAAAATCAAATTGCCCAATTTGCAATGTAAGTATGCTAACTTGCTTAATTGTATGAGACATCGACTTCGGCTAAGCACGTATGGCCAGATAAAGTTAGGAAATCGAGCAAAAATATAGGACTTTGGTAATATAAAACTGCAGGACTCACCTTTCCAAGTCATTAAGGAAACAGCTCAGTGTTTATCGATGGAAATACTCAAAACATTAGTAAAAGGATGGAACGAGAAATAGGTTAATGTCCTGCAATTTTACCCGTTAGAACAAAATTGCGTGTCATCAAGAATCACGTGCATCCTTATGTGATTTGCCAAAAAAGGAAAAAATAAAAATTAACACGGCTTGTGCCATCCTCTACCGTAACAAATTAAAAAGGTTACTCGTGTAACCTTTTTAATTTGATATTATAATGTTAACGTCTTGCTATTTAAATTAACAGTAAACGTAAGACCGAACAATAAAACGCATTCACTAAATGCAATTGGTCAGAGGTGTAAAATCCTAGAAAAAGCGTTTCGGCTATATCGAAATAAGCTTTCTTAAATATTTCAAGTTCTAGGTGACATGAGCGTGGTGTGTGTTTACCTGTATCGAGGGTGGCTGCTAGGCATTAGCCCATCTCCACCTTGTTCTGGCCGACAGACAAACTGATAGTGATTTATAAATATCAGTTTTTCTTTTCGCTGGAAATCTCTTTTCAGTTTCAAGAAAATGTTTTCGTGCGCCAAGCTTTCGTGACCTCGAATGCACACTATTTAAATTATTTGCACGAGAAACGTATGAAACTTGCTCACGAGCCACACCATGATACCGTCAGATGCTCTTATGGAAGATCTATTACGGGTACAAGTCAAAGGGCAGCCAGCTTCCAAAGGAAGCAAAGGTTCAACAACGTACTGCAGAAGTGAATTTTTTCTTTCTTTTTTAATAGACACGGCTTTATGTAATATCGCTATGAAGCGAAAGGATTCATTCACTAGACAGTATTACGCTGGTTTTCTAAGAGGTCATCTTAGGCGGGGATCTTGCTCAAACTTTACAACGGTCCAATCTATTTACCATTTCTATTCCAAATAATTTCCTAAAATTAAAAAAAATAATAAAAAACTGTCGGCCTTCTTTGCTGCAACCATGGAGCCGTTCCTCCAACAACAAAGTAACTACACGTTTTATGGCGAAGATATTAAAAATGTTCATTTCCAAAGTCCATATTCAAATTGGCACGATAACTCACAAATTCAACAGCTTGAAGAATATCTTCAAGCCTACAGTTAAATCCAACAAAATCAGCGAGATGGCTTTCAAAGAACCACAGTAAAGAAGGTAAATTGCCACACAGACCTAATGTGGGACGAAGGTTTAAAGTTTCAACACGAAAATCAAAGACTTACTCCGTAATATGGGCTGTTAGAGAGAAGCTTGTAGGGATCCAATATTCACCGCACACAACTCAGTACATACAACGATGCATTACTCCAATATCAATGTATGCCTCCACGATATAGTCTTCAGCGCCGCACACTTATATAAGCAAATTTCTCGGTTTCGAACACTGGCTATTACACAACATTGCAGGAAAGCCATTTACTATATCAAAATAAATTCTCTTAACTAACCTGAACACCGCCCCCCCTGACGAGTTCATCCTAGAGAAGAACATCAGGTTTTGAATCATTTCCTGATGTACTGACGCTCCTGACAAAGAGGATTGTTTGGCAGCCCTAAACTATCAAAAAGACATTTCGTGGATATAATCCTACCTCTTCGTTGTAGCCTAAACAACATTGATGGACTGAAAAGATGCTTTCCGGCCAATAACAGGTTGGAAATTGACGTAAACGAATTTTGTGAGGATATCAACTGCAGGAAGCAGATCCTGAGAAATATACTCCATGATCAAGTTATCAGTGAGACTGGTAATGCGAGGAACTTTTAATTGTCACTATATACAAGAATGGATTATTTTGTATAGACATTTTGATGGCTTATGAACAATCTATTTATCATTTGTTCTTGTATATTGCTGTTGTTTCATTGATTTCTTTTGTATACAAGAATGGAACCATCATCCTCCTCCTAGCTGATTTTAATAATAATAATCTGTGCTATCACTTTGGAAGTCCAGCCCATAATTTATACTTCTACAGAAAAAAAGGTGCCTGAATAAATTTTTATGTAGTAGCTAGTAAATTTAAGAAAACAAACTTAAATTTGAAGTCTTTTCCGTCCCTATCAGTGCAAAGTGTAACCCCTTCTCTCCAGTGAGCTTGGTGTTTACTCCCCTCTCCTCCAACGATAACATTCCAAGTGAACCTAGACGTGTCGCCATTTACGTATGAAAGTTTAGTGGTTTCATATACCAGGTGTTAAGGCTTTGTAAACTTACAAGATAGAGCAAATAAACTCGACTTTCATAATTAGATACGGTGTTCATATTTTATTTTTCATTAAAAATTTATATCAGCTAGAAGCGGCGAATAGAGAATCCGATGAAGTGGTGCGGACAGAGAAAACATCTTTAATAGGTGTTTTTAAATTTAAGAGCCATCTACGTAAATATTGCAAGGAAACCTTCGGTATAACTGGTGTGGAGTAGCCAGGTACTTTGAACGGGTAAATTGCATGTTTATTATGCATGGGACACAGTTCTCCTTTTTGAAAAATCACCAGTAGCATCGGAGGATGGAACAGTCTGTTTCGAAAGCGAATTTTTATCTCTTCATCCACATAAAAGTCATAATTCAGTTTTAGAACAGCCACTGCTTCGCCTTCAGGAGGTTTATAAATGTTCGTTGAGTTATTTCTAAATTTAACGCTCGTCGTAATTTTAGCTGTTTTACAAACCATATATAAAAGTAGTACAACTACGAACTATCAATACTAGTCATTCTACAAGCATAATTATTATTTGTAGTTAACCAATTAATGAGGGTAAATCAGTCTTTTTTTTTTTTTTTTTTTTGATGGCATGTCGCTGATAAACTTTGAGAGTTTGTGTACAATTTTGTGAGTTGACTGTTCATCACAACAAAATGACAAGCAGCAGTCATGAGCAGCGCGAGTATAATCTTCCCAATACGCTTTCGGAAGACGAATTTCTTCGACCGTGGTGATCATTTCCATAGCACGCTACGTTGCTTATTCTCTAGTAAGTCTACTTCAAAGTGCCTCCACCATGTCTCATCCACAGTTGCTATGCAATCCAATAAGACATTTTTTGTCTTCATATCCCATTAGGTGCTACAGAAACATTTCCGTTCGTAAATCTTTCTGGCCATTGTAGAGACAGTGTTTGGGAGTGAGGCGCCACCAGTGGTTTCCCGCAACTGAGCAAACTGTACAGACACTTTGGAACCCACTTCACGCATACCTTCTTGTACTACAATCTCTCGTTGATGATGTTCGCCAAACCCATGACCCAAACAACGGTTTGTTGTTTGGGTGCACGAACTATTTTGATCATAATGCTCCAGTACATATGACGAGAGCTGTAGTCTTTATCGTACATTATATCCGTACAAGCATGTTTAGATCGATTCATGTTGGGCTAACTGAAAAACCCGGAATAACTGAATTATATTTCTAAACTGTGTATGTCCTAAAAACAAGTTGTTTGCATTAAAAAAAAAAAAAAAACTAGATATTTCACGCGTCCACTGGATATAAAGGTTAATTGAATCCATCTTAACTAAACATTAAAGGGTTTTCGTATGAGGAAGTTCGAAATAGACCTTTTCCGGAGATTTGAGGACAAGTGACATATCTTAGATATAAAAGAAGCAGTACAAAAGCAACTCAACTTGATACAGTACTTGAATATGATAGTGTGGCATGCGGATGTAAGAAATAGGTTCTTATGGAATTGGAGCATAACTTACAGAGAGAGAGATATTTATTGATACACAACCCTCCTGGGCAAAATTATTTATGTAAAAAGAGAGACTGGCATACTGCAGAAACTATAATTGAATATTTCAACATACTACAAAGACTACAAGCAGTTTTTTTAGAGAAGTTTATTTTACAAAATCAACGGCTGAGCTTCTTACAGATCTGTTCTTTTTGACTTCACCAACTTTTTTTGTTCTTTTTGAACAAAAAAAGTTGGTGAAGATGCGATCGTAAGAACCGATGGCAACGGGAAGTAACAGTATAAAAGAATGTTATGCATCATCGCTGATGACAGAAAATTGCTGTCATAGTTTATAGGAAGCAGAAAACGTGCCTAATATTAATGTTTAAGTTGTAATTTTGAGAACGCGAGAATCTGGATGGGGGGGGGGACTGCTCACTTGTGAAAGACTGCATGAAATGTTTGACGAAAAAAAGTTTGGCTACCAACAACCCTTCTGAGGTTCTACAGTACTCATTCCAGATGGTTTTCGTGGATATTCTACATATTTGAATTAAAGCAGCAACATGTGAATGAGTTGGATCTGCAGACCAGCAACTTACTTCAACAGTCAGAAGAAAGTTTGGCTCCAAGGAAGAGAAAAAAACCTGTGAGTAAGTCGAGTGTATCGGGATGGATTTCTACAAATGGTATAACCGTAGGCGCTACAACTGGGTGGTGGATACTGAAGGGCTAAATCCTCAAGGACAATGTTTTATTTTATTCATGGAATGTAACATTTCAAAATTGTTTTATTGGTGTTTTTCAGCTGGTGAAGAGTGAAAAAATACGAGGCGACCCCTGAAAAGTTAAGATTACTTAAAAATACTTTCATATACATTTTAATGATAGCATAAACAAGTAAGTTAATAGTTAGGTAGTCTTGGGCCTGGGCAATAAATAAGATCGTTTAATCCCCCCCCCCTGGATCCATCATGACTGAATTGTTCTGGAACTCCTACAATTTTGGGACCCCTTGTATACAGGCTAATAACTCATTTGACTACTACTTCAACAGGCGTTAATACCTCGGGTTCCATATTTTCTTTCCGTAGCCATCTTTCCATAAAATAAAAATTAATTTTTCTCTCTATTTTAAACAAACTTACCGAATCATTGGCCTCAGTTTTATACCCTGTTAATGAATTATATATATATATATATATATCGCGATATCCTGTTTATGGTATTTTGAATATGATCACATCATTTCTACGTGAGCTCAGATCATAGTCATCAGATTCATCATATCAACGAACAAGCTTCTAGGCAGATATTAAGCTTGGAAAGTTATCTTGCCACAATTGGGCTGCATCTGAGCTCTTCCAAATCAGCGCAACTGACGATAACCAAGAATGGTTATCGTCAAAAATGATATCCAAATCTTTGTTAGTGGGGAACCGGTGCAAAAGGTGACCTCTCATACTGATCTTGGCCTCACCTGGGACGTTGGGCTCACATTTCAGCCTCACTTTGCCGGGATGAGGCAGAAGACGTACGCTGCTCTTTGGGCAGTGCGTCAAGAGCTCGTTGGTGTGCATCAGCCAGCGCTGCTTATTCGGCACATCCTGAGGTGTATTACGCCGATTCCTCTCTATGCTTCAGAAATTTGGTCTTCTGCCCCTGCCTCATACCTTCAGAAGTATCTTAGTTTAGAGTGCTGGTTGCTTAGATGGATGAACAGGGTGGTAGGCCACCCCCTAACTATCTCCAGATCTATCCTACGAGCAAATCTGGGCACCACTCCCTGGAGACATATCATCATGACAAAAAATGTCTTCACGCTTGCACGGCTTATAACGAGGCGAATTGATGCTCCATCGGTATCCACATTAATCTCTTGCCCGAGGAGGGCAAGAGGGGAGCACCCCGACTCCTGTCTCCCTCTACGCCTTACGCTGTCAAACATTGATTCCCTGAGGAACATGTTTCCAGCCAATTGTCTTCGGATCTTCAGTAAATTTAGGATCCACCCTGATAGGTTCTGTGAAGACAAGCCCTACAGGAAGGAAATCCTCAAGAACTGCTACCAGATTATGAACTTATAATACTCACCTGCTCCTGGACATGACTGACTGTTTTTTTTTTTTATTATTTTGTATATTACTGTTTATTTTGTATATTTTTGTATGTTTAATCCTGTAAATATCTCGGGTCGAGCACGCATGTACTTTTGTCTATTGTACATGTGTTCCTCGCACCTTAGTCTGTAAATATTCATACCCTTCTGGCACAGAGCCGTTCCAGGGTGACTCAAGGTTTCTTGGGAAATAAACTGAGTTAATAATAATAATTTCTATTGTTCATTTTGAATACGAATGTTTTAACAAGTTGATTGCATTGTCTGCTCTTCATAGATTTCCCCAAATACACCACTGTAAATTTTATCCCTAGCTTACACGAGAATTATGAAGCAATCTCTGCATTGAACGCTTTAGCAAATTAATCAATAATCAACAAGAGGGGGATGCCAAAGTGAGGGTACATTTGTACGTGCATGTAATTGTCCGTAGTTCAAGCTCGCTTGACTGCTAAATATGGTGATATTTTTGTATTCTCTCTATGTTCTGAATTCCTCCAATCCTATGTGGTTGTCCCGGAGTATAAACATAAAACTTATTTTTATTCCTTTAAGAATTCTTCAACAAATTTGGAAGTGAGAGAGTTATATATAAGCTCGCTAGAAATTAAACTATGGAAACCAGTAAAGCAATAAATATGAATATTTCAGACAAACGTTAGGAGATAATAAGTATGATTAAAAACATCTCTGCAAGGAACTGTGATCTAAATCTACAGTTGAGAAGGAAGAATAAGAGAACTTTCCATAAAGAGAAGATACTAGATGAGAGTTGGAATAGCAATAAACTATATTAATAAAAATCTATATAATACAGAGACAGCAGATATTATTACAGTTTATTAACACTTTAATAAATCCAGTGGGATTAATGATTTCACAGAATAAATAGATAATTGTATTTCACAGAATAACGTAAGAAATTAGACAGTTAAATACAATAGATCGAGAAATAAAAGATACACGATGATGGGGGTTGGTTCAAAATGTTGAAAAAATCTATTCAAGTTCTGCGGATTGTATGTTTGTTGATACCAACTTCGAAAAATACTTTTTTTTTAGTTCATTTATAACAGTATGTAGAATTTCCACCTTCAAGTAAATCGAATATTTTTTTCTGTCACCCATGATGACCCCCCCCCATTACGGTTGGGGGTCGATGCCCCCCAACCGTAATGGGGGGCATCGATGCATCCCCCATTACGGTTCTGCGTATAAGTGTATATATTAAGCATTACATAACAAATAACTTGGTTAATGTTGTGTTGAAATTATCAAACTTTCCTTAAAAGAATGGAAATAATTGCCATTCAATACATTTATTAAATTTCAAGTGAAGTAGGATTGAAAAAAAAAAAAAAAAAGGTTCACTCAAACTTGATCTGATGTACATACATTAGCCTATCTGTATTTTACATATTTCATCGCTTCCAACGTTAATAATTGGTTACCCCCTTTTTAACTTTTTAAGAAAATTTTCGCTTAAAAAATGGAGTTTAACTTGAATACGATTAGTATCAGCTGACTACTAACGCAAGTGGAGCGAACTGGAAATTATTCACGTAGGTAGAGCCACCCACCTCCGCTCGACTGAACCTTCGGCGCAAACGATTTTTTTGTTTATTTTTTTTACTTTTTTTTGTGAGTTAGGAGCTCGGTGATTTAAAGTTTGAAAGGATGTACAGAAACATAATAACAAAAATACAATAATATTATAGCAACTTGAAGAGATGAAAAGCGAAAAGGAGAGAGAAAATGATCTGGGGTGTGTGGGGGGGGGACTGGATGCGAAGCAACCGGGCAGCAACACAGAGGTGGGGAGACTGCAGAACACTTAATGGTTATAAGAATAGGTAGGGAGTGGGGACCTTACCATAGAACGTTATTGAGTGGCCCTACCCTCTCAATCACGTGAAAGAAGAACAGCATGCCAGATGACTGTCAGTATGATCACGCTGTGACAGGTCGTTTAGGGAATATAACTAATCAAATACCTCAAGACAACTTATGATCTTATCTACGATACTCTTCTATATATACACCTTTTGATTTTAGCTTAGATTTTGCCCATCATAATTAAAAGTTGCCCTGATCCTTAGCACGCGTTCTTGTTATCCTAAACTGTAGCAAAGAAGGCATATAACTGGCAAAGAAAGGAAAAGGCATAAAGCAAACATCTCATTTGAAACGTTCCCAACAGAACCAATAATCCTTCGGGCCCTCTTTATGTGCATATTTGAACCTTTGTTGACCATTGAAATTTCTTTCTACATCTGCTTTTCATCACACTACAAAGTAACAAAAAACAAATCAAAGCACGTTCGTAGAATTTGTTCAGGTGTATAGAATTTGAATAACTGAACAAATATCCCGATGTAGTTATTCAAATTCAACAAGATACAGACAAAAGCTTCAGACCAATGAAATAATCATTCTGTTAATTTTCCCTACAAGACTAAATAAAAACTATTACTCAGATCGCTGCTAACATTACTAGGAACAGTTTCTCTTCAACAGGGAACTATACGAGTATAAACGGAAAATATATTTATTTTTATTTCAAATAGATATTAAAGTTTATTGTCAGTGATTGAATTAGAAAATATTAACCAGAATGCTAATATTTGGCAAAAGAAACAGGATTGAACATTTTTTACCAAGTTTATCCAATACAAGCATGCATTATACACCACTCCTCATGGATTCCAACATTCCAATGATTAATTACAAACTTGTAAATGATAATGACCATCTTATCATCGTGGAAAACATTATTTTAGCCCAACAAACAGATCGGTGTTCCAATACATTCGGATCCAATTTGATCACCATTTATTGTTACAAATAGGTAATGTAGTTGCCAATCTTTCATCAAATACTATTATTAACGTGTTCATCAAGTGTCAGCACCTTGTAAGTTAGTATTTATGCGAGGTCTACTGTACTGTAGCTGTTATTCACATTAAAAATAACTTTTCCAGAAAAGAATGATGTGATATGGAAAATCGCTGAAAATGTTCTATAAAAAAATCAATTATAAACAAGTCAAGCACACGAAAGTACTGGAAAAGTCCTTTGCTGTAAGCAACTTTTCCTTAAGAATTCGACATCGTGATTCCTAACTGCAACACTGTTTTCTTTTTTGCACGCCATCTAATTAGTCTACAGACTGCATGACAACCAGCTTAATAGGGTTGCTTAGATTTGCGAAGTAAGTTACGCTATATAAACTATTTCCCAAACTTTGTTGTTCTTTAAGTACTTACGCAGGCCGGAGAACTGACACAAAGAAAGGAATCGTTGTTTAAGAAATGGGCAACGCGGTAGATAAAAATCTAACAAAAGCACTCACCTAAGTCTTTTCAGACTTGATTATGTAACAATCCAAGACAACAAGTTCTCGCTACTGACACCAGCTGTCACTGAAACATTAAGGTTGTCAAAGAGACACGTGACAGACACGGACTTAAAGTAGCAAATATAATCCTTAACGAGGAAAATCCTTTCAATTTGTGAACATCCAGAGCTTTGTTAGCGCGAGACTGTTAACCACAAACTTTTGAACAAACTCTCCCTAAAGAACCATCAATTTCGTTCATGTGACCTCGCGGCGCTGTTCCTCGGTTTCTACTGCAAGCAGACGCTATCCTCACGTGGCCACCCCAGATAAGCAACCACTACATCTCTAGCAGATCGACAAACCGTCACACCCGCCGTGGGTAAACGCTGCCCTCACAATGGCGAGGCACGGAGGATCTTATACTGCTCGCGACTACTACGGAAAAAGCAAACGCTCGCGGTCAAGTATGGAATGCCAGACATGCCTGGCGTGCCCCAGCGTGGCGGAGGAAGGGGGGAGAGGGTCGGAAAGAAAGGGGACTTATTTGGCGTCCCTCTGCTATGATTAGTACCGCCAGGTGTGAGAACCAGGCTCGTAGTTCGTGGCGTTCCCAAATGGTGTCGCTGTAGTCGGACTGTAAGAGATGACAGTTCGAGATAACCCCGGTAGAAAATGGCTTCACCGACCGGCACTCGCACAGTGTGGATCAGACAATAGATTCTATTAGGACCGGGCCGATAAATGACCCGTCTAGAGACACGATGCCGACAGGTGACATTTAGTTACGTCTGCAGGAGCTGTCGGTCATTAAAGCGAACAATTTAATGGAAGCAGCGAGTTTCCACGCTGTAACGCCCACATTGAAGTGTGTCGCTTGAAACCGAGAACAGTCCTCCCACAATGGCCGGACAAAAGGGGGAGGGTGTGAAATGATTTCCTAAAGTCTTCTCGAGGCTATTCATACATTATTTAGCTATCACCCCTTCGCATTTCTCTGCCAACTGAAATAAAGGACAGAACATGTTTGAGCCACGCCTTGTAGTCGCAGCTGCCCGCGACCACGTACAAATAAATCATGAAGCTGTCTCGAGCAACAATGTCCATACAGTCCACCCACCCAGACCATTCCCCTTACCCTCCGTAGGAGTATTAATAAGAGCTTAACACAATGAGAAGAAAACAGGCACCGAGTATTAGTTCACTGCAGGCAGGGTGGCCTCAAGATATTACGAACCGTGTCGCTGAAAGGGTCCCCGCGACTTAAGGGAGCGCAACTAGCTGGAAGCACAACTGTTGGGGCTTGGTGATGTAGTGTGGTATTCCAAACGAACTAAGGCTGCCATTAAGTGCATTGTCATGATCGGCATTCAGTCCAACTGACAAGGAAAAAAGCTTTAAGATAGCGCAAAACAATTGGGATTAGAACCCTGAAGTTGCCCAATGAATAAGAAATAAGTCCGAAGATGTTATCTGTGATTTATTTACAGCTGATGGCGTATAGTAATGGCTCTGTGGCGCTTTCGGCCTTGCCTTAACCTAGTTTTATTGGTGCTTCAGCTATTGCGCATAATTCATTACATATTCATAGAATTTTAAAAGATCTCGGATTGCTCCAAATACGCAGGACAAAGTACTGAAGGAGAGCATATCTCTACAATACTTTGTCACATTCGTAAGTTAATCCCCTCTTCGTGAGGAATTTCGCTATTCTACCTAATCAAGCGGTCATCTGGCCTTGACCCGCTTAACTGCCGACGGTATGGTTCGACTGGTAACAGAATTCTCATTGTACTAGAAAAACGCTACGGTAAGAAAAATTATTGCCTCCAATGTCCCTCACGTGAGACCAATCGTTCTTAGACCGGGGATGTGAGTTTTCACCACTGTCACTTCTCATACTGTCTAAAACTACTGCAAGAAAAGAAAGCCAATTTCGAGTAACCTGAAGTGTTTGGTTAATAGTTGCCTACTAAGATGGTACCCAGTAAATCAGCTCCAATAGATAAATTAAAGATTCCTCTATTTCCTATCTCTTTTAATGCTAAGTTATCAAAGGTTACTAAATCATCTTCCCAGCAAAAAAAACTTTCTCGCTCGACAGCCATTCTGTCTTGCAGCTTACAAGTCGCAGAGTGCCCAGCAACCAACTCAACTTCCTCTATAAATGATATTATCCCCTTTACTGACTCATATTGGTCTTTTGGCTAGCCATTGCACTCCAAACCTGTCAAATGAATGCCATTACCTTTCAGCTATCTTATTTGCCTGCAATTAATTGTCACCTTACATTCGTGTCATTCCATAATGTGGTAATCGATGGTAAATTTTGGACAATCTGTCCAAAGAACTCCAACCATAAGCAAGCGTTACCTAGAGCTCAAACAATTGGGCATCAATGCCTATTCAAGACATCTCTCCCAACTTTGAACCTACCAATCATGGGAATAGCATCATGAAATACTCAAAATAAATGTCGGTTCTTAGAAGAGTTCTCTACAGATCATTCCACAAAATTGTTTCTCCCTCAAATAGCATCCATTAGATATTGACCAATCATCATGGAAACTGTTCTAATCTAACGGTTTCTATCTTGCACAGAATTAGCAGCTATCCAAATTGGATCGGCATGCAAATTTGCATGATCCTGTTCTGTCAAATTACAGAAGTATCGGTAAAAGTTTCTGTTCTGCATCGTTTTTTCAATGAATGATAATTGCATTGTTTTTCTCAAAATTTCAAAACCCTGGCTTGAAGACTCCATAACTTCCAAAGAGTTCTTACTAGGTAGCTATTCTTCCATAAGACAAACAGATCCACAAGGTCCATATCAAACAAATGAAACTCTATTGACAGAATTATATTGAATTTCTTGTGACTGGTGTCACAAGAATAGGAATAAGGACAGGATACTTATAGTAATGATAGTTAAAGAAGAGTCAGAGAGATTACAAAAGCTTTGGGAATTTTCTCGTTCGCCTTCCTCCACCTGTGTCTAATAGGATTCTCTTAAATAACAAGATGATTATTCAAGAGAATCTTGAATAACCAAAGAAGCTGTCCTTCAGCTTCAGCCTCATTCTAGGAGAATCATATCATCGAGGATGACACGAAAAATCCTGAAGGCTATCCAACCTGCCTTGCTCAGATTACTATGCCTTAGAATTAAGCATTCCAGTAAATTCTAGTACTCCGAAAAAATCACAGCATTAACTAAGCATTCACCCGTTTCCTTTACAGCTTCAACTAAACCAACTTCTTTCCACAAAATCAAAACGATGCTGCAGAAGAGCTACCGCCAAATCTAGGAACGCCGAATACCGTCAAATCTAGGACAGTACCTTCATCTCATCCAAATATATCAGATAAAAGCTATACTTTCAGTGGATTTCTGGAATATTTACGTGATGATCAACCACAATAATAAGCTGCATATAGGAAACATCAGACCAAAGAGTCTCACCGACTACTTTGCTTTTGCAGAAGCTTGCAGACAATAAAAGGTAACAAAGGATTCCTGTCTGATTCCTATGACACTGAATATCGCACCAAAACCAGTATCATGTAGTACTGTAACTTAAAAATTTTCTGCCATCGTGTTCAGAGAGTAAAATCGAAGCAAGCCAAAGCATTCCTAATTCCCTTATATGAGTGAGATCACGTCCAATATCTGACCTGAGGAACAAGCACAGACGTTTTGCTGCCGATATCAACTCTCTTTCTTACATTATCACCTAAAGCACTTCTATTTACTTTGATTACACTCTGTGACAAGGAATTTTCAGAACCATAAAGAAACAGGAATAAGGACAGGATACTTATAGTTATGATAGTCAAAGAATTAAGAACACATGAAAAAAGTTACAGACGCTAATGTGTGTATGAACATACACACATTAGCGTTTAGTGACAGAAAATAATGCTTACATTATGATGTAAATCCACCACGGATTTATATCATATTGTTGAGGATACGTTGAACTAAGCGTCTCTGCATTCAGCCGTAGAGGTGTCGAATAGCCTCCTGTGGTATTTCCCACTAAGTCTCTTACACCTGGTCCCGCCGAACATCCGTGGCTGTGCTGGCTGAGGGTAGCTCTGTAAATGGCGTTCAATGCCCACACGTGCTCGATGGGGAAGAATCCACGGTCCCAGCTGGCCAAGCCAGTACATCAAAATACACACAAAGATACTCAGAGGAAACCCCAGCAATATGTGTTCGGGCGTTCCTGCTGAAAAATGACGTCAGGTACCCCAGTAAGAAAGGAGAGCCATGGGTTACAGAATCTCGGCGATATAGCGGCGAACAGTTCAGACTGCCGTTGACGAATACCAGCGACAACCGACTATCAAAAGTAATCGCTCCCCACGTCATACCATCAGCAGGGAGTGCAGAATGGTGTTCAACAATGGCTCTAGGATTATTGCGTTCACACATATGCAACGATTATCGGACCCCAAGCAGAAGCGGGGTTCATTGCTAAAGACCACGTGATGCCATCCCAGGTCACTCGTGCGCGGCACCATTCCAGACGCTGTTGACGATGGAGAGGTCAAGGGCAATCGACTCAATGCTTGGTGTGCACGGCAGTTCCCTTCTGCCAGTCGGTGTGCAATGGTTCGACAGGTGATGGGATGACAGCCGGCTGATGTTATAGCTCATTGGATGGTAGCCAGCGTTGTGTGGTGTAAATCTGTCGATTGATAAGACGATCCTCTCGTTCTGTCGTTCTCCACTAACCATTCGACGAGCAGTCGTACCTTCCCGTAGTCGCTATTGCCAACATCTGTGCGCTGTAGTACTGTCACGGACCATACGTTCCGCCACATGCTGAAGCGACCATCAGCCTCTCGATGACTGATAATCCGACCTCCGTCGAATGTGACGTCTCGGCATTCTCTACAATTTCCTTGCATTCTGAAGTCGGTTCCTGCGAGACAAAACCTTGTTAACTGCGTCACACATTTATTTCTTTGAACTCCACGATCTCTACGTTCATTTTGATATCAGCCGAAGCTTCCACCCGCATGGTCCCGTATTTTAATCTTTCTATATATCTCAGCGCAATTCATCTGCATGCTGATTTGCACGCACTTCCGATCTTTCCTGCTGGGTGCTGCAATTTCAATGTCACAGAGTGTATTTAAGCTATTGCAATATATTTTGCTTGACCAATTCAGGTTAAGCGCCAAAGCAACTAAAGCTATGAGGCGTCGGCATATTGTATCTAATCGTCTGTATTCTTCAATCGCTTTTCTGTTTTAACTTAACCATGTTGTGAAAAAAAAAAGTTCATAAAGAATTCCTCACGTCATTGACGGGATTCGAACTCGGACCTTTTCCATCCAGTGTGGGACGACGATGATCATAACCACTGTGCTACCCGCGAGGGCAACTAATTCAAGAAAAACAAAGAAATGAAACAAAGTTTATTCACAAATGTACAGAGTGGTCCAAAATAATTAAATATTAAAGAGATTGCATCTTGCTATAAACAGCTGTCCCACTGCTGAGAAATCAGGTCCTATTAGAACGATTCAACTAGTTATTGAAGTTTGCCTTTAGACCAAGGGTACAACGATATATATTATGTTTTATATGAAATCACGCAACATATATTATACTCATTAAAATTCTCTTGGTACATGAAATATTATCTCCACAACCTGATCCACAGACATTTATTAATTCATTCATTTTCTACTCAGTAATTCATGTCTTTGCTTAATAGTTTAATCAGGTATTCTCTGTTCATATGTTGATCTGAACCGGCACAAATGACAATTTTTTCTTTGCGGCCCCCACATTCACTTCTTTTCTCGCGATTTCCAAGATTGATTTCTAAAAATTTTTATTGGTTTGAGATATTTACTGTGGACAAGTTATCATGTCTCTAAACCATTAATGAAAACAATTATTCTTTGTCATTTTAATCAATTTGTTGACTCTCCTCTACATAATGAAAGCAAAATCTAGATTGGACAACCATTAAATCTTCTATTACTCCAAAGAGTAATAAAATCGTGAAATAAATTTCCACCTAGTCCTGTGAAGGCAAAAAGGTTATCTAAATTTAGAGCGATTGGATATTTAAATACGTAAATGAAGTGAGTAACAGAAATGTAGATTATATTTAGTAAATTTATGTGCCTCCCCTCCCTTTGATGGTACGTATGTTTCATTGCATCCTGTTGCGAATACTAATACATATCACTTTATCAAAAGTACCGGAACACCAAGAGACGTAATGACTAAAAACAGTTTTTATAAGCCTATGGCCATCGATACATCTTGAACACTCCTCTTAGTTCATCCCATTGACATTCAATGGATGTAAGAGCAGACCGCTGAGTCGGCCGCTCCTCGTGGGTAGCACAGTTGGTAGAATCACCGTCCTCCCCACACCGGGTGGAAAAGGCCCGGGATAGAATCCCATCAGTGACGCCAGGAATTTTTATAAACCATTTTCACAGCGTGGCTGAGTTAGTTGTGTGGGTGGGGGGATTGCGTGGTTTTTCCCTATCGGAAAATGGAGCTTTTCGTTCAACAAACAGCCAAATCAATTGGCTGTTTGTTGGTCAGTAAATCTAAGTCGCTGATACGCTAAAACCCTATTACAACAGCAACTACTGAGTGGGCCAGCCTGATTTGAAACGTTTATGATTATTCATCTTAAAATTCCATCAGTGCAAGAAGTATACAGAGACACATTGTCTAAGTATCATGGCACTATAATGCATTCATTGCACATTGTTCAAAAATCAGCGGTCCAAAGTCATTCTTTGTATCGCATCCTCACACCATTACACTTTAATCACTGTTCCACATTTCGTAGTATGTATGAGATCTTCTGGCTGTTCCCTCCGTGGCAGCTTATTGGTATGATTTCGATTCTAAAGTCCTCTTCAATGGGGACTGCAGTTAGCCGATCTCAAGCGAAAGGAGTGGGATTTCCTCCCGTGAGTTATTCAGAGGTTTTTTTCAGCCCGCACAATATGTGATTGGCCGGTGAACACACAGATACATATACAAACAAACACGGGGTATGAATATTAACGGAGGCTCCGGTGACATTAAACGATAATTGAATTTTGGTTGTTGCCTCACCCAGATTCCTTCACCAGACTGAAACAGCGTGTAAGGAATTCATCATCTCCCAGAACACATTTCCCCCTTCTCCAATATCCAGTTTCTGCGAGTACTACAGCATTGTAACTTTTGTGATTATGGGATCGTGTGCAGCAGTTCGTCCACAAAAACTATCGCAATGCAATGAGCTGCATAAAACAGTCACTCCGAGAGTTTCTCCTGTATGCTCCATAATAATTTTTCTGCAGTTGTAGCGACGATTTTGGTTGGACAGCACGTTTGAAGGTTCTATGGTCTCCTTCTACCAAAATACACTGGTGGTGATTCTGCTTTCGCATCGCCTTATACTTTTCACTTTCATATGCAGATCTATGCAGTGAATCTTTGAAATTTCTGAGCTTTCGAAATCTATCTTAATACAATACAGGCAATTATCAGCCAGCATACGGTTATAATTGCCAGTATTGTGTTAGGTTTTTCCCCCAAAACTGGGATTGGTTGCTAATTTCACGGATGGCTCTAATACTTATTGTCTCGGTACAAAATAACTGTGTGATGCCAGAATAACTGCGCAGGTTCGACGATATACAAAATACAAAACAAAATGGCCATCGGTACATATACATATATATATATAGAGAGATATGTTAAGAAAGTTACGAAATCTCAATATTCTCACTATCTTCACTCAGTAGAAGGCTTGAAGCTGAACTTACTCGGAATTTCAATTCGAGACCATGTGGTGCTGTCACAAACAGCTATCGAGATCTTCCAGAATTCCTATGCTAACTAATGATTCGAATATCTCAATCAACTGTCCTCTTGGCATTGCTAGTCTTTTTGCTGCTCATTTTTCGAAATTTGTTCTCCCGAACAGCAACGTTCTATTCCCTGTTATCCGTTTGGATATAATACACTGGAGTGCAAAACTTAAGTACCAACGCTATTTCTAAAGGTTACAACCACAAAACCAAACGAAACAGCCTGTGGCGATTTTCATAACTGTGGTTGTTTAGTAGAAAGCTGATGCACGTGCAAAAATTTGAATCGTGATGAGAGGGCTCACATAAACAGATAAAAGCAGCAGTTCAGCAGTTATGTGCAAATTACCGAATGGTGAGCACGATTATTACAGACGTTCGATTGGTTTCATACAGTGCTACAGACAACAAAATGGCCAGTAGACAACATCTGGATGATTTTACCCGGGGTCCAATACCTGGGAAGCTCGAAGTGCGAGGAGTGTGGCTGCACAGTTCGGTATCGCCCATAGCATCGTCTCACGTGCGTGGTCGGCCTTCAGAAACAGGTACAGCTGTTTGAGGGACCAGTGGTGGTCGTCCACGAAAAACAAAGCCCAATGATGCCCGCTATATACTCCTACAGGCCAAGACGGACCGACACCAGACAGCGGGATCCATTGCAAACCAGCTGCACAGGACTCAGGATAACGCAGTTTACTGTGGCCAGGCGACTCCACAAAGGTGGACTGTTTGCCCGATGGCCAGTACGCTGTGTCCCTTTAACACCTGCCCATCGGAGACACCGTTTACAGTTGTGCATCGAACACAAGGACTGGACAGCAGCGCAATGGGGTATGGTACTCTTTACTGATGAGAGTAGATTCAGTCTTAGCAGCGATTCTGGACGTCAGCTAATCTAGCGAGAGGTTAGCACATGGTATTACCCAGCAAACGTCACTGAAAGGGATCGATATGGCGGTCGAGGTGTTCTCGTCTGGGGAGGCGTTATCTTGGATGGACGTACACAACTCCAGATACTGGAAGGCGGTACTGTAACCGGTGCACGCTACTATAGTGAGGTAATTCTTCCCCATGTGCGTCTGTTCCGAGGTGCCATTGGCTCCCAGTTCGTGTTTATGGATGATAACGCCACACCCCATCGCACTGCAGCTGTTGACATGCTTTTGGAAAGTGAGGACATTGTTCGTATGGATTGGCCTGCCCGTTCCACCGAGCTAAATCCCATCGAACACATATGGGACGCTCTGGGGAGACGCCTAGCAGCACGTCCACACCCACCAGAAAATGTTCACCAGCTGAAGATGCCGCTGACAGAGGAATGGACGATGTTACCGCAAGAACTTATCAACAACATTGTTCTAAGTATGGACAGGCGGTGCAAAGCCTGCATCGACATTAGGGGGGGGGCCCATATCTCCTACTGAGGACCACCTCTTCCCTTTGTTCCATCTTTGGCAGTGATGCATCTGTATCATGGCAGCCAGTGCTATGTTGCCATTTTTGAATAAAGTCCCTCTGTACCGTTTTGTTTCCGTTCTTGTGTCGGTGTTGTTTCCTTCATCATTTCTGTACCTCACGAGGTTCCTTTGGAATGCTTTTCCCATATCCAGGCCACTCCTATGAAAAGCTATAGGTGAAAACCTGACTGGTCCTAAGTGTTGCACACCATTGGACTAATGACAGTTTTAATTGATTAGTATTGATGACGTCCAATCAGCCATTTCTCGGCTTAACGATTTCACTGCTCCTGGTCCTGATACTCGCCCTGCTCTTTTTTTTCAAGAAAAGTAGTTCGTCTCTAGCTCCAATTCTTACAAATTTCTTCAATTACTGTCTTCTTCATGGTTGTTACTGTTCATCTTTCAAATAGGCCTATATCATCCCGATATATAAAATACAGGGGGAGAAAGCTATGCCTAATAACTACTGACCTACTACTGTACCGAATACAATTGCAAAAATTTTTGAACTCCTACTTTATAAATATCTTAGTTCCTACCTTCCCCCTTTTATCAATAATCATCAGTATGCTTTTCTTCCCATGAAATCAACTGTTTCAAATCTGGCCTTGTTCTTTAATTTCCTAACTAATTTGGACAAAGGATATCAAATGGATTCGCTTTTCCTTGATATTTCATATGTATTTCACCCTGTCCGCATCAATCTTCTGCTCTTCAAGCGTTCATCTTATGGTCTACGATTCTCTTTAATGGATTTGCTTGATTCATTGCTTAGAAATCGTAATAATTGATGGTACTTCATCAACTCCGTTGATGAAGTACCATCAATTATTTACTGTGGCAACTCTATGCAGATGATATTAAACTTTACAAAAGTTATTTATTCTTCAACTGACAGCAATAAACTCCAGTCCCATCTTGATTGTGGCTGAATAAAAATAACTTGTTTCTAAACCATTAAAATGTTTATTATGTCGCTTTGGCTCGAATTGTGCAGTTAGACCCTCCGTGTTTATTGATTATTATATTGGAGCTCTCTAATTGCAAGTACTGATACATTCAAGCAGAGGCGGATTTAACGGCGGGCGCACCGGGCGCGCGCCCTGGGCCCCGACTTCTGAAGGGCCCACCCAAAACCCCAACAAATTAGTTGAACATATTAGTTCAAAACTTTGTGATTATTATTATGCTATTATTAATTATATTATACATATATTATATTCAAATTTTATTGGAAATAAAACATTAATAGTACATAATATTTTTTATTTATTTAAAAAATTGGTTAATATGTATTTTTATTTTCCCTGTCTCTCTCTTTTTTTAAGGGGCCCAATATTTTCTTCTGCGCCCGGGGCCTCAATCGACCTTATTCCGCTCCTGCATTCAAGGACTCAGGTATCCTATTTCGATCTGACTGACCTTCATCCCTCTTCCCACGTTAATCACGTAATATCTCACACTTCGAAACTTCTTGGATTAATCAAGCGTTCTTCCTCTGTTTTCAAGAGTGACAAAGTTATAATTCTTCTCTACAAGCAGCTTATACTTCCCATATTTGATTATTGTGATATTATTTGGTCCCCACAACAGGAATATCTTTCTCACAGACTTGAGAGAATTCAAATTAAATTCATTAAATTCTTATGCTATCGAAATCACATTGCCTTTCACCCTCGAAATTGTGGAGTTCTTTGTGGTCTCTTCAGAATCGTTCCTCTTCACTCCAGACGACAACTCCATGAGTTGCTTTTATATCATAAACTCTAATGTCGATTCTCCATCTCTTCTTGAACAAATACCTTTCGCTATATCCCGTTTGAATTCTCGTTATAAAATTAATTTCTCACTGCCTGTCCCTCATACTGAACACTTACTTGGAAGTCCTCTGTTCCGTTTCCTTCGGGTATTGAATAATCACAACGCTGATTTTACACTTAATCCATCTATGTATAAGAATTTTCTCTTTACTCTGTTTTGTTAATCCAAATTTTGTATATATTTTAATTCTAGTTTTGTATTGGTTAATACTGTTTTATATTGATTCTCTGTAATTCTGAGCGTTCTCACCATTATCTAGGATCTGCGCGCCCTGTAGGTGAGAAGTCTGTAAATAAATAAATAAATAAATAAATAAATGTATTAATTAATTTAGAAGAAGCAAAAAGATTACATAAAATAAAAGTAATGCATAACTGCTTCGTCAACAAGTCTCACTTGTTTGTTTTATGTTCCAGCCTAAAAACGTAAACTTCTTCATGCCTTCATTACACTTTAGGACTGGGAGTGGCGCATCTGTTGCGCCCTCTTAGAGCCTGTCCTTTATAATCTTCCATTCATTAGTTTGCCTCGTGTTGCATTCTATAATTCTGGGTCGCCGGTGTTATCGAATTACGAGGACTCCGGCCTCATATTTCGGTAACATCTGCTTGAGTTAGGTTTGGAGTTTCTTAATGACTTCTTACTGTCTAGTATTCATCACCCTACGGAAATATTTGAAATATTTAGCCAGTTGCAGGGATTTCGTCCAAAACTTTGCCGCTACGAAATTTGATGAACGAGTGATTGGCCAATGGCCCGTGACCAAGAACAGCTGCGGCGATATTGCTGTGCTTGACCAGAATATCGCGATGTTTCTTTTCATACTTTCTACACAATTTGTGGAAATTCAGCACTGCGGGTGAAGTGAATATTTTTCTGAGGCTGCGCATGGTCTACTCAATAAGACTTTAAGCGCAAGGATATAACAAAAAAATGAAATATTTAAAAAGGATATTTTGCATCCAACCCACCAGCTGCTCTAAGACCCATTCCCATTGTGCTTGGGTCTGATTTGCACAAGAAACTTTCAGCAAAATTTCAACGTCAGATTCTGATTATAATGAATATGGCGACAGTGACTGTTCTTAGCACGAAACTGTATGTGAACTGTAACAGTCACACAAAAACGAGTTAAATGATTTGGTGAGAGATTTGAGTTTGAGCCAAAACATTCCAAACTCTGCCTTGGGATCAATATTTCAGACCGTAAAAACCTACTCTTTACAGAAAAATTTCATGAGAAGTTCATTCCATACTTCCATCAGGAAGATTCGCTTATTACTGTGGAACTATTTTAACATTAATGGCTGCCTTAAGCGTTCCATTATATGAACCAAAGGAGAGGAAGCCATTCATCGAATTCTCCAGAACGCTATCCTGAAAGGCGTTATCCTTCATAAAGGAGAACTTACCTTTCTGTTCCATTTGCACTTTCGGTTCACTTTAAAAGAGAGATGTATGAAAATCTTAAGCTTTTTCTTAATATAGTTAAATGTGAAAGGAATATGGGCTATTTTGTGAAACTTAGATTCTGTGAATGTTGTTGAATCAAGAATCAGGTTACAATAAAACGCGATAGGTGAAACAGGACAGTAGCGAACGAAGTCAGAATTAGATATGGAGCATTGACCACGTAGAGACGTTTTTTATTAAATAAGTATTAAGCTCAAAACTCCTGCGGACCTAAAGAAGGTTCCATTTTTCTAATTAGAGTTAGCAAAGCAATCTATAAAGGATTTATACAAGGATGGTAATTGCTTTAAGCATCTTTGGAATCAATTCCCAAGTTTATCTAATGAGAAACTCAAAGAAGGCATTTTCATTGGAACACAGATAAGAAAGCAATTAGTTCATTCTATTTGTAAAATTGGTTACTAATATTTTTAAATTTCATTGATAAACATATCAAAATTATTCATGGTTATTATTCATTATTATGGTCATTTATTCATGGTATCTTAGTGTGGAGAGATGGGGCTGATCTTGGTCGTTTTGTTGGTCTCATAATAGGATCCGGCAAAAATCATAAAACGTCATATACTAATTTTGGAAATCATTCACGTGGTGTAGGAAAATTTCTACCTTCATACATAATTGTTAATGGTTAATCAAACATCTGAATAATTTTTAATTTTGTAAAACAGTTGTTATCCATTTCAGAAGTAATATTATCAAAAATAGTGTACTATGTTCGTAGAATCGTTGTGTTGCGAAAAGCCAGGATAACATGATTAACAGGGACGAAGCGTCCATTAGATTTAATTTCAATTGAAGTACAGTAACACCCCGAAGTTACGCGATAGGTGGGTCCGACGAAAATCGCGCAAGTCGAATTCGCGTAAGTCGGGGTACAACTTTGCATATAAATACATATAAATTTTGCTTAATTGGGACCAAGGACTAACAAAAACACTAGTTTAGAAGAAAAATATTAATAAAATTGCAGTTCTTTATACATATTAATACAAAATATGTATTAAAAAAACAAATGACTTACGTTAAAAAGTTATTTCGATGTCGATGGCTTCATAAAATCTAACAAATTCGTCTGACGACACAGCGCGTTCTTTTTTTCACGCAGAATTTCTTCGTAGCAAGCTAATAATTTTTTTATTCCTTGCTTTGTAGCTATAACGCGTTCTTCGTTGGAGTCTATGTTTTCTAAAAATTTTAGGCCCTTTACAATTGAGCCCTTTTCAATTTTCAACCTCTTAAGTTTGCAATTGTCATGTGCTTTTCGCCGTTGCTTCATTTAGGCCTGTAGCACGTGCAATATCACATGGTCTTTCATTTCGCTCAAAGCGTTTCACAATTTCATATTTTTTCTCTATCGACAGAGGCGGACCGGCCATAAGCCTTACCGGGGAAACCTCGGTGGGCCAGTGTGATTTTGGCCATAAACCATAGTATGAGGCCACTATAAATTTTCCCGGGTAAGAATTTTTGATCCAGTCCGCCTCTGTTTATCGATAATTGCTTTTCTTTTTCTCTCTGAATCTGCAGTGTCTTCACCAGGACGCTTCCTTTTCACACCTTTTAATTAAGTATTTTACTCATTTTTAGGGAATAAAGCACAATTACAAAACGAGGAGGCACGCTTGATACGCATAAACAAAGCTGCGCGCATGTAGCAACTGAATAAACAACACCATAAAGGCAGAGATACACTATTAACACCTCACATTTCTAGGGGTTACTACCATAAAACAATAAAAATCCAGTTGCGTTTCTGCTAGTGAAATCTGTTATAAACTGGTAGTAAACTCGATCTAATTGCATTTGCGATTATACCGATAGCTGGAATTGTGTTGGTTTTTACGTTATTATGGTGAAATGTGTTTCCCCTTCACTGATATAAAAAACATAAAAGCAGCAAAGTTGAATTTTGTTCATCTTTCGCTCTCATTCTCCGCCGTCGCACCGTATATCGATAACATACGAAAAACGACCTTGAAGATAGTGGGCGGCAGCGTTGCCAAACGAAAAAATCAAGAACCGCGTAACTCCGAGTTCGCGTAAGTCGGGGTATTACTGTACTTTTATCTAAAACTCTTTTACGCTGAATTTACCTCTGTGCATAACTAAATCCCAAATCTACAAAACGAGTGCTTTTAATCTGTTTTTGTGAAAGGACACACACAAAAGCACTTCATTCCAGTTTCTTCAATTTCTCAACTCATCAGTGATAATAAAGTATGTTAAGCTACAGAAAACTATACTTTGCAATAATTTGATAAATCCACTCTTTGCCAATATGATCACAAATTAAAAGGTCGCCGTAGCCTAGTGGTCAGGCGCGCAGGTGCATAGGTACACGTGTCTTGAGTGACCGGGATTCAAGCCCGTGACTGCTGAATACGGTGCTGTTTCTCGTATTCCGTCTATCTTGTGAAATCCTCTGACCGTTTGGTCATCCTGTTGTATAAACAGAAAATTTAATTTTTAAATACGGTTGATGAAACCAGAGAAAACAGTCTTCTCATTGTTGACAATGTAACCACCACTAACTGTTTCCGTGGATTAAGAAATCCAGTAATTTCCATTGTGTTCACATATTCACAATTAGCGCCAACGAAACTTTTATTTCTATTTAATAATAAAGGTTCTTTTAAAACTGCCACGAGGCACCGTATATCTGCGAATAATTCAGAACATAATGACACGCACTTGGTCCTAACTTCAGCCCTTGTTTGACGCCAAGTTGAATGCTTTTCCAGGACGCAAGTAGATGAGGTCATGGAATGCAAGCAAGGCTGTCGGCGCCCGTGTAAACTGTGGTCATTAGCGAACACAGCGAGGCGGTGAACCGCCAGCGAGTGCATTAGTCAAGATACGGCACGATCTCAACGTGAGCCCATTTTCGAAACAGCCACGGAGGCTTGGAACTGAAAAGGGGAGGCTGAAAATGAATACCGGAAACATGAAGTTGCAACTGCCTTTCAGTTGGCTTTATATACTTATAGAATTATGGTAACGCGAGAAAACCCCGCATTACACAAAATACTTACGAAAGCTAATGGACAGCGTTCCAGGACAATCCATATAAATACTGCATCGGTTTTGTGTTCAGTACCCCGAAAGATGTTCAGAAAAGACAAAAAGAGCAATATAAAAATGACCAAAAACTTTTGTTTTAAAAATATCTCTCTCTCTCTAGCATTAATTAACTCGAAATATTACTTTCATTCTCTCTAATAAACAACGTATATTTAAAAGAAAGCAATGCCACGCGTCCTTCTCTTCAATATAAATTTTTTAACAGTGACTCCAAAATTCGTTGTACACAAGCTATCGTCGAAATGTCATGTTATGAAGAATAAATTGCCTTACGTTGTGTGCTATCCATGAAAGATGTTGGCATGGCGAGGTGGGAGGGATGTGCAATTGACGTGAATGTCTTTCTTCTTTTCATGACAAACAGCATTCTCGTTCGCTTAGTAAACGATTGATGATGACAAACAGAATTCTTGTTTTCAACTCAAATATTGTGTTTAGGGAAGCAAATTTTCTCGCGTTTCGGTGCATTTATGGCAACGCTGAACTAAAACGTCACTCACCATCGTTAATAATTAGCACCACTTACGTTGCAAAATAAAATAGCTAAGACAAACAAACAGTCTGTTTAGTAAAGAAAAAGGTATTCTCATAAGGTGCAATAAGAGGCGTCTTCTACTTTCTGGCGTCGTACTTTATAAATACGGCAATCCTTCGCGTAAGTTGGAACTGTCACTCAATGTTTATTTATGTTCGATTTCTTGATTAATATAACTTCATTTAACCATTATAACTGCTCATAGTGATATCTAAATTGAGAAGGATATTATTTCTGTGCAAATATATAGTAAATTGCATGTAACCTTTTCCCGGTTTTCCAGTTTTCCTTGGTGAAAAGCCAACCTTCGCCCGTGATAAACTACCTCGGCCATGATGTGGAAATTTCCATACAAATTCAACTAGTCTTAACAAGATTAGGACCCATGAAGTGTAGAAGAATAGTGATCGTAACTACTTGCGCTAGCATACTACGTAACAGCATAGTGGTTTCACCATTTGTCACTTTTTGGAGAGGTCTGGTTTTGAATCTTGTCGATGACTGGAGAATATTCAAAAAGTCTCTCCAATCGGGGCTGTCGTTAGCCTATCTCAGGCGGAAGAAGTAGGGTCCCCCGCTAAGTTATTCCGGATTTTTCAGCTCATACAATATGCAAATTAGCCCGTGAACACACCCATACACATAATAGGGCAATATGGTCCAAGTCGCTGATGCTCCTTAAAATCATGAACTTGTATTAGCTGAGTAAAAATTGTATTTCGCTTCCCAAAAAAGAAACACGATGCTATTTGTTTCTAATACAGTGCCGCCATCAATCACCTAGAAGAGAAACCACCAAAAGTCTAACAGTGTTCTGAACGCAAATCCAAATAACAGCAGAGTTGAATCGTGAGAAGATGCTATACAGTATACATGAATGACCTTAGTATGCACATTACCAAGTCATTGAACGTCTTCGTATGAATTTCTATTTCTGCATTGATGATCTTGTATTTCTCGAATTAGTAAACTATCTACTGTTTATAATAAATATATTACGATATGCAATACAGTATCTTCATAAATCAAAGTAATTATGGCCATAATAAATTAATTACTATATATTCTGATAATAACTGTTATTGTACAGTAAAAAAATATATATATATCATTAGTTTTCTTAAAAAGTACAATATTTCGAGACTATTATGAAGTGTTTTTTGTTTTATTATTATTATATTTAAATATTTGATATTTACATCCCGAAAGGTCTTTTCTAAATAACTTCGAATAAGTTTTTATTAAAAAGAGTTTCCTTTCGGAATTTGCTAAATTATGAAAATTAGAGGAAATTATATTTCCGTGCGCTGTGTTCATGGAATGTGCTTTAACCTAATTCCACTACTACGTGTTATATCAAAGAAAAATGCATAATGAATTCTACTCACCTCTTGAGGTGTCGCAGTAAGAAAGGAATGGCAGTATTGAAGACTGAAGTGACCACGGGGTTCTCGAGCAAGGAACGAAAACTGGCAATGCTGAGGATCACATGTTGCGTAGGAAATACGGCGTAAGGCGTGAGCCATATGTACACTCTGCAAAAGAGAATTAGATGTCTAATGAATATCAGCTGCTATGTCATAATAAAAATGTAGCGCTTCTGAAAATTCAATTTTCAGGAATTAAAATCTGTGATCAGTTTTAAAGGAGACAAGAGCGCTTGTGAATGTAAAACAGAATGAAAGGAGAAAATCATAAGCATTATCAGGCGTGATATTTTTTTTTTATCTGAAAAAATAATCAAGGGTTACAGGAGTAATATCATAATGAATTTGAAAAGTGGTTCCAAAACTTTCCATATCACATCTATGTGAGATGCAAAATCATTCTAAACTAATGGACTAACCCACTGTTTCTGAATGAACGTAATAAAGAGAACCTTCATAAATCCTGTTCATTCAGTCTTTTACTATCTCCATAACGACCTCGGTTACAAAACAGACAATCACCTTTCAATGGCAACTGTTCCCTGGTGATTCGGAATTAGACTTTCATGCCGACAATTACGCGTTGACTTCTGTCTACAGCGAGGAAGGAAAGTCTCCAGAGTAAATTATCAAGTCACCACCCCCGCAATGAGAACGTTAGAGGGATCTAACAATTTACCATCCCCTCTGTAGACATTAAATGGCTGAATTCAGTAGACACTGAGTCATAGTGAATCACAATGGAAGGCGGGTACATACATATGACATCATCACAGAGAACAGCAAGGACACACGCGGGGAAAAATTCACGAAGCGTTTAATTGCCATTACGGGATCAATAACTCCAGCTAATTGTAGCAATTATATAAACAGCTGGATGGTAGGATGGAGTACCTACAATGGTATCCTTTCTGGACACTTAATATCGTATCCTCAGGGGAACCACACACATATATAAAATTGCCTTAACGATGCATATACATCTGTATCCTGTTATCATTACCCTCAGGAAAGAAAAACACGACGGGACTCACAGCTGTTAGGAACAAAAATTTATGGTTTCGGATCTTCGATTTCATGACATGCGATGGAAACAAGACAAGAGCAGAAGATTTATACAACGTCCTGACCATATATATCTTCACTTGGATATTAAACCGTCTTTGAACACTTTAACAGAATGTTTACAGAGTAGATTGCCCTTTGCCTTGATCCAGAAAACTTCCAGATGTCTCTGGTTTAATTAACTGAAATTAGCATCTCATTTCATTCTCATTTCTGTTATTGATCGTGTTTCTGGCACATCTGAAATTCTTAAATGTAAGCGTATTCTTTCTAGAATAAGCAATAAGTTTTGAGTTCTATGAGTTTTGGCTCTTACAGAATATATTAATAGTAATTTACTAAAATTAGTAAAATCAAAGATATGCCGATTTTTCTCTCAACATTTTAAAGTTAAATTATCTTAATTATCAATTAGCAACTACCACTCTCTAACTTTCTACTTCTAGCGGTTCCTTTTTTTTTCAGCCAACTAAAACTCACTACCCTTCCCTTCCCAGAATAACCTTCGAAAACTCCTGGAAGATAGTGACCTACTGGTTGAGAAACACTATTCTATTATTTGAACTTTGTTAGGTTTTCATAGGGTTGAAAAAATAAATAAATCAAACTGTCTATGCAGTGAGGGATGTCTAATCCTGCCAATAAAATCACTAGAGCCAGACATTGAACATAAAGGTCTTAGCAGGAAGCTTGGAGTACAAGTGTATTTCATGAAAATTCATTACGTACCGAACCACTTATTATTACATAACACAATAAGATCGGAGGATAAAAATTTCTCATCCGTACTAATAAGAGAGTTCGTAATCTTATAAGGTAATTGGTCGTGTACACCTGATTTCGTCGAGTTTGACTCAATTGTACACGACGTATTAATTCAGTTTACTTAGTTACATCCGTTGTTGGTCCGAAGTTTGAAGAAACTTTCTGCCAACCGGAAAGAAGACTGATACTGAGAGAGCCACCTGGTTTAAATACATGGTCAATTGGAGTAATGACAGAAATAAACAAATTAGGTATTAGGTATAGTGTGTCTCTAATTGCGTGAATTCTTCGGTCAGTTTGCTGTTTGGTGGACGAAAAATCAGAGTTTCAGAGAGAGGGGAAAAAAATCATACAACCCTTGCTATGGGAGTTTAATGGCGCATAAGCTACTATGGCTATAATGCCACAATCCTTGCCTGAGACGGATTAACTCAGCCACGCTGTGAAAAGCCCCCATAAAAATTCCTCTCGTCGTTGACAGGATTCGAAACAGAGACATGGGATGAGACCCATGTCTCTGTTCAACCCGGCATGAGAGAACAATGAGTATAACCACTGTGCTACCGTGAGGACTAGAATAATAATAAAAAATAAATAAAATATAAAATAAAAAAACCCAGCAAGTTTGAGAATAATAGCTGACAAAACTTTTTTTAATAGGGTACAGGACATAATGGGATTTAATTTATAAAATGTATTCTAATTTTAATACGTCTCTGACCACTGGTCAAGGACATGTTAAAATTGTTTGTTGTTAAAATGCGATATATCAAATGACATGTATTAAATGTTTACTAATTTTTTGTTTTCAATGACAGAAGTGAGGAAATGTAGTTGGGCCGTTTCCAAATCATTCTTTATACGCGACAGAGCATAAGAAACATTTCTCGCGCTGAGACTGATTCGATATCCTGCTTGATATGATTAGGAATATCACAAAAAGCAATCAGGAAGATTCATGATCCAACGTAACATAATATCTAACGAAACGGTGAGGGATATCATCGTCATAGCACCAGAGCTCTTTGCTCTGAAAGGCCCCAAAAGAAAAGAGATAAATGATTTTGCGAGTGAATAAAGAAATATTGCACCAGGGCCCAAACTCGTAATGATACGCGACTGAGCGAAACTGTCACTGATTTCATGTCCATCGGTTATTATTTTCATGAAATGAAGCTGAAGAGTTACAAATGGTATTTTCAAATGTTAATGCTGCATGTTTGATGCTTCTCTTACCGTGTGTAACTTTTCGTGGAAATACATGGATTTTTTATAGACCATGATTCTTGGTTAGTTTTTCGTTTGCAATGCTGAAAGCAAATTTATTTTTACTATATTTGTAACACAAATATAGTAAAAATAAATGTTTATATTATGGGACGACGACACACGATCAGAAGAGTTCACAAGACAGAGAGAAACAAGGAAATAGCACTGTATTTAATAGTCACGGAGGCTTGAACCACGAATACGGACAGCACCTGTACTTATGTACCTTCGTATTCATCGGGCAATTCAAACTCTAGGTTTCTATAGCAAAGTGAATCGCCAGCATTTTGATGGATCAACTTCTCTCGTAAGTACGTTTCTATAATGGCCACTGTTTTGTGAGAATATCAGTAACTACTCGTATTAAGCCTAAAGATATACACTCCCGGCTAAAAGTTTGGAATCACGTTTCACTTTTCTTAATTTTCAAAGTTTTTATTAAAATAGGACCAACTTGTTTACCAATGTTTATTAAAATGTTTTCTGTTATGTTTAAAAATCAAAAAACTTAAATAATATTTAAGAAATATTTATGAAATTTCTACAATATTTGAGAATATTCCAGAAAGGTGTGTAGAAGACTCATGAATGTGGCAGAACATTATAGAAGATTCCTGAACGCGGCAGAACGTTTAGATGTTTCTAGAATATTAAATAAAAGACAATAAATTTTCTGTTTATACTCCGGTACGACCACAAGACAGAGAGAATACAAGAAACTGTACTGTATTCAGTAGTCAAGGGCTTGAACGCTGGTCACTCAAGGCAAGTGTACTTATGGACCCTCGCAACTGACCACTCGGCTACAAGTGAGAGCATTGTTTCAATTATAGAAGACTGTAGATCGGTGTTTCGCAACGTGGGTCCCACGCCCCACATGGGGGAAATTTGATTGTTCAGGGGGGCAATTCAAAAATTGATCGTCTAGAGTTTAAAACAACCGCCTACTATGACTTAACTTGTACAAAAGAAGAATTGTTGGTAAAGTCTCTGTCTATTGCTCATACTGCAACTGTCAATCGTACTCTTGAGGCTAGTTATGAAATTTCTTTACTCATTGCTAAATCTGGGAAAAATCATACTATAGGAGAGAATTTAATCAAACCATCAATATCAGCATTTCTTAAAACAGTTCTGGAAAAAGATGACAAAGACGTGAAAGCTATGCCACTCAATAACAATACTGTTAGCGGAAGAATAGATGAAATGAGTGAAGATATTGAAATACAACTTGTTGGAAAGCTGAAAACAAGAAAATTTTCAGTGCAAATGGATGACTCAACTTTGAGAGACACTGAAGCCGTACTGATAACTTATGTAAGATATATTGATAAAGGTAATTTTTCTGAAGAAATGTTATTCTGTAAATCATTAGAGAGCACCATTACCTCCAAAGATATATATAATAAGCTAAAAAATTACCTAGATGACAATAATATATCAATGAAAAATATAACATCTTGCGCTGCAGATGGTGCTCCTAATATGATGGGCAAGAAAAATGGCTGCTTAAAATTGATGAAAGATGAGAATCCAGAAATGCTTCTTGTGCATTGTGTTATTCATAGGGAAAACTTGTCTCTTCAAGCTTTTTTGTGAAGAACAAAATGAAGACCATGTGAGATTTTTACTTCACACTGAAGTAAGGTGGCTCTCGAAAGGGAACTGCTTGAAAAGATTTATGGAACTATTTGATACTATTAGTGACTTTTTAAGTGACAAACCTAAAATGAAGCATCTGTTAACAGTCGATGGTAAAGCATTTGTGAGTTATTTAGCCGATATCTTTGAAAAACTAAATATATTAAATAAACAACTTCAAGGAACAAATAAAACTCTCGTCGATGCAAAAGCGAAGACATTTGCTTTCATTAAATTATGTCAAAAATATATTTTTAAAAAAAGTTTGAACAGTTTCGTTGTCTGCAAAAATGTGAAGTGACTGATACCGCTGTATTTGTTATTGTTGATCATCTGAAAATTCTGTCCGATGATTTAAAAGAAAGGTTTTTTGATTTAAAACAAATTGATTTTCCAACCTGGATGATGCAACCAATGTTAGTGGATTTGTCTGATGTATCAATGGAGTACCAAGAAGAATTCTCAGAAATGCAAAATGATGAGCCAGTTAAAACTTTATTCAATATAAAAGAAGCGATGGCATGGCTTTGTGATAAAACAGAAATTAAATACCCAAATTCAACACATAGAACTAAATATCCCAATCATTTACCAATATATACAGATGGATCAAAAGCAGAGAACCATGTAGGAGCATCGGCAGTATTCCCAGACACTACACTGGCACGCCAACTTCCAAAAGAATGCAGCGTCTACACTGCAGAATTAGTAGCAGTTCAGATAGCCCTGGAGTACTTCAGAACCACATATCATTTGAGAACAGTAATATACTCTGATTCATTAAGTGCAATACAAGCCATTCAAACCACGACCAATACAACCCATCCAGTTCTAGTGCAAATTAAACAGATATTAACGGATTTAACAAAAGAAAAACAAGAAATACTTTTCTGCTGGATACCAGGACACAAAGGGATAAAAGGAAACGAAGAAGCTGATAGATTTGCAAAATCAACAACTAACCTTCAGAAACAACCTTTCCCAGTTCCGTATCAGGATTATAAACCAATCATTCAAAACCGCTCTCTGACACAATGGCAAGAACTCTGGCAAAAACAAACTTCAAATAAATTATATAAAATAAAACCAAAAGTTGAACATTGGAAAACAAGCACAAGAAAATCAAGGAGAGAGGAAGTTGTTCTGACTAGACTACGAATTGGACATACACACCTCACACATGGCTATTTACTACGTGCAGAAGAACCTCCAAGATGCCAAACATGCAATACTACCCAAACAATCAGACATATACTCATAGAATGCCCAACCTATGAAAATGATCGACGAAAGATTTTCTCATCATTATATAAAAGAAATCAAGACATCACCCTCAGAGATATCCTAGGTGACGAGGGACGGGTATCAGACATTTTCAGATTCATGCAGACAATCAACATCTACTATAAATAATGATAGAGTATATAATCACAGAAAATATTTAACTGCAGTTAATACGACAAGATATAGAGAATCAATATACATACAAAGACATAATATAACAAATGAACTGGCGCATTATGATCTCCGTTGTCAATGTGCCAATAAACAACAAAACAACCAACCAAACAACCAACCCAAATTCAACCAACTTTGCAAGAGAGCTATTGTTACCGTTTCCATCTTCATATTTAGCTGAATGTGGATTTAGTGCCATAAATGATTTGTTACTAAAGAAAAGAAATCGACTGGATATCACAATGTCTATTATATGTTTTGAAAATTTACTTACTATTTTTTTCTTAATAATTTCCTAATGATTTCTTCCTAAAACCTAAGTCTCGTGTCCTGAACAAGTTGTAATTAGGCTTCATTTAGGGAATAATTCAATTTTTGAATATAAAAAATATGTATATCGGTGTTTCCCAACGTTACATAGGGGGCATCAGAATTTTAGAAAGACTTAGGTGGGGCATGGTAAAAAAAAGGTTGGGAAACACCGCTGTAGATGATTCTGGAGTGTTTTGCAACAATATAAGAAGTAAGAGCTGTAACTTATAAAATCGAACAACTGTCATTCAGAAAGAGTGTTTAGTGTCAATTTTGTGTTTTTCGTGATAAACGTGGCAAGAAAAAGATGGGAGAAAAAGATGCCATTATAACTCTGTATAAAGAAAGTTATTCCATGAGAAGTATTGTCAAAAAGCCAAGTATTTCACTTAAACTAGTACAAACTACCATTCGACGATTCAAGGAGACTGGCAGTTTAAAGGACAAACCACGATCAAGTCGACCGCGCGCAGCAAGAGAAGCGCAAGATAAGACCATAACACTGATTTCTATATGCAATCCACAACTTACAGTACTGCACCAGAATTCCGAGCTGAATTCAATAGGAACAGAGAAACTCCAGTGTCTACATCCACTGCAAAACTTGTCTTAAACAAGCAGTATCGTCGTGTAGCAGTCAGAAAGTCCTTATTAAAACAGAAAAATTGAAAGAAACTGTTGGCTTAGACCTAAGAGCCATCAACATTGAACAGTTAAAGAGTGGAAAAACAAACTACAGTCAAGCACAGTGCTGTTTCCATTGATCTGGGGTTGCTTTTTTTTCTTTTTTTTTTTTGCAGTGGTGAAATTCTCAGAATTGTAGGAATTTTATGAAAAGAAGACTATAAAAGCATTCTTAAACATAACGTAATATCCTCTGGAGATTTTGCGGAAGAAATTTCATATTGCGACAAGACAATGACCCGAACCAGAGCTCTAAGCCGTGCAGGGACTTTCTAGCAACTAAACAACAGGACGAACTACTGCAAATTATGGTGTGGCCATCGCAATCGCCTGACTTAAACCCAATAGAGCTTTTATGGGAAACATTGCAGATCGCTTGGAATAATGTTAGTCAAGACGCTATTATAAAATTAATACACAGAATGCCACGTCTGTGTAAGGAAGTGGTAAAATCTCATGGAGGATATTTTAATGAAAAATCAGTATGCGTGTTAATAGTCATCATTTCAATATTTTTTTGCTGTAAATTTTTTGATGCTTAATAAAATACCTTAAAATACTTTGTAGTGTGTTTTTTTTTTTAAATTAAACCTTACATTGTTATAGCTAATTTCAAAAAATTAACGAAAACTATTGTCAGCTGTGATTCCAAACTTCGAGGCGGGAATGTATTTGCACTGTATTGCCAAAAATAACAGAACACCTGCATATTTCAAATAATATTTAATAACTTGTCGGCTCACGTGCGTTGGCCTAGCCGAAGCTTCCAGTTCATCTCAAAATATTCAGTAGTGATATAATCGAAATTATGGACAGGACAGTGAAACTTTTGCTCTCCCGTTTTTAAATTAAATCACCACTAGTTGTCCCTGCAAAATGGGGACTAGCTATATAGAGCATACCTGGAGTCTGAAACAGCAGACGAGCTCCAAAACGTTTACTAAAATACTTATAACAAAAGAAAAACGAGGGGCCCAAAACCAACCATGCACCGGCCGCCGAATGCCATTATACAGCCCCGACTACAGGTTGTGCAATATCATATGAGGCGTTGTCATGCTGAAACAGAAATGAGCCCTTCCATATTACTAACACAGTGTGGTAAGAGAAAATTGTTGAGAATCAACGTATCGCATGACATTCATTGTTCTAAGAATGATAACGAAGCCCGAACAGGAGGAAAAACCCAGACGTTTGGCAGCACCTCTGCCAAACTTCACAGATAAGATGACACAGTTGGGACTTCGATAAATAACACTCTCCGAACATCTCCCAGACTCAAACGCAATCACCAGTCGGAAAACCGTGTACCGTGATTCGTCGCTCAAAAGTCCAGGGATCAATTAAGCCTGGTTATGCACCAGGGAAGTCAGCACTGCTCATTGTCTATTATGAAGTTTGTTCGTGGTCGCAGTTCTTTCGTAAAATCCTTATGACAGAAGTGCAAAAGAAATACTGATATCAGTTCTTGGCCTTCTTGAATTTATGGGTGAGGGTACTGAATGAGGACTGGCAGATTCTAACTACCACTCTTTTGAGCGTCCTCCGGTGTCTTTCCGTCAATTTTTGAGGTCGACCTGAATGTTTCCCGACTGTGGTAACACTATGAAATTTACATTTGCTGATTACGTCAAGCACCGGCGATCTAGGTTTGCAGTTTTGCTACAATGGCGCAAACATTGAATACTAATATGCTATTTGTATATTGAATACTAATATAGTTTGATCCAGTCGGACGAAACTACCAGCTGAAGACCGATGAAAAGGTTGAAGCCATGACAGAGGGAGAGACCTACAAGCATCGGGGAATATTTTAGGCCCACAAGCTAGAACACAAAGAAATCGCAGGCCGGCCGCTAGTTACACACCGGACCGAACCTATTGGTAACTCTAGGAGGCTTCCGGTTCAGCTGCTGTATAAGATTGCTACCTCTACTCTGCCAGATAGTGACTGGAGGAAGTCCGAGTAATGTGTATGCGGGGGGCATTGTCGAGGTCACGTTACGCCAAGAATCTGAGTATATTCTTACCATGTGTACGCCGTATTCAAAAATTTCATTATTTCATACAGCATGTCCCCCCACCTTTTCTTACTATTGAATACGCCATGAATTGTCAAACTAATAGAATAAGTTTATCTGCGAAAAGATCTAAACCTCCCACACACTTCCTAGTTCATTTCACAAATATATGTGGTCTCAATTCACAAATATATGTGGTCACAAATATATGTAATCTCAACGATATCCATTTCCACTTGCAGTCTGCCAAACCCCATGTACTTTTTTCTGACAGAATCTCAATTATCGGTTGATTCAACTACTGCTCAACTCAGTTGCCCAAATTATTCGCTGTATGATTCCTTTCGCCTCAAAGGTAGTATGCGTGCATATGTCCGTTCAGATATTCACTGTCAGAGACTTGGTAATTTGGAATCTCCTCTTTTCGATCTTCTCTGGCTTAAAATCTCTTTACCTCATTCTGTCAAATTCGTCTGTTGTCTCTACCGTTCTCCCAACTCCACTAATCACTTGGAGCTCTTTGACTTCCTCTCTTTGCAACTTGACTTTCTCCAGTCCAACTTTTCTAACAGTGAGGTAATTTTCCTTAGTGATTTTAATGTTCACAACTCCAGCTGGATTCCGTTTTCTAGTCACACCGACCCAGCTGGTCGAGATGCTGAGGCTTTTGCAATTACTAATGACCTTGCACAGCTTGTTATTTACCTACAAGAATACCGGACAATCCTAACCATATAGTTAACACGCTTGATCTTTTTCTCACAAACAACCCTTCTAAGTACACGGTCGAAGTGAGTAGTCCTTTAGGCACCTCAGATCACAACTTAGTGATTGTCTCTTCTCCAACAGAGCCTTTATCTCATGGCTATTCCCAACCTTGTGTTGTTTGGCATTACAAGAATACAAAATGGGATGACCTGCGAGATGTCTTTTCTTCTTTTCCTTGGTCGGATTACTGTTTCAAAACTTCTGATGTCAACGTTTGCTCAGATCGTGTCAATGAAATTATTCTTGTAGGAATGGAATGGAATCCTTTATCCCACACTCTACTTTAAAATCTCGTCCTTTATCTAAACCTTGGTTTTCCAATAAATGTGCTTACTGTTCAAGAGAATAATGTTGCTTATCGTAATTTGCTTGTTTCCAATTCTTCAGTTTCATTTTCTGCCTACATCAACGCTCGCAACAATGTAAAGTGGTTATTAATCAATCTAAACTAGATTTTGAACAGGCTAAGAGTAGAAAACTTGCTTCTTGCCCTAATGGTAGCCGGGCATTCTGGTCTCTTGCCAAAGCTATTGGCCACAACTTTTGTCCATCTCTGCTCCCACCTCTGTCAAAACCAGATGGTTCTGTTGTCACTTCAGCCAAGGATAAAGTTGACCTGCTAGCATCCCATTTTTCTTCCAACTCATGTATGAATGAGTTGGAACCTTCCCTATCGTCCCCCTGCCTTTTGTCTCCCCACACAAACCTATCATCTTACACAGCGATTAGCTCTACATCAAACCCTTCAGCTTAAAACTCCAAACAGTGCTCCTAAAGCAATACCTCAAATTCGCAATAAAACATCCTCGCGACTATTTATTTTTCTAATTTTCATTTTATTTATTTAGATCCTAGCCACTGAAATCCCAGGAAGGTGGCAGGACCTGCCAGAGTACTGATTCAATCACTGGTAACACCCGGCCGGCCTCCCCGTGGCTGGTATTGGAACGTCGGACCCCACTAGGAGCCCGGCGGCTAACAAGCCGGATGAACAATGGACACAACATAGAGTACTACATAGTACATATCCCACACACTTTTAAAACTCTGGCTGGATCGATACAGAAAACATACGCGGATGGGAGAAATCCCAGGAACCGTTAGACTCTCAATATACCAAAAGGAGGGAGGGAGACTGACTTAACTCATTGAACAAGAGAAGAAGACGATTAAGAACCTGCGGGGTTACTTCCAGGAAAACCCAGCGCCAATCTACTAAGCCATAAGAAAGATAGGCAAACCGCACCCAACACTCATCCTCCACAAGGGAATCACACTCACACAGACAGAAGAAACAAAGATATTAAGATTGGCGAATAAGACACTCCATGACAGACACTACAATGACCTCCATCAAGACCAGGTAGATAAGATGGCTTCCAACGTTCGGCTCACGAACCGAAGGCCAGCTCTTCCCCGAGACCAAAAATTCATGCTCGCCATCCAAGACCAGGTAATCAAACTGGGAACTAAAAGAAATTACATCGCCGAAGACCGTCGACGATACCATCTAGCCCCAAAAACAATCCAGCACATCGCCGCAGGATCCAGCGTGATCACCCAGACAGAGTACGCTCGCAGACAAGACCAGGTAGCCAGGATAATACATCAGAAGCTAGCGCAAAAATACCAGCTGATCAAAGAAAGTGTATCGTATTACAAGAACCGTATTAGAGACCTCTACTTACAGACTATACTGAGACCGTTCCATCATAACGGGCAAGACGATCCCGTATAACAGATCAGACATAACCCTCGTCAACAAGAAGGAAATAGCTATCTACGTGATCGACGTAGCGGGACCCAACACTGGCAACCTCCACAAAACATACGAGGAAAAGATCTGGAAGAACTGAGACCTAAGACCGGAAATCAAAGATATGTGGCATATGGAACGAGTAATGACCATCCCGATCGTCGTGCCAACAACCGGAATGGTTCCAAAGAGCATAGAAGCAATAGACCTCTCAGAAAACACTTACATGGAACTCTAGAATGCCAGGATCCTGAACACCTGTAGGATAGTAACAGACTTCCTCGACCAATAGTAACAATAAGAATAGTAGTAACCGGACACAACCAACCACCCCATGCACTTGGTACCAGTACGGGAGAATCCCATAAAAAAGGAGAAAATGTTGTTTTTTTTGTTTTTTTTTTAATAATAATAAAGACAGCCGGAAACTTACAGTGGAAATATCTTGGTTAAGTTAAATTTTCTTTAAAACGCTATTCATTGTACTGGCATTGACAGTAAGGTACAATTATTAGGTCTATCCGCGCGTTAGCTGAAACCCAGTGGGTAGCGTAGACAGCATAATACACCGCTGACTGCCACTCAATTGGATGTGTTTGGATTTGATTTAACCTCGACGACTGGAAGAATTTCTAAATTCTTCACACAACCAGCACAACACGCAAATCAGCGCGAACACATATTTTGCTCGCATGCCGGCAACGTTTAATTAGTGGCCCGAATATCGGTATGGTATTCAGGTCAATTACCCACTCGTAATATTGTTATTATTAGTTCCAAAAACTGCAAATATGGTAAAGTGATAAACTCAGTGGCTGAGATTTCCCTTCCTCGTGGGAAAGCACACTTAAAACGCTTTAACTCTACTGGAACAACCTAATACGAAACACAGTATGACGTCTCCATTATCCCTCACCCTTCGAATACCACATCATCAGTTATAAAGCAAACATACAAAGAGATGTTGTAATCTGTATCTCCTAATGTGCCCTCGCAGTTATGCGTGGGTGTATATCTCTTACCTCATCCCTTGACATCGCATTACCCCCTAAGGAGTTAATCCATAACCCTGTATCCAGAAACTGCATTTGTTTTGACGAAAGTACCTAGGTCATTCCTCTTCCCCCCCCCTCCACTTCCAGGAGCCTATTTGACCACCAAACTCTTTCACCTTCATCCCCTGAAGCTAGCAGCACCACCCCGTGAATGCATAATAACAATCATTATATCACCATTACCACCCGACCCAGTGGGTCAGAGCAGCGGTGAATGGCTCCGTGCTAAAGAGTTACTTATCACTCATTCGTATTCTCTGTCACGAGCTTTCTCCTTTCGTCTTCGGACATCCCATCTATCTCCCTAGGCACTACTATTAACAAAGTCTCATTCACCCCCCCCCCCACCACAACCTCCCATTTCATTCCAAAAGAAGATTTAAAGCCTGTATTCGTGGATTGCCCATTCCAGTGACATTCCACTGGCAATACTCATGAAATTTGCTCCTTTGTATCTACACTTCGACCTCAGTGTTTTCTTTTTATCCTAAGTTAACAGCATGTAGATATTCTTCAAACATCAAGGGTCGCTCACTCTAACAGCATCCAAAATAATTTGCATACTGTAATTTACCTGTTTTACAATTCACATCGTGCCAGTTTCGCTCGCGCACAATATTATAACTGAGTTTGTGTATATACTCATTCGCAGAAACAGGGCTAGGATTTAGAACTAGGAGGGAGGATACTCCTTTATTTTTAAAGGGATGCTCTGATAAGAGAGAAAAACAAACAAGGCGTAACTTCGGGAAGTTGAATGCTACAAAACTAATTTTTGGTTAGACATTATAATATTTCGAAAAATGAAACTATTTTTTTAAAAAAATCGAAAAAATATATAAACAAAGTACGTAAAATGAAATATTTCACAGACTTAAAAAAAAAACAGAAACTCAGATTCAAAAGAAAAACTGAAACTTTTACAATAAAAACAATCAGGACAGCTTGAAGCCTATGGAATAGTTTTCAAATCGATTTTAGTAGTGTGACGTTTTTATGGATGCAAGGAAAACTAAAACTGTCCTGGCATTCGTGACATTCTTCAAATATCGGGCGACGTTTGATATTTGAAGAATATCTACGTGCTATTAACCACGATGAAAAGAACACTGAGGTCGATGAATAGATACAAATGACAGACTACAGACACCGTGAGGGTCTCTGTAGAAAACTTGACTGACATAAAGATATATTGCAGGCAACACTCGTCGATGTGGCTGAAAGCAAAGCTGTGTGCCAAACGACGTTTGAAAATTATCAGTCAAGGCGTCCGAATGAAAATTTTAGAAATGTTTTTGTAACTTAATGCTATAGAACAGGGGTGTCAAACTCAAGTGTTCAGGCAGCACCAACGGTTCTCAGAAGATCGTGGGGCCAGACCAGTGCACACTGCAAACTGACCACATAGCTGACGTAGTGTGTTTGTTAGGCAGTTCCTGTGGTTTCCCTCAAATCCGCTTTAAGTACTCTGTGATGTTGCACAACTTTCCAAATCCAATCGGTTAGTTAGTGTGGGTTATGTGAGTAGTGTGTTGTTCGACTGGTCACTTAGTTACCGGGAGGCACAATCAGGGGCGTATTCAGGGGTGGGCAGAGGGGGCATATACCCTTTCTTAACCAAAAATTTTAAATTAAAGAAAAAGAATGCAGGAGGCGTTCTAAAAAACTCAAAAGCCTGGTCGCCATGCCCCCCACCTTACGATGATACCTGAATACGCCACTGGGCACAACCACCAAGAAGAAACCTCCCAGTATCCGTCCACGGCGTAGAGAGCCAGACCACAGACAGTAGAAAGAGTAAAGGGAGCCAGCTGAAAGGAGCATTTTAAAATGAAGGCCGGGAAGGCATAGGATGGAAGCAGAGCGGAAGGCATCCACCAAGACAAAAATAGAGGGGAAAATGCTTAGTGCAGGATGAGGATGTCCCTAGAGAAGAGCGTGGGGTGAAAGAAAGAAAGAGAAAGCGCAAAAGCGTGAGTAAACGTTCTGCCTGCTGCAAGGAATCTGGGAAGCGAGGTTGAGAAATTAGTTGAACTTGGCTATGGAAAAGCTGATTCACTCGTACTGGAGACTTTTCATATGGAATGATCAGGGTGGTGCAGAGCAGGGATTGACCATTAGAAGGGCCGTCAAATCCCACAAGGGTATTCAGCTGGAAGAAGTGAGTATGATGGTGCTTTCAAATCATTTTCGTCATTTCCAAGAGGAGGATGTCCAATTGGGTGGTCATTCAGTTGCGGCTGGTGCTGAGAGAAGAGCAGATGCGATGCGAGGCGAGGCAGAGTGGTCTAAGGAACGTCTGGTCTGGATGTCTGATTTGCCGGATCAGACATGGAGATGTGATACCAGCCCCTCTGAAAGACTGCAGAGGCATACCTGCTAAAAGCTAGAAACGCTTATTTGATTAAGCAGTTTGCTTTCCGGACTGAGTGTAGTTAAATTTAGATCCAGTAAGAGTTGGTTATGTAGGTACAGGTAGATGTTACAGAGTGCATTATGTGGTGCCACTACTCCAGTTCTCAGCATACACAATGGGTATCATTTATAGGCCTAAAGTCCTAGTCTCTTTATTAATGACCCATGTCCTGTCAGAAGAAAGGTAGCATGTATATTAGGGAAGAACCAATCAAGTCGTTGTTAGTTGAGGTAGGAGAAGCTAGGTAGAAATAGCTGGTAGTTCTGCCTTTTGTGGAATCATCCATTGGGATGATTCCACTAAAGGCAGAACTTTAGTGGAATCTTGGCAGGAATTTGTCTGCATACTTGGCAGACAAATTCCTGCCAAGTATGCAGGAGTTCTTGTTTTTAATCTGCATCGACAAAAGTTTTTATCTCGAGGAATTCAGTTTCTTTGTTCTTTCTGATAGCATGGATCAAGCCCAATTCGACTGCTGTTTGTTTCGTTTTTGAGTTTGCAAATGAAATCAATAACTTATCTCCTACCAATTTCTTAAACAGACAAGCCACCGTAAAACTAGTTATTTCAACAGAAGGGACAAGAAATTAGTATACATATCAAAAAGTTCAGGAAAACATTACGAATATAGAGACGCACACACAATTATTCATCCTCCTACCAAAAGATCATTGCGATTATCTTTCATTTAAGATATTTCAGTATGTAAATTCCTGATCAAAGTATTGTATTTTGTTTATGTATGATAGTGCATATTATATACAAAATATTGTGTATAAAGATAAGATCATAATAAGAATATAAAAATATTCATTTACTTATTAAAACATTGTTTAAAAAATTTTCTTCTATTATTTTTAATAATGTGAATGATGCATTTGTAAATGAGTTTGAAGAAGTGTACTTACTGAGAGTGCACTTTTGATGGGATGGATGTGTAGTTTGTGCAGCACGTGCAAGACTTCAAATATCAGGGCCAGGAAATAGTTTCGATTTGAATCTGATCGAAAACTGCTTAAGTGAAACCATCACACAAGATAACATTGCAAGAAACCATCATTCCTGCCTAATTCTACGAACTAAGCAGCAATTACATCAAGGATTACATCAATACACAAGATCCATGCTAGACAGGTGCAAGGCAGTAATTAAAGCTCGTGGTATGCCAACAAAATACTAATGTCTGCTACAGAAGACCAAAGGTATGGTAGATTTTTTCCATCTTATTACAAAATGTTATTTTCAAACACTAGTCACAATTAAAAGGCATTCATATGGACTGCAGTGAATTTCTAAGATTATTTGTAAATAAATATGTCTAAATAGTTTTTATTTTTTAATTTATTTTCGTATCAACAAAATGATAATCGTTTTACATCAGAATACAAAAAAATTGAGGCTGTAGGTGCGATTATTTCGATTGTAATGCTTTCGAGAGAAAATTTACAGCGATGGAATTTATTTGGCCGACACTGTGTCTGCGTGTGAGTGTACATATACAAAATTCCAATTAAGATAATATTCTAGAAATTACAGAGTACGAAATTAAGTGCCCAGGAAATATTTCAGAAATTATTTTGAAAGATACGTTTTTATAGCGTTATTCTCCCACCCAAATGTTTAAATTAAAGTGGAGCAATTAAGAAAGAAGAACCACTCTTCCTTGTAACGTAGACTGAACTCCAGTTAAGTTAATTCAGTTTAAGACTGTTTTAACAGCATCACACGTTTGTTAAATCTACTTTAACTCACTTCTGAAGTGCAGTTCGTACGTATCACAATGCATTATGTGCCAACGAAAATACAGTACAATGGCTATGGCTGAATGGTGCATAGTGCTGCCATCTCGTGTCCGGATAGGTAGTTTCTAAAATTGTATTAAATAAATATTACTCACCTGACCGTTAGGACTGCAAACCTTGATCCCAGTAAGAGAAATTGCCATGACAACCTGCTTCTTTCTTGTAGTTTCCTGAAACAGGAGAAAGTGTAATTCAGATAACGCTTACTAAAAGACAGAGTGGGTTCTTGAAACAAATGGGAATCATCAGAACTTTTTTTTTTTAATTATATTTCATTTCTCGGCTGACGGGACAAAAATAAATATACCCAAATGTTTAAATTCAAGTGAAGTATTTGGGAAAGAAGAGCAACGCTCTCCCATAACGGAAACTGAACTCCAATTAGTGTCTGTACCATGCTTGGAATGTCGTTTATTTTTCCTTCATTTATAAAAAATATCTATTTAAAGATCCTTATGCTATTAAATTGTGCTATTAAATTTTTACTCGAAAACAGAAAACCTAAACATATTCAGAAAATTTTTCTTTTTTTTATACTTCAGGACGGCCACACAGCATCAGAGGAGTACAAAAATATGAAATTTCGCGGAATTACGTGCGTTTAGAACACAAGGTATTCACTACCCTCCAAAAAGTATCCTCATACATGTAGGTTACACATCGATGGCATTACTATCCACTTCGACAGCCTGTTGTTCCCCCCTTTATTTACTATAACACAGTCCACTTATAGGATGAGCTTTTCGCCAACGAACGATAGACTTCAGTGAAAATGGTCCTCCTTTCCTCCTTCAGAACAGTGATCAGTTAAGCTACAATGTGGGGCCTGCTGGTCTGCCCCTCACCCGATATTCCAGTTCACTCTATCGCTGGTGTTCCACACGCTTCAAACCGAGACCCTGCGCCGGCCAATCCAACTTTTCCACAATCATGTCTATCAACCGTCTTCGAACAGCACTGGGGATATGGTATGAGTCATTATCCTATTGATTCTAACATGGGTCTGTTCCAAAGAACAGCCACATCACATCACAGGCAGCATGGCATTATCAAAATGCTAAGATGGGAGTCGGTGATAATGGTTCCCCGCACAACTACCATTATATTTCCATCTCCTCAACTTCATCGTTGGCAGAATGCATTCCAACTTCAGACATTCCCCAAGACACACCCACCCATCGACTCAGAATAGGATATAGCTAGATTCATCACCTCATAAACCCGATTACTAATCTGCAAACCAATTACGATGTTCACTACACCATACAACAGGAGATCTGATTGCTGTTGGTGATGTTTGATTTATGTGCTGCAGATCTCAGGAAAATTGAGGCTGTGGAGCTAAGTACGTAGTTGGTTCGTACAGAACGAACGTACTTTGTAAGGAATCCGCAGGGAATCCGAGAAAAAAAAAAAAAAAGCGGCTGGCAAGCATATTATGAGATATCTCATAATTTGATGAGAATTTGATGCCAAAATATCATTCGTCAACCATATTGACGTAGTAACTTCTAGGCTGTCAAGCAGCAACTTCTGCATGTTCAAAACCCTTCCATCATTACGTGGTTCCTAGTCCTTTCAATTTATTCAGAAATTCTCTACGATTCTGAAATTTGAGCCTTAACAATTCGTTCTAACATGAAGATAATTTACGCTGGAGAGTAGTGGCTACTGAAGTGGACCAGTGCCAAACTCTATCGAAATCTCAGGATCACTATCACTGGCAGCTGCCTCGTCAATCTACATTAATGAAAGCAAAATCACATTCAAGGACAAAAGCTATTAGGATCTATCTTCCAACCTAACATCTTGGACTCTTTTTCCTGGAGCATCCTACAACGTCGACTTTTATCCTCTACAATAATCGTCAGTCACACGAACAGACTTTATCACTCTGGCAGATTCCTTCCAAACTAAATGCTCAACACCCTCAATAAAACTGATGCTGACAAGCACAATTTTGTAAAGGAGAAAAATATACGAAGCACATTCTATCTTTGAGGTGTGGACAGTAAGTTTCCCCCTCACCCTCGGAAACTCGTGACTTTTGTCCAGAAAAACAGGCAATCTAGAAACGCAATTTATGTTAAAACAACACACATGGGCTTATAACTTCGGTCTTGGGTGGCCTTAATATGAGTTTTTATTTCTTCAAAAGGATTTACCATTATTCCCAAGTGGGCCAGTTCAAAGAAACATCTCAACTTGCAAAGGGCATGCAAAGTCGAACATCAGCTCCCAAATTTATTTGTACAGTACTTACTGTATTGATAATGTGACCCCTTCCGCATATTCAACCTTACAGATCCTCATATCACCAACCTTGGGATTGCCTGTATCCTTTGGCTTTGAATAGTGAAGCGTATGGAACCAGCATCTGCTGCTACTGCTGCCTGTCAGCCACTTTTTATGCTTCCTGTGTATGCCTCGTATCACCATCTAATACTCCTCCCCTCCAAGGGGTTGTAAATAGTTGTCCATGTCCACCGATGGTTTTCTTGTGTATAATCAATTGTAATTAGCCTCACACGAATAATTATCTTTTATTCACAAAATTCTTATTCGTTATTCATATTATATTAACTTATTTTCCTATTGTTATTTTGTCCTATTGATATATTGTCATATTATGCGTGACCTGTCTATACATATTATGTAAACATTATTAGTAGTGGCAAAATTATGCGAGGAAGTAACTTATACAGCAGCAAACAACAACAAAAAATTACTCACTTCATTTGTCCAGCCTATCTAATAATAATATAATTTGTCGACTCCATCTTAAAACTTATTCAACCCATAAAATAGCTTTAACAAATTCTAAAAATGAAACAGTTCTAGTAAGAAACTATCCCTTCTCCACCATGTACTTAATAAATGAATAAACAAATAAAATATTTGTTCATTTATTTATTAATAAATGAATAAATGTGAACACCGGCACGAAACAATGAAAGCACAGTTGTGATGTTAACAAAATACTTGACAAATTGTTGTTTCAGATTCACGTTAGATGGCGCCACAATATAACGACAGAATAGTACATAAAATACAATATTTCGTTATTAGTTTATTTATTTTTATCAATTTATTTTTATTTATTGGCTTGGGTCTGTTGTTACCACGCGTTTACTCGCTGTTTAACAATAGGACTCTTGACGCGCTTCTGCTCCAGTGAGAAGAAGAGGTTCCGGAGTATTAAAATCTCGACTGAATGTTTTTGGAATTACCCAAGTTGGACTAGGTTAGGTTCTTTTGGGTTAGTGCCAAGGCTACTCAGGCCATAAAGAGGCGCCCACGTAAAAGACAAACATTTGTGTAGTATATTATTCAGCCTGGATTATTATGGATAATCACGATAACAATGCGAACAAAAAAAATAGAAAAATTCGCATGGTTTTTAAGTCCATTTGTGATAGAATCATATTAAGTCCATCTTAAGTCCATTTGTGTTAGAATGTAATTCAAGCATTTAAAGGAAACGTCAACTCATGTTTGAGGGGTTACCTGGAATTATAATTCGACATTAAGCATTACACTTCTTTTTCTATCAAACTTCAGACATTATTTTATCTTTTTAATTAATTTACTTCGTTCTAAGATGTAGAAGATTGTCTGTCTCTTCAAAGGGTCTTCGCGGTAGCACAGTGGTTATAATAACCATCCTTCCCAACACCGTGTGGAAAACAGATTGCGTTCGAATCCGATCATTGACGCCAGGAACTTTTACGGGCATTTTTCATTCCGTCGCTGAATTTAGTCGATCTCAGGTGTGGATAGCAAGTTTCCTCTCATCTCTGGAAACTCGTGATTTTTGTCCAGAAAAACAGACAATCGGCAAACGCAATTTATGGATATAATACACACGGGCTTATAAGTTCGGTCTTGGGTGGCCTTAATATGAGTTTTTATCTCTTCAAAGGGATTTACCATTATTCCCAAGTGGGCCAGTTCAAATAAATATCTCTCAACTTGCAAAGGGTATACATTATTTATTTTCGATTCGAACACCAGCTCCCAATTTCTATGTACTTACTGTATTGACAATGTTTCATAAGTTTCCATCGACTTTTACAAGATCTCTGTCTGCCCTTTCTTCCAATATATTTCTAGTATTTCTTCCAAAAACTTAAAAAGTGGCATTTTTACACTATCCTTTCACGTTCATCAATGAATTATCTCAGACTTTTATACTATTTTAGAAACTGGTTTTCCATCCTGTAAAACAGGATCATAGAATACAAGTAATTTCAGACACGATATACTGATGTCTTATGGCCTTAGCCACTTCAGAACTCCTTCTAAATCTGTAATAAAACTGAAGTAGTTACACCTCTTCAGGTGCAACCACTACATGGTGGTTACTTGAAACAAGTAGCGCACTTAGAAAGATTTGCTGCTAATTTTTAATTACGTACTGCAGTCACTAGTTTAAAATTTTTATTTCCTAGATATGTCGAGAACATGCAGTGAAGATACCTTTATATATTCAAAGATGTTGATGGTAGTGGTGATTGTTGTTGCTATTTGACTCTATGCTCCAAGGCAAGCAACAACCAAGGCCGTGTATGCCATCTGCAAACTGTATTATCTTCTGGATAAAACCCAAAGTTTCCAAGAGAAAAAAGCCCATCAAAATACCTGGAATCATTGATGAGATTCGAACCCAGACCTTTTTCATCCCGGTTTAAGAGAATATGATTTTCCACTGTGCTTAACTGCGAGAACAAGGTTGGCAGATGTCTGGTTGTCAATAGTTGTCAGTCGCGGTTGACGGGCTGATCTGCATGTGGTTTTTCAGTCCACGAAATATGCCTGTGAACACACACTTGTACACATATAATACACAACAAACCCCGTCGATGACGTGAGGAATTTTTATGGGTCTTTTTCACAAAGTGGCTGAGTTAGTCGGTTTCAGGCGAAGGTAGCATCATGGTTTTCTCTCCCGGAAACTCGGGTTTTTCGTCCAGCAAACAGAAAATCGACCTCGGAACACACGCAATTTACAGACAATATACATGAAGCAACAGGGCCTAAGTCGCCGATGCTCCTAAAATCCTACTACAACAACAACACAACAAACCCTATGAAGTAGATTACCAGAATAGCACTCGATGACGTAAGTAGCTGATGTGACAAAAATTCCAAAGAATAAGAAGCTATCTTGAAATGAATGTGGCGTGGCATTATCCTTATGGCGTGGCCAGCGCGATCGTTCAGCTCTATAAAGCATTCATTCTTAGGATACTCTTGGAAGACATATTGCTACCTCTCAACTATCTCCATAATGAGCGTAGAAGTATTCTCGTGGAACAGCAGGCCTCTTACCAAGCTTCTTGACAGCCTCATCAACAACACAGTGTTGCTATAAGTTCTGTATCGCACTGAGGGGATCATATCCTGCATTTACCAGCAATTGACATTCAGGCCATAACTTCACTCGTAGCCAGTTTGTTATCGTCCATAATTTGTTCAAGTGCATTCATTATTATTTTACCATCAAATAAATGAATAATATATCAAATTTCTGTTCTTTGACGATCACATAAGGTCAAAATAGTTGACACAAGACAGAGAAAATACAAGAACATCACCGGATTTCGTAGTCACATAGGATTCAACCATATTCAATCAAACGTTTCTGTACACTCGCGTTTGACCATTCGAATAGCCGTATTCGTTTACCAATCTGCAGGGCTCATTAAAGACCATTTACAATCGAGTGCCTGCTACATGCTCCGTCCTGTGATTTTTACATAAGTTTTGGAAACCAGTAGCTGAAATTCACAAGAAATAGCGCATCTCAACTACACTGGTTTCCAAAATTACTTTTAACTTTTTGTCAAAAAAATACTTTGTTGTTGACGGTCTGCTTTCTGTTGATGGTCTGCTTGCCGAGTTGTAGTTTTTCCAGATTTTTCAGCTTGTATAATATGCACAACTGCCCTGAAAATATACGAGGGGGTTTCCGAAAAGTAAGATAACATATTTTTTCTCTCGATGATGTTTAATAATACGAAATTGAAATTACACACCAAGAAATAAGTGAACATGCACTACTTCTCCACAAAGTCTCCAGTTTTATTGATGCACCTGTCCCAACGATAGATCAGTTTATCAATACTAGTACTGAATAAGTCCGTGCCCACCGCAGTAACCAACATCGCACCGCCTGATGAACTTCCTCATTCGTGGTGAAATTCTTTCCTGAAAGATGTTTTTTCAGAGGGCCGAACAAATGGAAGTCTGAAGGCGCTAAGTCTGGGCTGTAGAGGGGAGGCCGCCGTGGTCAGGCGCGCGGGTGCATAAGTACACGTGCCTTGAGTGACCGGGGTTCAAGCCCGTGACTACTGAATACGGTGCTGTTTCTTGTAATCTGTCTATCTTGTGAACTCCTCTGACCGTTTGGTCGTCCCGGAGTATAAACAGAAAATTTATTATTTATTATTATTATGTGACAGAGCTTCCCAACGATTACGGCGCAACCACTCACTAGTGGTGTGGGCAGTGTGTGGAGTTGCGTTGGCGTGCAACAAAATCACGCCGCTTGTCAGGAGTGCTGGTCGTTTGCGTCGAATGTTGGCTTTCAGTTTTTCCGTTATTCCTCCCTTCCATTAATGTTCCTCCGAAGGGAGGAAGGAGGAACATTAATTGTTCCTCCCTTCGTCAAGAAATCCACCAACAGAACGCCTTGGCGATCCCAGAACACTACAGCCATGACTGTTCGGACACTAGGAACAGTTTAGAATTTTTTGCGCACAGGAGATTGTGGATGTTTCCAGGTCATGGAGTCTTGTCTGCTCTCCGGGGTAAAAGTGATGAACCTACGTTTCATCTGCTATGATTATGCGAGCGAGAAAATCCTCTCCTTCGTCACTGTATCGCAACAGGTTCTCCAGACGCATCCACATGCGTTTTGCTTTGTCTCTAACAATTGTCGGGAACCCAACGGCAGCACACCTTTCGAAAGCCAAGAACATCGTGAACAATTTCGTGAACTCACGACTTACTCATATTCACTATTTGTGCAATTCGCCTGTTTTCAAAAACGCACGGTAGCCGCCATTTTGCAACTGGAATCTGCTTTGAGGCAACACTGCACTTTTTGAACGTTATTAACGGGCTATCTGTCCACCGCGTTCCACCTCATTCCCTTTCACCATTATTAAGGGGGAAAAAATGTGTTACCTTACTTTTCGGAAATCCCTCGTACGTATGCACGACAAAGATTCGAGACTTGCATACCAAAAAGAACCCAACATAATAAACCAATGTTTTCCTTGAACATCCGTGATTAACAATAGTTTTCTGTTCCATCCTCGTCAAACACATTTTGCTTCTAGTCCTGGAAGAACAAAATCTACACCAACTTGCGACACAACAGGAAAAAATAAAAAATATTAAAAAATTTCCAACTGATAAGTGCAGTGCTTACAAAAAATTATTCAAATTATTATATTAGGGCCACCCGTAATTTCTTACATATACCCGTTTTTATGTGATGTCTGTAAATTGAGTGTGTTCTCTGGTCGATTTGCCTGTTTTTCTGGACCAAAAAAAAAAAGTGTCTGATGTAGTGCTTATAGAGATAAAAACTAATTCAAACGCGAATTTTCTGTCCTAAATAAATTATATTATTCTGTTTTAACCAGAAATCAAGTTGTCAACCGTTGAGGTTAATGCCTTGCCAAATTTCCAGTGGAAATTAAAAACATAACCCTTCCCTTTGTCCACTTGGACACGCAAAATCGCAATGACCAAGACCTTTAGTCAGCGACACGCGTATATCTACTGCAAACAAAATAAATTTAAAGGTAAGAAAATAACTGCACTAAAACATGAACAGTGAAAGATCCTCCAAGCATTAAAATCGCAGATCGTTTACGCCACACACCACGTAGTCAGACATGCTAAAGTGAGCAATGACCCCAAAGGAAGTGAAATATAAGCAGGACGCTCAAGTATGGGGAGAGTACAGAGGGGAAGATCAACGAGAAGGAAAGAAAACGTACCAATTTATGTGGGTCACGGTCACCGGCTTATTTATGGCAAACTGTTTCGTCCTTCGGAAATATTAATGATGCGGACGTTTCGTCTGTCTTACGTGAGTGGCTGAGGTACTTTGAATGAAATGAACTCTCCCCCTTCCCTATTTGGTTAATGAGTTAAGATTTTTCCGAGATCCTGTTTGAATAAAAGCTGGAAAAAGGAAAGGTAACATCTTTCGATCTACCGCGGGGTTACAGAACGATCTGGCGTGTGCATCTTTCATGTATAGGATTTAATGAAATGAGTGGTACAAAATTCTGCCAACCAGTATCTCAAAATCCAATGCCTCCAGCAATAATTTCGGGTTTTCATGAACTCGATATTTATAAAAGGCAAGAAATAATCGATACAACATTGAACATAACGAAACACAGAACATTGAAGGCAACGATTTATATTAATTTGAAAGAAATACAGAGAGAAAAAATTACTCTTTCTTGTTCATGAGAAGAAAATCATCTTATACATATCTGTTGTAGCTGCTGTAGGATTTAAATCCTATATAAAGCCCATCAGCAGCTTAAACCATATTACACGTATAAATCTGCAAATTAATTTCGTGCGTCGCATAGTCGATTTGTCTGTCTGCTGAAGAAAAACCAGTTTCATTTCCAGAATAAAAACCATGCAACCCTTGACTGAGACCGACTAACTCCTTTTTCTTTTCTTTTTTTCACAACGCCCATAAAAATTCCTTGCTTAATTGATGGGATTCGAACCCAAGCCTGTTCCACCCGTGTGGGGAGGACAGTGCTTATATGCACTGTGCTACAACGAGGGCAATATATACCGGAAAGAGAACTTTTTGTAGAAATGCGCTCTCTATATAAGCTGCATTTCCAAATAGTGAAGCTCTCTATGAGATTTCAAAAGATGCACTCGAAGCCTTCCGGAAGACTGGATCCCTCCCCTCACTTTGTTTTACGATATTTCAACAGTGTGGTATTTTAGGCCTACTTAAAATACATTATATAAAGTTGGATTTTTTTTTCCAGTTCATATTTCGATTAATTAAAGTATTGTAATACTTGTGTGAAAAGAATTTTTATATCCAGGCACTTTGGCAAATGGGGTTGAAATTTAAAATTTTACAAAACGCAATACTTGTTAAGCAACTTTAAAAACTAAAAAAATAATAATAATAATTCATTCTTTACTAAAAGAAATTTCATTCGAGAATATTGTTCGTAAACACGACGATTTATGTACATTTGTTTACATAACATAAAATTAAATTAATAATTTTAAAACAGCAGTGTAGTTTTTTCTTCATTCTTTTTGCGTATCCTCTGAGACGGTCGTTGAGGCTTGTTACTGACATCCTGCCAGGTATGACAGCTTAAGGCTACCCGAACGTCTAAATCACTGATGGAAACTAATATTCAGGTCCTACTTTTGAGTTAAGTGAGCGAATTTGGGTAACGTCCGATCGTTCTACGACAACCAAATCCTCTTCTTGCACCTTTGCTTTTGCTGTGATGAGGATGTTTGTAACCCCGGATATACCGACCCATGTGCACGGGTTGAAACACTGTACCTACTTTATTATTGTTGTTGCTCTTATATTATTTTTACCTGATTGGGGGATTCTACTCCGTGACGGGTACTGCTACCAAGTACACATGGTGGTTGTAATGTCTGGTGTTACTGTCGGTCGAGGAAATCTCTGACTATCCTACAGGTGTTCAGGATTGCGACTTTCTGGAGTTCCTTGTGATCACCCAGACAGAGTGTACTCAGTCTGGGTGATCACCTTGCACCCCGCGGTGATGTGTTGGATCGTTTCTGAGGCCAGGTGACATCGTCGACATGTGTCATCTGACATTCCGGGCTCCTTTGCGATGTATTTTCTATAGTTTCTGGTGTTGATTACCTGGTCTCGGATGGCCAGTATGATTCCTTCAGTCTCAGGAAAAAGCGTCCCGCTTGTGAGCCATGCATTGGAAGCAATGTTATCGATGTGATCTTGATGGAGGTCATTGTAGTGTCTGCCATGGAGTGTCTTCTTTGCCCATCTTTCTATCTTCGTTTCTTTGTAATTATCATCTGGACAGATTTGCTTGGGTTTAAACGTAGTCCAATACAGTCGAGATAATGCTCCAGTTCATTTATTGTGTTATTGGCTTGTTGATTTGTTTGCTTAACTTGTTGTAGATCTTTAGATTTGACAAAGAATTTCAGGTCATCAGCATATGCAATAAAGTTGCCTTTATGGGATGCAAAAAAATGGTTCCAGAGCTGCAGGAAATAAAAATGAGGAGAGAACGCCTCCCTATGGAACTCCCAGCGAAATGGAGTAGTGGGCAATAAAATCGTCATTGCAGATTATGAGGCGTCTTTCCTTCAGAATGTTGCATAAAATCTTCAGGAGATTGCCTTGTATTTTGAATTAAAAAGATAAAATTTGTTCCAGAGTCGTTATCGAGATATTGTCAAAAGCTGCGGATATGTTTAGGAAGATAATATCGAGCTGTTCCTTTATTGTTGAGAGCTTTCTGCATCTGGAAAATGGTCTCAAGGAGATTTGTGACGGTTGATCTTCCAGATAAGACGGAGTGTAGGTGCAGAGGACGATGCCCGAAGCAGTGTTGGGTGATAGCTGAGAGAAGGGTTATGGCTATGGGTCTATAGTCTTTGGCGTTTTTTGGTTTCTTTATTTTGGGAATGGGCCTGACTATGTAGCTGTTCCATATACACGGGAGAGTACCTTTTTGAATGATTTCATTGAAACTCTGATGTAAGTCCTCAATAATGTAAGGACTGCTGATTTTTGCCATGAAAAGAGGGAAGTTATCAGGACCAACAGTTGCTTTATTAGGAAGTTCATTTATGGCTTTCACGCGGTTTTCTTTGGTAATTGTGATTATTGTTAGAGGTATCTTTCTTAGTAAGTTTGAAACGGATTCTTCTTTTTCTGCGATTCGATGAAGGAGGTCAGTTATCCTCTTCCTGTTTTCTTTGGTTGCTAATTGGTTGGGCGCGGGAGGTTGTCCAAATGTCTTTCTGGACCATTCGGTAAAGACCCCGGTAGTCATGAGACCCTTTTTGTCTGTTATCACCAACGATCCTTTTTCCTTGTTTGAGCTTTGATAATACAGCTGCGTAATGTGCTTGTCTTTTCAGCTTTATAAAGTGAGCACTCTTTTTTGTACAGAATGTAGTCATTAGGATGTCCTGTCTTCAGCCAGTTTCTGTAACTTTTTACGAAAGACATATTTTATCTGTGGATTAAACCAGTTTTTGGATTTCCCGGTTATCCTTATGACCCTCGATGCTCCTTCATAGGCAATGTTAGTGAACACGGCCACTCAGTGGGAACCAAGTTCAACCAACGTAAACTGGGGTGGCATTCACATGACACAGAGGAATGTCACTCCTCTCTTCCACCAGGAAATACTAGGTAATAATTATAATAACTGTTATTTTAACAGTCCCCGGGCGTTACCCAAATCCGTATTTTTTTTTCGCTGTGTCTGTAGAAGTGTGTATTCACATGGGCCGATTTGCATTTTGTACGGGCTGAAAACTACGGAATCACTCACGGGGAAAACCCTATTCTCTCCGCCTGAGATTGACTAACTACAGCCTCGATTGAAGAGGACTTTAGAAATTTCTCCAGTCGTCGACAGGAATCGAACTCAGACCTCTCCAAACGAATGACAAGTGGTGATACCACTATACCGTCACCGAGGATAATACAGGTGGTAGAAGACTCATCATCCAGTGCAATACCACCAGTTTCCTTATCGGAAGCTCGAAGCGGACAAACTTATGTTTAGTCTCTGGAGTAAAGTCTCGGTAACCGCTTCCTCTTTCATCATGCAGTGTTAGTGATGTCTTTTGAAATTATGAAGGGCATCCCAGCAAGATCTCATATTCCTAACAACCATTTCTTGCCACATCAGATAAATTTCTGTGCTATGCGGATGATATGAAGTTTTTCCTACAAACAAAGGATCAGAAGCAACAATCTAAGGCGATTCTCAGATTGTTGCATGGTGTTAACCAAATGAAGCAGCTGGAGGTTTACCTTGGAGCAACTGTCCTAAAGCTTAATCCCCTCAAATCAGCCCAACTGTCCATCACAAAAACCAAACCAGTGAATGAAGTTCCGCTGTTCACCAGAATTAAATCTATCAATCACCACCTTTACCTGGGGCATGTATGGGACGATCGCTTCTCTTTATCTTTCTCATCAGGTAGGAATCTTCTTGTGATAATGCCCAGTGTTGAGGTATTCCTTGAGTTTGCCAAATGTTGAGGATCTCGTTGTAGCAACGGATCATTTCAGCCTTAGGGTTAGCATCCAGGTTAACCTCAACGTCATGGATCCTCGTTGGGATATTCCTCCTAATTTGAAAGCACAACCCATGGAAGATGACATACAGATCGAGCGGAGGGGCTCCCGCGATGACCTGAATGGCAGAAGTGGAGACCGTTGTACACACTCGGCAGGTTGCCATTAACATTGAACTCTGGATGGTGCCAAGCTTGTCTCGCATCTTCATATGAGTTACACCTGAAACCTGCCTGAAGAAACATTATTCACTATCTCAGGTGCTATTCTTCATAATAACTTGGACACTACCCCGTGGAAACAAAAAATCCTTACCAGGAACCTGCGTATCTTCGCGCAGCTACTTACTGGGAGAATCTCTTCTCTAAACATCTCAGATGTGGTTACCATTACCCCTCGGCAGGGAAGGAACAACGGTAGTGATCGTCTGCCACTGAGAAGCAGCTTGAGAAGTCTAACGTGCATCGGCCGGATGTTCCTCAGAAACACTCTCAAGATCTTCAGTGCTCTAAAAATTGATACCGAGAGACTCTGTGCAGACAAGACCTACTACAACCTAATCATAAAGAACACATATCGCACTCTACAACTCTAACCGTTTGCTGAGTTCTCTGTACTCAGCAAACGGTTAGAGAGTACTATATGTACTCTATATACAGAGAGCACTCAGTTTATCTGTATTTTCTGTTACAGAGCATTTCACCTCTGTGAAACGGTTTATGTATATACGTAAATGTTACGATGTATATTTACAGATATACATCGCATTTTTGTTTTTATGTATACGTATTTGTTCGGTCGTCTATGTATATTTGTAGCCCTCCTAGCCAGAAGGCAGTATTCGGAGCAAGCCTGTATTATTATATCAGCATGGCTGTATATTTTGCAGCCAGCCGCTAGATTCGGTCCATTGGACGATCGAACTTATTGGTAACTTTTATTCTAGAAGGTATCCGAATCAACTAAAGTCACTCGCTGCGTCTATTCTGCCAGCTAGTGTTTGGAGGGAGTTCGAGAAGTGTATGCGGTGGACACAATCGAGGCTGCGTTATATTCTTGCTGTGTGTACACCACATCCAAAAAATTTCATTAATTCATACATGTTCCCCCCACCTTTACATTTTACTTATCTGCTGTTCAATCTATGAACAGTATTGAGTTCTAATACCTTTCACGTTTGGGGTTTTCATTAATAAAAAGAAAAATAAGTGCTTTCATTACCTCAAGGATACACGTACTGACTACCTTTTGGCGATATTTTAATATTGAGAGAAAGCATAATAAAATTAGTCTTATTCTGTAAAGTGTCCAAAAGTGCCCCCAGGAGGAAAAAGGAACTGGATTAAAACTATTGCACAGAATTCCAGAACCATCAGTTGACGACCACTGGTTTATATGGTGGACTAGCGTGTGATTCTTAATCTTAGTTCCCATTTCTCCTACTAGATGTCACTAACATCTGGGAGAATAGTACGATGGGTGGGACTTGTTAATGAAACAGCATGATGACGTATTTCTTATGTTGTTCTTCAAGGTACAAATACACAATGGTACAAATGTACAAGTAATATCTGTGTACTTATATTTCCAGCTTTTCCGTTTACATCTACAATTCATATTCATTACAGCAATTCTGTACATAAAGGTACATTAAACTTGGTTGAAAATGGTGGTGTCATGGTGGCCTGTCCCAAGACATCACTGTTAGTTTGCAAAACCGAAGAGATCCAGAGATAAACGGCGTAACGGTCTTAAGTCATGCCTAATAGTCCATTATCCTTCTCCTAGAAGTACTCTGTATACAGAGTACTTCTAGAAGGAGCGCAGGCAAAACAACCCTACAATTTACACTCGTTTACGAATTGTCAGTCTTTAATAGAATGTAGCAAGCATATCCCAGTAGCCATAAATTCGCTTTAAGCACCAAGTGATTTTAATTTTAAGTATGGGTCGATCAACTTAAAAAAAATACAGCATAATGCATTCGTCTGGCATTCCAGGACATCAATGATGGAGTTAACTTCCGGAATGCTATCATTTTCAAAATATTTTTTCGGTACGGCTTCAAAATAGTTTATTATAAAAACACGAGAAGATACTATTTGACAAAGTAATCTTTACGCATTTATTACGGTACTTTGACCTCAGTGTTTAGTTAAGATTGAGGTAAACATGTACCACATTTCGAACTTCTGCATCATTCTTGAAATTGCGCTTCCGAAGATCACCTTTAAGCGTTCCAATCTATGTGAAAATTGGAGGCATAAGTCAGCCTCCTGAACAGTATGGTACGGTCTCGCATTTCAACTACTGCACACATTCCAGCAGTGATCCTGGATTTTTCTTATTTGAAGCGTCTTTGGCACTGAAAGATGATCGCTATGAGTACTAACATAACATTCGAGTTGCTGCCTTGTGCTTCTTGGTCACACCTCTTCTGTGGTTAGTCATTATAAAAAATTTCTTGGAATGATTTAAGATTAGGGTAGATTTCACTTACCCTTAACTGCTCCAGTTGCGTCTTTACGAATTCGGCTCGAGCCGCATGATCGTTGCCAGCCACTGGAAAACTACCAATGTACTGTAAAAAGAAAAATAGTACAGTATCAGCAACCTTCGAAAAAATTTTTCCCTAACGTGTCACATATTCCCTGAAGTTTGGAATAACATTTTTTTTTTTCTAAATTTTCAAAGTTTCTATTACAATAGAACCAACTGGTTTACCAATTTTTATTAAAATATTTTCTCTATTACGTATAAAAATCAAAAACTAAAATAATATTTAAGAAATTTCTAGAATATTCTAGAATGTTCCAGAAAGGTATAGAAGACTCCTGAATGTGGTTGAACATCGTAGATGAATCTATAATATTCTAGAAAGCAGGAGTATTGTTTCGATGTTATAGAAGATTGTAGATGATTCTAGAGCGTTTTGCAATAATATAAATTGAGGTGTAACAGCTGTAACTTGTAAAATCGAACACTGTTGATCAGAAAGTGTTTGGTGTAAGTTTTGAGTGTTTCGTGACAAACATGGCAAGAAATAAAATGTTTAAAAAAAGAAGTGTTATTATAATGAGAAGTGTTGGAAAAACTTAGGTTCTTCTATTAAAGGAATACAAACTACCATTCGACGATTCAAGGAGACTAGAAGTTTAAAGGACAAACCGCAATCAGGACGACCGCGGAAGCATAAGATAAGACCATAATACTGATTTCTAAACGCAGTCAACGACTTATTGCATCGGAAATCAGAGCTGAGTTCAATAGGAATGGAGAAAATCCCTTGTCACCATATCCACAGTAACACTTCGTCTTAAACAAGCAGGACTTCATGGTCGTGTAGCGGTCCAGAAACCCTTATTAAAACAAAATCGAAAGAAACTGTTGGCTTGGGATAAGAGGAGCCGTTAATATTGGACAACTGAAGGGTTAAAAACCCTTCAGTTGTCCAATGTTGATGGCTCCTTCAGTTGTGGACTGATAAATCCAAATTTGAAATTTTTGGATCCAAGCGTAGAGTTTATATGAAACGATCAACTGAAGAAAAATGGTGCCACAATGAGCACAATGGCAATGAGCACAGTGGTGGTACCATCATGATCTGGGGTTGCTTTTTCTGGAGTGGGTGGCAGCGTCAGAACTGGAGGAACGTTAAGAAAAGAAGTCTATAAAAAACATTTGAACACGCAATATCCTCTGGACTTCGACGTTGTGGAAGAAATTTTATATTATAACAAGACAATAACCTGAAATATCAGCTCTAAGCAGCGTAGGAACTTTCTAGCAAATAAACAACAGGAAGAAGTTTTGAAAATTATGGTGTGGCCAACCCAATCGCCTGAATTAAACCCAGTAGAGGTTTTATTGGATCGTCTAGAGACCCTAGACCGTCAAGTCCGTGAAGTCTGCCCATCTACACAAAATTAATGGGAAATCTTGCAGATCGCTTGGAATAATGTTAGCCAAGACACTATTATAAAATTAATCGCCAGCGTGCCAAGGCAGTGGAAAAATATCATGGAGGACATTTTGATGAAAAATCAGTATAGTCGTTAATATTAATCATTTGAATATTTATAGCAGTAAACTTTTCAATGCCTAATAAAAAAATCTTAAAATACTTTGTAGGGTGCTGTTTTTTTTATATTAAACTTTGCATTGTCATAGCTAATTTAAAAAAAAAAATTAACGAAAACTATTGTCATATGCTGTAATTCCAAACTTTTAGGTGGAGTGTATATCCAAACCAAACAAAATGAAAAGGAAATTGGTAATACCAATAATACTGTCATAATCAAGGTTAAGATTTTTTATATTAATCACCGAGTCTGTAAGTTAGGTGTATTCTACTGTCGATTTGCATACTTACAGGATGGGAAACTATTCAGGAAAGGGATGCTTTTATGGCGTCCAGATGAATGATTTTTGCATCTTATTCATTTTTTTTTTTTTTTTTGTTTCCTCTAGAGCAGGAGTGGCCAACTTAATTTGTGATGCGATCTACTTTTTTCCTTCAAAAGGTGCCGCGATCAACCATCTCAAAAAGTTCATTGCACAAGGTGCACAAATCGAGGGATAACTGTATATTTAAAATTCGTCGTGATCGACCGAAATTAAATCCGCGATCGACTCGTTGGCCACCCATGCTCTATTGTCTAGAGCAGGGGTCGGCAACCTGCGGCTCTTTAACTTTTAGCCTACATGAAGCAAAGCTTGAAATGGAGTTAGAGGACTTAAAAATCAAGGACATGTGAAGTGCAAGACTAAAATTCTTTAAAACTTAAATTGAGGGTTTGGAGAGGCAAAAGGCTACCCTTGCAATTCTACAAAAATGGATGCCGATAGATGAGTTGAAAAAGCAAGACCAAATTGTGTTCGATGCGTGGTGTAGCTTACCGGACACGTATATAAATTTGAAAATATTTGCGTTTGGACTTCTCTCAGTTTTTGGTTCGACGAATTTCTGCGGGCAAATATTTTCGAACATGAATTATATTAAAAATAAATGAAGAAACCGTCTGAACAATGCGAGTCTCTCAGCATGCTTAAAGATGAAAATTACGGCATACTTCTCTGATGTTGAGAGACTCGCTCAAGAAGTTCAGCAGCAAAAGTCACATTAATTAGAAATATTATTAATAAATAATATTTCAAAATATATATATTTTTAATAAAACACCTTCCCAATCTATTCTATTTCTTAAAAAACTCCCTCCTCCCCCAGCTTGAGCTGAAGTACGGCTCTTCGGAATCTCTCTCTTTTTTTTTAATTAGATCAAAAATGGCTCTTCACTCAAAAAGGTTGCCGACCCCTGGTCTAGAGCAATGAACAATAATTAATGGTTCTCATTTCCGCACCATATGAAAAAAAAACTTGGATTCGATTAACAGTCTAGAAGGGAGGAAATTGGTTTTGTTTTTGTTGTGACTGAGTTGGTGGATCTCGGACGAGGATTTCGCAAATTTAGGTGAAAACATTCAGTTCACAGACTTAAAGTACTGATATCTCATTGTCTTGGTTGCGTTTGAGCAAAAAAAAAGGTTCAAAGTTTTTGTTTGTTTGTTTTTACTCCGACTGGGATTCCGAGCACATTTTTCAATAGGGTACACGAAGTCTTAAACTTAAACTTAAATTTAAACTTTAATTTAATTAAATATAATCTTAAACCTTTAAGTTTAAGATTAAAAAGGTAGCCTTAAAAGTTCCATACTCCCTTTATAATCGTGTTACTAAAAATCCCTAAAAAGAACCCATAAAAATAACTCTTCTTTATATAAGTAGAGGGTTATGCATCTGTGTAACGATTATAAACATTAAATAATAGAAAAGTCGCAAAATGAATTTATTTTACGATATTTAAAATAACTGACTAGCACCCAACTACAAAGTTAGTTGTCATCAATTATTTTTATTTATTAATATTTTTATTTAGTTTTCTACCCTTTCGTAAGAGGAAGAAATGGAAGACTAAGATTGAGATTCCAGAGAATATTAAATGTTAAGTACAGATCCTCAAACAAGAAAGACTGGAGACAACTAATCTACAATGTAAACATTCTATAGTGACTGTAAAGAATTTAAACCCATCTAGTTTACGTGTCAAATGAGTAGATGCTATAGAGTTATAAGAAGATCTGAATGCTGCAAACCATGCCCTAGAATGAGTTGATATTTCTGTAAATGGCTTCATCACTCTCATTATATTCCTCAAAAACCACTTGTGACTAAACAAAGGAAAGACAAAATAAACAGAGTGGAATTCTAATTAATATTTACTATAATTACTATGATTACTCTAATCTCTCTCTCTCTCTCTCTCTCTCTCTCTCTCTCTCTCTCTCTCTCTCTCTCTCTCTCTCGCTCTCTCTCTCTCTCTCTCTCTCTCTCTCTGTCAGTTCAAAAAAGGATGGGGAAGAGAGGGTCCAAAAGGAAAAGTGAAAGATCAGAAAGTATTTCCTTAAAATTACCTTGCACTAGACACAAGCTTGTGATGATACATACTGAATAAATCCCTTGAAGAAGTCTAGAGGACTTTCCCAACTACAGAAAAGCACACTGTGACTGGGACTATGATGAAGAATGATTATAACCAACTGTATATTACGAGCTTTACATATCTCTTAATGCTTTTTATACTTGTATACCATAGTCGTCTTCTGTGCAGGACCACTACAATTTCTTCTCCAAGGCATTATATAGTTTCCTTAAAACCAAGGTTTCTTGATAACTAGTAAGGTTGCATGTTGCAACGCTTGGAGGCCGATGAAGGGAGGCCCAGTGAATCTATACAGTAATTAGATGTAAGAGTGAGAAGGACAAGAAGAAAAGATGGGCAGTCAGAAATCAGCTGTAGCTTAAAGCGATCCCGGATGTCTCCATTCCGGGTATGAAGAAAATTTTGAACTTTTCCTACTCGTATTATGAATATTGGCCTTTTGATCTATTCGTTGTTTTCGATGTCGAAATTTTTATTTTCGATCTTTTGATTGTGTAAATGTTTATTTTCGGTATTTTGATGCCGATAACTTGAACTAAATCCATATTCGCAGGTACAATGCATAGCATATTAAAGGGTAAAATTCTAGTCAGCAATCGAGCAGAGTACAGGTTAAAACCCATAAAGCCATATCAGTACTTCGCAGCCAAATTTATCTCGCTTGTGTTTTTATTGAACCCTGATTTCCTTTTACATTTTGGGTTTTTACAGTTCTCGTTCCTGTACTAACCAGTGTTGTGTTCATTTTAACTGTCAGACTGGACTGCCCAGGTGAGTGGATGACATGCGCCCAGATGACTCACGAAGTAAAATGAGTCGTGATATCAAAGAGGCTGACACGTCATGAGAATAGCCAGGCGCCCCGTGTTCCGACACTCTCTCTCTCTCTCTCTCTCTCTCTCTCTCTCTCTCTCTCTCTCTCTCTCTCTCTCTCTCTCTCCCCGTTTATGAAGAAAAGAATTTTAAAAAAGCGTAAAAAATACATTCCTCTAGAGGAAAGCGTTGCAGTTCACAATTTGACTGTACATTAGGCAATGTCACATATTTCTCTTGCCTCAAGTTGCTTAAAAACAAATATCGAAATAAATTAATTAGTTAAAGTTAAATACCGAATAACGAAAAAAATACATTGAGAGGTTGGATTTTACTAAGTAAACTCGACTGTTTAAACATCGCTTTATGAAATCAGCTTCAATCTTAAATCCGATATCTCTTTTTCCGACGGGGTCCATTTTACTCCAGTAATCGTTTTAATTTTCACAAATTTCACAGTTCTAAATGATTCAGGAAGTCACGTTTCACCAGTGAAACCACCATAATGTCACCCGTGACATTATGGTGGTTTCATCATTTGTCACTCGTCTGGAGAGGTCTGGATTTAAATCCCACCGGAAACTGAAGGATTTCTTAAAGCCTCTTCAATCGGGATTGCAATTAGCTGGTATTAGACAGAGGAGTAGGATTTCCCTCATTTAGTTTTTCGGCGTGAGCATATACTTGCACGATAGAAAACACACGACGAAAATCGCAGGCAGAACTATATGAATTCGGTGCACTATGACTGAAGTAGTCGATCCTCCAAGGAACCCCCCCCCCCCCAACACAAAAAGGCTGATCGCCTAGAAAGAGGTGGACGTAATTCTATAATATGTCTACTGTAATAATGTGAGTTCATCGGCCGATTTACATGTGGGTGATGAAAACCCAGGAATAACACATGGGAGAAACCATCTCCTCTTCCGCCTCCTGATATCGGCTGACTGCAACCTTGACCGAAGAGAACTTGATAAATTTCTCCGTTGTCGAAGGTAATCGAATCCAGATATCTACGAACGAGCAACAAGTGGCGAAACTACTATTCTGTCCCGGAAGATAGAAAGATTGCCACCAGTACTGTATTTATTTCAAGTGCCACTAATTCACTAACTCCATGCGCAAATTAAGTTATACCAAGGTTGACACTAATTAAAAACACATCATTATCATCAGCACGTCAAAAACTAAAACAAGGATTTACTCTTCTAATTACAGAACTCTGCCACAATTCGAAGGGGGAACTCTCTCCTTCTCGTGGCTTGTTTCTGAGTCAAAGCAACTAAGGCTATAAGAGGTCAGTGTTGTTATTGGTTGGTCTGCGTGTTTTTCTTAGTGAGACTTCGAAAGCGATCAAGCCTCCAAAAAACGGCTAATTCGGTCATGATGTGAAGAAAGTAATAAAAATTCCTTCATCTTGACGGAATCCGAATCCAAGCCTTTGCCACGCGGTGTGGGAGGAGAGCGATCGTAGCTATTGCTACATACAAGGTTACCCTCTTCTTCTTCGTCTTCTTCTGGTGGTAAGCTGAAGAACTTCTGATGCACAGTGAAAAATGAGAATCAGAATGGAGAACTTGTTATCTGCTAGTTTAAGTACAACACTAAATACTGTATAACGAAAGGTTCCATTCTGATTCTGTACCCAATACTACTATAGTTGACTGCAAGAAGATGATCTTTTCTTTTAGAAACCTCCCATCGTTTTGCAATTACACAGAATAAATCCGTGTTTTGGTATCTAATGTAATGATGTGTAAGAGTACACCATCAGTAACTTTATTAGGTAAAGTTACTCTTTTCATGATATGGTACTTCGGTGACGGCATCACGTGTTCGTACCATGCGATACAAAGCAGTAGGCAGATACGTAGGGTTGATATACGTGTACAATTTATTCCGAAAATGAGCAAAAATTACCCTGCCACACGAGCCTGTTTGAGCATCTCGGAAAAGTGTAACCTTGGAGTTTTCGCGTATTGGTCCAATAACTAAATGATATAGATTGACTATAGACTTAGGTAAGACTTGGATAATACTCAAGTCTATAGTCAGTGAATATAGACTTAGACTGACTATAGACTTAGGTAAGACTTGGATAACACTCAAGTCTATAGGCAGTCAAAGAACAACCAGTACAACAGTGAGTGGAATTTCAGAACTCAACTCATCATACCTCATCACGGATCGGAGATAACACATCTGATGACTAAACCGGGTTCCATTCGTGTAAAAATAAAAAACAAGGGAGTGCAGTTTCGTTGGACTCAGGAGCTAACACTAGATAATGGAGGAATTGAAAAATTTTGCATTGTCTAACGAATCCTGATTTCCTGCTGTTCCACACTGATGGGAGAACCAGAATTTGGCAAAAAACAGCATGAGTCCATGGACCCATTCTGCCAGGCCTCAACAATACAGGCTAGTAGTCGCGGGTGCAATGATGTGGGAGTACTTTCGTTTTGCACATTGAGCAGCTTAATACCATTGGAACAACACATTTGGACGTCCTAAGTTATCTGGAAATTGTTGCCGACTAGGTGCATCCTTTCATGGCTGCAGTGTAATCATTTGCTAATGGGTTATTTTAACGGAATAATGCGACATGTCACAAGGCCAGAATTGTACACAACTGGTTCCATGAACGTGAGAGTGAATTCAGCCTACTACGGAACCTCCCTAGTCACCAGATAGCACCTGTACGATGATGTGAAACAAGCTCTTCGAATTAAGATTTTGAAATTTTCTAGTTCTTCTTACTAAAAAATCTCAACTTGATTTATAAAATAGCTTGTAATCCACAATCAAACTCCACAGTGTTGTTCAAAAATGACTCATATAGGGAAAAAAATAAAATAATAATAAAGAAAAAATCATAACTATCTATTCATTAGCTAATATTTATGGTGCTCACAGCGCAACGTCTACCATAAAAAGGTCAAGGGGCTACTAGATAAATAATCATAAACTCCTCGCTCTTGGCAGGAGGCGATCAAATTTTCAAGACAAGCGGTGTTTTTGTATCGTGAGTTGTTATAAGAATCTGCAGGCTGCTAGCATCACTAAATTATCAAATATTAACAGGATAATAATTCTTTCTTAAGGGATGTCGTGGCTTAAGGTGGAGTCAGTATCTGAAATAAGCAGACCTCCTTCTCGGCAAGCTGACCCCTTTCTTAAGGCACACCTCACACGTACTTTTACAGAATTAGCCTGTTATCAGTATCAAGCCTGAGGGGGGCTTCTGTCGATAAAGGTTAACAAAGCAAAAACTAATAAAACTTAAGCAGCATACACAGGATAGTATTTATGTTGCAAAAATATTAGCACGATTACGTTTGAGTGAAACTTTTTATTAGAAGATTAAATAAGAATTAAATCCAGACGTTTCGAATAAAAAAAAATATTGATTCTTCATCGATAGTAGTATTGGGTTTTTTTGTTTTTATTTTAAATATTTGGTTACGTCTCAAATTGCATTTATTGGGGCTGTTCTAATACAGAGGTCATAAACGTTTATTTCGATTATAGCAAATCATTCGATTATTTTGATGATGGCAAATCAGTAGATTATTTCGATTATAGCAAATCATGCGAATGATTCACTCGATTAACTATTCGATGATGGAAAATCGTTCGATTATTTTATCAGAATGGATAATCGAATTGTATCATTCGATTATCCATTGTACCATGTTAATTTTTGCAAATAAAACTTTTGCATCCGATTGAAGTTAATGACATCATAACATTTATTTGAGATTATTCTGCAGCATTCTGAGGTTAGTTAATCTAAGGCAACTGGGAGACCTCATTACGAATAGCAATGTGACCTTAACATAGCTCTCTGTAGAAGGCTAGGTCATATGTCAAGCTTCGCTGACAAGTGCTGACTTATTTATCACTACAATAACGTTATCTTTCACCCACCACAAGCAGTATAAGATAAGCTAGATATTTTCTGTTGATCTCGACCTCGGTTTTTTTTATTGTTATGTGCTGATTTAATGTGCGTGGTATGTATCCTTGGAGAACGATTTGTAGCCATTGTTCGAATGTTGTAACCAACAAGTTTTAAATTATTCAAGCTCATGCAATTGGGAACTGTACACCAGCAATCTCCTGTGCTGCCGCGTAAATAACAAAGAATGAAGAAATCTAAAGAATGGACAATTACTGTCTTTGTTTATACTTTTGATCTGTACGTGCAAGAACGTCTACATAACTGATGCATGTTAATGCATCCACTAGTGTATGTTAACTGTCTACATACATACAGTGGATAAGAAAAAGTTAACTTTTCTACTAATTTTAATAGCATCTGAACAAAAACACAATTGTTTTTCAGATACTAGTAAAATTTGTATATTAAAAATGTATTTTGGAATTATTCTACATAAATAAGTATTTAAAAGTACAGTATTATGCTAATCACAAATACCATAATTCGCTAATTTAAACATACATTGTGAAATGTAATATTATATCGAAAGTAAAAGTGTAATGTCACATAGATGATTAATATTCTACACTGAGACGGGCCACACGTTTTTAAGAACTACTCGTAACTTCAAAATAATGGCGACTGAATCGATAAAAAGCAAGAGAAAGATGAAAGAACCAATATCAAGAAATCAATATTTATTAATAAGTTTAGAAACAGGTCCCTTAACAGAGGGAGAGTAGCAGATGTAAATTGAGTAGATTATTTAATTAAAACGCATGCATTAAATCATCCTCAGTGAAAGAGACTAAACACCTTTCCTCAATCTCATAAACCATATTTTGATAAACCTCTTGTAGCTGCGCGTTTGACAGTTCTGGGGTTCAGAGATTTGAAAAGAATTTCTAAACTGAAATTAATGCCGAGGCAGGTAAAGATTGGGGTATCACTATATTATATTCAATATATATCCTACGGTCAGTTGCCTGTTTATCTGAGTTAAAATCGTGGTTTCTTGCGGATAAAAACTACGCATCTAGCTAACTCGGCCACTACTAGTTCAGCCACGGTGTCAGATCAAACCTTTAAAAATTTCTCCTGTTTCGATGAGATTCCAACCCAGTCCTTTTTCACACAATGTGAAAGAACAGCGATTGTAACCACTGTGCTGGTCACCATAGCCCGAATTAGATTAAAGTCTGTTCATCGAATGCAATCTAGTGAAATTAACTGTATGGAGATGCGCTTTGTGCAAATCGATTGAATCTATTTAGCGAACTGGTTGAATTCAAAATTAGATTTGCATGCATTGTGATGTTTCTTCTTTAAAGCAGAATTCCGAAGTTTTGAGTTTTAGTTTTTTTTTTCTCTCTCACTTTTAGGATAGCCGATCCGTGGATTGAAAAGAAGAATACTTTTTATCTGTACGTGACTCAAAGCGAAACTTGGCGTCAGCCACTTACGCATCAGTTTTCCAAGAGGAGGAATAATTTTACTGTTGATTGTTGGCCATCAGACCAGTTTACTGAACCATGCGTCTGTACAAAACAGACCATTGCACATGATTCAGATGCATTTTCTTATGGAAGTGGTTTACTATTTTACTACCCACCTAATTAAAACAAAAGATTATCATTATCTTGTAGTAAACAGTAGGTTAAGTTTAGTACGCCATGCAGAATACAAATTCTTCGAGAATGCAACATAATGGCAAGTTATTTCCTAAATATACGTGTCTTAATGAATTTCGTCGTTTTTCCTTCAACAAATTTCTGTATATTGAAAAACTTTTCGGGTGGAGAAAAGGGATCACTTAGGCTACCATTGACGGAAACTCCCATTATTCAAACAGTCTGAATTTCCAAACACTGAAGGATCTAGACAATTTTTCCTGTGGAGGGCGGGATATAACAAGAGGGGATGATTGGGCTCCTTGATCTGCCACCGTTTCCAAAGGATTATATATATCCTTTTAAATAAAAGGATATATAAATATATATAGAGAGAGTATTTTGGAAACGCCTAAAGTAATGTAAAAGGCATCAGCAAATAGGAATTAAAACCGGAGCATATGTTTTTAGAACATCTATGAAAATGGCCAGAACCGAAGAACTTGGTGTTATCAACTCCACAAGTTTTCTCCTCATCTCTTTCTATAATAAATCAAAGAAGGAACTGAACGGTGTGTTTGCTATGGTAGGAATTAAAACCATACGGTAGGAGAGAGAGAGAGAGAGTGATCCGCAAAAATAAAGCAGGAATTTGGAGAAAAAGTGGTAATTTCTCTTTACTTTTAAATTAAGTTGCAACGGATCTTCAAGAAGTAACGAGACAAACCAGATGGCCAATGGCTTTATCAACGTATCATAACAATTCGAAACCTTTGAAAACAATAGTTTTTAACTAAAAAAATTTATTAATTAATTGCGACTATTACAAGCTGTTGATGCTGATAGAAAATTATTTAAAGCATTTCATCGAAACGTGGATGATTTAAAATATGCGATTGAAGCAAACGAAAATTAGAGTAAACAGTAGCCCAACTAAGGAAAAGTAATCACGTAAAACGTTCCCTTTGGCATTACTATACGGTCAAACAGTGTAATGCCGAGAATGATTAAAAGAAAGGGTTCCATAAAACATTAAGACGAAGTTATGATGTCAGTTTTCAGATAGCATCTAGAGCAGCATACTTGAAAGGGCTGTTTTTGAAGAGAAGATTGATAGCGCTGGACGGCTGGTAGGCTCAACTAGCAGGTAAGCGCACAATTTATATTAGATCACTAGTCATAGCTGATGTCTCACATCTTTGCCATCTAGCTCGGTGGAACGAAAAAGAGGAAGCCACTTAGAGTAATTTTTATTTGATTTTAATATATGCAAATATACATAACAGGCTATAAGCTCCAATGTAATAGTAAAGTAAATTCGTACAATGTAATAGTAAAGTAACAAAAAAAAATTTAAAAGAGAAAATTCGCTGATGAATTCAAACAGAAATAGCAATGATACTTGTGATTATAATGAAAGTTTTATTTTACAACAGCACAAAATTTAAATTATTAATCTTATAGTAAAAGTAAGTGAATCGAAAAAAGATCCAAATTTAATTTACTTAAGTAATATTAAAGTGCTTACTAATGGGCTTTTCCTACCACAATCCTTAAGAAATTTTTCGAAAAATAAAGAATGAAATCTTAAATTACTAAAAGGAACAACGTGATTATACAAGTAGGATGCAGTCTCGATTTGTACATTGTATGAGCTATAAAGTGCATCGATCTCATATTGGGAAGGCAATTCATCACGAGTTGCCTCCGTATCGCACTGTGCGCTTTAAATAAAAATCGACGTTCTAATAGAGAATTATATTGCTGTTTACTCATATTTAAAAATCTGAGCTCGATATACTTAACAAGAAACCTGGTTTGCTCAACACTACATTGTTCTGTTTATACTCTGGCACTAGCACAAAGTGGGAGTGCAACTGAACTCTGTGCCTGACCATTTCGCACGCCAATTTGCATTCTGACTGGGCTGAAAATCCGGAATACCTCACGGGAAAACCTGAGATCAGTTAATTACAACTCTGATTAAAGACGCCGTTAAGAATTCGAATTCTTCCAGGCGCAGACGGAAATTGAACTAAGACCTCTCTAAATGAGCGACAAGTGGAGAAATGACGATGTCGTTACGGAGGACAAAAGAACATAACGATAGATATATTTTTAAAAGTATTTTTTTTAATTATAGATACGGTTTTAAAAGTTTGGTGTATATATATATATATATATATATATATATATATATATATATATATATATATATTGTACTAGGTGGTCCGGCCAAACTTTTAAAACCCTGTCGTCTATTTACAATAACATAAAGAATAATACACAGATAAGTATTTACAATTTACAGATTTACTCTATAAAAAAAGTCACAATCAGGTTTCAAGTTGAAATCACATGTCAAGCACAGATTCTCCAAAGCAAGGGAATAGACTGAGGAATTTTAATATATCTGAGCAAATTCTTCTTGAAGCTCCAAACAGTACAGAGACACCACTAGTGGCACAAGGAGCCAAATGCAGGAACCACATGCAGGAGCATAATGCGAGGAGATGCACCAGATTATACCCAAGTAGGACAAAGAATCGTACTATCTACTCCACAATCCATCTCAGAATTCCCTTGGATATTCTTTGCAATCTATCGTAGAAATACATAGCTGAAGCAATCAAGTTGATTCGGCACCAAGAGTCAACCAGAAGAGAGACCCCAGATGACCACCCGATACCATGAACCAAGTCGACACAGAAGCACCACATAGAGACATCAGATGACTTGACACCAAGAACCAAGTACTAACCCAGTGCTCTTGAAATCTCTATAAATAGTTTATCAAGTCACTTATAAGACCCCAGAACTCTTTTGTTTTTTCAGTAAAAATACGTTCATAATTTCCGCCTGAGTATCAGAGATATTAACCTGGACTAAAAAAACTGAGATAGATTATGTAACAGCTTCTTGTTGCTAAATCTCGATTAAACATTGCTTTAAACTATTATATATAGTAAGTATTTCTAGAATGAATCAGAAGCACTTATACAGAATTCATTTAATTTTAGTATTCCGCACTTTCGATGCTTAAAATGTTGTTTAAAAAATAATAAATAAATAAAATAAAAATAAAAATGCATTCAAAGCACGGTTAAACCTATTTACCCTCCCCCCCTTCACACGCACACATCCACCCAAGAACGGCCAATTTCCCATCTAGAAAGCACATTGAAACAGATATTGCCTATGAGAGCTAAAATATTATTGAATGTCAAATTCCACTACCTACAATTCCAATACCATTAGAAACCGACAATTCTGATTTCCTTTAACTTATTTCTTACGACAATTACACGCTCTTCCAGTTCCGATGTCTTGATGCGTAACTTCCCTATTCAATCAAACTGGGCCAACAAAGAAAGAAAGAAAATAAACCCTCCAAGAATAGATCTTTTTATGGTGGATTAAAATCAAGGTTCCGCACGAGCTTACAAAAGGACCGCACTTAGTCTCCATTCCTGGAATAGATACTGTATCGTCTATTTTCTAAAACGAGCCTATCCCAGTCTCCTCTGCGGGTATTCCCTGCAATCTATCTCCATAAAAAATGACAGGGTGAATAATAACATCAATCGATCATTAATTTTCCCTTCGCCTCCCGTAGGATATTTCTTTCGCGAACTCATAGAATGCATTTCTTTAATTCATTGGTATACACATCGAAGTTAGTCAGACGTTAGATTTAACTTGCCTAAAATCAATGTCCAACTTGATGACAACTGAAACATGCACAGTGTGTGTAAACACCGAACACACACAGCCGCTGACCCCTTGCTCACCACTGCACTGAAATCTTCTCCAACTAAATATGACGTCAATAATTCCATGTTCAACTACCTTCCTCCCTATTCATCGATGAAAGAAAGGAATTCTTTTGTTAGTTCATTTTTTTTAATTTCATAACATAAAATGGGTTGGTTGTCCACCAATTAAAATACAGTTTAAAAAAAAAAGAAGCTTTAAGAGTTTACAGCTGCTTATTAATCAATTTAATTTTATTGTTTTTAATATCATGAAATACATGACGTTGAAAATGATAAAAAAACATTTATTAAAAACCCAATATAAACTAAACACAAACTAAACACAAATGTATTTTTCACAAACGTGGCTAAGTTGGTTGGGCTCAGGCGAGGGTAGTATCGTTTTTTCTTCCAACAAACCAGCAAATCGACCACAGAATACACGTAATTTACAGACATAATATACATAATTGCACAACAGGTAAACAGCTGCTCAGTTAATGATAGTATAACTTGTAATTTTTTTATGAAATTGGTGAACGGTTGTACTGATTCGTGGTAATATTTGTAATTATGTCAGATGAGAGATCCTTTATTTCACTGCACCGATTAAACCAAATCTCTATGTACTGCCTAACAGATTAAATAAATTTATAAAGATTCTATTTTTAAAAGAGTCACTAATTAATAGAATATTTAAAATGGATCATAGTTTTTGTTTGTCTTTGTGCCATAGCAACTAAGACTAGGAGGTATCAGTGTATTACTGTCTGTAAAAATTTGCCTTGCCTGGCATTCCATTCTACAGGCATTCCACTCGGTTTGAAGAACTGTGAGCCAGCCATTCTATTTTTTACACATTTAAGTCCATGAACAATCCTCGAATAGAACTAGAGCTATGGCATGGGACATTGTTCTGTTGAAACAAGGATGGGTCTGTACCAAAGAAGCAGAGAATTGTCCATAACGTTTAAGGTAGGAGTTGACGTTTATGGATCATTAGGCCATACTATGAAAAACACCGCCACACCATAATTCCGGTTCCTCCGAACTTCATTGTTAGCACAGTGCACTCCGAAGCAGACGTTCTCTTCCACAACCACACCCGCCTATCTGATCAGAATAGGACGTAGCGAGATTAGTCACTCCAGAGAAATGACTTCCCCTGCTCTATGGGCCATTTATGACGTTAGTTGTACTGTACTATGCAAGGCAAGACCGCTGATTGCTGTTGGTAATGTATGGCTTATTTCCTCCCATGAAATCCGAGGTTGTGAAGCTCCATACTTAGTGTGTTCGGACAGATTTCAACCGCTGTTGACGCATTAAGCTCCTTGTTGATGTTTTTCAGGAATATATCACGAGATTTTCGTACTACTCTTCTGAGAACTCTCTGGTCATGTGGAGTTGTTCGTTTTTAAGCGCATCAGCAACTTAGGTAATATATTACTTATTAAGCCATACTGCTCATGTGGAGCGTTGGACTTCCGCGGTTATGTTGTCGTTGTTGTAGGGTTTTAGGATCATTAGCGATTAAGGCCATATTGCTGTGTACATTGTCTGTAAATTACATATATTCTGAGGTCGAATTTTGTTTGTTGGACGAACAACCCCCGCCTGTAGCCGACTAACTCAACCAAATTGTGAAAAAACCCATAAAAATAAAAATTCGCTCTTGGTCACATGTTTATACCGGAAGGTCCATATAGCACTATGTTGATATAGCACTATGAATTCGGGGGCTCGAATTCGAGTCTTTTCCACCCGGTGTGGGGAGGTGCAATCCTACCAACTGTGCTACCCACGAGAGCGTCTGCGGTTATCCTGTGTGTTACTGGACCAGGGTAGTACTGTCACACTTTCATTTCATAATGACATCACCAATGATTAACTTTGTATGGTATAGGCTGTTAGCAATTGTACGAATCGACAAGCTAGCAATGTGACATCTAACAATAATACCCTTCTCAAAATCAATCAGTTCGGTTCTAAACGCCACGACAAGAACAACTAACTTGTGTAGCTCACACGCCTCCCGTATATATCGCTCTTGGTCACATGTTTATACCGGAAGGTCCATATAGCACTATGTTGATTAGTACATATTCAAAGTTTAATTTCTTCAAAGTTTAATTTCAAGACACACACACAAGATCAAAGATTTCATGGAATACTAATTGCACGTCTTTTATAAATTCAAGGGAAAGCGATCATCACGATAAACTGAAATAAACGGGGAGTATCTTTCTCTTCCCCTGCCCTTTTATCTTTTATGATCGTCTTCAACCTAGTTCGCAACTCTCTAGTGATCACCCCAAAATACTTCCAAAACCAAGCAGGTAAATCAGCGTCAAGCGATTATCCGATGCTGGTGACAGATGATGATTGTCCGTTCTAAAATTCCCTGTGACAACAGCATGTGCCTCCCTTTCAGTTACATCTCCGCACGAAGAACACGTGCACAGATATAACTGTTTCATGCATGTGTGTGTAGACAAGCTTTATTTTCAGAATGCCAAAGGGACGGTCAACCTTTGGACAGTGATGGAGTGGCTGTTTCAAAGCCGGAGGTCAGCAACGCATGTTAATGAGACGGACCTGTTTGAAAACCATCGTCAGGGGACAAGGCTGGTCTGGACTAAACAGGTCTCGTGGTGGCAGGAGGAGGTTGAATCAACAGTTGGTGGCAAAATTGTGGCTTACTGCACGACTCAGACTTGCTCGTGACCGTGGATGGATGAAAATTAATGTACGGCGTCTGTGTGCTCTCAAGGACATTCGTAACGGCAGATATTAGAAAACTCTTATTTGTTATCGTACTTGTATTTTGCTAATTGGAGGCAGTATATATAAACAAGAATGATTTCGTGTGTTCGTGCTCTGTTCGGCACTCCACCTCAGAAATATAACAGTGAATTTTCACTACACTATTAGTGGAGATCCATCAATCAACTATGCAATTTATCATCTTCACTCTATGCCATTTATCGTCTACAATCATTAACACACCAAATAAACTACACCTTGCTATAATAGACTAACTCGCTACATAACAACTATATAACCATAATTTCATCTGCATGGAGTTTTAAAGCTCCTTCTCTTAAAGAGAAATGTGATTATTAAATCATTTGTTAAAACATTAGTCATAAAATAAAGCCTAAATCAGCGTTAATAGGTCATATTAAAGGGATTAATATGGCCATTAGTGCAGCTTGTCAAATTGAAAGTTGCGCAAAAGAGAGAGTTGAGCTAAGTGTAACGCACCCGGGCTCCCAGCACAGAAGAGACCACCAAAATGTTTCTTAAATAGTATAACATCAACATAATAAAATAAAGGGGGCTCCAAAAACCAGTAAGTCTGATAAGCTATTTTGAACTACTACTTGCCAGGAGTTACCTTTCAGCATACCATTTCCTTGAGTGGAAACAGGTATCCATATAATATTGAGAAACCTCCGGATGTTCGCTTCTGGAGAACTTAATGATTATTTTAAACAATGATCCTCTGGAAGAAGAACATTACAAGGTGAAACTCACTGCGTGGTGAGTAGCATAAGCCACGAGAGAATTTAAACACAAGGTTTTGCCCTACGCAGCAAGGAACACAAAATTCAATGAATTTATCCCTGTGACAAATTCATTGAATTATTATTCAGGTGTGTTTGATTAAATGATGGTCAAACACCCTTGTACAAAAATTCATGCACGATGGTAGTGCACTTACATTTATATCCATCTGTAATTAATATATACTTAATAAAAATAGCGATGAACCACATATAACTTTATACATAAGTTATATACACTTTAGTTAACTAGTTGACTCACAAGAATTAAATCATCTTCTATACAGCCTTATATAATATTCTAAGAGTTTTTTCAAACACTTTTGGAAGGACTCTTTGAATATCACGTTAAACAATGTTCCATACACAGTCATACAGAGCTCATAGGAACATAGATTCATTTTATTATCCTTTTTCTTCATTAAATTTGGAGTTCGCGCTTCATTTCAGCCGCAATTTTTTCAGCCAGGTTCCTGTAGGTGTTGGCAGGTAGTCGCTTTAATCTCTCAGTGCAATGGAGAGCAGTATGTAAGTTATGGCGATAGTTATACCTACTTCAGAACGTGTCTGACCGCATGGTTCAGTTTTGAAGGATATCTAAATTGCCAATCAGAAGTTGAGCAAAGGTGTAGATGTTACAGATCAGTTGAAATCCAAAGAGTTATATTCATACAACACACAATATATGCACTGTATATCGTTAAAATAAGAACAAGAAACGAAGCAGGCAAATTGTACATTCGCTAGACGAGGAATTTAATGCATGGATGAGATTTTGTCTGCAAACGAAAACATTGGATAATATAATCCCAAAAAAAAGATTCACAGACCCACAGTTTGATGTTTTTCCAAAGTCTTCCTAATCCAATTTCTGAATATATTTTTTTCTATTTCAAATTTAGTAGCTTTTTCTTTACCATTCTTTTTGAATATTTTATATTTTGTTAGCATTTTTGAATATTTACATTTTCTTAGATTTACATCAAGGCAATTTAGGCCATGAAGCGTCAGTATAATATGTCGGTATATTCTTCGGTCGGTTTGCCTGTTCGCTGAATGAACTACCATGTAACCCTCACCCGAGACTGACTAACGCATCACTGTGTGAAAAAATCCGATAAAGGTTCCGACCAACCATTTACATGACGGAATTCGAACACAAACGTCTTCTATACGGTGTGGAAGAAAAACGATCGGTATCCATCATGTGCTAACCAGGACACCATATCAAATTCTCTACAATTCTCTTTGTATAAAGATATGTGAAAACACAAAAGAGAGGGGGGGGGGGAAATGACTGTCACATTAGGACCACCCAAGAGTTATCTTAGTGTACTGTATTCTGTCCATAAGTTACGTGTATTCTCTGGTCGATCTACCTATTTTTCTGACGAAAAACCGGTTTTTCCAGAAGAAAAACCTTGCTATCAAGACTGAGACCGACTGACTCAGCCATAATGCAAAAAGCCTATAAAAGTTCCTCGCGTCATTGACGAAATTCGAGCCCAGGCTTTTTCCAGCTGGTGTGGGGAGGACGTTGATTATAGCCATTGTACTACCGCGCAGACTGCAAAAGAGAGGGTCCTCCAAAGAACAAATCAATTGTTTATATTCTACATATTCTACAGTCTGCGCGTGTAGCACAGTGGTATCGTCACCGTCCTCCAAACACCGAGTGGAAAAGGCCCGGGTTCGAATCCCGTCACGATGACGAGAGGAACTTTAATGGGCTTTTTTCACTCAGTGGCTGAGTAAGTCATTCTCAGGCGTAGAAAGCAAGTTTCTCCCCAGAAACTGGGGTTTTTCGTCCAGCAAAACAGGCATTTGACAAGAGAACACACAATTTACAGACCCAGTACACATGGGTATATGTAAGAAATTACCTGGTGACCCTAATATAATAGTTTGTTTATATTTAACTTCATAGTAGTAGTATTTGATTACTACTATGATGAAAAATTCTTTGTTTTTTTTCCTTTTTTCTTTTTTAGGTGCATCTACAGCTTACACCAATATTGCGCCGTTTACAACATGTCGATAAGTTGCGTGTGTTCTGTGGTCGATTTGCTGTTTTGTTTTGTTTTTTTTGGACGAAAACCCAGAGTTTCGGGAAAAGAAATCATGTTACCTCACCCGAGACCGACTAACTCGGCCGACCTAGTCGAGTTAGTCGGTCTCAGGCGACACGGCCTCGGCCATGTCGATCAACATGGCGGAGGGTAGCATGATTTCTCGCGTCACAGACGGGATTCGAACTCAAGTCTTTCCACTTTATGTGGAAAGGATGGCGATTATACCAGCTGCGCTACCCACAAAGACTGAAAAAGTCTAAGTATATAAAAGCTGGAGTGGATGGTCACAGATTGATAGAAAGCAGTAATTGCAGATAATATTAGAGGTAAGAAAAGTATAGCAAAAGCAGAAAATAAAGTAGAATGAAAAATAAAAGTCAATAAACTGAATACAGAGAGTATAAGTCGGATTTTAGAGGGAAGCAATGAATAATGAATTTGGATTTTAATTTATTTTAAAGATGTAATCGAAAAGTGAGTTCTTGAGGAGTTTTGAAATAATGTTGATAATAGCAATGAGGTTGTTTGTGGTAAAATAAAAGAGAATAATGTAAAAAACTGATGATATGAGCGGCTGATCAAATGGATGGAAGAAAAGGAGAAAAATGTGGAGAAAATGTCTTTTGAGGAAGAGGAATAAAGTGAAATTTGAAAGTGGCAAAACAATAAATCTGAGAAGATTCTGAAGAAGTTTATGGATAAAACTATAAGGAAAATCAAGGTTCCCAAAACTATGATGAAGGAAAGGAAGTGTCCAGTAAAATTTATGAAAGGAAAAGATAGACTGTTATTACTGAATAAAACGAAATAATGAGCTAGTGGAGAACTTACTTCTTAGACCTCTAGAATGTCCAGCAACAACTGGGGAAGAAAACAAAAGAAAACAGACTAAGAGAGGTGGATAACTACGGCTATGCAATAATTATATATAAATACAGTATATAGAATATGCTAATATAAAGAAAAACTAATAAAGGTTTAAAAAGTTATATAAAATGTTACAAACCCAGTAACCTAAGAAAAACTTACGTTATTAGGTTTACTAATTTATCAATAATAAATCAAATAAACAAAAGCGAACACCATTAACTTTATTCCATAACACAGCGTAATCCAGTATTTTTTTTTCAAAAGCTTTTAGTGACTTAGATCACTATGGACATACTCCAGTTCAATAGAATTCATATACATATCTAGCCGATAAAGTAAAATTTAATCTAAAACTGAAAACACAAGACAAAGTAAGGTAGAAACAAAAAAATTCCAGCTTTTGAGTCCTGTAGCCCTCAGGAAATCTGTGATCCAACTACTGAAACCGATTGGAGTAAAAGCTGAAACATATAATACTACAACTCTACACAGAGATGTTGAAAACCATAAATATTCTGCTTCTGCACACCACTATAATGAAGTTAGAACGAAAGCAATATTTTTAACTAATTTATCTTAATATCAATGAAAACTTAGAAAAAAATGTAGAAAATTTGATTTTCTACATTTTTGAGTTTCACTACTACGTGAATTAAATCGTCACTGGGATGAGACACGCTTGGTCTTCCACCGATGAAGTGGCAATAAATGCTGGAATGAACTTACAGGGAGATGGCACCCCATCTGGTGAGTATGGGCTTGGCACACCCAGGGTCCTGAGCTGGATATCATCATTCTTCTCTTTCTTGGTGATTCCCTTCTATTTTTGACTCTCTCTCTCTCTCTCTCTCTCTCTCTCACAGGGTTACTCGGGAACTTTTTTTTTTTTCCTGGTGCAGCATAAGCCTCAGGCTTCCTTGCATCATGTGGATATTAATAATAATAATAATAATAATAATGATAATAATAATAATAATAAGTAGTATTATACTTTACGAAGAAATTCTGCTGAGTTTTAGCGTAGGTAACTCAACTTTAATTAAAAATTAAAATAATAGCATTTTAATTAATAATGTTATAGTGGAAAATGATTAATGGAATATAAAGCAAAACTATTTTTTCCCGTTCCGTCTGTGTTATATGTTAAAAAATGTAAAACCGCATAATATTACAACTTTGGTACACATTTATGCTTAAAACTCAGAGTACTACGTCAAAAGGTAGGATGAAGGGATGGGGAGACTTTCGTTTCTTCTCCCGAGATTTTAGACATTTTTACTTCACACCTTTTTACTAGACTGACGACGTTCAAAAATTCAAAACCGAATTTTATAATCTACTTGTCCCCCCACCCATTCAGTAGGGAAAAAAAAAGTTTCAGAATGAATAAGGCTGATTGCAGACCTGAAACAACTATAAGAACTTAAAGGGCAAGCTTTCTTCTCGTTTTCTATCCATGGTATGCTTTGGGAATGGCTCTGGGTCATAAGAATCACGACAGTATTGGTATTGGCCATACAGTGTAAAGGAGTCACCATACTGCCGCACCAGCAAAACAAAAATAAAAATAAATAAATAAAAACAAATTACCTATGTATTTGACTTTTTTCATTAGTATCGATAGGCTTTTGAATTCCCCAAACTGCCACCATCCACTACCCAAGGGGATAACTAATTCCATTGATAACAACGATACCAATATATTAATTTCTTTCTAAGCTTGAGAGTTTTAATAAAGTTGAATTAGTCCGAGAAAGAACGAAAGCGTGTTAAAAACAAACTTTCCGAAAATGATGTATAGTATGTTAAAATGTTCAATAGAAATTCTATATTTATGATTGTGTACATTTATTTCCATGCTAAAAGGGTTCTGTCTACATAAAAAAACAGTTCAATACAGAAGACTAAATTATATATAGTAAAAAAGAACAAAAAACTCGCACTTCCATGACATTCTGTCAAAAGTCATTCAAAGAGGTCATGTTAAAATTCATTCCTATTTCTGTATATTTATCATTAGTGCCCCTTTCGGATTGCTTTTAAGGAATGGGCTTGCAGTTATACAACGGTATATAGAGATAATGAAAATGAAGAGTACCAATTGGTAATAATTTGTTCGTCATGGAAGTTCTAGTTATCTAGGCTTAACATGTCAGCTTTTTAGGATGTCGGGACAGTGATGACTCATCGCCAATGGCGCATTTATCATGATCACATAACTGAAGCTGAGCATGAGTTTGTATGCAAGGGAGCCTATTTGATGGTGTAATATGGAGTACTTTGATCTTACTGCTTTAAGATTGACATGATGTTTTTGATGATATTAGATTAAAAAAGAAAATTACAAAATGATTTTTAAAGAATTCATAAAATTTAACGCAAAAACAGTTTGAAACATAAAAAGAAAAGAAAAAAAAAAAGATAAACCATATAAATTTATGAATAAATTTCATGAATTTGAATAATTACTTCTAAATTAAAAATTTAATTTATATAATTCGAAAATTGAACAATTCCAGTATATTAAAAAAAAAAAAACACAATTTCTTTTCTGACCTACCATACATGTTGATATACAGCTACGTAATCCTTTTCATGATTGAAAATCTGATCTCATGAGTACACCCCATCCCCTTGAAAACTGAAAACACACGCACATAAAAAGTCCATAATTTTCTAAAATTAAAAATTATGGACGTCCTTCGTGTGTGAGTGCTGCCTTTAATTTTGAATGGATTAAATCTTTTCATTTAAAATAAGGACATCCCTTCGTTTTTTGTTGGCGGGAGATACAGCCAAAATAATAATAATAAACAAAGTAAAAAAGATTGCAATATTAATACATAACAGATCAATCTACGTATATAAATTCTTCATGTAACACATACTCTAATATAGTTCCAAGTTAATAAATGAAATTCTTATATCAATTGCTGGCCGTTTACCGGATATATTTATCTGCATGGCATAAGTAATGTCAGGTGTATTTTATTCCCTCTGCATACACTTTGAATAAAAGGCTTCCAAACAAGTAAATACCGATCTATTTTCCTTCTGTTTCCGCAATTCTTCTCGCTGCTAATAGCCTTAAATCGGGAAAGAAAGAAAGATTAAATTAAGTGCTATCCACGAGTATTTCCGATATAAAATTTCAGGTTCCTTGTGGAAACACACACATAAAGTCTTTCAACATTTTTTGCCTAACGTACAAGGTCGCTAAACGAAGACCGCATGTTACTGTCACTTGGTGGTGTTATCTATCTTGCAGCCATTGTGAGGTTGATAGCAGCTGAGTTATTCCAAGTACATAGTCAAGTGGCGCCACCTGGTCACTTGTCGTTGTATGAAAATAAATTTAGCTTTCACCCTCCGAACAGAGGATATATCAACGTTTTTCCTCGTTCTGTTTTTTTTTTTCTTCTTTTCTTTTTCTTTTTTCTTGACAGCGGTGCATAAGAGTATCCAGTGGTGTCACCCAGCCGGTTAACACCGGTTTGGTACAACTGATAGTTAAAATTTTAGAAAAAACGCCAATGCTGTTATACTAATTGCTATGTCCCTTAAAAAATAAAAAGTAATCGAAGCCAACTGGCATCCCTTCACATTTATATTAATCTTAACACAAGGGATGTTGGGAAAATAAAGACGTGTGCAATAAAATAGGTAATATTTACGTTGAAAATATTCGATAAGATGAAAACGTAGTCGAAGGAAAACACGTTAATACACAGACGGTTCAAAATTCCGCAGCAATTTACCCTAATATGCAATTTGACAAATGAAAACAATCTTTAAGAAGCATTTTAATCAATCGATGTTATAGTAAATAGGATGGACCAGTTGCCCTTGCAGATGCACAACGTGCACCACGGGATGACATGCAACCCAATTTGAGAGTACACAAATTGCTATAAATATTTGCTGAAAAGGAAGATATAAATATAAATATATAATTTATATTATATATTTAATTTTATGAATTAATAAATATATAAATATTTTCTGAATGTACTTCACTCTCCGAGTTCCCCCCCTCCCAAAAAAAACCAACCTTCATAATTCTGATATTTAAAGAAACTTAAACTGGAACTTACATGATACATCCTTTGTTTTTAAAAGACTGGCCCAAATCTTAGACATCTTAAAATTGCTGGAGATTCCTAGCGAATCTCCAGAATAAAAGTAAAGATCGATTAACAACAAATAAAAAACAGCCAATTCTACCTCACGAAATGAAACTACTTATGTTAGAACGGGTTTTTATCAATGTTTGAATTAGAAGTTATTTGGCCAGACATCATTAGTAACGTGTCGTGTAATGGTAAAGGGCATCGATATTTTTTGTAGAGCCATTAAAACTGTTTGTTGCCATCGTCAATGCATTAAGAGTCTTTCTTGCACTTCTCAGCCACACTTAAATATCTTTCAGAGTATCAGAATTATTCCCAGTTCAGCTGTTGTAATAATGGGCAACATAATAGTTTCTTCTTCTTTTTTTTTTTGTGGCGGAAATGACATCGTATCTAAAAAGCTCTTGAGTAGTTTGCTGTTTAATTTCCTAGCATTATGTGGAAACTGATGACCAAAATCTGACGTTAATGAATGTCAGCTTTTTTCAGGTAACAATTTCAAAAACTGTAAAAATTTATTAAACACTACTCGAGAAATAACATTTTTTTATTTCATTGATTCTACATATACGAGTACGTACACACGAGTTAACAGTCTTTTGGGCGTAGCTGTTAGCGAGTCAGATCGAATGAAGAAAAAAGTACAGTATTTATATCCGTCCCATGCCACATTTATTCCCTCAAACAACCAAATACTGAATTACCACTCACAAAAGCATGTTTGTTTAAATATAGCAATTACCAAAAGTAAAGGTAGTTATTTATCTAACATATGATTTGTCATCAATTTTCATTGATATACTTAACATAATAAAAAAAAATATCGACTATATTTAAAATTAAATTGGAGAATAGTTTTTTGTTATCTCAGTGGAGATCAGCATTATTCTCTTCTTTGACTGGGTATTCAGAAACAAATCAGAAAGCGTCACCTGCATCTCTGGTACACTAACTTGCCAATAATCTTACCTTCTCCGACCCCTTTAAAATTGTCAAATCAAATGCCCATATTTGAAAATAAGAGAAAAACTGAAGAGCTCTCCGTGTTGCCCAATGAACCCTGAGTTTGCCATTCAGTACGTCCGAAGATGTCTTAACCTTGCGTCTCTATAATTCAAGTCCTTAATCGGGTATACAAGTAGAGCGGTGAAACCGCATTAAAACCAGTAACACCCTCAATCACAAGTTCGCCACAGAGACAAACCACGCTCACACAACTTTTAACTAGCAAAAACGACACGTCAGATAAGAAAAAAGATTATAAGGAGCAATCAGACTAAGAGACGAACAAAGAATGACCATCTGAGCCTTCTACACTAAAGAACACAACCTGCATTCCATCCACTCATTGTTCCAAGGGAATGCTACTGGAATTGGTTATAATTTCGTAATTGGGCTGGATAAGGCATACTAAGATAAAAAAAAATCCGACAGGTCGAATTTTGAACAAAAAAGGCTCCACGATGAAAATCGTTTAAACATTAAAGTTGTCACTAACCCTCTGAGTTTTTCACTTCGCACATTGATTTTAGACCCATATGAGGACAATTCCTACGGCTTTGTTATTGTTTGGTTTTACGGCCATCGGCATCTTAGGCCACTATGTCTCTACAAGTGTGTATTCACGGGCTGATCTGCATGGTCTGCAGCTGAAAATCTGGAAAATTCCACTATTTAATTATTTCGGACTGCATGAATAACTTGTGTCCTAATTCTAATTATATAAATGAAGTAGCGTATGCTCCATTATACTCAAACCCTTCTTCCTGCATCCTGATACTGTATCTGCAAGTACAACTCACACCAGATTGGTTGTATAATTTAATTTCAAAGATTCTTCCATTGTCTTCAGACTAAACTCTTTTGATATTTTTCATAACTTAGTAAAATTCTAAATCAGTGTCAAGCAAACTTTTTCGGCCATGGAACCCTTTTGATTCCTAGCACTAGCAACAAAATAAAATATCATTTTGGAAATCTGCTGGTAAAGTTCTGTTTGTTTATTATTCATAACATTATGATCGGTAAACAAAAATATTTCTAACCCACCATGAAATTTTGTTCATCCATGTTTCAAAGTAGCATTTTAAAAAAAATAAAATTAAAAAGCTGTCCGTACACAGTTGTGCTCGATACATAATTGCTTATATCTCGACTTCGAGAAAAGCCAGTTAAAAAAGAAAGCCTCAAAAACTTACTTCTGAGAACTAGCGAGACGATTCAGTTTCTTTATATATATATTGATGAGCATAAAATCCATCTTCTTGCGAACCCCAGGGATCCGCAGACCACAGTTCGCTTGTTCGATAAATATATAGTTGCTTAAAATATTATAAATAGATATTACTGAAATTATCTGTTTAATATAAATTGATTATTGAAATTATAATATATTTTATATATAATGTTCATATTCCTAGTTTTTCAGTACACATCACATGCATGTACTCTAAAACCATATAATTTGGGTGTGCAAGAAAAATAGTTAGAACTGGAACCCATGCAAGTAACAAAGTGGATACGATCGCTGTCTTTCCACACCAGTCCTCTGTGGCAACTTAGTTGCCACGATACATCGCAGTCTGCAACTCCTACAGAAAATATATTCGGTTTGAATCACGCCAATACGAGAGGAACTTGTCTAGTGATTTTTTTACACCGTGGCCGAGTTAGATTGGATATGGTTGGATTAATCTAGAGAACTGTTTTTTCTACATTAATCCAAATTTAATGGGTAGTTCGTCAATTTATTTTAAAAGAATAGATGCAGGATTATGCATAACTGATTAAAGAAGATTAACTGAGTGCATTTGCAGTTTATTTCTGGTTTTATATCGCAAAGTTTCTAATTGCCGTTTAAAATCACTAGGATAACTCAAAGTCATGGACGGAAAATTATTTTAGTGCCTATTTCTTTATTTATTTATAAATAAATCACTGGAACAATTCACATCAAATACAACAAATTACTTCAATAGATCCCATTCGCGACTTCACGGAATCGATATATATTAATATACTTCAATGCTTGTAAAGTACGTTGCACAGATTATCTTTGATCTAAATGGTTGAACTGAAAGCACCTCACCTGTATAAAGTTTAGAATCTACGTATTGTGAACAGAATCTACAAATTACCTTTCGGATGTTCATCCCACCACTTCTTCGGTGATTGTAATCTTGGTACATTATATTTGTGCTATATATAGAAGCCGTATTATCCGTGAGTTAAACAAGTATGAAAAGATCGCTGTAAAACTCATGAACTTTGTTTTTTTTATGGTAGTGTAACAGCAAGGTTACAATGACTGAAAGAGTGGAGGAGAAAAAAATCCAAGTCTGAAATCCAACTTTTCATTTGCGAAAAGTTGGATTTCTAGATGCTATTAAGTCCGACCAGGGCTCCCACTCCTGGGTTTTTCCACCCAGATCTGGGTTTTTTGATTGTCATCTGGGTTGATAGGTTTTTTCCACAAAAATATCTCATTATCTGGGTTTTTTCGGTGATTTTTAATTTTAAGTCAAAATTTATTTTTATTTCTTGTAAATACAATAAAATTTAACACATTTAATAACAGTTTACAATTTTCTTAATTTTATATTCTAACAATACTGATCATAATTTGTAATATTTCAAGTGCTTGTACAAAATACTACAAATGTAAAAGGATTTCAAAGTTTTCGCAGGGTTCTACACTATGAAATTACGCTTACATGTTCATACATGTTCGTGTTACTAACATGTATGCGCAGCCTATTGAGCAGGCGGAAGGCGGTCTTTACTGCACAGTCTTTCGTGATCGTTCGTGGTATTATTGCATTATTTGGTGTGATTTTTACATTTATGCGTGTACTACGTACAGTGATATAATAAATTTAAATTGTAGTGACTATTTCTATTTTATGTTAATGGATTAGTGATTTATTTTTTATTTTATAGAACATTTTAAATAAGATAACTGCTAATTAGTCATACCCACAAATTGCCCACAATGTCTGAAACTTGTTCCCCACAGAGAAAGATGAGTAAACGGTGGTATACTCAAAATTTTAGAAATGAATGGTTAGAAGATCCGGAATTAAAGGATTGGTTGAAAGAAGACAGTAATGAAAAAGGTGCGTCTTATTGTATTTGTTGTGAAATGAAATTAAAGAATGCCAATAAATCGATGTTACTAGCGCATAAAAATACAGTTAAACATAAAAAAAGTGCAAATGTTGCTAAGACAAGTTCAACGTTAGACACGTTCTTGACAAAACGTAAACCTACGGAGAATGAAGAAGTAGCAAAAGCAGAGTTAACAATTGCTGCACTCATTTCTGAGCATAATATTCCATTTGCGCAATGTGATTACCTTATAGAAGCATGTAAGAAAGAATTTCATGATAACAATATTGTAAAACAAGTTCAGATGAAGGCGACTAAAGTCTCTTATCTTATACAAGGTGGCATAGCCTATCATGAAAAAATATACATTTCTAACATATGCAGAAACAAGTTTTCAATGATAATAGATGAAAGTACAGATTTATCTTTATCGCAAGTTCTAGCTGTTGTTGTTAGATATTTTGATATTCAAAAACTTGATGTTGTAGATGTGTTACTTGACACTGTTTGTGTCGAAAATGGTACCTCAGAAGGACTTTATCAATCTGTAAAAGATCTTTTCATAGAAAAAAAACATTCAAATAAGTAATCTCGTTGGCTTTGATAGTGATAATTGTGCCACTATGATGGGTACTAAGAGTGGGTTCCAGTCATTGCTAAAACAGGATGTACCATCAGTATTTATAATGGGATGTGTTTGCCATTCTTTTGCATTATGTGCTAGTCATTCAGTCAAGGTACTACCATCATATCTAGAAATATTTATAAAAGATATCTCTTGTTATAAAGAGTTCTTATTTTTCCCGTAGTAGTAAAATATTAAACGAGTTCAAAATGATTCAAGATGTTGTAGATACTGCTAAGCATAGAATCCCCAAATTAGCACAAACACGTTGGTTATCCCGTGGCAATGTAATAAAAATAATTATTGAGCAGTGGGATGCGTTAGTTCTTTATTTTCAGTCTCAATCAAAAATTGACAAAATCGATGGTGCAGGGAATATTTACAATACTATGATCACCAAAGGAACTAAGCATATGTTGTTGTTTTTAGGATATGTACTGGAGAAAATAAACTGCCTGAATATTGAATTTCAATCTGAGTATTTCAAATTGCACTTACTTCATTCAATGGTTTCAATTGAGTATAAAAATATTGACAAATGGGCCTGGAGTACTGGGGTCCATAGTTTAACAGATATTTATTTAAAGTATACCCAGTAAAATAAAATAAAATAAAATATTTCCAGAAGCTTTCGGAACTCGTGTCCCTTTCTCAACTGACAGAATTTTTAAATACATTACAAGCAAACTGTGGCACGTTACTCATTCGTCATTGTTGTAGCACGGACGTGCTACAACAATGACGAAACACCACCGACACAATTAGACGTAACGAGATCTCCCGTGTGAAGGCGGACTTAACCAGATGCGGTTATCCATCCCATGTACTAAACAGATGCTTGTTACAGGCACAAGAACTTACTTCCAACCCAAGACCTCCGAAGCAAGTCGGCATATCATCCGCCTACATTCCGTATTATCCAGGAGTGTCAGGACGTATCTCGAAGATCCTGAGAAGTTACAACATAAAATGTGTACAATTACCAGGTAGGAACCTACGTTCACTTGTCTCCAGTGTGAAGACCCCTGTCACACCTGTCTTACGCAGCAATGTAGTGTACCGTATCACCTGTAGGGCCTGTAACAGTTGCTACGTAGGTGAGACATCGAGACGTCTCCAGGATCGCCTCACGGAACACGACAGAGCAATCCGGCTTGCCGAAACTGACCAGTCCGCGCTTGCAGAACATTTTTGGGCTACCAACCACGATCTTGACCCCAAGCGCGACTTTGAGATAGTGGACCACGCGCGACACTTTCGCCACCGCCTATGGCTAGAGTCACTAAACATAATGAACAACCCTAAGGCATTAAATCGCCAGAAAGGCATGCGTATACATCCAATCCTGGAGACAACCGTTTTATTGATGGATGATCACTGGCGCAAGGCAGCACACGTCCGTGCTACAACAATGACGAATGAGTAACGTGCCACAGTTTGCTTGTAATGTATTCAAAAAATTCTGTCAGTTGAGAAAGGGACACGAGTTCCGAAAGCTTCTGGAAATATTTTATTTTATTTTATTTTACTGGGTATACTTTAAATAAATATCTATAAAAATATTCTTAGTTTTTTCATAAAAGAAGTCATTACTTCGTGCAAGCTGGTTGAAATTGATCCAAGCAATGCAATAAATCGTAAGCCTCTGAATAAAATATATTTGGGAGGCCTTTGTATGGCCTTATTAAATTCAACACCGCTTGGTGACAGTGAAAGCAGGTTTAAAAATGATTGTTTAAAATTTCTTGTTGAATTTTGTATGGAAATCAGAAAAAGATTTCCTCTAAATGATGATGGAATTATCGCCAGTCTCAATGTTCTTGACCCAGCAGTGATACATGATCGTGCCAATTCGCCATCCATAATTTTCCATTTAGCAATGCAGTTCCCTCACCTTGTTTCTGAAGACAAACTAGATCTTCTAGATGATGAATGGAGATCATTTCGTTTAAATCAAGATTTAGATTTCTCTTACAAAACCATCCCTGAGTTTTGGTATCTGTTACGTAATGTAAAAGATGGCTTTAATAATTCTAAATATGAGATTTTATCTAACTTTATGACCAGTTTAACTATTTTACCTCACTCTTCAGCAAGCGTAGAAAGAATCTTCTCCCAAGTAAACCATATAAAAACAAAAGCCACAAACTCCCTTAAACTAGAAACTGTGAAAAATCGACTAATGCCAAAATAGGCGATAAATAGATCTAATCAAAATTGCTATACATGGAAACCTAAATCAGAATTGGTAAAAGAAGTCATACAAGGAACTTGTCATAAAAGATACGAAGAACGTTTGAAAAAATGAAAGAACTTCAAAAAATAAATGTGGAGGGAACTGAATGGGATGAAAATTCTGATTACAATTAAATAAAAGATATTTTTGCATGGTAAGTTTCATCTTATTTCTGTTGCTATACTATATGATGAAAACTAGGTTTTTTTTGGGTTTATTTAAGTTGCAATCTAAGTTTTTTTAAAATTTGTGAGTGGGAGCCCTGAGTCCGACTATTTAGAATCGATAATGACCAGCTATAACTTGCGCTTAATGCATCAATTAATGCATGCCTAATCACTGGCAATAACAAATTCCTCATTTAGAACTAGAAACAAATCAAAACTGGCTATCGTTAGAATGTATCCGAACGATTTTCAGTTTTTGTTAAGGGAATGGATTTTTTTTTTTTTTTGTATTAATACGTCATCTAATTAGTAAAAATCAAAATCTATAAAATGTATTGTTTTAGGTTGTCAAACTATTGATGATATTATTTGTGATGATAGCCATAACTGTATGATTTCTACAATCAAATTATTAGTAATAGAAAAATTTCAATAATCGAATGATTAATAATTACAAATTTGTATTAACTGCTAATCATTCGAATGACATATTCAAAGGAAACAAACAATCTCATGATATAATTCCATTATATCATTCCATTGTAAATAATGTGATTACAGTATATCATTCGCATGATTTTCCATAATCGAATGATTTGTCATAATCTGATGATGTTGCATAATTGAATGATTTGATATAATATGATGATTTTCTTTAATCGAAGGAATCATTTGGATGATATGAGTATAATCTAAATAAGTGAATGATTTTTTTATAACCGATTATGCACAACATTAATTATTTGATATTTTCAATTGATTGGCTTTTACTTAATGTTATCGACTCGTACATATTTAAATTTTGACAATTGTACTGCGTCTTCAAAGTAACCTACATTAAAATAATTTTCATAATAGTTCTTATCGTTTAATATTTTGTTTATGTAAATTATTACAGATTAAAAACGGCCAAAAAAGCTAGTTGGCGAAGTGTTCTTACCACCTCTGTATGAATGAAATTTATGACTTCTGTCTCACTGACAGCAACGTTATTTATTTTGTGTGTGCGTGTGGTGGCTAGAGGGAGAAGACTGTTCTTTCCGTTATCTTTACTCTGCCTTCCTCTGATCAAGAATGTTGTAAATATACCTTACCCCGAGGTTCGCTTTTCTTCCCCACCCATCTTAACGCTTCCCCTTTTCCTTTCCTTTCCTTATCCTCGCATGTCTTTCTTCATGTTTGGGTTTCCTTTCTTGCTTGTAAAGGCCGATTCACCGAATGCTATACATGAACTAGAGACCGCATACTAAACGTAATTCCTTTAGATTTTTTTTTATTTCTTATTACAGCGTCTTTCGATATTTGTTCATTTTCATATTAGTGTTCAAAATTACAAAAACAACCATGTTCTGCTCTGTCACGCAACGACAGTTAGCCACTATATCAGTTGAAGAATTAGAGGTCCCGCTGCTGGAGGTGAATACATCAGTAGGTTTGGTTTCCTGGAAATGCAAACAGCCGACAGGTTGCTTACAGTCTCCGAGTAGTTGACTTGCATTCTTCAAAATGTGTTATTGAGCTCTAAGACAAGCTGCGGCGGATTTATCACTACACAGAGAAGGCCCCTGCACCTTTTAGAGGCCCAAATTTTTAAATTAGAAACGTTAATTTTATGTATATGGCCATTTTTTATAAATGTGTCAGTCAGAGTCACAGAAAGTGCAGAGCAACCTTACCTTTCGGCTTTACGGTACGATTTGGTTTTTAACTTTCAGTCAGTTACGTAACATAGTAAGAGAGGTGATCAAACTGTCCTTACCCATAATATTGAATGTAATTAGTTTCAAGTTCTTCTAAAATATGTATTATCTACCTGCATGTCTCTGATGCACATATACGAAATTAGAGGTCACTATTAATAATACGTTTTTCGTTGCGGGTGAGCAATTAACAGGAGTAGTACGATCTCTGGAAGAAATAGAGGAAACTGAGGTTTGAGCTGTTATCAAATATTTTGTGAAAAAGAACTGAACTCCAACTGATATTTACCATATTTGTCCCCCAGCGGCTTTCACCTATTATAATGTATTTTCTTTAGATTTGTGTGTACACAAATCTAAAGAAAAGCCTTCAGCGTAGGAAATTTGCAGATGATTTTGCTGTGATGAATGTTTTGGACTCCTGGTTAGATAGCTAACCACAAGAATTTTTTAACAGAAATTAAAGACTTGTAACATAGTTGGGCAAAGTGTATTGATGTTGCAAGAGGCTATGCTGAAATATACCTTCGTTATTGTCTTCCTAATTACACTATAATTATCATATATAACTTCATATCATAGATTTCTGGCTGACACCAAAAATTCCATCATGTGCTTGTAATTAAATTCATCGTTTACCGAATAATACCTTATTGGATAAACATGAAATGTAACTTGGTTAATTAAAAACATTATGATGTTCATTGACTCGCTGATTTCAAAGGGTCTAAGGGTTATTAATTATTGATTTCAATGTAAGTATTACAAGCACGCCATTATCTCTCTCACACGGAGCAATATGGCCTTAGTTGCTAATGCTCCTAAAAACCAAATAACAACAACAACAAGCCATTCTCTGGTAAGCCTAAAGTGCAACTTTTGTTATTCAAATACAAAGATTGCGGTTGAAGAACAAAAATTGAAATTCGTTGACAAATTCTTAATAATTTGATAAAATACTAATTTCATAAAATACTTTTTTTTTTATTTGTATCACAGAAGCCCGTCAAGAAAAAATATTTAAAACATTTTCCTTGTTGTCGGTTTAGACTCTGAGACTTGGCTTATGGCTCTCGTTGGCCATTGTATCATATGGACGTTTCAGGTAGGTAAGGTGGTGGGGGGAGGCTTCGATATTATCTCGCACTGCAATTACGTTTTCTTCACAAGTAAACAAAATCATTATTTTTATTACACCACGCAGAAGGGACATTCTTTTCAATTGGGCCTCGTCACCCGTACAGTAGGTCTCAAAAAAAAGTAAGAAAAAATTTAATTTTTGCATTTTCTTCGTATGAGTGGTTAAGTACACAGATTATCCCCCATAATAACAAAACAAAAGTTAGTGCCACCCACGTATCAATTTTTTCTTTAACATTATTTCAGAAAACAAATTTAGAATACATGACGCAGTAAAAAACACAAGGTGCCCAGGCTAATAGAAGAAGAAAAGTAAGAAAAAGAAAAGAATGAGAAATAAAACGAGAAATAATTTTAAGAACCTAAAAAATAAAAACAAATTATAAAATTATCTGAAATTAAAGGCTGAATCAATGAGCCAATTAAACGTAGAGAAGCTGAAAGGGAAAGAAAGCAAAAATATGATTAATAAGTGCAGAAGAATAGTGAGCATAAACTGAGGGTGGGAAGATAATAAAATAACTAAGGGAAAGATAAAGTTTCATGCAAACTAAAGAAAGTTGGTATACATAGATCAGGCATTTAATCAGGGGACTACACTTGATCATGTACCAAACCACTGCGTTTCTATACAAACTTGTAGTAATGGAGGAAAGATTAAAAATAATAGGAAAAAAATAAATATAATAAAAAGGTAGGGAGAAAAAGATAGATTCTCCAGAAACATAAGTAAGGTAGCCCCAACGCATTGTATATAATTAATTAAGTTAAGGTAATTAAATTAAAGTATAAATGAATTTAAAAAATTGATAATGAATACCTTGAATTCACGTATATATCTGTTAAAAGGCATGTCCAAGAGGTAAATTTTGACTAAAAATTTAGTAAATTTACTGTAACAGGCAAAGGTATAGTAAAGGGAAATAAAACAGGATGGGGGAAGGAAAATGTAATAAAAATAAAAGAGGCGAAAATAGTAGCGAGGAAGGAAAGCAAGAATGTCCGAATCGCCCTCGTATTACACTAATAGCTGAACGGACGGGAAAATTAAGGATAAAAAGATAAAAAGCAGAGAAAAGAGTTTAATAGATGCTTGGCAAGCTGGGTGTGTAAATACCCAACCTCTTAGAGAGGGCTTTGGTGGCTGAAAGAGCGTTAGTCCAAGGAGAAACTAATACCAAAAGTCTGTGATATGTTTTGAAAAAAAAAAAAAAAAAAAAAAGAGAGACAAAAAGTGAATTAGGAGATCAAAAATCAATTTTTTTAGGTTCTTAAAATTCTTTCTCCTTTTATTTCTCCTTTTCTTTTTCTTACTTGTCTTCTTCTATTAGCCTCGACACCTTGTGTTTTATACTGCTCCATCTTTATTTATTTTCTATTATTTCAATCTGATTTCATCTATATACATTTGTATCCTGTGTTACAGCCTTCCACACTCAGGTGCATTTTCCGTATTTTCTTCAAATTTCCTATTTATGCACTCTATATATTACGCACCCTATAGGCATAATAATTAGTAATGGGTATTAGTCGATTATGGAAATACCATTATCGATTATGCCCATAACTATGATCATAAGGATAATATCATGTAAACTGCAATGATTTACAATTGCAGTGATGTACATTACTGAGCTTTTAATATCATTTAAGTGCTTTTTATAAAGGAATAGAAAGCACTCAATGTGTTAAAACAAATTACATTGTTTTGTAATTTGTTTTAATTCTTTGTAAATGTTCCTCGTCAACTAAACTGAGCAGGAGTGATTTTTTGGAATAAATAAACGATTTAATTAAATAAATAACTCTGCCACCGGCGACATCTCCTCCCAACAAAAGCATCCAAAGAACATGAATATTCAGCTCATGATAAGGTAATCGGCAATACCCAATATTTTCGTCCAAAAAGCGAAATTATTGTATATGAAAAACGTATATTCTTTCAAACAAAGTCGAACTAGACCAGGAAACAGATACCAAGAGAAATCTCAGGATCTCAGCTTCTTTTCACACATTGTCGCTAATAGCCTCAGTACACCAACAAGGGGTGGACTGGCTGTAGCGGCCGGTGGCTCCCAACAATTTTGCCCCAACTTTTGTTTGTCTTTAAGCGGTAACAACACACTGCAAATTCTATTGCCTCCTGCGGTGACTGCCGCCTAATCGCCGAGCCAGTCCGCTCCTGACACCTACTCACAGTCAAAAGAATGCTTTTACTTTCACAGGAAGCAGGACCTTTCCTGCAAGCCCGACTTTGCCATTCAAAGGCATAATTCACGTGTTTCCCAGAAAATTAAGTGGATAATGAAACAGGACTCTACTTCCACAAGCAATAATAAAACCTTCCCAAACCCTCAGTAATGATCTCTCTATGATAATACACCTGTGATAATCCGATAAGCTGATCCCCAATGAATAGTAAAAACGATTCTTCGCCTCAACTACTCCATGCAAAGGTGATCCAATGTCAAACGAGAATTCTCCTTTTCAATCCTTAAATCAAATACTGTACTCAGAAAAACCTAAAAATCAAAATACTGAACGCCTACATTAAGGAGACAAAACATGGTATTCACTCAGCTCGCCTGACTTCAGTCCCCATCATAACCCTAACCAGGGACAATGCATGTCAAGCAAGATACCTCTTGTTTGTAGCTTAAGGACCATGACGGATTTACTTGCAACTCCTGGTAACAAAATGATTTATTAATTTATTAATTTATTACAAGTACTCTGGTATCTTCCACAGTTCGCAGGAGCACTTCCTTTTCTCAGCTGATAACTCAGAAGTCTGAAATTGCTCCCCCCCCCACTCCTCTTTACCTTGTCTTTCTGCTTATGAAGTTTACCCAAGCGTCGCCTGTTAGCTAACAGAATTCATTTTATCTTCATTTATTGGTGACGACTTCCCACAAGTTCTCGTTTATTTATCCTTTGCTGGTTTTTCTCAGGGCATTAACGCCGTTAATTGAATCTCTTAAAAAAACTTTGTCCTTTAAAGCACTCTTTAACTGCATCACCTTTATTTCTAACATAAAAAACATTTATGATTTTTATTCCTAAGCATACCAAGGAAGACAATAAAAACATACAAAAAATTGTAATGATACAATAAAGAATAGTACTAAAAGATTTAAAAAAGTACAAGCAAGAAAACAAATATAAGCTGTATATTAAAAAATAAAGAACGAAAAGCATAACGGGAAAAAAATTTAAACTCATTTTTTTTGTTGTTGGCGCATCGGCTTCTGTGGCCATAATGCACCTCCCAAAGTTTTTGCATTTTTACTCTGATCCAAGCCCGAGGCGGGATTCGAACCCGCAACCTTTGGGTTGCCAGGCTAGTTGACTATTTGCTGGGTTGACTACTTCTTCGAGATAAAAGGGTGAAATTGATTTTTTTTTTTAATCTTGATTTTTATTTCAATTTAACCCTTTCACTCGAACGCCCGTTTACAATTTTCATTTTCATTTAGAATTCCCTGTATGCCTAAAAAGTTGTGGTAAGAGTAGATTTCTGTTATCATAATCGCGAGTGAAATCTGTTATCTCTTGTTTTGAATTAGCATCAGTCAAGTAAGGCCACGAGGTGTCATTATAGTCTCGAGTCTGATAAATCTGTGTATTCTATGGATGAAAAACCAGAGTGTTTGAAAGTAAAAAAAAAAAACATGCACCTCGCCAAAGGTCAATTTCGACCAACATGTGAAAAAAAAAAAAAAAAAAAAACAGGCACACAAAGGTTCTTTCTATCTCGATGGATTCGAATCCAAACTATTTCCACACATATGGAAGGACAACGATTTAAAACCACTGTACTAGACTCGAGGACAAAAGAGTGAAGGTAAGGCTTTTCCCTAAGCAATGGTCCAGGACCCTTAAAGGTGATTTTGACAAGTAAGGTAGGAAAACCACTTGCATCTACGATTAATTTGCTAAAAAATTCTACACTGACAATTTGTCTTCAATCTGAATTGTGCGAAGACTGAAATCCTTCTGCCAATCTCCGTATGCTTTAAATTTAAAGTGTACATGTTGCTTCCGGTGTAAAAAGTTAATAAAGTTCTACTTACCGAGCTAACTAATCTGATAAGGCATATAGGTTACTAAAACTGATTTCCATTGCTCAAAATACGAAGGATGTAGCTTCAAAGATGGCTAGATGTAGGATCCTGTAAAATCCAATAAGGACGCTTCGTGAACCTAATATTTTAATTGTCTTTTCTTAAAACAGTGAATATGCCAATCAGAGGTGGGGCAGTTATTAAAATTAACAGTGGATGACCTCACTGACTATATTTTAGCAAATTATGATATAAATTAAAGTTCTTTATGGCAAATCTTCTCTGTCTCTAAAATAGAGGATCTGTCAACAATCACATTAGGGAACTTATTTATTAACCAAAAATAAAGTTATTGAGGGTTGATGTTTAAGGTAAACCAATCCACCGGAGCAATTATATTTTTATATCATATACAGTACGTACACTCATGAACCAAGACATTACAGTCACTTACTTAATAGCGTGTTGGACAGATTTTCACAGTGATAACCGCTTGCACCAGAGTAGCATTGATTCCACAAGATCGCGAAAAGTGTCCTCAGGTATACTGGACCATCTTGCCAGAAGGACATCCCGGAGCGAGGTACTGGTGTGGACTGCTAAATTACAGTGGACTGCTAAATGCTAAATTACACCTCAACCCACAAATATTCGAAGGGATTGATGTTGGGGAATTTGGCGGACAAGGGAGCACACGAAATGCTTGGCTATGATATTTTCGAACCATTCCTGCATAATGCTGACCTTGTGAAACGGACGTTGTCTTGTCGAAAGAGTCAGTGCCATCTGAATACACAGTCACCACATAGGGCAATGCTTGGTCAGAAAATGCCGAGGTAGAATAAGGCGGTGAAGGTAAGTAACAATAGGGATGGTGGGAGGGACATAGTGATAGCCATAAAAGCATCCCTCAAACCATGACACCACCGCCGCTGGCCTGTTTTCGTCCAACCATTCAGGCTGGTTGCAACTGTTCAATGCTCGCCATCGAACGTTGTTGCTGTAGTAGGGTTTTAGGGGCATTAGCGACTAAGGCCATATTGACCCATATATACATGTCTGTAAATTGCGTGTGTTCTGTGGACGATTTTCTGTTTGCTGGATAAAAAACCCAAGTTTCCAGCAGAAAAATCCATGCTACTCTCGCCTGAGACTGAATCTCAGCCAGGACTGGAACTCGGGACATTTCCACCCGGTGTGGGAGGACAGCGATTCTACAACCTCTGCTACCCACGAGGACTGGCTGCCGAATAGCCGAATCCGCACCCGTCCATCTGTACAATGGAGCTGTAACCCTGATTCACCAGACGAAGCTGCTCCTTTCCAGTCGTCCAATGTCCACTCTTGTGCCAACTGCAGGCAGAGATGAAAGAGCAACCGCTGGATGGAAACATTTCTGTGTACCTTCGGTTGTAGTCTGCCGTCAATTGATGGATCATGAGCAGTCCTTTGTCCCGGACAGCACGTGCAAATCGTCAGTCACCTTGACTGTCAGCCAGTAGTGGCCTCCCGTCCCGGAAAGTTGGGTGGTTGTATGTTCCTCTTCGGACCTCAAATAGCCGACAATACCTGCTGTTGTTGAGATGTGTCCAATTGGTAGAATAACCGTCCTCCTCACACCGCGTGGAAATGATCTGAGTTTGAGTCCCATCAATGACGTGAGGAATTTTTTTTTATGGGCCTTTTTTTTCACAACGTGGCTGAATTAGTCGGTCTGAGGCAAAGGTAGCATGAATTTTTCTCCAGGAAACTCAGGTTTTTCGTCCAGTAAACTGAAAATCAACCACAGAACACACGCAATTTACAAACAATATACAGAATAATATGGCCTTAGTCGCTGATACTCCTAAACCCTACTACAACAATAACAACTATCCGTGCCGTCACTATATATGCTTCGCTGGTCGATGACCTCACTCCAAGGTGCTGCGGGATGCTTCCACTCATAGAGACCGGGGTGGTCATAATGTTTTTGCTCACTGTATATGGCAAAATGGTCACTCCATACACGAAACTTCTGGACACTAAAATACTTTGTTCCACATGGATAAAAGAAATGTTAGGACAATCCCCGTCACCTCCAATTTTAGGAACCTTTCTGAAAGGTTTAAAATAAAAGAGGAAGCGAATCTCCTTTTAAAACAAGACTATAACATGAACTCTCGAGACCTAATGCCTTATCCAAAAAAAAAAAAAAAAAAAAAACACCCTTTAGTAAACATGTTCGCATACGGATCTTTGCTCATATGCGAACACGCGCTTTGAAACGCATCTTTGATGGCTAGTCAGTTCAATAAAAATGCTTTTGGCCATCAGGCAAGCTGCAAACATTGCCTGATGGCATATATTATGCGGTTTTCCTTGACATACATTCACTCGAGCTAAATTCTTATTTATGTCTCTCTCTCACACACACGCACACACACTCTCTCTCTCTCTCTCTCTCTCTCTCTCTCTCTCTCTCTCTCTCTCTATCCCTCTAATTATTAGAACAAACGGCTCATACTATTGATTTTTTAATAAGAAACTGTTTAAATGCAATTTTATGCAGTTCCAAGGCAACTGAGTTCATGATGTGCCTTGTACTGTATTTGGAAATTGCATGTTTTCTACTGAAGATTCCTTACCGGCTTCCCCTGAATAAATCACTACTGGCTGTACAAAGGAGACTTCAAATTAACCGGCTTATTACTCAGAAATCGAAAAGTATGATTCAAGAATCCCTTTCAAAGTCTACTCTCCTTTCTTTATTTTTTGCTAATATCAACACGAAAATTTCGTGTTGATATTAGCGCGACTTGACAATAACCATTCATTATTTTCGAGAGTTATTTAGACGGATGCAAATGATAAACATAACCTTTAGAGAATAATTTCATGCAAGCTAAAGAAACCAAGTTCTCCCCTCTTCTTGAAATTTTGTAAGACTAAAGCTGAAATCAATTAGGTTAATAAACTCTTCTGTGAATTACAGTATTTTAAAAAAAAAAGTTTAAAATTTCGGCTATACATAAAGATATGTTGTTAAAATCCTTATAGCTATTATTTTCAAAACAAATCCAAAAGATAAATTTCTGTTCAGGTAATAAAGCAAGTCCCAAAATGACTCTCTAAGCATGACTTTACAAAATATCTCCTCTTCTTCTTCTTCTTCTTCTGCTTCTTCCACTTCCTTCGACCTTAGTGGCCTGGTTGGGCTTCATCTTATCCTACCCAAAGTAATGGATAGTTAATCGGTAAATAATGCGGCTGGTCAACCCTCCTCTGCCGCACCTCGTAAGAGGATGTGCAGTTATATGGTAATTGAATATGTTCAAAGACGGTTTGCAGAAGAGAATAAATAAAAATAACATAAAATAAATAAAAAACTGGGAAAAGCTTGCGCCTCTATTTGAGAACAGCGAAGAGAGTCCCCTAATGAAAAAAAAGCCACAAATTTTACTTCAGGTCGGAAGATTTTTAAATAAGGACGCCAATCATTTTAAACTGGTGGAAAGTGGCTAAGCTACTATACTGCCATGGAGCTGGACACACTGGCGCGGGCTTATGCGAGACCAATGACAAGAAAATTCTTGCATAAACACCTAATAATTTAAGTACAGTATTATTTAAGAATGTATGTACAATCGTTTTAGCGCGAGGGCCCCGTTTGCCACGTTATTCCACAACTCTGCAGACAGGCATTTTGAAGGGCAGCTATTGAGGGGTGGACTAGATACAATTTGCCCCCCCCCCCCTTTTTATTTGTGCTATTGGCCCTGGCGGTGATCGCCGCTTAGCTGCCCAGGCCAGTTCGCCCCTGAATTTATTCACTAACGGAAATACAATTCGAAAAAATCGTCAGGAAGGCGGTGTGGATAGAGAGCCCTCTCGTAAGTGTTGTAATATAACATCACACTTACGAAACGTGATCTTTTATTTGTACACTTAAAATTAACTATTTAAATACTACCAGTGGGTAAATGATGGTTACGAGACCAGCAAACACACACCATTGCAGTACAATGCCAACAGTAATTTGACAGAAGGTCTTCTATACGAGTACACAGATATTTAACATACATTGGAGGAAAGTAGGTTAGGTTAGTTTATTTAGAATTTGAGACGAGACACAACTAAGAGCACGGAGGCATCCGTATACCATGTATCTCTTGGCTATTCTATGTTGTGGTTGTCTGTTTGGGATGAAAACCATGCAATCCTCGCTCGAGACCTACTAAGTCAACCAAAGTTCCTCCCGTCTCGATAGAAAGTAGTTCTCAAAACTTTAGGGGGAGTGGCCTTTTTCAAATAGTGTGAGAGAGCAGTGATTTGTAAATTGCGTGAGTATTAAGGTCAATTAAGGCCATTAACGACAGTTACCGGAATCAAAATCAATATAGACTTATTGTCTGACAGCGCTATAGCTCATAATCGTAGGTATCTTTTTGTCTGAAGAAGTGAGTGTTCACAGACCGATTTGAAAGTTATGAGGCCCGAAAAACTACAAATAACGCAGACTCGATAAAAATCATATTCACTCCATCTGAGATCGGCTAACTACAACTTAATTTGAAGAGGACTAGAAATTGCTGCAGTCTTCGACAGGAATCGAACCCATACCTCTCCAAACGAGTGACACAAGAGATATGTCGTATCGACTAAAGTTGTCACCGTAAATGATTCGTTTACAGGGTGCAAAACTTAGTTCAGCTGGAAAAAGTTTCTTCGGCAATTGACTGATTTGAACCGGAAAGTTTTCCAAATAGGCAACGAATGATAAATTCACTCAAGCATAGAGCGATATAGTACAGGATAAATACCCCCCATTAGACTAATATAATTGTCAAAATACATAAATAAATCTCGGTATAATATCAGTAAACTGCATTAAAATCAAACGAAATCTCAAGAATATATTTGCCTTGTAAAATTTAAATGGTTCTGAAAATGCGATAAGGGATTCGTTCGTTGCTCAGCCACACTATATTTAGCCAAACATGAATATCATCATTCATTTTAAGCCATTCAGATAAAAGAAGTGCTTTTCTATCAAGATAGCTATTATTAGCCTCTTCGTGGTTTTGTGAGAAGCTTGCTCTCTTTAAGAAAAAATATGCAGATCTCAAAAAGTACAAGGGAAGCGCTGAAGGGTGTGGAGTTTATTGGAGATGGATTTAGGAAAACTTTATATTAGGAAATTTTCAGAACAATATCAAAATGAGAATATTCATGCTCTCTATAATAACTCACTTTTCCAATGACAAATTATAGCTCCTTTTTTGAATATTGGATGACAGATTTAAAGATAAATGGATACATAATTTTTATTGCTGATAAAATTTACTATAGAGCATCAACCAGGAATTTTTCAAAAGCAAAGAAAAATAAAAAAAAAAAGCACTCAAGACTAGCGGATCACATCTAGATATTGAGTTAGTGGTCATCAGGGATAAAACAATCACAGCCGTATTCAGGTACATTCTATCATTTCAACTTTCAAACATATACATCAGTAGTATTAGCAGAAAGTATCATACATTTTAATACCTTTCGTGTCTGAGAGTTGCTATTAAAAAAGGGGGGATGAGCGGGACAGGGAAATCACCCTGACCTCAGTAGCATGGGGGAGGGGAGAAAGAAATGAGAATGAGAAAATACAAAAAAATTCATTTTAAAATAACAATTCTTTTCGTGTTATAATGGATTATAATTTCATGTTATACTGGGTTATAAGGGACTGAAATTAGTATGAAACAATAACTGTTTTTCTCACAATTATTATCTTTCGCCCGGGGTCGTCTGACTCCAAAAAAGCCCAGAGAAAAGAACAAAAATGAGGTAAAATCCCAATTTGCAATATTAGGAAGAAAATACGAATTTAAAAGATTAAGACCGCAACCTAACATCCGTCTTTGAGAAATGAAAAGAGAATGAGAAAATGAACGAGAATAAGCAATAGCTAGTGGTGATCCATAAGAGGATCACCACTAGTCATTGCTTATTACTTATAGTGCTTAGTACAGTGCATGTGTTGAAGGATGAGAAGATGAAAGAAGATACTTGTTGACATTACACTTGAATTTCTGTAAATTGCAATTTTCAGGAAATACGTATGAAGGGAAGAGCTTTGCTCTGGAGACTAAACATAGGTTTTACCACTTCAAGCCTCCAATATGCAAAGTGGTGGAATTGCACCAGTTGATGAGAGTTATCTACCACCTACTATTGGTAACACAGAGGGGCGGCATTCCTCCGGGTGGTATGGGCACCATCTCGACCCCAGCTTACGTTGGTTCGCACCTGGGTCATCACCTCCAGTATACTAGGTGCAGCACTTCAGTACTTACACATGGGAGTTATACCCAGGTAACTAACAGTCCCACTATCGTGATGGTGTAAGCAGAGGATTCGGCACAGACTGGCCGGTCTTTGCCGAGATTAGGTCCACTTGACTTGTGTGCCACCAGAATATCAATTGAAAAATAAAGGTTCTACCAAACCAAGTGGTAAATGCTTATTTATTCAAGATTAGTTATAATTACTAATTAATTATTGATAATTACTGTAATTATATAATCAGTTGGATGAATGATTAAATAATTACAGGAGAGTAATTTAGTATTAGGTAAAATTAACATTGAGAAGTAAAGTAAAATAAAATACAGGAAATAAATAAACGAATATAAACATTAAATTAAAGAAAGTACAAAGCGAAAAAGAAAAATAAGAAAGTACAAAACGAAAAAGAAAAATAAGAAAGTACAAAACGAAAAAGAAAAATAAGAAAGTACAAACGAAAAAGAAAAATAAGAAAGTACAATATATTGCAAGATGTCATTCTCCCGGAAAGCAGCTATGAAAAGAGATCAAAAACAAACTAATACAAAACAACATACAGATGCATTGCATACAGTACTTTCTGAGGGGTCATCAGTACTGACTTTAGACAACCTAGCATCAGATTCACAAAATAAGAAGTTGAATGACGGATGAATTAATGATAGATGCCATGGGGAACATGTACAATACAGTATATAGCATTATTGCTGACTAGATAGCAGAGTGGTGACAGGTTGGATTTCCGCCCAAACTGAGACAAGATTGAACAGTAAACAACAGAGAAGAAATATTTAAGATTTTTTTAAATACAAACAGGCTGAAAAGTTTACACATAATCGTACATTTGGATGTCGACAGATTTAAATTATTATTGTTGTTGTTGTTGTTGTATTAGGGTTTCAGGAGCATCAGCGACTTAGACCATATTATGCCTGAAAATTGCGTATGTTGTGTGGTCGATTTGCTGGTGCTGACGAAAAATCCGAGTTGCCGGGTGAAAAAAACCAAAGGATTCGAATAATAACAATAATAACTGTCCTCCCCACCCATTGGTGTGAGAGGACAGTTATTATTGTAGTTATTACAGTTATTATAGTATAAGAGAGAGAGAGAGAGAGAGAGAGAGAGAGAGAGAGAGAGAGAGAGAGAGAGAGAGAGTGGCAATTTGAAACTTTGAAATCATAAAAACAATATTTTATGATGTGAGTCTTTCGACATTTTCATGCATAAAACATGATTTAGACAGTTCGCATTTAATTAGAATGTCAGTTTATTTCAGTTGCTTCCTCGTTATCGAATTAACCATATTTAAGACTTATTTCTGTTGTTGTGGCTGTCTCGATCGATCGCATAGGGTCATCCATGGGTCTTTTGCTGATGTAGGCCATGACAAAAATGCAAGTGTTCCGGGAATTTTCATGGGGCCGACGCATCCTCGAAGAAGAGATTACTGTGGTTCCCCCTAGACCTTGTTGTGGTTTTCTTCAGCCAGTGTATTACCACTCTGGTGATACACTGGTTAGGTTAGTTAGGTCAGTCTTACTTGTAATTTATACTGGTGTCTATGACCATGACAAAGCATATCGCTATAGTGGTGACCTCGTGACTATTGGCAGGAGGATAATTACCATTATACTAGCAGGCATTCTCGAGACTACGCAGATAATTCTGCTACTCATTTTTTCAGCCTCAATGCAACCTTTCTTCAATCGCACACAAACGCCCTTTTTATACGCATGTGTTGTCAAGATTATCACTTCTGATTTTTCTTTATTAGCTGAACCATTATGTTCCAGGGAAAATAATGGGGTCACTGGTTAAAGAAGTAATGTAAGACGATCTAGACAGGAACACAGTTGTTTGTTGCAGTCACAGTGTGGATTCGTTAAGGGGCGATCTTGTCTGACCAATTTAATTGGATACTATGAAGCAGTAACAAAGGAACTGGATGCAAAAAATAATTTTGATGTCATATACTTGGGTTCAGGAAAGCTTTTGATACTGTTGCACGTAAAAGACTGCTGTACAAATTGGAGCAATGTGGCATTAAGGGCAAGTTACTACTCTGGGTAAAGGGATGGATGACTGTGAGAAAACAGATAGTGGTTATTTATGAACGCTGCTCTTTTGGATTAATGTTATTAATGGAGTCCCTCAGGGTTCAGTATTGGGTCCATTGTTGTTTTCTGTATTTATTAATGATATTCAGGCTTAATGTCTACATTTACAGATGATACAAAGGTTAACGACAGTAATGACGGTATGCTACTGCAACAACATCTAGAAAAATTTGGTCGACGAGCTGAAAAATGGCAGTTGAAGTTGAACATTGGCAAATGCAATTTACTGTATATTGGTAGCAGTAATTCCAGAGTAACTTATCAACTGTGTACTACTACACTCAGGATAGTAAAAAATGAAAAAGACCTGGGGGGTAATTGTGCAGACAGATATGAAATTCTCTGAGCAGTTCTGATACGCTGCCAGGACAGCTCATATCAAAGTGCACTCTTACCTAGAAAGGCTTCAGTTCTGCAAATTGTAGTCTAGAGACTAGGCCTGCGCGAGGAAATCTGATTGAAGCGTTTAAGGCTTGAATGGATTGAGTACGTTAAATATTAATGGCATTCTTCCTTTTGCTGAGATTACACACGAGGAGGCATAAATTCAAGTTGAGGAAAGATTATTCCAGGAAACATGTGCAGAAGTTTTCTTTCAGCCAGTCGGTGGTTGATTGTTTGAATAGGATTCCGTCTGTTGTTGTGGAAGTGGATAGTTTGAATAAATTCAAGGAAGAACAGACAATTCTTGGAGGGTATGAATGAGTGAAGTGTGTTGGTTTTTTTTCCCCCCTTTTGGCTGATGCTATATAAACTTGCTTTCTTACATCATTTATCACTACTACTACTATTATTATAATAATACATCGGAAGTTGGCGAACAATACCATTTGATTGAAGAAAGTGTACCGTATTACAAGTACGAACCTCAGACGACACTAGAAATTCCTACTCACAAACCGTACTGGGACCGTGCCATAAAAACGAACAAGACGATTCTGTACAACAGACCAGACATAAACCTCATCGAAAGGAAATGACTACCTACCTGATCGACACAGCGGTGCCCAACAGCAGCAACTTCCAGAAAACCTAAGATGAAAAGATCAGGAAATACACAGACCCAAGACAGGAAGTCAAAAAAATGTGGCATATGGAATAAGTAATGACCACTTCGATCGCCGTGTCAACCACCGGCAAAAGGGCCTTCATAAAAACCCATCAGCAATATGCCTCCCAGAAAACACGTACAAGGAGCTACAGAAAGCGGCGATCCTGAACACTAGTAAGATAGTTCCTTGACCAATAGTAATAATAATAATAGTAGTAACCAGACGAAACCAACCATAACATACACTTTAGTGGAAAAATTCCCATAAAAGAGGAAAAGCTTTATATTATTATTATAAACTCTTCTGGCATATTATTACCGTTGGTCGAAGACCTCTCGTATTATCTATCCTTCAGGATCGCAGCTTTCTGTAAGTCCATTCTTTGTTGGCCTGGCGGTATCCTATGCATTTTATTACTAAAGCAGATAATAAAGTGGGTATTCTCCTCTTAACCTGTTCTATTGTCCCATTTATTGTGCACGGAGTGTTTCCCCCTTCCCTTTCCAGCTAATATGTTCCCATTTGTTTTCAGCATTCGCAGTTTCTAAGCAAAACCGAACTTTCCGTTAAGTATAAAAGGTCACGTGTCTTCCGGCAGTAGGCAGTTATGGGCATACTCGTGCACCCATATAACATCTTGCTAGCCACTGTCCTGCTTTCAACTCCTGTTACGAAGCTGCTAGACACATACTTGGTTATATATCATGTAGACCCTTTAATTTTCTATCATTCTTCCTACAACGTTTATTTAACATCACAAAGAGATTCATTTTTGCACCGCAGGACTTCCTTGAACAACTTTCCTTCCATGGTTTTCATGTCAGGAAATGTTATTTTGTACTGCGTAGGAAAACAGAATTATCTGCTGCTTCTGCTACCCATAAAAAACATTTCAAATAACACATGTAACATCCGAAATAATAAGACAAGTTAAGTAATATGGAGTGCGTTATATTGCGGGAACTTTTGTAATTTAATAAAATAAATCATAATTACTATGATAAGAAAATAGTAATAATTCATGATTTATATATTTAGCAAATTGATTGCAAAAAAAACAAAACAAAAAACGAGTTTTTAATGTGCATTGCTTAAACGGAGAACTTTTTTGTTCTGTACATCCGCCATATTGCCCATTTATTTCTCCAATCGGCAATAAACATAATATCCAGTGTTATCTACACTATATATTGAGTGGATAACCTATGTGATATTTCCATGGCTAAGTTAGTCTATCTCAGGTGAGGATTGCAAGCTTTTTCTCCCGAAAATCACTATTTTTTTTTTTTTTTTCCTTTTTTTTTTCTTCTTTTTTTTTTTACCATCGCAACAGGCAAATCTACCAGAAAACACATGCAATTTACAGACATAATGGATAGATCAATTATGAAAATATGAACCAATGTGATACGTATGAAAAAAAAAAAAAAACGAAATAATAATTTCTAAATTTGTATTTGTCAAATTTTAATTAATGAAATTTGGAATTGCTCTATAAATCTTTCTAAAAGAACTAAATATAAAATTTCATGAAAATATTTCCACTAGGAGTCGAGTTATTTCATGCGGACGGACAGACAGCCATGATAAGACAATAAATACTATTTGAACGCTCTTAAAAACCAGTAAACGTAAAAAAAAAATAATAAAAAGTAAAGTTCTAGACGTTAAAACTTTTGAAAAATGCTCTTAAGAGACGCCTTAATTGATGTTTTCGTAAACTTTTAAACGATTTTACTTTTAAGAGCTTTCTCTATAAAATGTTTTCCTAAAGCATTTCAATGGACACCAAAATTATTTACATTAAAGTTTATTTTCTTAATTCACACCCATTACTCTGAATAAAGTACACACTGAATATTCAATTACTGTAGGATTCGTTTTCATTCGCTGTAAATTTTCCTAAGAAGCAGCATTTTTAGACAAGCTGCACAGTAAGACAAAAAAAAGTAGCAACTGGGAAAAAAGTATTTCTTTTGGGTTCAGCGACTGCGGCCGATTTTCTTTCAGAACGGAAGTCAGTAGCAAACAGCTACAACGTGTAAAAATATCCTCGAGTAGTCTCGAAGTAGCAAACCCTTTATTTGTTGCTCAGCTGAAGATTGCAATGATATACTGAATGAAAACTGAGTCTCTGTTCGGTAATGAAAATACTTGAAAACTGACTGCATGGAACGAAAATATTTTATTTATTATTGCTGTCTCGTTTTCGTTGGTCACGATCGAGTTTCTTTCTCTCTGTCCATCATCTATCTCGTCCTTAGAGGTCCCAAGCCACTCTAGAATCATCCGATTGTAATCAAACGATTTAAATATTGTAAATAATCGTTTACATTTCTTTAAAATACAACTTGGGCAACAGGTCATCAGACACTTTTTTTAATGGGAAAAGAAAATATAACTAAAACATTTATTACAATTTTATAATAATCCAAAATTAGTATTATTAATGGTCAAAACAGGCATTCATTAGACTCGATACGCAATACAAGTCTTTCTGCATTCTGGAAACTTCAATACATACAGCTAATAATCAATTTTTGAAGGCCTCCTCACTCAGTATTCAGCTTCCACACTTTCAGAAATGAAAGTGTGGAAGCTGAATACTTAATAATTTGTCAGTCTCGAATGGGGGTTATACTGTTTTTCATCCCACGAAACAGATAAATCGTCTAACACACACACGCAATTAAGAGACTATTGCTGATGCTTCGTAGCAGAGCTGACTTGAAATACAGTTTTGGAGTGTGTGAGATGGAGTCTGCCAAGTGTTAAAAATACAAACATCAGCATGTTATCACCTTAGGTGTATCTATATGTGTAAACTGCATCCTCAGCACATGCCTCATGGCATTAGTCACCTCGGCGCAAATCTAAATAAAACAAAATCCAATTTTGTGTTGTTTAGAATACTATTTGTATCCCATTCCTCAATATGTTTCCATTATTCCAATAAAATTTAAAAGTTCAATCAAATAAAAATTTAAATGCCTTACAGATAATTAAGGTTTCACAAATGTAAATAACGTACACTCAAACTTTTGTGGTCAGCGACTTCATGATGAAAAAGAAAAGTATCAAATGTCATGCTTTCTGTTTTCCATCTAAATATCAGCTGTGGCACAAATACTTCAGGCGTGAATTCTGCGCTAATTTCTTCTCTAAGAAATTAACTGATTGGTACTTGGGCACTTTTTGCTTGGAACCTTTGCAAAATTTCCAACTAAATATACTTCATATTAACACTGATGCCTTACCTTTAAAACAACGATACTGGTCAAAATCGATAATATTATCTGCTATAACGGTAATTAATACTCTTCAAACTACTAACAAACCAAACTAACGTAAAGTTGCCGATAGTTTGGTTTGAGCAAAAAAAACCTAGCCTAATCCTTTTTCATAATAGACCTTTCAATAACAGTATATTAAATTTGGTATGTGGACTTAATGTATGCGTTAATATTAGATAAAAAGGCATACGAGGGTATCAAAAAGTTGGTACCCTTACCTAGAAATAATAGCCCTAGAAAGGTGAAAATTCACAAGAAATTTAATCCTTTTCTATCTATTCTCCATGTATAGTAACACACTTCTCCCATCTATGGATCAGTTTAATGCCTTGATCATAGAAGTCCGCACTTTTTTCCTGAAACCATGATTCCACTTCATTGATCACTTCCTGTGGAGGTGTGCTTCCACTGCTTTGAGGTGTCTTTAGTCTCTGGATCATACTGGTACACCAAGCATTTTGTTACCAACCGATCAAAAAAGTTCTCAACATCCGCATTACACAAATGCAACAGTTGGCGAGAACATTGCATTCGACATTTCTTCTGCGAAGGCATCAGCAATCTTGGAACCCATCGTGCGGAGACCTTAGACATGTACAGATGGTCATGTAAAATGCTGTGGGCAGACCCATTACTAATTCCCACTGCATTTTCGATGAAATGAATAGTCAAACATCTGTTACTCATCACCAGCTACTCAGCCTTTGCAACCATCTCACTATTTGTGGATGTTGATGGCCGTTCTTCTCTTGGCTCGTCAAAGACACTTGCACGACCGCACTGGAACTACCGTTTCCACTTTTTTACAGTGTCATAGGATGGACAATTCTACCCATACACAGCTTTCATTTCTTCTTCAATTTCCTGAGCGTTCTTGTCCTGCAAATGCAGGAACTTGATCACTCGATACTCCACTTTGTCAACCATAGCGTCCTTCTTCAGATTCCGGGGTCAACCTCTAATGTACGATCACCTACGGGAATAAAATTTCACATGTTAGGTATTGAATATGTAGACAACTTATATTAAAAACGGCATCTTCCTACTGATGTTTTATCTAGGTCAGGGTACGAACTTTTCGATACCCCTCTCGTACAAACATCAAACATGTTTTAACTTAACAAAGATTTATACCATTTGTAATTCTGGTGATGTACAATTGTTTTGCCCTTTCTTTATCCAATTATCTCCTTTCTTATAGCTAAATGTAACTATTTTATTTTTATTCGCAGTACATACACGGTTGGTCTCGGAACCTTTCGCTAATCTGAATTTTTTTTTTTTTTTTGTTACCCTATTTTGCCTCATAAGTATTCTTCCTCGGGACTACATTCTGTCTCTGTTCAATGTAGGACGTTGTTGTTGGGTTTTAGGTGCATCGGAGACTAAAGGCCATGTTGTTCCATGTACAGTATATTGTCTGTAAACTGCGTGTATTCCGCGGTTGATTTTCTGTTTGCTGGAAGAAAAAAAAAGCCGAGTTTCCGGGGGGAGGGCATGCTACCCTCGCCTAAGACCGACTAACTTAGCTACGTTGTGAAAAAGACCCATAAAAATTCCTCCTCGAACTCAGGTCTTTTCCACCTGGTTTGGGGAGGACGGCGATCCTACCAACTGTGCTATCCACGAGGGCAATGTAGGGCGTATGATGAACCCGAATACTGTATATACTTGGCCATGTAATCTTCCTAATTTGTACCATTTTAAAAGATTTTTCCAAAGCCTTTTTAGGATCTGAAAAAATCAGATCCTAAAAAGGTGACAGTATTTCATCTATAGAAATTGTCTTTCACTCCTCTCTAAATTATTAGAGACAATTTCTCAAAACAAAATGTAGGCAGATATTAATGATGTAAAAAAATTAACGTTAATATACTATTTACAAGAATTACTGCAATTTACATTTTCAGTAGGCAAGTATCTTTTCCAAAATTGCAGTGTGACGTCATTTCACGTTATATCAATTCAATATCAAGAAGGTTAGGTGTGTACTGTATATGTGTGACTAAGGCTGTGAGGAGTCACTATATTGTGTCTGTAACTGCGTGTATTCTTCGATCGGTTTGCTGTTTGCTGGATAAAAAACTGGAGTTTCCAGGAGAGAGAAAAAAAACATGCAACCCTTGCATGAGCCCGACTAATTCAGTCACATTATGAAAAACGTCCAAAAAATTCCTCACGTCAGTGACTGGATTCTAACTCAGTAACTCAGGCCATTTCCAACCGGCATGGGAGGAAGGTGATTATAAACACTACTACTCGCGAGGGTCAGATTCAACAAGAAATACTATCTTTAGTAAGCACGATATCAAACACAAACTTTCACATAAAGAATTTTACATTTATTTTTTTAAGGAAATAGCAGCAGATATTTAGTTTGCATGAAAAACTAAAACTACAAAATTAAAAGTTTTTAAGTCAAAATAAACATTTATCTTGCTAACAATAGGTGATTTATAAGAACTATTTCTCAACATGAGTGATCATGGTCATTAATATACCCAAGGACGATTTACAACAGTTAAGAATGAGGTCATTCTAAAAGATATGCACTATAATTGAGGGAGGTATTCAGTTTATCTGGAATTTTTCCGGCTCGGTTAGGAACTGCTTGCTGTTTTCCGATCCGCAACAGAAATACTTCAGTTCTACTCCCGCCATTCTTAATTATAGATTGACTACTAAGTGGTTCAGGGCCACAGAGCATTTCCCTTGTATTTTACCTTTTATATTAGATTTATTTTAATTTACCTCTTATTACAGATAATTCGAATAATCAAGTTTATATGGTTTATATCGGTAGACATGTTTTTACGAATTAGTTATTGTTTTATATCTCAGAAAATCCAAAGTAGCATAATTCTTGTTCACTTCTTGTAAACTCACCAAACTGGCTCATGTCTATAGTGCGTAACTTAAGGCTACTTTGCAACTACATGTCAGAACTTGCAAATGTGATCTGCATATTCTTGGACATACACTCTCCTGCCATCTACTGGCAGTTCGTCGAAACTTGAGTGGCTGTACGGTGGCACTGTCATTCCACGAATTAAATGATCAACCTGTGTACACAACCAAAAGAGGCAGTATAATATTATAAATTGTATATCAAGAGCACGTGAAAAAGAACTTACCCCTCGGTACAGTAGGAGACTACAGTATTTAAGTATTCAGACTAAAGTAAATAGCCAAGTAAAATGAAATACCAATTGATATTAACGCGAATAATAACCAATAAATATCTTCATCAAGTAGCTACATAATTCAGTGTTAAAAATACAAACAATTGAGGGGAAAAAACAGAGGTATTCTTTTCAACATGGCGATGGAAAAATTTCTGGTTTGGTTACTATGAAAATTAAATCTTGCTAGGTATTGAATAAGGTGCAGCGGGTCGCGACTATGCCAGCATAAAATCTTCCTATTTGTTAATGGGAAACCAAGACGGAAAAATTTGAAACAATCACTAAATCTAAATCCTAGAGAATAGTTAAGTTTCTATAAGCATTTAGTCTCCCAAGAGATAATGCCATAATCCGATCTTCCTATTATGGAATGCAGCTAAGATGAAGGTCTTTATCAGAGAAAGGGAGGACAGTTTAGAGAGGTACAATCTTTTTTTCTATACCATTTATGTGGATGCGTGATTAAAAAAATGCAGAACCTTAGGTTTAAATTCTAGGGAAAAGAAGGAAAGATAATTGTAGTAAATAATCTACACCCAAAGTAGAGAGAATGGAACAGTTGCTCGAAATTGGCTTATTTAAAAAGAGAGAGAGAGAGAGAGAGAGAGAGAGAGAGAGAGAGAGAGAGAGAGAGAGAGCGACTCTTCTTAGAACGTTTTCATGTTAAGTTCTTGAAAGGATCTCATTATGAATCAGTTAAAGTGCGAGGGAATTATTCAAAGAGCTTCTAGAAAATGATATCAAGCAATGATTCCAAGTGTGGCAGGGACGTTATGTGTACAAAGTGGGGACAGTAATTTCAAGATGAGCACACCCACTAAGGTTTAGTAATAAAATATGTTCTTTTTTTTAAGAATTACTTCTAGTATTACACATTATTGTTACACATCTCAGATTATGTACACGGTGAAATACAGCTAGAGCCCTAATGATCGGTCCCCATCAAAAATACCCTACACTTTCAAAAAATATAATTGGAAAGTAGTTTTCAAGGAAGCAGATATTTATTCAAGGTATTTAAAATGTGTGTGTGTGTGGGCCCCATCTTTGGCTTTAATGACAGCCGTGCTCGCTCTGGTAATATTTTGACCAATTTATAACAGGAAACTGTACAGTTGAAGGAGAGAGGTGCTGGCCGAGGAAACACAGACAATACATGAAATTTAGTAGGAGTACTTTTGCTTGCTACCCCCCAACCCCAAAGGGGGAAAAACACACAATGGAAAGGATTGAATGGGTCAGCGTTTTGAGCATTAGTGTACGTATGTGTAGTGCCGTTTGAAAGTTTTCTTGAATGGAGAGTCATCTTCGATGAAGTCAAGGTTAATAAATTTTTCCCTCTCTCATCAAACGAGTTAACGAACTGTGTCGGCCGTAATTTGTTCGGCGGACAACTATACGGTAGGGAGAGCAGTGTTGGGTGCAAGACGTGGTCGTTTCAGGTAACTAAAGCTATGAGGCGTCGGTAGTCTATATCATGTTTGTTAATGTGTATACTAAGCTGATTTGTACCCTTGATGATAAAAATAAAACCAAGCTTCCTAGATAGGAAAAAAAAACTATATATTCGCATGAGGTCGGCTAACTAGAGTGTAAAAATCCTTTACGGAGAGTATCCCTCTTGAAGATTATTCCTCTTTATTATGAATCGAATCTTGCCTATTTTTAAAATGGTGGGAGAGCAGCATATTGGCTGTTTTGTCGCAGAGAGATCGCATGCATTGAAGCTGACTGTACTGAACAGTCACTCAGCTTTAATCACTTAGTAGAAAATGTATGCAAACCATACACGGCAAAAATTCATAGCCATGTTTAAATTCCACTGAAAGATAAATTTATTCTAAATGGTTATTGAGTAACATTTTCCTATGGCTGGAAGAGGTCGTCCAGCTGTAGGAAACGGTTAGTTATTAACCATTTCGAATAAAACAGAGAAAGGGTTAAGTAGTTAAACTTCCTTCTTCCGCGTCTAAAATGGAGATGAAGATGTCACATATGTCCAAAGTGGTGCGATGAGATGATATTACAGACATGTATAGCTCATGATGAGCTATACTTCGCAGCCACAAGAAACCGGTGATTGCAGAGAAGTTTCGAGCTAGTAGTCATACTAGCTCAGACGAGGCTTTTATGTCTGCCTACATAGGTTATAATAATCATATTTGAAGAGTCTGATGAAGCAGCCACTGATTACGCTATTTTGCAAGATGTTCGTTTCATTCTGTATGGAAGCAGTCCTAATTATCAGCTACGGTTGAGGAGTTGTATTCGTCGATGTAGACTAAACAGTTCATTTTTCGATCGAAGAGTACCAATGGGATGTCATTAACGATGTTGCAAAAAGCAGTAGTCCCAGATTTTATCGGTGAAAGTCTCCAGACCATCAAATTAAAAAAAAAAAAAAAAATTACTGTAGTTAAGTCTAGGGATGACCAGATTTTAAAATACAAGTTAGTTAATGTACGCAGTTCGTTACATTTCAGGGGCATTCGACTTTTTTTAAATTAAACGAATTTTTTTCCAGTGATTAATTAATACAGCTGAAAAGTAAATATAGTTATCTTCTTATCCTATAGACCTATAGTTAATAAACCTATAGTTTTATGTTCTGTAAGAATAGCCGTTCAGTTTAATTACAACTGTGTAATATTCGTTACTTTCTTCTATATTTTTTAAGTCTCTTTCTAGTGTATATAATACATATATATCTTCACAAGCGGCACCATGCTCACGAGTCATTTAGACTGGATTTCAGGATTTTCTTTTAGACAGCGAATTGTAAATTATTCAAATAAGTTATCTCCATGGGTATTTGAGGCTGACATCTTAGGAGAATTCACATCTCAACTGGATAGATACCTTCGTGAGGCTAAACATCATAGCGTATGCCCCACACTACCAAAATTTTAATAATCAAGTCTCTTTAGGTGGCAGGGCCTGCCAGAGTAAAGCTTCATACTACAGTGTACCTGGTCTGCCTCCACGGGGCCAAGTGTGGGCAACGTTGGGCCTCAGTAGGGATCCAGAGGCTAAACGGCCAGATGAACAACGATACACAACACTACACATATACAAAATCCACACACTTTTAAATCTCTGGCCTTCCCAGTGAACTGGTACACCTACAATGAAAGCAACGCGGTAATGGGGGAAACCCCTGGTGCCGTTAGACATCAATACACTTTACACCTAAGTGAGGAAGGAGTCAAATAGTTGGTTCATTATTTTTTATTTTTATTATTTATTTATTTATTTTTGGCTGGTGCAGCAAAAGCCCAGTGCTTCCTTGCACCATACAGCTACATACCATCACAATCTGTATGTAAAAATTGCCGGTTTTCTATTTGTCCAATTTTAATGATATTTTAAATGACTCGACAAATATTTTTTAAAATGCCCAAATATAAAACTTCATGAAAATCTGTTACCTGGAAGTCCCTTTGTTACATGCGGATGGACATGGTGAAGACAATTGAAGACAAACACACCTAAAAAACGGGATGCATGTGAATCGCAAACACGTGACATTTTGACATTCGCATATTTTAGAAACGTACAGTTCTCTCACAGACAACTCTAACTTGACGTTTTGGCAGTTGATTAGAAACTCGTGTCTACTGATAGGGATGCTGAATCAGTAAACATTATTTTAATACCGTTCATTTCTTTAAATAGTTTTAACTTGAAATGTTATCAGTGTAATATAGTTAGGGAAGGACGCTACGTGATTGTTTTCCATTAAGGTTATTATTATATTAAAACCACTCTTATACCACGTGAAAATTAATAGTCTGATGATGGGTTTCGGTAAGATACCCGAAACGTCATATTAATGTATAGTAATGTAGGTGAACAGCCTAATAAACTATAGTATTAATTTTCACGTGGTACAAGAGGTTTTAATATAATAATAACCTTGTCAGTGTAATGTTATATTATAACATCAAGCGTGAAAGATATAAGGGATAAATATTTTAATCCCAACAGTGTCATCAATGATTTCCTGCTGTGCAGCCAATTTGACCAATCTCTAACAACATTAAACAACAAAAATCGACTGAAGAAATTCGTATGTAATCATGTAAATAAAATGATATTGTTAAATATCATTTTATTTACATGATTAATGAATAAAATGAAATAGTCCTCCCTTAGAAAAGGGGGGGGGGACCTATCTGGCGATCCGTTTTGTTTGTCGGGACAACGGGACAACGGGACCACTCACTTGAAAAACAGGACGTTTGGTCTCTTAGTTTAGATCCCCTTTCAATGCTAAAGAAACCTTAGCATCCGTGATCCATGAGTTTCCATTTATCATGTAATGATAAAATTATTCATCACTATTTTGTTTAACATATAACAGCGAAATGTACGCTATGACAGGTTTCTAATACTCTAACCATTATCTATAGGTGAAAGTTATCATTATGAACTACAGATTTCCTCTTTTAGGCGCAGATGTATTACAGATTAAATGAGTTGAAAATATGCTAACAGCAAACAAAGATTTAATAAAGGACTACATATTTTATATACAAATGGATTTTAGATAATTTGAACATTATTTGATAATTTAAATATTAGATCTTATACAAATGAACATATTATTAAGGAAATTAAATTACCATAAACCACTTTTATTTTTATATAAAACATTGTGTGCATGAACCCTTCCGGTCTTTCATTTTTCTTAAGTAACATTATTATTAAGGCTGAGTAATAGAGAATAGCATATTCTAAGAAATGAAGTGACAATCCTCGAAAAGCTTCGATTACGAAGTAATACCTCAGTAAGAGTATAAATCTGGTATATGGCCAAGAATTTAAAAGAAAGGGATTTGAAATTAAACATTTTAATTGAAAAACGCTTTCATATAAACGCTAGGCTTAAAAGTGATTATTTGCACTTTGATAATTTCCATTGAAGAGCAAACCTAAAATCTGGCACTTCTCAAATTCGGAATAAAATTATTTATTCCGAGTAAGGGATAAAATTATTGGCGAATTCCATCTTCCGGTTTAAGAAGTAGTCAGAAATATGTACAGGAATTTAGCTTTTTCTAAATACCATAATACACGTCTCTCGTATTTCTATCGAGATTTTTTTTTTTTTTTTTTAAGAGTGTGTTCTTATTTTATACAAATTTTATACAAATGACACCTACGTGTATAAGCAACACAGAAAAGTGGACTAAACGACCACACTTTTAATTTTGTTCATTCATTTTAAGAGTAGAAGAGAAATTTAATGCTTCACAGAAAAACAATAAACAAGGCAAGGAATTTTGCTTGCTCTTACTCTGGAAATAAATAGACAGGGTAATTGTTTTTCAAGCGACACACACACACACACACAATGTTGTCCACATACCGTACTGTCCTGGGGAGAAGCTATTAGCGGCTTAAAGAAGCATTGCTAGTTACGACGTATTATGTTTCCTTCCACGGCCACTACTTTGCTAGCTTATAATGATTAGTATTCGATCAAGCAGAACTTTCTCCATGGATAATGGCCAACTTCGTATTTCAATAAGCGATAATAACTGATATTAAAGACTGCACAGAGTCTAGTCCAGGTACTAACACAACAATTTACTTCACGTAGATAAAAATGAGTAAAGAAATACCAAAAATAAGTATCTCTTCGATTAAATTAAAATTTGGAAAGCTGGTAAACTCATTAGCTATTTATTTAGTTATTCAAATGAAATGAATGCTGTATAGAGACAAGCCTTAGTTTTGTAAATGAATATTTTTAATAATTAACAATCAGGCCACAAAGTAAACGGGATTCCAGATTAGTAATTGTTATACATAAATGTAAATATAACATTAAATGAACCGAAAAATTAGTAAATTAGTTTTTTTAACTGTTTTAAAAATTTAAAAAAACAATTTTATAAATTAGTTTTTTAAAAATTAGTGAATTTTTTTAATTGTTCAAGTGGCGCGAGGTAGGAGTGTCTGATTTATAAAGATTGCATCCACCTTTTTAAGATTCACCAAGAAAACTTTTAAGTAGCGAAAGAATTTCCTGAGTAACTTTGCTTCTTTCGGATGAGAACTTGATAGGCAAGTTTGTTGTGCGGTATGCAATTTATTTTTAGATGACATTAAACCAAAGGAGAAAATCAACTTAAATCAAATTATTGCTTAACGCCATTGGAGCAGTTGCTCATATTACTCGAAATAACGCATAGGAAAAAAGTCTACTTCCTCCACCTGAGATCGACTAACAGCAGCCTTATAATGGCTGTAATCGATGGAATCGAACACAGACCTCTCGATACGAGTAGGACGTTTTGAGAGATCTGTGTTCGATTCGCTATGTATCGAGCTGTGCTAGCTACCAGAAGACACCGAAGGAGGAAGAAGAATTTTAAATCATTTATTCAGGATACGAGTCACAGGATATCCATCTGATTACAGAAAATTGTGTGTGTACGAAATCTGTATTTTTGCCTATAAAGGCAATCAGTGACGAACACAGAGAAAGAGCTAACAGAATTTCACATGTGAAAGATAATTGGGTGCTATGTGGAAAAAATATCCTTTTGTGCTATTGCTCAGGAATTAAACATATCAATTGACAGCGTGCTGAAGAAACGGAAGTTCAGAAATGAAGCCGGGTCCAAAAAAAAGTTCAGGTAGAAGTGAAATACCGTCTGAAAGGAACCGGCGGCGCATCTTGAGACAGGTGGTGACTCCATCTTGCCATCATACCCTAGAGAATTTGCGGTTGGAGTTGCGAGCGGCTGCAAGCAAACTTGTAGGTCTACGACATGCAGAGAACTGCATCCCAGAAGCCTCTGATAGAAAACAATAATAATAAATGGGCATCATCAATCGGCACAGGTCAAGGTACACCAAACCTTGTGTGCCTTGACCTGTGCAGATCTATGGAAATTAGTTCTAGAGAGTCTGAAGGGCAAGTCTGGATATGGAGGATGCCTGGAGACTTACCACCTAAGTGTACTGCACCACGTATCAATATGGAAAGAGGAGGAGAACTGTAATTCTACCTTTGTTCATCGCAAAACCAAGATGGTTCTCTTCGTTCATGGAGCTCACGAATGCTTTAAAGGAAACATATAGCACAATACCATCAGCTTTTTCTACCAGAAATTAGTAGAAGGTATTCCACAACCCAATAAAGCAGGCATTGCAGCCAAATGTGGGTGAGCACGCTAGTAATTTTTATTTTATTTTTTTGAAAAAAATACATGTTTTCTTTAAATACGTATCCATGAATTTTGGTAGAACCATTTATTTTTATTTTATGAGTACATTTTTATTGTATTTTTATTATATATTAATTTAATCGGTGTATATTAATTTCATCAGATATAAACTGATGAAATTAATATGCAAAGATGAAACATCAACCAAAAAAATTATCCATACAACCTGTATCCCTTTTATCATATTCTTTCCACTGCCAGAAGGTACTGTTACAGTTTCCCACTAAACTTTACCAGCTGTCAACCTTAACCACCCAGGAAGACGGTTTTTTTGAAATTACAATTGACCTCAGCCTCCCTCGGTGATGAAGTGTTATGTTGTGCATTTTAATTGAATCATTAGAAAACGCTAACCATAAAACTGTAGTGACTGCAGCTGGAAACAAGTCTTTTGACTAGATATCTAGGATAAACGATTATGAGAGAATAATTCAGAGATGAAGAAAAAAAAAAAAAGAGAGAGGGCATATCCATTTTGCAAATATCAAAAAATCTTGTTTGTCTCAAATGACAAATACAGAACCTGACTACTGGTCCCGTTCCAAAAAAAAAGTACAATTTGAGACGGAAAATACTGTAGTCCGTCTAAAACTCCCACAGAAAAGGTACACTCAGCTTGCAAAAAAGAGTATTATTCTGAGCAGTGAGAAGGGGAGATTCGTGAAAGAAATCAGAAAAAAGAAAAGAAAAGAAAAGAAACAATCGAAACGCTGGTTTAATCAGGATTACATACGATTCTGTAGCAAATTAGAAAGCAGGAGAAAATTCTCAAAAAAACTCTGTTCTTATTCTTGGTTTGTAGCAATTAATCTTATGTCAGTGTGACTGAACCATTGATATGTTATGCGAGGCCAGTCGAGGGGAAACCCCGAAATAAATAAGCAAATTGTGGCTAATTCATCACTGCTCGCGTATCATGATCCAAGAAATGAGATGTAAATCAGCAATGACTGTTGCCTTGCATTTATAAGCCAAACCAGCTGAAGAAGAGGTCAATGGTGAAATACGGCTTTTATGGTTCGCCAATAAGAAAACTCACTGTTAAATTATTCATTAAAACAGAATCTAGCAGCTTAAAGAAAGGGAATGAATTTTATCTAAGAATAGCAAAGTAAATAATATAAAATCCTCGACAGACTTGCATGATTGACCAAAATTATCTTGGAAGTTTTTGGCCAATTCATGGCAGTGACAGACAAAATGCAGTAGTAAGTAGTAGCAGCAGCAGCATCAGCAAGCAAGCTGCCTTTCTTTAAGCTAGACTTCTAAGTTGACAAAATTCTGGGTGGAGTGTCGAATTATTTTTTTCAGAATTAAAAACGTTTGGAAAGCACTGCACTAGGCAATCCTGCTCTATCACGACAACGTTTTCACTCTGACTTTGGGGACTCATTATCAAATCTCTTAAGCAAACTGGATGTCCCCCTGAAGGCTCCCTCCTTCAGTCTTCTTTTCCTGCTTATACCATTTTAAGTTTGCGTCGTTTACTATTGAATGGATTTTAGTTACCCAAATATTGTTTCTTATTTGCAATATGATCTTGCCATTGCTTCCATCTATTAGTTTCATTTATCGAAGATTTTCTGAAGATTTAATCTTTCATCGATGATGACTATTTACTTACAGCAGACACATGACAGTCTGTTGCTCGACAAAAATGTGCTAGATTATGTTTCAAATTAAATTATAAATCATAAGCATTGAATATTACAAGTGGTAAAGTAAATCAATGGCTATCCTAAACTTTCAGTGCCAGAGATAGGCGCTATATACAAAGGTTCCCAAGAACAGACTATTTTCATCTTCTGACCCAATTCGCTCGTTCTAATAGATTGTGTTTGACTTTGTTTACTGGGCATAACAGAGGTTATGTTGTTATTATTTATTCTCTTTTTTTATTGCTCCTTAGCATTTGGGCAAGAATGTACTTAGTGGGTTCAGAGAATATAGGCTTAACATATAGGTTGATCAGATATACAGTTAGAAACATTTAATACGAGACATTTTATGACTTTTATTCATGGACACATTTGATAGCATCATTGCAGAGAAGTATTTAAAGCAGTAACGGTAAAAGGGAAGAAAAATGGAAGCGTACGTTTCTAAGAGCTAATGAAGCTTATTTTCAATATACATCGCGTTAAAATTCAATAAGGATTATTACAATATCATTAACTCGTATCGCAAGGAAATGCATAATAGGCCTGAGCCATTTCATACGAGTATGTACGGAGAAACCGGATAATGAAATTAATAACATATGTCTCGGAATATAATAGAAAATGAAATTTTCTGTTATATTCTGAGGTATGCCGAGTTTTTCTGTTATATTCCGAGGTATTCGAAAATGAAAAATACAATTTTTTTTCGTTATTACTGATGTGTTGATCTGTTGTTGCCGTGCTGCCCTGGCACTGCACTACTTTCAAAGCAGATGACGTCTCCAAAAGGTTAATTGGCTATTTTGTTTGTTTGCTAACTGACTATGTCATAGCAGGCTCATCAAAAGATGAGCCTGCTATGACAGCCTGTTCCAGGACTAACTGGCCTCTCATTAGATAAGAAGTGGTCTCTACTGACAACCACGCAGACAAAAAAAGAAGTTGTTCGATGTGAGCTGCCATGCGACATATGAAATCAGTTTTCAAAGTTATACGTCTAGAACTATTTGTTGAAACTAGTGCAACACCAGGGCAACTCGTTACAAAGATAAGTTTGTTTTGCTGTGAGAAAGCTATTACATTATCCATGCAGCTTAAATCCTGTTCTCCGCAAAATGGATGAAAGGACAAGATAGTCATAAATGTTTAAATCCTGCTGCCCGCACAAACAGATGAAAGAATATGATAGTCATTATAAATGTTTACACGTGTAAATAAGTTCAGTTGTTTGTGGTCAATATTTATTAAAATGTGCTCTTCTAAACCTGCTCAACCACTAGGTATACCTCTATACCAGCCTCTCTCACTCCCTGAGGGGGCCGGATTTTAAAGAGTTTACTATATAACTATAATGAAAGGTAACAGTAAACGAATATTTTACTGAAACTAAAGAAAGCGAGCAATATGAGTTGCAAATATATTTCTAGATTTCATCAGTATCTGACACACGCCTTTTGGGCTTAATTAGCAGGTCATTTTTCACTTGGTAGTGTTCTTTCCTAAGAACACGCATAGTATTATTACAGATGATACTGAATAATCTAGTAGGTCAAAAGTAACAGAAAAAATTACCTGGAAGGAGCACAACTCATGTCTGCTAAAAGGAGGTTTATGCTTGTTGACATTGTGGGAAGAATGGCTTTAGAACCCCGGGCTACTAAGAGGTAGGGAAAGGAAGATGCTGCTAAATGCAACTTTTAGCCTTTATTACACTCTACGGGTTGTCCCACTCGGAGGGTATCTATCGAAAGTATTAAAGTTCAGTGACATGGTCTGTGCTAATATGAAGTCACTGACACAAATTCCTAAATATGACACACTTCGGGAGTGTTGATTATCCAGCCCTCGGTAATCAGCGGGGTGATTATGTGAAAAGCTCTATGGGTTTTGTGAAACTATGGATTTTTGTAAATGCAGATACTTATGTTGGTTTATTAGACAATGTTCTTGCTCTCCGCATATCTAAAATAAGAAACGAAGAGGAAAGAGAGGGTGTCCATCTCAGTAAAATAGTGGGAAAGAGATTAATTTTTCTCTGCGACGCAGGAAGTTCTTTCGTAAAAAGCATAACTGTAGGTGTTGCTCCAGGAAAGGCAAGCAGTCTCGAAACGAAGTAATGAAGTTATTACTGTATATTTCTTTCATAAGAAAACTATTTTCGTAAAACTGAATTGTTCAAATTCTTTAATTAGGGTGCTGAACTATTTTTCTTACAAAGTTTCCACACGATCATGCATGTTCAATTACTTTTTACTCCCTTAATTTGATGGATTCACACGTATCTTCTTTCTTCTATCTTCAAAGAAATCAGTTTTATAAATTACTGTATTGCTAATAAAATGAAACTGAAAATTTCAGATTATTCCATGCCTATCCACTGGAAATTTTACGAGTCAACTTTTTTAAATAAAAAATTCACCTCACAGAGTTGTGTCTAATTGATTATTTTCATATTCAATTAAAAATACATTTTGAAATAAACATTTACAATGGACATATCGATCTCGGTAGATTGATTTATAAGACTACCATTGTGTCTATCAAATGATCCCATTAATTTAAATGAATAAGTAGCAATTCATTTTTAAATGAGTAGCGATTTCATTTTTCTCTCGAAGATTTATTATCATCAGAGAAGATTCCACGATATTTCAATCCAGATAATTTTATTTTTCTGAAAAAATGTAGTGTGAAAACTTCTAATACAGAGGTTAAACCGGCTTTTCAACAGGGGACGGAGAGAGAGAGAGAGAGACAGAGAGAGGTTTGGGAAGTGTCACACTTAATTAAACGTGGAGATCCGGTTGTTTAAGAAAATACATCGGATCTGCAAGCAGTTTTTTGTCGGCATTATCTAATACGGGATCTAAACTACAGTTAACTGGTTCCATTCTTAGCTGAGGATAACAATTCAAATGCACATCTTGGTTAAAGATTTTATTAAAGTTCTTGCATAGATTGTACGTAGAAAAGAAACGTTATCTTTAGGAGGGAAGGAGGAGAGGGGGAAGATGGATAGAGAGGGACTCCAAAGATAAGCTTACTTGGAAAGACTAAGATAACCCATACCCTCCTTTAAATTGGGAACTGTTTTCAGGTAGAACAGTTTGAGGCAGAAGTGGTAAATAATCACTGATGCAACATATGACCTAAACAAAATAAGATTTGACACCGAACTAAATTCCCCACTGGATAGCAAATTCATGAAACAATCTGTGTATAAAATCATATTAATAATTTTGAGATATTACAACGTGTTTCATCCAAATGCTGCCTATATAATCCTACACCATTTGTAAAATAATAAGAGGAGTTTACCTCAATATAGTACGCAGAACACTTCCGTATGATACTCTCCAGAAATTAAAACGAAAAAATCGAAAACTTACATTAGTGTAAAAAGTAAATAATCAAAACCAATTTAAAACAATTAAAAATATTAAAAATAATCTAACGAAAATATTCAAAACGATTTTGAATATTTTCGTTAGATTCATTCATTTATCATACGGAAGTGTTCTACGTACTATATCGAGGTAAACTCCTCTTATTAAGGAAGGAAAATCGTTTTGAATATTTTCATTAGATTCTTTTTAATATTTTTAATTGCGTTAAATTGGTTTTTAATTATTTTTTACTCTAATGTAAGTTTTTCGATTATTTTACAAATATTAATATCAACGTAGAACGTATTGAGCATTACAGCTCTGATTCATACTATTTAATCCTACACCATATAATCTTACATTATTGAGAACTATGTTTTATTCCTAACCAACCCTTCCAACTGGTTTTCACATGACACAAAATGACAGGCGTCGCAGGATTATTGTCTATCGTTGTGCTTAGTTTTGTTTTAGAAATCAAGTAAAATTACAAGTATAATTAGAAAAATTAAAAATTTCAAAATTTAAATTATTAGAAATATGAATTTGGAGAGCGTAAAAATATTGGTTACAGTATTTTTCGTTTTTATTTATATAGAATATAATCACTCTAACGAGGAGTTACATCTGAAAAAAATCAGTGATTAATTTTGGAGATTTCAAATATTCATCTTTCACTATAGGCCTACTCATGAGCTTTTAATTGTTTAATTCTATATTTAAATTTAATTGTTTAATTCTATATTTAAAAAGTTATTGAAATTCTATATATTTTTGTGCATTGCAAAAACACACAGTCAATAAATCGGAGGAGGCAAAGTATTCAGGAATGTGAAATGAATACCGTAATTGAGACAATGGATGAACGTCAAATTTATTGAAATAGATAATTACGATTTTCTTAATAAATAACATTTATACTATTATTTATTTTACACCATTGTGAAAATCACTTCCAAACTAGGGTCGTCTCCGTGGTAAGACAGTAGCTTCTACTTGATACCCCTTTGATAGGGATTTTAGCGTTGATCGACTGATTCCAGGTTGGAATCAGTTGATCACGCTAAAACTGATTGAAGCTTTATCGAGCAAGAATAAGATTAGCTGGTTTCAGGAAGAACTGCAGGATATCCCATCCCTAAAACATTTAAACCATCCTTAGAACATCCAGTTTACAAATACGATAGGTTTGTTTCGTTCTGAGTTTCCCTCGGTGCTAATTAAAATTAATTCTCAAAACAGATTAAAGTATCATATTTCCGAAATATATAGCTGTATCACTATGATGAATAGGACACAATCATGAAATGTATGGGTCCCCTGGACTAATTTACTGGCGTAGGTATACATCCACATTTGGGGGCATCCTCGAAGGTTATTTATTGCTATATTTTGCTATCAAAGGGACATTTTTCTCCAGGATGGACCACACTATTTAAGCCCTTAGGATAAGGATACTCTTCATTTCATCCCATAGTAGGAACCTATAATAACAAGAGCTAACAATATTAAAATTGTTTCCTGTGATTTCAATTTTACTCCATTCTGATAAACTCCATGCGAATACGGCACATCATAACTTAATTTCTCTGTCCATCTAACCATCTTCGGTCAGTTTTCTGGACCAAATACCCGAGTTTCCAGGAAATAAACCATTTGATCCCCTTCCGAGACTGAATAACTAGGCCACGATATGAAAACATTCATAAAAATTCCCACAGTCTAGATGGAATTCTAACGCAGGCCTTTTTCTCTATGGTGTGAAATAACATTGAACGTATCCACTGTGTTATACACGAGAGTAGCCAACTGTCGATTAATATTATCGACGAGTTACCACCTACGGAAATGTGTTCAAATTATACTCTAAACAGATGAGTATAATGCTATTTATTTAAAAGAGGCAAATTTACATTAATATAAATGTATTTTACTTGTTGTGACCCACCTTGCCTTATATTTTCATAAGGACGAATTTCGAAAGCTACATGATATCTCTCATAACAGCTACTTTTATTAAAATAGCTAATAATGGAGATGAAATGATGAAATCATATTATTAGTCTTTCATCGGGTCAGGTATCGGTGGAACCTCGCGGGTTAGCAGAAATGTGGGGTCTTTAATTATATGTGTATTATGAAATTATATGTATTTTTATTCCTTTTTTATAATTTAATTATCTCCTTTATATTTTTGCTATAACACAATAAAATATTAATATTGTTAATTTATCTATTTTAAATATTGCGTTATTATTTTTATTTTTTTGCGGGTTACGGTAGGGTTCGGATGCGGTTTTGGTTACTGTGGAAGTAAGTCGGATACTGGTCTAATACAATGGACCTGCTCAGTGCTCTGTCTGCAATAATAATAAATCATAAAAAAATCAACTCAAAATTGATGATACAGAAAGTAACTAGAATTTCAATGAAACATTAACAGTATTGCTAACGGATTTTAACTGAGACCGAAAACATGATCAAGTTGACCGTAAAATCGAATTTTCACTATAAGTAAATTTATAATTTATTACTTTAGTTAATAAATGGGAAAATAGTTTTTAAAAAATTAGTAAGCATCAATAGAAGCTTTTTTAACCAATATAAAAAAAAATTTGACCACTAGAACAATGAACTCCCTGGAAAATGGGAAAACCCTGTTATTTTTCTGATCCCACCAGTGATTCAGGAAATAATATCATCTCGATAATCCTCCTCTCCTCCCTTCCCAAAGAATTTACTAATTCATCTTCTCTTGTACAGAATAGTCCTTACCACTAAATTCAACACAAAAAGAGCATGACGTCACGCAGACTCAGACGTGACCCCTCATCCCCTATTATCTTTTCAAAAGATGACGAGTAGCTATGAAATAATCGCTTCTCAGAATGGCGGTAGTGAGTATTCCAGACACAAACAGTCTGAAGGCGAATCGTGAAGACTATGCGGATGTATGTGTGGCATCATCGCTATCTTGAAACTTTCTGTGGAAACAGTGTTAGGAGACAGCAACCAGAAGAAGAATGAGCAGCTATGTAAGGCCTTTGGCGGTCTCGATAAAGCATTTATCAACTTTTGACAGGATGTGCTGACATTAATACAACTTTATGCTTTCAATGAGCTTTCTACATTAAACCTACAGTAGCAGCAAATAATCATTCAAGGCAAATTAGTTTCGACACTGCTCTATTGTACAGCCAATACTAAATAGAAAGTGGAAAAATAGAACTATCTATTCATAGTCTGCAGCAGAAAATACATGATATAAGCAGCATACATAGTGTACATCCTTTAATGAAATTAAAGGTGTACACTTTGAAATGGATTAATGAAATGAAATTGCGACCGGAAACATTAATATAATAAATCTGCACAAAATTTCCTCAAGCATTCTTAAAGATAAATATTTGCCACATAAAAATAAGTTCGCTCCAAGGATATTTCAAAACTCACAATAAAGGCACAAAGCATAAAACATTTCAACCAAAACATAATGGCTTGTTTTATTTTAACATAGAGACAACTCGGGTCATGAGGCCATATTTATATGCTGGGTCGCTGGAGTATCCGAGTTGGGTGGAGAAGGAAATAATTTCCTACAATTTCCAAATGAGATTGACTAATCCTAATTTTGTACCAGCTTAAACATTTATAAAAACCCTAGAAAGGTTAGGATCACTTTTATGACAAAAGCTTCCAAATCACAGACATTTTCACCAGAAAGACACGAATACTTAATAGTAAACACGGTCGCCTCCTCTTAAACACGTTTGGTTCGATAACATGACGCTAAAAGCAAGTAAAGTAAAGTGCAGCCATTATCAACCCACTGCAGGATGGAAGCCTCCTCAACAATTCATGTTGAGGGAAATGGACCATAATCTGCCACGCTGGTCCAGTGCGGGTTGGCAGATCGACCGTATTCAGCAGTCAGGGGCTTGAACCCCGGTCTACTCAAAGAGCGTGTGCTACTACACTCCCGCTCCTGCCCACTCGGCTACGGAGGCCGTAGCCGAGTGGGCAAGTACAAAAGCAAGTACGACAGCGAAATTTGATTCGATTAGCACTAAGACAATCAGGAAACGAAGGGCGTGTCTGCCTGTTTAAGGGATTAAAAAATCACGGGAATCCCTGGTAAATCCCCTCCTGACACAGTAAATCCCTGGTAAATCCCCTCCTAACTAATTCCAACTAAAACGCCCCATTAAATTGAAATTCAAATTCGAAATCTTTCCAAATAGGTGGCAAGCAATATGAAGTATGTCTTTCGTTGTAAGTAGCAGTCCTTAACATAAATTTTCCATTAAACAGAGGACAATAATATCCAGGGTATCTTTCTCTCCAAACATACACTATTCTTATCCACAATTTAATACTGGATATCTTAAGTTACAAAAATAATATTCAATGGCCACTGATATATAACAGTTTCCCTTCCAAGTGTGGAGAATTAGAGATCATCTGTAGGTTTACATCCACAGCTGTAGAATATGATTTTGACATTTAACCAAAATTGCAAAAATTACTTTTATAGCAACTGCTTTTTTGTAACAGAAATAAAGGAACGAACAAGGATAAATGAACTGAGAAATTACTGAAAAATGGGAGAATCATTCCAGCGTAATAAAGAACGAGCTGGGTCATCGCTTGAGGTATTCATTTACGTTCTAACCTGTGCAGTGTTTGTCATTCTAGTGAATGTATCAAGGATGGCAAAATTCCATGATTTACCAGCGTTTAAGAGAGCTTAGTGGCCGTGCCAGAACAACAGGTCTCTTGGTCTGCTACAAAGTTCTTGCTATAAGATATACACGTGGAAAGATTAAATAAAAAGGTTATTTTCAGGGCTGAAGAGTCCTCAGAGTAGTACAAGTCAAGCTAGGAAGAGGCTATTGTTAACATTTCAAAGGAAAAGTTTCAAGAAATAAAAATTAGAAATTTAAGAACTATACGAAATAAAGGAGTCTTAGTCTTAGTTGAGACAGATAATGATAAGGATTTGGATAAACTGAGTAAGGCAGCGGTATTTTTTCAAAATAGTATAAAACAGGATAAAGTTAAGTTACAGAACTCTACCATCTTAGTGTATGATGTACTAAGGAATTGACTCAGGAGGATATTATTAAGAATTTATATAATAAAAATCTTCGAAATTATGGCTATGAGGAGCAAGAGGTCAGCGAAGGCATTGTATTTTGATTTAATAACAGATCCAAGGCAAGTAATTTTTTTTTTTTTTTTATGTGAACCCCAAACACGAGAGGTATTAGAACCTATAGTACTTAGTACAGTGCTTGGGTTGGAGGTTGAGAAGACAAAAGAAGATATTTGTTGACATTGGACTTGAACTTCTGTAGATTGTAATTTTCAGGAAATACGTATGAAGGAAGGTTGTTCCAGAAAACTGCAGTTGAATGAATAAATGAGGAAGATGAAAAGTTGGTTCTGTGGGTTTGAAGTTGGACAGTAAATGGATGTTGGCTGGTGGCGGCACGTGTTCAGACTGTTTTCAAAGAGAGAGAGGGAATTATAGAAGCCAATTAAGAAGAACAGTGCCCATGGAAGTATCTGTAGAAGAGGCATGTAGCAGAAACAGTGCGTCTATGAGAAAGCGAGTGGAGAGACTCTGTTAGAGATGAATCATTAATTAACCTAACTGCCCTCTCCTGAATGGAATCAAGAAGCCTGAGAGAAGTTTTGGGGGCACCACCCCAGATGTGGGAACAATATTCCATGGCAGGGCGGATTTGCGATTTATACAGAGTGAGCAGCTGTTTGGAAGAAAAGTAACGCCGAGAGCGAAAGAGAAAACCAAGTTTTTTAGATGCAGAGGAAGCAATATTTCTAATGTGCTTGTGCCAAGAGAGATAAGAAGTCAGGGTAATCCCCAAAAGAGATATATCATTTTGCCTAGAAATCGGAGTGTCACTAAAGATAAGCATGGGAGCAGAAGAATCCTTTTTGCGAGATATAAGACAAGACTGAGTTTTAGAAGGGTTGAAATCAACTAAGTTGTCTTTGCCCCACTGGAGAATTACCTGAAGATCGGCATTTAAGGAATTGGTAGCAGATTTTCGAGAAGTTGAAGCTGATTGAGCAGGACAAGGTTTCTCAAAATGGAAAGTTGAATGCAATGTGCTATCATCGGCAAAACTATGGACAAGATTTCCAGTCAATGGAAGAAGGTCATTGATATACAAGAGGAAAAGAGTGGGGGAAAGAACTGAACCCTGGGGGACACCGGCATTAGTGGAGAAGTTAGAAGACAGAGAGCCATCTACCATCACCCTCAGTGAGCGATCAGAGAGAAGACTGGATAACCAATTACTAAAAACAGTTGGCAAACCATAAGATGGAAGCTTGTTTAGAAGACCTTTATGCCAAACACGATCAAAAGCCTTTGAAATGTCAAGAGCAACTACTTGTGTTTCACCGAACCTTTCCATTGAATTAATCCATAAATGGGTAACATAAGCCTGAATATCACCAGTGGATCGACACTGACGGAATCCATACTGGCGATCGTTGATCAGACGGAAGGTTTCTAGGTAGGTTAAGAGTTGGCGGTTAATTGATTTCTCCATTACTTTAGAAAGAGTAGAAGTAATTGCAATGGGACGATAATTGGATGGGAGGGATTTGTCACCCTTTTTAGGAATTGGCTGGATATGAGCAAATTTCCAAGCAGAAGGAAAAACACCTTTGGAATAAGAAAGTGAAAAAAGGCGGCAAAGAATAGGAGTAAGTTCAGGAGCACAGGTTTTGAGAACAAGTGGAGAAATACCATCAGTACCTGGAGCTTTCTTTGCATCAAAATTCATCAAAATCCTTCTGATATCCTTTTGACGGAAGACCACAGGAGGCATTGAATGGAGCGTGTTGGAAATGGTGGGAGGTGTTTTACCAAGATCATTAATACATGAGCTGGAAGAAAAATGGGATGCTAGCAGGTCAGCTTTATCCTTGGCTGAAGTGACAACAGAACCATCTGGTTTGGACAGAGGTGGGAGCAGAGATGGGCAAAAGTTGCGGCCAATAGCTTTGGCAAGAGACCAGAATGCTCGGCTACCATTAGGGCAAGAAGCAAGTTTTCTACTCTTAGCCTGTTCAAACTCTAGTTTGGACTGATTAATAACTGCTTTACAATTGTTGCGAGCTTTGGTGTAGGCAGAAAATGAATCTGAAGAATTAGAAACAAGCCAATTATGATATGCAACATTCTTCTCTTGGACAGCCTTAGCACATTTATTGGAAAACCAAGGTTTAGATAAAGGACGAGATTTTAAAGTGGAGTGTGGGATAAAGGATACCATTCCTGCAAGAATAATTTCACTGACACGATCTGAGCAAACGTTGACATCAGAAGTTTTGAAACAGTAATCCGACCAAGGAAAAGAAGAAAAGAAGTCTCGCAGGTCATCCCATTTTGCATTCTTGTAATGCCAAACAACACGAGGTTGGGAATAACTATGACATAAAGGTTCCATTGGAGAAGAGACAATCACCAATTTGTGATCTGAAGTGCCTAGAGGACCTCTCACTTCAACCGTGTACTTAGAAGGGTTGTTTGTGAGAAAAAGGTCAAGCGTGTTGGGCGTATGGTTAGGATTGTCCGGTATCCTTGTAGGTAAATGAACAATCTGTGCTAGGTCATTAGTAATTGCAAAAGCCTCGGCATCTCGACCTGCTGGGTCGGTGAGACTAGAAAACGGAAGCCAGCTGGAGTTGTGAACGTTAAAATCACCAAGGAAAATTACCTCACTGTTAGGAAAGTTAGACTGGAGAAAGTCAAGTTGCAAAGAGAGGAAGTCAAAGAGCTCCAAGTGATTAGTGGAGTTGGGAGAACGGTAGAGACAACAGATGAATTTGACACAATGAGGTAGAGAGATTTTAAGCCAGAGAAGATCAAAGAGAGGAGATTCCAAATTGCCAAGTCTCTGACAGGGAATATCAGAACGGACATATGCACAAGTACCACCTTTGAGGCGAAAGGAATCATACAGCAAATAATTTGGACATCTGAGATGAGAAGTAGTTGAATCAACTGATAACTGAGATTCAGTCAGAAAAAGTACATGGGGTTTGGAAGACTGCAAGTGGAAATGGACATCGTTGAGATTGGAATTAAGACCACGTATATTTGTGAAATGAATTAGGAAGTCCTTGGGAGGTTTAGATCTTTTCGCAGATAAGTTTGCTCTATTATTTTGACAATTCATGGTGTATTCAATAGTAAGAAAAAGTGGGTGGGACATGCTGTATGAAGTAATGAAATTTTTGGATATGGCGTACATGTGGTAAGAATATACCCAGATCCTTAACATAACGTGGCCTCGACAATGCTCCCCGCATACACACTACTTGGACTCCCTCCAGTCACTATCTGGCAGAGTAGAGGTAGCAAGATTATACACTAGCTGATCCGGAAGCCTCCTAGAGAGTTACCAATAGGTTTGGTCCAGTGTACTAACTAGCGGCCGGCCTGCGAACACCGTTTTAGAGCTGTACCCTCGAAATGTAAGGAATATTGGATCTCACCACGATGTTCATCATAACCTCAAAAGTCATCAATCATACTGCATGATGGAAGAGATAGGGAAGGGTTGACCGGAACTTAGCTCTAGAGACTAAACATGGGTTCCACCACTTCAAGCCTCCAATAAGCAAAGTGGTGGTATTTCACCGGTTGATGAATCATCTACCACCTAGTACTGCCTGGTAACATAGAGGGGCGGCGTTCCTCCGTTTGGTGAGGGCGCCACACCTCGATCCCTGCTTACGTTGGTTCACACCTGGGTGGTCACCCACCATGTACTTGTGCATGGAGGTTATACCCAGGATTACTAACAGTCCCACCATCGTGAAGGTGCAAGCAGAGGATTTGGCTGTCACAGACCGTCCGGACTTCGCCGAAATTGGGTCCACTTGACTTGAGTGTCACCCGAATATCAGTTCCATCAGCGTTTTAGACTCCCACGTAGCAAGTACAGCTTGTCTGGCATATCTGAGAGAATGTCTGTGACAACCTCAAGGACCGATAATAATTGGGTAATTAAGGTAGTTCCTCACATGTTTAAAATTTGATGGGTAATGACAGGTTGTACATTGGAGATACGTCACACAAATTCAGGCGTTTTACAGTTGTGACTAAATGTTTTTAATGTTTGGGTTATGGCCACTGCATAATACTGCACACGTAAGACTGTGTAGCGTGGTCACTGTGGGCAGGGTGGCCATCTTTTTGTTGATTGCCCAAATAAAAGTAAGGATCCATACTACGTGAACTGCAAGCGCAGAGGTAGAGCTTATGATCATTCATTAAGAAGTAATAGTTGTCCTGAGTATAAAAAAGCTCTAGAGTTTGAAAGTACGCGTACTTTCAAACTGTAGTACTTTCAATGTGAATGGTAGGTTTCAGCATAATGATGAAAGTAGTGTGCTTAAGTTGGTTCTACTGAACGCTCAAGGATGTCGAGCGGTTACTGATGAAATTAGAATACTGGCTGTGCGGCGCCTCCGTAGCCAGGTGCAGTAGTGCGAGCCCGGTCTAATCAAGAAGGATGAGGAAGGTCAGGGAATGACCACCGCATAACCCCAGTCCGGATAAAGGGTGAGGGTTGGCGTCAGGAACGGCATCCGGCAGTAAAAATTGCATGCCAAAACAATAAAAAACGATGACCCCATATATAATGGGAAAAAGCAAGGACAAAAAAAAAGAAAGAAAGAAAGAATAGTGGCTGTGCAAGATAGTATTGACATTTTGTGTAGGCAGGAGCCGTATGTTGGTTCCTTTTGCACATGAATTGTTGGTTTTCCTGCTGATGCTATAATCTCCGGTGGGTGTGGGATTTTGTGCATATAAGCATATGGGACAGTAAACCCAGGCCAGTTTCATTTTGCCTGGGGGACGGGCACCAGGCGGCAGCTGCCCAGGTGTTCGCTGCTCCCTGGTGGCGAAGTGGTCTAGAGTTTCTACACCAACACAGAGAACAAGGGTGGAGATGGGCTACTGCCTTGGAGCCACCATGACACACACACACACACACACACACACACACCCGCGCGCCTTGGATGATGAAAATGTATATATAATGTATATAAATCTATGTAGGTTTTGTATACATATGAATGTACGTAAACTGAGTGTATTAATAAATGGAAATTTGTAAAATAATAAGAGGTTTATCTCAATATGATAGTTGAACACTTCGTATAATACTCTCCAGAAATTAAAACGACAGCAATTAAAAAATCGAAAATTTTACATTACAGTAAGAAATAATTAACAATAATTAAAAATCAAATGAACCCAAATTAAAATCTACTTAAAGCAATTACAAATTGCGTTAAATTGATTTATTGATGTGTTAAATTGATGTGTTCTACGTATCATATTGAGGTAAACAACTCTTATTTTTTTACAAATATTGATATCAACGTAGAATTGAGCATTTAGCTGAGGTTCATACTATCAAACTAATAAATGGGGGGAAAAAATGCTGATGCCAGAGTTATAAGTTTTCGATATCTCTTTATTGTTCTCCAAGTCAGGAAACTGTTAACTCTATCCATCATATGGAAACAGTATTTAGTATAATTGGTTGCAGTAATTTAATTATTGCATTGGATTCCAATGCAAAGTCTAACTTAATGGTTTAGTGACATGACTGATCAGAGGTCGTTTAATGGAGGACTTTATTTTGATGAATAGTTCGTATGTAGTTAAACTATCAGGACAGCCTTATACTTTTAACAATGTTCGTGGCAGTTCGAACATTGACTTGACTTTAGTTACTCAGGGATTACCAGGCGAATTTGTCAATGGCTTGTAAAAAGAGACTATACGAATAGTGATCATAGAACTTTAGTTTTTCATATTAACTTGGCTGATCTAAATACTACTTCAGATTCTGATAACTCAATAACTAGATTTACTTATAAGAAGATTAACTGGTCTAGCTTTAATTGTGCCTCAAGAAGACAACAGGTTAAGAGGCGAGTTGTTAATTGGTGGAATGCGGAATTATCCAGGTTGGTTAAGGAAGGAAGTATTTTTATGTAGGAAGGAATATCAGAGGCATAGGCAGGGGGGCTGAATGAGGCTCAATTTTATCATGCATGCTATAGGAATAAAAATAAAATTTATTATAAGGTTATTTATGAGAGTAAACTAAGGGCTTCTCCAAGCCCTTAGTTTACTCTCATAAATAACCCTTAGCCCTAATTCCCAAAAAAAATCCCCAAGGATCCTTGGGGATTTTTTATAACCTAAGTACGAATAAATTAAGACCGACTTAGAGAGATAATGAATACAGTGATCGTTAATGGCGTGGAAACAACTGATTGGATTACAACAGCGCAGGTGGTAACATCTGAGTTGTTTCCTCATGAGGAAGGAGAGGGAGGGGGAAACAGAGAAAGAAGGTATCAGGGAGTCGAATGAAACATACCTTGGGTCAGTTGATATTGACTTATTTACTTTAGAGGAACTGAGATTCGTTTCTAAGCAAATTAACTTTTCTATAGCTCCGGGGACTGATTTAGTAGAGAATGTTGCTGTTCTTAAAGTGATTGAACTTTATCCTAACATCTTGCTAAACTTCGGATATAATAAATGCTTACTTCAAGGTACCTTTCCTGGGATCTGGAAAGTTGGTTTGATTAAGGTGTTATTTAAGTGGGGTAAAAATCGAAGGACCCAAGGGGATATAGACCAATTCCGTTATTGGACAATCTTGGCAAAATTTTTGAAAGACTCATTTTTAAGACCGAACCAAGTCATGGATAAAAATTGATTGACCCTGCCTTATCAGTATGGTTTCAAGAGAGGGCATTCTGCGGAGGATGCCATCAATGATTTTATGAATTTCACCAACCAAGCAGAAGATAAGTATGTGTTAGCCATCTTTATAGATTTTACTGGAGCTTTTGACATGGTGTGGCAAGATAGTATTCTGTCTTCCTTAAGGTATATGCAGTGCTCAGACTTATACAGAGTTATTTGTATGGTAGGAAAATTATACTTAAATCTAAGCATCTACAGTTTATAGAAATCTTTCGAGAGGGTGCCCTCAAGGGTCTGTATTTGCCCCACTTTTTTGGAACTTAGTACTTAATTTATGGCTGGAACAATCAGCTGAAAATCTGCATAAGATTGCTTATGCAGATGATTTGGTTTTATATGTTACTGGTAAATCCAGGTCTGTGCTTGAAATAAGAGTCGCTCAAGTGTTAGAAAGTCTTGTGTTATGTTTTGTTATTTGATATTAGGAGCATTAGCAACTAAGGCCATATTGCTCCGGGATATGCGGTGGTAATTCCCTGACCTTTCCGCATCCTCCGTATTTGGTGGTGACGGGCTCGAACCCCGGTCTAATCAAGAAGCATCTAGTGTTATGGGCTGATCTGCATAAATTATTGATATCTACAACTAAAACTGTTATGATGTTGCTTAAGGGGAAACTAAATTATGCGCGACCGCCAAAAACTTTAATTATGGGGAGGCAGATTCCCCTAGTACAAATTTGTATCTGAGGTGAAATATCTAGGTATAAGGATTGATGATAGATTATCGTTTTATCCACATATAATTACTTACACGAAAAAAATAAAAAAAATTAGTGCAGCAATAATTCGATTAACTAGGTCAGATAGAGGGTTGAAAAGGAGGGTTTTAAATTTAGACTATAAGGCAGTTTTCTTACCCATAGTTGCATTCGGACCATCAGCATGGTACTGCAAAGTTATTAACGTTAAATTTAAACAGAAGTTAATATCGATCCAGCATTCAATGCTTTATGTTATTTCTAGTTTATGCAGAACAATCTCAACGAATGTCATGCAGGTTTTGGCTGGGCACGTGTCTCTAGACTTGTACAGTGTATATTGTATATCGGGCCTTTTGTTATTACATTAAAAAAAAGGCATAGTTGTTTCTTCCATGAACATTACTTCTGATTACTTCCATAAAGCTAAGAAAAATGTTCTAACACAGTTTATTAGTATATAGAAACAGAGATGGGATCTTAGTGTTACTGGGGAGGTGACTAGATTGTTCATTCCCAGGGTTACATTTACTTTTGATAGTAAAAACAAATACAGTCCATTCTGGTTATTTGGGACACATCCGGACTAGTGCATTTTGGCCCGATTAAGCGGCTGCCCAATTATCCGAAGTTTCACGTAAATAGTTAAAAATACAATGTACCCCCCCCCTTTTTTTTTTTTTTACAAAATTCGTTCACAGTTCACATCAAATCACGTTACGACGAATTCAACATAGTTCACTATACGATGTGCAGTAAGCGCCGTTCATTGTGATCACGTTTGTGAATTGAATTTTAATTCTATTACACAGCAATTCTAATTAGCGAAAATAGGAGGAATATTATCCACAGGCTATAAAAGCAAAGATATATTAAGCACAAATTTACCCTTTATTACCTTACCAATTAAAAAATACGTGAAAATCGGAAGAATATACGTGATCATCGGAATAATTAATACGTACTGTAATATGTACTTACGAACTAGTTGACATTTCTGTTCACTGACATTTGTGGGTGGGGGTCAAAATTTAAAACAGTAAAAAGATAAGCAATCAATAACAAAGAACACGGCACACACACAAATTGCGAGTAACACGATACCCGCAAGTGAGAACGGAGTAACGAGTTACAAAGCTTTAAAAATAGGAATGAAGAGAAGAGCTGAAAATTATTTTTTTTTATTTGATTGAAGATTTCATGGAAGTGTAAACACATTTTGCCATAATAACCCACAGAATTCCAGCTGTCGGTATTATCGCAAATTCAATAAGATCGAGTTTACTGTCTGTTTATGATAACTTTCACTAACAGAAAAGCCCAATAAACAGGTGACTGCTAATTGTTTTTATTGTTTTATGGTTGTGACCTCCAGAATTTCGACCGAACCGCGTGGTACCGTTGCAGAAAATCGTAGGGTAATCTCTAGTGCTGCGGTCTCCTGCCCCGATTAAACGGCATGCTGTCCCAATTAAGCGAAGTAAACCCTGACTATTTTCTCGATTGGTTTCTGTTTTTTAAGATTTGCCCCAAATAAACGGCTGCCCCGATTTTTGTACTTCTCCTTTATGTACTTCTGTTGGCCCAAATAACCGGAATCCACTGTAGTTTATTCCTTCTATGGAAACTTCGTTTATTTTAACTGGCCATAGGTCATTGAATTATAAGATACATTACTTTGGTCTGGTCAATTTGTTAGTTGTTTGTTTTATTTAGTTTTAGGAGCATTAGCAACTAAGGCCATATTGCTCCGGGGATATGCGGTGGTCATTCCCTGACCTTTCCGCATCCTCCGTATTTGGTGATCACGGGCTCGAACTCCGGTCTAATCAAGAAGCGTGTGCTACGCACTGCTGCTCCTACCCACCCGGCTACGGAGGCGCCGGTCTGGTCAGTTCTCCTTATGTACTTCTGGTCAACCCGAGACTTGGTGTCATTTATTATATGATTGTAGTTTGTATGTTAAACATTAGAGAGATTAAAAGTGCATATTGGTAGTTTAGTTAGAGGCAGTAAAAGTGATCTTATTCTTAATCAGGTTAAATTTCAAGCACTACAAGAGTTTTGTGTAACTATTTTTCAACGGTGAAGACACTGGAATAATTTATTGCTTACTAATTAAGAATTTATTATATACATTTTGATCACTTAACTCTCACTGTATGTTTATTTTATTTTTATTTATCTTTCTATACATTAAAATAATTTTCCTCCTAGTGATATTTATTCAGCCAATGGGAGAAGAGAGATGCGAGTTACGTGTAATACGTAACAAATACTAAAAATACTTAACAGAAGCTTGTTTTAATGTGTTAAAACAAGCTTCAGTTTAAGCATGGTCACGCGCTATATTTATCTAACATGACCACGCGGTACCATGCTTGGTTTCCATATGTAACGCATTTATGAATTCATAGCAGAGGAAGAGACACACAGTGTCGAAAGCTTCTGTAGGTATTTTATTTTACTTTATCAAAAGAAGCGAGCTCAGCGATCAGGGGGGGGGCGAACTCTCTAGTTTATTATTTTTATTTTATTATTATTATTTATTTATTAATATTTATTTATGTATTATTTGTTATTTATTTTTATTATTATTTTATTTATTTATTTTTATTTTATTTTATTTTTTTGCTAGCTTGTTGTTTGTTGTTTGGTTTTTAGGAGCATTAGCAACTAAGGCCATATTGGTCCGGGATATGCGGAGGCCTCCGTAGCCGAGTGGGCAGGAGCGGGAGTGCAGTAGCACACGCTCTTTGAGTAGACCGGGGTTCAAACCCCTAACTGCTGAATACGGTTGATCTGCCAACCCGCACTGGACCAGCGTGGTAGATTACGGTCCATTTCCCTCAACATGAATTGTTGAGGAGGCTTCCATCCTGCAGTGGGTTGATAATGGTTGCACTTTACTTTATGCGGTGGTCATTCCCTGACCTTTCCGCATCCTCCGTATTTGGTGGTGACGGGCTCGAACCCCGGTCTAATCAAGAAGAGTGTGTTACGCACTGCTGCTCTTTCCCACTGGCTACGGAGGCGCCTTTTTGCTGGCTCTGAGGTTTGGGCCATCTAGTAGCGGGATCGCTGGCACCCACCGGTATAGCACTACTTCCGGTGTGCGCGGGATTTTCATTCACGAAGCACTGTCAAAATAGCAGACCCAGGCCCAGTACTATGTGCCTAGGGCCGGCCATCAGGGAGAAGCTGTCCAGGTGTCGAACTTCTTGAACTGTGGATCCCAGGTCTCCTGGGCACCTGTGGTGCCCAGAAGACCTGGGATCACTTGATGCATGACTGCCTACTATATGATGACCTCAGATCTCTCATCACACAAATCCATTTAATCCCGAGAGACTAAGGGCAACATCTCCTGGAAGACCACCTATACCTACACAGCCTTTTCTAACTTTGCTCAGGGCCTCTTCACGAGGCGGAACACTTACTTCAGCGTACTGCAATCCCCGTAAAGACTTTCAACCTGCACAATAATCGTGCCTTTATAATGCAGTCTCAATACCATGACTGCAGTAATCGTGCCTTTATAATGCAGTCTCAATACCTCGATCCACCATGACTGCCGCTCCGGCTTCGCCCCCACCAAGTTGACTCACCACTGAAATGACTGCACTATCTGGACGGGACTTGTCTGTCCCAGGATTGACACTACCCGGATTTGACCCTCTCGGATTGACTCTACCAAATATATCTTCATACAGCTCACTACTGAAATGACTGCACTATCTGGACGGGACTTGTCTGTCCCAGGATTGACACTACCCGGATTTGACCCTCTGGGATTGACTCTACCAAATATATCTTCATGCAGCTCACTACTGAAATGATTTCACCACCTGGACAATACCTGTCTGTCCCAGGATTGCACTACTCGAATTTGACCTTCTCGGACTGGACTCTGCGAACTATCTAATAGAATCTTTAATTGCAGCAATGATAGACATACAATTGGTCCCGTCACGGCATGGTGGTGCCAGGGGTTAACAAAACATATTTACAAAAGAGATACACATGAGAAACATAAGTTACATCAGATTATTAACAAAGCACAGTTTTACATTTTCAGTTCGACGAGGATACCCTTCCTGTATTTTTTATTATTGACCACTTCTTGGAGGTCCCCGTCGATGGCTTGCAGTGAGGGCAGCATTTGCTTTGGCAGGAATCTGTCAGTTAGTACTAGCCGGTTACGGTTTGCTAGCAGCTGTGCTGAAGACCGGAGATAAGGGGGAGGAATGCGCCAAGAGCAGTGATCCCAGAAGTTCGGCTCTGTAATTTTACCGGTGGCCATCTTGATGGTGAACAGCAGCCTTCTTTCTGCGATGTAGGACCGGAGCCTGCGTAGTTGAAGAGCTTCTGCTAACTGCGTTGATCTGAGAGCTGGGGGAAGGTGGAGTTTGCTGTTGGCCCATTTTAGAAGCCAGAGAATATTCTTTTGATGTTGGATTCGGCGGCCGAGGCCCATATCTCTGAAGCTATGAACCATATCTCTGAAACTATGACTTCACGCAGCATTCCTGCCAATGCCACGTGGCGATCCTGAACCCGTGCTCCCTTGCACGGCCCTGTTTCTCCCCTGTACTCCTGGCGGGGGGGGGAGGTGACGGACCCCCTTGTCTCCTCCTCCCCCGTCGCTCCCTCTTTCCTTCTGGTGGAGCATGGGCCTGCCTCACTGATTTTGGGGTCATCTATTCTATCGACCCTATATTTCTGTCTCTCACCCCCCAGCCTTCAGTCTCCCCTCCCCCTGTAGCTGTCCAACTATGGTTACGATCTCAAAGAGGTAAAGAATGGAGTTGTATTTAGATTTAATAGTGGAAACAAGTTAAATTTGACTAACTGGGTTATTGAGAATGCAACAAACAGTGACCATCGGGCTATATTATTTCATGTAAATGTGGGGGTAATAGTAAGACTTATTATATTAAAATCAAGAGCAGATGAGGTTTGCATACAAAAAGATAAATTGGGAAAAATTTAATGATTACTTGCAATTGGTTTTTGGTAATGATAAGTATCTGGCTCTGGATACTATGAATGCCACAGAATATGTATTTTATATTCAAAGTGTACTTTTTGAAGCTTTGAAGTATGCAGCTAGGCGTAGGAAAGCCTCAGCTAAGCAGGTACCATGGTGGTCTGAACAACTGAAAATTTTAAGGCGAGATGTTTTTTTCGGCCAGGAAGCAATATCAAAGATGTAGGTCTCGTGATATACTAGCAAAGGCTAACTATTATATAGGCTAATATATAGGTGTAAAAAGGAGGGAATAGCATAGGCTATTTATCGGCATAAGTTAAGATCATGGCAGAATTTGGTAAGAACTGAAGGAAACAGTAACCCTTGGGGACTACTGTATAAGTTGACCATTACTAAAAAGATAGAGCAGGATGTACTGTATTTCACACAGTAATAGTAGATGGTAGGGAAACAGTTAGTTGATAAACAACTATTAAAGTTGTCATAGACAAACTGTTTCCCAAGGATTGTGTAAGTAATGATATTCTTTAACAGCATGAGATGAGAGCAGATAATAGAGATTATGTCAAAGATGAGAATATTTCTCTTTTTACAGCAGAGGAATTACTTGTAGTCAGTAAACAGATAAATGTTGATAAAACTTCGGGGATTGATTTAATTGGGAACAACAGTATCAGTAAGTTATTAGAGATATACCCTCCAGTTCTGCTTAATATGTATAACAAATGTTTATTGGAAGGCACATTTCCTGTTTTCTTGAAATGTGCCCTTCTGAAATTGTTGCTAAAACCAGGTAAAATAAAAACAAGCCGAAGGTGCTTTCGATCAATATCGCTGTTACCTAACCTAGGCAAGTTGTTTAAGAGATTGATTTTCCACCGATTAAGTGAATTCATGAATTTACACCACATTGAGTTGCCATTTCATATGGTTTTAGAAAATCCAAATCTACTGAGGACGCGATTAATGATCTAGTGCTTTACGTTAAAAATGTTGTTTGTTATTGTTATTTGGTTTTTAGGAGCATTAGCAATTAAGGCCATATTGCTCCGGGGATATGCGGTGGTTATTCCCTGACCTTTCCGCATCCTCCGTATTTGGTGGTCACGGGCTCGAACCACGGTCTAATCAAGAAGCGTGTGCTACGCACTGCTGCTCCTGCCCACCTGACTACGGAGGCGCCGTGATTGTAGGTGGATTTGGACAAATGTCTAGGGGCCACCAAAGACAATAATAATAATAATAAATAAATAAATAAATAATCCCTCGCCGCCCCCTCTTTCCTTCTGGTGGGGCATGGGCCTGCCTCACTGATTTTGGGGTCATCTATTCTATCGACCTTATATTTCTGTCTCTCACCCCCCAGCTTAAAACTCCTTTGGCTTGACCCAACCTCTAGCGCACCTCCCCTTTTTTTTTTTTTCTTTTTCTTTTTTTTTTTTAAATACTGGTGTACCTGGCTTGCCTCCATGGGGCTAAGTGTGGGCAACGTTGGGCCTCAGTAGGGGTCCAGCGGCTAAATGGCCAGATGAACAACGATACACGACAACCTCTACCATACACTTTTAAATCTCTGGCCTTTACAGTGTTCTGTAACACACGACAATGTAGACTATGCGGAGATGGGGGAAACCCCTGGTGTTAGACCCTAACACACTTTACAGTTTTGTCCAGGTGCCGGCTGCTCCCTGGTGGCGTAGAGACCTGCCATACAGACCCGTTTTTCAGAGGTTTCTGCGAAAAATCAGTTTTTCAGGTGGAGATAGAGGGAAGTCTAGGTGTCACTATAGACATAATAATAATAATAATAATATAAGATATACATGAGCAGGACTCGTAACCTGAGGGAAGACAATCAGCAATCACAAACGAAGCGATAGAGAACGGATGTACATGAGAAGAGAAGAGCGATACGTTAAGTGCCTGACGTTGCCCAGTAGTTAGAGCGGGAGTGCATTGGCAAACGCGTTACAATTGACAGTGGTTCAAGCTCATGTGACTACTAAATACGGTTAATGATTATATTCATTGTCAAAATGATTAGTTGTAAACTCCTCTAAATAGGTGGTCGGGCCGGAGTATAAACAGAACCTTATGTCAATGCAATGTGCCTTTCGTCGGTCTGGGTATAACGGCAGACATCTAAGTTGATGTCCCTCACACCACTGATAACTGCAACTTCTCTGATAACGACTTCGCGATTGGACAGTAAAACAATGTATTGTATTGACAATTCGCGTTTCCTTTTGCACTAAAGCCGACGGTAGACACTGCGTATGAGGAAAACCACATGATGGCATGGACAGACGTGCATGGTTAAAACGACTGCTGCTTCAGAAAATCCAAACTAAGAAAAGATTATGAGGACTAACCATAGAATATAAGCATGTAGTTTACAGTCACTACATACCGACGCTTTGTGATCTTTATGTTATCTTGAACAAAATCAACCAGCAATCAACTCACTAGAAAAAACAAATTTTAATTTTTCAAAATTTTTGACTCTTTTTTTTTTCCTGTCCTGTTTAGCACATGACACACCAGAACTAGTAAGACAGTTCCTTACAGAAAAAATGTAGCGGAATAGCATTCGCCATCTAATTTTATCTTCATGCATCAGGTAATTCGAGAGGACAAACAGCAATCATAATCACCCCGATAGATAGCGGATCTAGAACAGTGGTGTTAAAACTTTTCTCTTTCACGTACACCATTTTCGGAAAAATGTTATGCGTCACGATGTCAAGTCAAGTCAGTAAATATGCACTTCTTTACAGCCTAATATGCAAATGATATGCTCAAGTGAGAACGTAATCCTGGATGAGATTTAAAATACATTAATAACAAATGTAAGCTAAAAGTAAAGTGGGTAATGTGTTTTGCTTCGGAATGCACTTTTTTGCTTCGGAAGCGAAGGGAGCTAATTATTTGGTCTTGGAGCATTGATTACTTTGGTCATAACGCACATGTTATATATATAGTATACTAGTCTGGTATCATGTGTGCAAATGTGTATCAAAGGCCGATTTGCATGTTCTGTGGACTGAGTGGAAGAGGTAAATAATGAAAATTATACCGAAGAATGAAATGTAGGTTTTTCTTATTGCGTGATTGAATTTTTTTTGCTATAACTTTTTGCAGTTTTCATTTGACTTGCCCTCTCAGAATAGCAAATGTTTTGCAATACTTTATTGCATCATCATCTCTTTTAGGGCAACGTTGGTTGACTGAACGCTGTCTCTATTAAAAGTAAATAAATATTTCATAGTCGGCATGGAAAAACCGAAAATACACAATGATACCGATGGTTGGCTTTTCACAATGTGGAATTCAAATTCAGTCGAGGCGGAAGGAATTTTTATTGGAATTTTTTTCGCCATAACGAGAGTAGTCTTTCTAAGTGAGAATTAGATGTTTTAATTAACTCCAAAATACTGTTCATTTTAATTCCAGTTTGTTTGCACTTTCAAATGCATGCTTCAGTACGAAAAATGCACAGTCAATTAGGCAGAAGAGTTACTAATGTTATCTTTATAGCAGACACAAAACACATGTATGGATGCTGTGGCAATTAAGTTATTATTAAAGTACTCATCTTGTTACTTGGCAATCCCGGTATATACGTATATATATTTTTTAAAATAAAAATAAATGAAACAAATGCCATTTAGCGTGGCAAACCAGCACAGCGAAAAGTAATAATAAACCCATACATAATGAAAAAAAAGGGGGAGGGATCAAGATAAAGGGTATTGCAGAAGGAACGCTTCTAAGATAATTTAGGAAAGCTCAATTTATACAATACCAAAGAACAGAAATTTTAGAATATGCCAATAAGTTGAAATTTAGATAGCACCAGGTCAAAATTATGTGAAATGTGAAATATTACTAAAAACGAAGACGAAAACAAACTACAACGCTTGACCAACAAAATGAAAATCAATAAATAGACTGACTATAATGCCCATCTCAACAGAGGACCACAAGGCCAATAATGGTCAGGGAATCACTGTACTGTATTTCGAACGTTAGACAAATCCATACATTGTCGAACCGATACACCAATCGAACTGCAAATACAATGGATTTGAATGCTTTCAACGATTTGAATTTTCTCACTTATGCAGTGAGAAATTATAATAGAACAGCTCCAATCACTCACACGGCAACACCATACCAGTGACAAAGTCACTGTTAAATTAGAATATATAGAGAAAAAAATTAGGATATAGATAGCAGTGTAAGCGCAGCATTAACATATTGTCTCACTAATGACCAAGGAAAATAAATTGGAAACTTTAACTAAATATATAAGAAAACAGAAAAGCAGAAAAAATAGAATAGAAAGAAAATTAGTAGAGTAAATGCCAGTAGAATGGCAAACCAGTGCAGTAAAAATAAACCCATACATAAAAAAAAAAAAACGGGGAGGGGAATCAAGATAAGGGGTATTGCAGAAGGCGCACTCCTAAGATAATTTAGGAAAGTGAGCGCTAGTATCTCTTCTATTATAATTTTTTACTACATAAGGGCCACCATTTTTCAAATCCATTACATTTGCGGTTCGATCGGTGTACAGGTTTGACGAATGCATGGATTTGTCTAATGTTCGAAATGCATTTCGATTCCCTGACCATTATTGGCCTTGTGGTTCTCCATCGAGATGGACATAATGGTTAGTCTATTTTATTTCTTTACGTTTTGTTGGTGAAGTATTGTAGTTGGTTTTCGTCTCCGTTTTTAGTGATATTTCACTTAATTTGGACCTGGTGCTATCTTCTGGGCACCGCTAAATTTCAACTAATTGGCATATTCTAAAATTTCTGAAATTTGATATCGTATAAATTGCCTTTTACTAAATTATCTTCGGAGCGTTCCTTCTGCAATACCCTTTTTATTGCAACAGAGAGATGGGGGAGAGAAAGACATACCGAGTGATAAAGAGAGGTCAATGTCAATTGAATTTTCCTAATAAATTATCCACTAAGTGTATCACTCTCTGCAAGGAAAACTCTTTAAATGTAATACGCCAATAAATTTTTATTATTATTGTTCAGTTTGTCATAACTTCAATAATTTTTCCCAATTATTAAAAATTCTTTTCAGCAAGCGACTAGAAATCAATGCAGACAGAGGGAGCAAGTCTGAGTTGACTTCTCAGTTCTTTATAAACTGTAGAGTACTGGAAATAATAATGTGTGTGTGGCAAGCATTGTTGTAGAAATCAAGGTCTCCAAACTGAAGGGTGTGTTCGCAGAGATTTTTGCGCAGCATACACCTTTATAAGAGAACGTAGTAACAGAAGACACGCCCTTCTGAAGGTGACAGCGATCTACATGACGTCATGTTACACATTTTCAATCAACTGCATTTTTACCATTCCACACCCCATTGTCTCTCAAGGGCTGGCTGTAGTTTTAGTTTAACGTAAGCAGACAGAAAAATACAAGACCGGGTTTGTAAGTCATCGCAAAAAATGCACAACCCCATTCTTATGTTGCGCTGATATACCGGCTGCAATAAAATAAAAGACAGTGGAATGTAAACTCTTCTGGACACTGTATAAACGGAAATTTATATATTTTATTGTACACCTACCCTTGCCATAAAAAAAGAACGCTCCTTCAGTAATAACAGCATCACACGTTCGTATATGTGATATGAAACAGGGGCAGATACGTAGGGATGCAAATTCAGTGCGAGAATGGCAAGACGAAAAATTTAAATGACTTTAAATTTTTAAATAACCTGGCATGGTAATCAGACTCATGACAGACGCGCTGGTATGAGTATCTCGAAAGCCGCAATCCTTCTATGGTTTTCACATACAACTGTGTCTCAGAAATATCGAGATTGGTCCAATAAACAAACCAACAACGATTCTGTGATCAGAATCAGATCGTTCATGCTAGAGGCCAAATAAGGCTGACAAGACTTGTACAAGGTAACAGAAAGGCTACTGTTAGTCAAAAGAAAATAAATAACAAATAAATAAAATACAACAGTAGTAAATATAAAGAGGCATTTCAGAATTCTTAACGTCGCAACCCATGTTTTCGTCGGGTATTTCAGCCGACGACCATTGTCACAAATTAACAAGAAGGTACGGTGGAGGAATGGAAATTGCAGTGGGCATCAACAGTGGAGAATTGGAAAAACGTTGCCTTGTCTGGCGAATCCTGGCTGTTTCACCATGATAGTAGGACCAGAATACGCGAAAACAGCATGAATCCATTGACTCCATCCATGGAGTCCACGAGTCCATAACTTACTGTCTGCGCAGTAGCACAGTGGTATCGTCACCGTCCTCCCCACACCGAGTGGAAAAAGCCCGGGTTTGAATCATGTCGATGACGCGAGGAACTTTAATGGGCTTTTTTCACTCCGTGGCTGAGTTAGTCGTTTCGGTCTCAGGCATAGATAGCAAGGTCTTTCCCCCAGAAACTGGGGTTTTTCGTCTAGCAAACAGACAAATCGACCATAGAACACACGCAATTAACAGACAAAGACACAGCATGGCAGATGAATTTAATTATTCGGATGGCCTAAATATAATAGTTTAGTTTTTTTTAGTCCATAACCTATTACGTATCAACTATGCAGGAAGTGAAAAAGGTATGGGGAGTGTTTTTGGGGCACACATTAAATCGCCCCGAAAAGGGTTTGGACGCCACAGGCTATCTCTACTGGACTTTTTTTTTACCAAGCATAATATCCATCTGCGACTGGGACAGTCGCAGATGGATATAGTGTAAGGGGACATAAACTGGGGCATATTCCGAGAAAACCTCCTCACCAGAGAACAACAATATTTGGAGAAACTGGCCGTACAGAAAAGCGGCAGCGGAAGCGAAAATCCGGAGCAGCTACAGCATTAAATAACCCACTATATCACCAGTGCCGCCAAAGCAGACATGAAGAGGAAATCCCCACATCCGAGGCCATGCCCTGGTGAACCCCGAAGCTCCAGAGACTCAGGAGACAGGTGCTAAACAAGCGAAAACAGTACCAGAGAGCTCGAGCAACATGGTCCACTGACGAAGTAGCGGAACTACGACAACAATATAGGCAAATCAGAGACAATAAAAAAAAGAATAAGAGGACATCCTGGGAAAGACCCGTCCAAATAACAGGAAACAACTACCCCGGGGAGTGGTACACAAAATAACCACAAATAAAGTACCCAGGGGAGAAGTGACAACTGCAACAAAAACGCTGCAGGGAGACCTAACCATAACCTGGGAGGAATCAGTTACAAACATACTAAATGCCATAATACAAGACCCGCCCGAACTACTAACGGAAGACCAGCAGGCAATTTGCTAGGCAAACGAGGAATATACGACACATCAAATGAAACTGTAAGGACCCATCCTTACAATAATTTAATAAGGTTTTGTTAAATATTGGGAGAATTAATTGTAGTGTAAATAGTTAGTTTTCAGCTCAAATATCATGGGTTAGGAAACACTGGAATTTGAAGGTTATTCCAGACACTCCCAGTTAGTTATATCTCGGTTGTAAAGGATTCCTTAAGCGAGTACATAAAAGTAATAGACTGAAACAAATCCCACTTAAGACAGGAGCATATACTCTATAGAAAGGGCACTGAGTGCGGGAGTGGCCCTCTTAAAAATTTCACGGTGCGACTCTAGCAGGTGTGGGCGACGTAGTAATGGATGTGATTGTGAGGTCACAAAGAAGGCCTGAAACTTTCTTAGTTGACCGGAACTTACGTTTTACCTTCTAGAATGATCTCGTAATTTCTAGTCCAACGGAAGTTCGGACATAAAGGATGAAAAAACACGCCCACGGAAATGAAAGGAGACGAATAAGAATCACGGAGGAAAGGATGTGGAAGTCAACGATTGGCCAGGAAGAAAGCGGAGGGATTTTTGAGAGAACGTAGAGAAGGGTCTGAAAAATTGATACTGGGGAGATTCGAAGAGTTTTTGTGGGGGATTCGAAAAGAGTCGTGGTCTAAGTTGGGTGGTGGCTGCAGTCCTGGGGAGATGGAAATAGTAGCGGGAGAATTGTGATAAGAACTCTAGGTAAGACTAGAGTAGGAAGGAATGTTCACTTGTAGATATTGAAGCAGCATGGAGGGAGAAAGGAGAAACACACTCAGAGAATTCTAGAGGTAAAGTTTAATCAAATGAGCTGTCGAGCAACTGGCCTACTCGGAAAGCACCTCAGTCCACGGAAAAAATGCAGGCTAGGAAAGAATATAGGATCTTGAATTAAATCCAGCCGCGTAGTACCCGGTAGGGAAACATCAGAAAGACTACCGTGATCCCCGGATGGACGACCTTCTGCATTCCAGTCCACGCCTAAGACAGACAGGAACGTAAACCGAGCAAGGAGAAAAGCCCAGAAAATCACGTAAGTGTTAGGAAGTTTTCTGAGAATAAATGAACCTAAATTTGTAAGGGAAGGACTATAGGAGAATGCTATATAGTTATGGAAGGATGTCTAAGTGATAAATATATATATATAAGTGTACTGTACTAATGTAATACATAAAGAAAGGATAATCAGACTAGAGGGTGGCATAAGAGTAATGTAATTAAGGTGTAAGTAGTATATAATTGGAAGTGAAGTTCTGTATTAACGTTTGATAGAAAGAAATGACCTATTAAGTAATTAAGAATTGTTAGCGATTGGGTAAAGGTTTCCTAACTAGTGTAGAGTTAAAAGTTGAATTTTGAATTATTGTGAATGTTGAATTATGGTGAATATATCTGATTGAAGTAGGAATTGATTAAACAGGTAGGCTATTAAGGAGTTGTGGATTAATTGATTGGAAGGGTACTATTTAATTTGGTTGATTAATGTTGACTGTTAACCTGGCTATAAGGAAATGTTTGATTGAATAAATGTATTTTCCTTACAATTTTTGAAAACGAACCCTTAATGACTTTGTTAGCCAACTCATAGGCTGATAGTTGGTAGTTCATTTATACTGATGTTTAGGAGTAGAGAGAGAGGGATTGTGTGAAGTGAATACCATGACCCATCGAAGCCTATGTAGAACATGAAGAGACACAATGTTAAAATATATAAGAAAATGTATTACAATTGGATAATTGTTGGTGAAATGATTGATTTGATATCACATTATATACACATTTAAACGTTAGTATGATAACAAGTCTCCAACTAAATATTGTATTCAGATAAATGTTATTGCAAGTCTTCTTATATATGTTATGTCAATAAACAATGTTATATTCTACATTCATGTGTGTGTGTCTGTCATTCCGAAACTCAGCCAGTCCAGTGGAAGAATACCTAATATAATTGGGGTCCCCGTGAGTCTGGGATTTTCTGAGATCAATCAAGTCAGGTGTTAAAGTGGGAGGGTTTTATAAGGAGATATATATATATATAATAAATAATATAAATAAATATAATATAATACAAAAAAGAAGATACAAAAAAATAACACTAAATTTACAACCCCCACAAAACCCCTTTCATTGCACAAAGCTGTGGCAAGAACAAGGAACAAAAAATGCCCCGGCCCGGATCTAATAGAACCACAGATGACCAAAAAAAAAAAAAAGCCACAGAAAACATCCAAGAACTTCTACTTTGACTATTCAACTGCTGCCTAAGGACAGGCCAGTTCCCATCTAGATGGAGAACAGCCGATCTAAAGCTGATACCCAGGAACTCAACCAAACCCTAGGAATTACCGAATTCTTATCGACCAATAGCTCTGCTCTCAATTAAGCAAACTACATGAGAAACTACTGCACAAGAAGTTACAACAGCCTTACCACAAAGCAAATCTAAACACATCCAAGCACTATGGATTCACACCAGGATCATCGGCAATTGAAGCCATCCAGAGCCTGGTCGCAAAAACAGCTCAATGCACTAAGAAATACTTTCTCGTTATAGCGGTGGACTTTGCCGGGGCGTTCGACACCCTTTGGTGGCTGAGCGTCCTGGCCAGGCTCAGGGCAGCGAAAGTACCAATGAATTTATACAAAGCATCAAAGCTTACCTCACAGACAGACGGGTACAGGTAGTGACACCCTTCCGAAGCTTAAACAGGCCAGTCCGCAGGGGCTGCCCTCAGGGATCCGTCCTAGGGCCGCTCTTGTGGAACATGATATTCAATGAACTACTCACCATGGACCTGGGCAAAGTCGAGGCTCAAGCCTTCACGGACGGCTTGGTGCTGATGGTTGCGGCGGGCTCAGGATCCGGATTGGAGGCACATGCAAACCAAGCCATTCGAATCCTACAGGACTGGGCCATGCTCCGTACTCTCAAAATTTAACCCGACAAGACAGACTCAGTACTAGAAGTTACTACTCAGTACTACTCAAGGTCAACTTAAATTTGAGAGGCCACGGCAAATCAAGATAGCGGGAAAACTAATAAAACTGTCAAATCAGATTAAACACCTTGGAATCATCCTCGATCGAAATTTATCCTTCAAGCCACACGTTATGTACCTAAAAGATAAACTCAGAAAATATGCGGCATTGGTGGCCAGAGTTACGCGCAGGGATTGGGGACTAAACAGGAGGATCCTATCCCTGTACTATAAAGCAGTCTTTATCCCGGTTATCACTTACGAGTCTCCCGTATGGTATGTGAAAACGGGTACTGCAGTAAACAGAAGATTAATGTAGACAATTAAACGAAACATTCTGCTCACAATAACAAGGGCGTGTCGTACAGTGAGCACAAGTGCACTGCAGGTCCTGGGAGGGGATCCTACCTCTGGACCTGGAGTGACCCACTGCGGGCTTAGGTATCATCTATCCAAGGGAAGGCCGACCACGATAAATGACTTTACATCGACATTACCAACAATTGGAAGAGGAAAAAAACAAAGAATAGTAGATCACTTGACACAGATATGGAAAAACAGGTGGAGCGAAACCAGCAAGGGAACGATAACACGCAAATTCATCCCGTGCGTCAACAAACTAAACCCAAAGGCCTCAGCGTGGCTGTACCTGGGACTAAACACAACCTTCCTACTCACGGGCCATGGGCCATTCAAAACCAAACTGAACGCACTGGGCATCACAGAAGACTCTGGCTGTACCTGCGGAGAACAGGAAACATAGCAGCATATTATGCATACGTATGAGTTGTATGAAGACCATAGAAGCCTCCTAATCACAAGGATCCAATACGTACTGAACAATGAGGACATCACCTACTAGACACGCCAAGGAGTTCACAGCCCTCAGCCACTATGCACAAGAGCTCTTCTCCAGAAGGAAGACGTTAATAGCCATCTACCAAGGTAGACCAAACTGAAAAACCCCAGGCTAAAATGATAGATAGCGGAGACATATCAAGTCAAGTACAACACGAAGACTCAATGACCAAAGATGGGACAAACACCCCCACAAGAAATGGACACCGGACTGACACTATAAGGCCATGTTACGAAGGAAGAAGAAAGAGACAAAACCACACTTGGTGGGGACCTGGACCGGTGCGTGTTGTGGTAAGTCAGACCCAACAAGTCAGCAGAGACACTGTAGTCACGTAACAAGACTTGTCACACCCACTGGACTGAGCTCTACTCCAGGAATGAAGCCATCATGAAAAAGACAACTACACTGGACTAGACAAATGCAGCGTCGCCTTTCCTTCCACACGCCCTGGCGGGGGAGGGAAAGACCTCCTTTCCCTCTGGTGGGGCACGGGCATGCACCACTGCCAAATTGGGGTCGCCTTCCCTATTAAACCCATATTTCTTTCTTTTCTGCCCAGCCTTCAGTCTCCTCCCTTGCTCTGCTTAAACAGCTTAAAACCCCACACAACTATCAAAATTGATAAGTACAAATCTAACTGCGTTGATATGAATCTTTCGGCATCCATTTTATCCAGCGATTGCCCATTTTTTTTTTTTTTTTTATAGGTCCTAGCCACTGAAATCTCAGGAAATTGGGTGGCAGGACCTGCCAGAGTAAATATTTAAAACTGCTGGGTACCTGGTCTGTCTCCACGGGGCTGAGTGCGGGCAACGTTGGGCCTCAGCAGGGGTCCAGCAGCTAAATGGCCAGAGGAGCACCGATACCCAACACTATACTTACAAGATCCACACACTTTTAGCCTTTCCAGTGAACTGGCACACCTACAAAGAAAGCAACGCGGAGATGGAGAAATCCCCTGGTGCCATTTGACACGACCACACATACAAATGGTATCTGCGAATAGGTTCTTCCAACAGGATAATGCGCCATGTGAATTTAGCCTATTGCAGTGGCCTTCCCATTCACCAGATCTCAATCCGATTGAACATCTGTGAGATAAGTTCGAATAAACCCTTCAGAGTAGAGATTTGCCACTATCCAATTTGCAAAAAATGTAGGAAACAATTGAGTTAATATGAACCAACATCCCTATTGGACAACTCGTTGAACCCATGCCACGACAAATCCAGGCTGTTCTGAGGACAAAGGGCGCATTTAGATTAAAATAACATTTAATATAGCCGAGGATCCCGCTCCTCTCCTCTCCTCTCCTCTCCATGTACAATAAATTTGGTTTTTATTAGGTAGCAAGCACGAATTCCACAAGTGTGGTCTTATTTATTTAAGTTGCTAAAATCTTGCTTCAAGACAGTGTACTGAAATACCTCAAATACCCACGCCAGAATAAGAGAGAACTGGGTAGCCCCGGACACTTAAACAAACACCAACATTATTCATTAAAAATATATTTATTAAAAAGCACATAGATGTCATGTAGCTTTGAAGTATTACAAATTCAAACAGAAAATGGAACAAAATAAATTGATATTTTGAGTGATAAAATGCTAACAGTAACATTTTTGTTTATTGGCAAAGAGCACATGAGATTGCCCATAGTACTATAGGGACATTTATTTTAAATATTTCTTTTTGGCAATGAAATAACCTCTGTGATAATAAAGATCATCTGATTCAGTATTGGCACATTCCTCATGTGCTCGTCAGCACTTTTAAGTGCATCATTTGACTCAAGTAACTGCAAATGTCTCTTTATAAATGATGGACATTCTCTCTCTCTCTCTCTCTCTCATTTGAAGTAACTGCTGCAAATTCAGAGAAAGGGTTTGGATGAAATTCTGAAATTTTAGCTCTAATAAAGCAGATTTTCTTTTACTTCCCTAGATGAAAACTGACTTTCACAATCCACTGATTTTTTTTTTTTTTTTTCCAAGTCCTAAAAAGTGAAGCCAGGACCACTTTTTAGAGCGTTTCTTTTCCAGCTGTACTCCTACTGCTAGCATTAGCCAGTGGTGATAATAAATTGTTTAGCATTACTTCAGTCCATTTATTCATAGGTCTATTATTCTCTTCTTTACAGTTTTCAGCTACGGATTGCTTATATAATGCTTTTATAGGCATCTTTATATGAAAAATGCATTATGTAATACATTTTTCAAGTATTCTTTACTCCATGAACTCCTATTCATTGATCTCCCGTTGAATTTCGGCGTTCTAATCTATCTTTCCACCTGCAACAATGAATAAAATGCGTATATTTAACAATAAGTTTTGAGACTTTCCTTCCTTTGTGTACGGAGCCACTCCCCCCCCCCCCTTCTTCGAGTTGTCCGCGGACTATCCATTCTGATACTCTTAACGCAAACTAGTAAATGGTGGGAATTATTATTGCTGTTAACATGAAACATCATAAATGATAAAATATTCTTCGCAAAATACGTCCTACAGGTCTTATAAGTAACTTCGCTCACCACATCTTAGGTTCCATGTTCTTAAGTTTAATTGGAGTCTGTCAAATGGAATTGAAAAAAAAAAATAAACTTACGATATCATAACTGGACAGTTAAACGAACTATTTTCAGAGTTTTGGAAATGGCACCCAAGGGAGTGAACAAGGATTGTTCTATCATCTATTATCAAATGTTGGGTTTCAATAATATTCGGGTTACCTAATGCCTATTTAGTTCTTCCCTGCTTTTTAACCAATGTGGCAGGCAATTCATTTCAATGATCTGCAACACACTGCCCAAAAGTAAACGTCATGAGATCCAACCTTCTATTAATACCCATAATTCTGTATTTTTGCCTCCTGATTCTTCTCCCTTCTGCCGGTGAAACTATACTGCCCTCGTTCATTTTACTAACTCCCTTCAGGGCCTTAGATACCTCTATCAGCCTTTCCCCCCCCCCTCAAGATGTCTAGTTCCCAAGCTTGGCAGTCCGCGCTTTTTAAAACGTTCTTCATATGGACGATTAGCACCTCTCACAAATCTGGTTGTCGTCTTCTCTTCAGATCAGATTGAAAAAGTTATTCGGAGAGACAGATGACACACACTGATTTATAACATTCTGTTTTTAGAAATTATGTTAAAAATGGATAACAACTTTTCATTGGACAATTCGAACAATTTGTGTTATAATAATTATTAGTTTTAGCATGAGTTTTCTTTTGAAATAGAATGAAATAAAGCACGGTAATCCAGAAGAAGAAAACTAATCTGGAAGTAAAAACAAAATGAGAAAAATCTTCTAGTGGCATTTCTGACTCATTATTTTTTTTCTAAGTATTTACTAACCATGCTTTACTTCAGTGACCTTACTAAAAGGATTTTTTTACAAGACATCAGTAGCGAATAAAAGGATTTACTGAAGCAGGACAAAACCCGGCAGTTCCTATTTGCTTCTCACTTTTCCGTGGAAGCTAACAATAATGCTTCATGGAATAACAGGAAATTGTTCCACGGGTGGTGTTTCTGTAAATCACGATGCTTAGTTCTGAAACCAACCCTTGAATGATGACACTAACAATGGAGGAATATTCACATGTAACAAACTGCAATGACTGAAAAACATTAATTCGGACAACTAAATATGTTTATTTTCAGTTTCTTCACAAATGGAAATCAGACGTTTCTCAGTACATTCCAACCAATTCGTTAGTGGTGTCTACCAGTGACGGTGCCAGACAGGGAATATATCCACCTACCTTGATAAAAAAAAAAATGTAAAATGTGATTTTTTTTAAACTTTTTTTTTTTTTTGAAAAAATTTCAAAAGTCACTTTTATCATTTAATCATGCGTCTGCTTCAATAGCTATATATCCTTTATTCAAAATATTTTTGGACCATCTGGAACTATTCTTCGACGGCTGTTTCCACTTAAGCATCAGAATTGAAACTACTCTTTTAATTTATTTTTATTTATTTATTTTATTTTATTTTTGGATAATTCAGAAAAAGTCCACTTCATTGCACTATTTGGCCTTACTAATACTGCTCCCCTTTAAAGTTTTTTTTCCAAGTACTGTAATACACATGATGAGAAATACGAACTACTCAAGATGGGCGAATGCCTTCCAGCCCATGTTTTGAAGCAAGGCCTGAATCGGGTTGGCAAAGTTGAGAAATGCCAATGTACGCGCGTTTTATCATGAAACAGGCCGATTCCATCTGTCATTATCTCGTTCGTTAGCATCAGATGCTAACGAACGAGACATTATTTAGATTTGCGAGGTTCAAAGTTTTAGCATACTATTCCGCGTCTATGTTCGTATCAGATTCTTTAGAGTCTAATAGCAAAAGATCATCTAGGACTAATATTTTTTTTTTTTGCTCTTAGAGACGGAGGATATGTCCATTGCAACCGGAATTTTGGTTAAACGAGATGGCACTAAGGCTCATCTCCTGCCACAATCCTATTCATAATCCTCTTCGTGATAGCGTAACAAGTAGTTGAACAACAGTCTCATTAGTAAGTTCTTGTGCTCTTCAAGTAAGTAACCTTGGAATCCAATGAGTTGCTTTATGGTAACCATGAATTGTCCGAGATCATGAACTATGGTGTGGACACGCCTCGTTCTGATTTTCGGCAGTGGTGAAAGTGATCCAATCGCTATGTGTCTGTTATTGCGTGGCCCAATGGATTTCGCGTGGAGGGGCTGACCTAAACTGAGGAAATCGTGCATCCACTCTTCTTCTTAAAATCCTTTGACCACTCTACAACAGCGGATTTTGAGTCGCAATCATCATCTACGCACTCAAAACGCTGCTGTGAATTTTTGTGACCATAGCCCTTTAATAGCCAGAAATTGAATTGCTGGTCAGTTTTGGATGCATCGTCTGTTTAAAATGCTGTACGAAAAATTACACACATAACTGTAAAAGAACAAAAGAAATTAAGCTGATATTGGCAGCAACGTGTTAGTTTAAATGTATAAGCCTCAATATCTTCGATAGTGTCAGGCGACCAAAAAAAAAAAAAAAAAAAGTTTGAATTTTTCAGAGGTTAATAGAGGTTTTTCAGAGGTTGCCAAAAATTATGTTGACGCCTTTCTGGATGGTAATTATCCAGCGATGCACTTCGAAAGTGCAAGTGGCATTGATCAGTTGATGTCTAGCATGAAGAGAAAAGTGACGAAAAGATGGCTGCCTAAGTTATAATTATTCTAGCATGTTTCGTTACGAGTATAACTTGGGCACAAACGCTACACAAGCAGCCCGTAAGATATGCTGGCATTTGGAGAAGTTACAATGAGTTGTGTTGTGTTATGTCTTATGTAGAGCAGCACCTAAACGTTAGTTCAACACCCCAAGTTACAGTAAGTACATGCACAGTCATGTACTTATTGTATGGTTCAAAACACTTAAATCAGGAGATGTGTCAGTTGATGAAGCACCCCGTGAGAGACTGCCGACTGCCATTGATAACGAAGAAATAAAGTCACCATTGAGTCAAATTTTTTAATTACATCATTAAAATAATGTAACAAGGCTAGGCTAAGTTCGGGATTATCTTATGGATATATAATGTTCACAAGAACGTTTTACAACAAACATTTTGAATTATGGGTGGTAGAGGTTGCCAGTTTGGGGAAATTCAAAGGTCAGCCGGATAGGTATCTACGGGAGAAGGGAAATGCATCAGTTGTCTATTTCCTTTTCTTTTATTATTTATTAATTAATTATTTTATTATTATTGATTTACACTTTTTTTTTTCTTTTTCTTTTTTTTTTTTGGCTGGTGCAGCATAAGCCTTAGGCTTCTTTGCACCATATGACCATTACTAATACTGTACTAATATAATTAGAGTATGATTGTAATTATATTAAAATTGTTTAATATTTGTTTTGACATGTCATACGTACAAAAGTAATGAATTTCAAGTTAAGACAAAAATGGTTAGAATATCTTAGAACTGCAGAGTGCTTAAATTTCATGAATTCTGATGTTTGAATAACATGGGCGGATGCAGGCAATTATGAGAATGCGCTGCTGATCGCATGATAATCACATTAAGCTGTCTTCGCGCGGTTGGCAGAAGTTTTTAAATTTCAGTTGTAGTTTTAAATTGCAAATAAAAATATTTGTGCAGTGCTTATCGTTTTTATTTAAATATGCACAGTACAGTTTGCGCAGTTCTAAAAATAGCTCAAAAGAAGTCCTAGTGGAGAATTAATTCACGTTAATTTGAAATACGTATTTAGAAACTTATTCCTAAAAATACAAATCGTATAATATGCGAAAACACGAATCTCTAATACCGATAACTCAAGCGATACCTCCACTGCCATTAATTTATCAGAGAATAATGTTCATGATATCTTGTTTAAATGGTTCAGCAAATCCCCGAAAATAGAATGCTTTCAAGAAGGAATAGCCTACACAAACAACAAACACCATGATTCAATTTATCTCGGATCACATTGTTTATAACCCAGAGTATCTTACTACTCTGTGCTTTATAAGTGACTTCATATTTGATTAGACAAAAAAAAAAAAAAAAAACGCCCTCTATGATAGTATAACTACTCCGTCACGCTTAGCCTTCTGGAAAAGCATAAATCCAATTCTTGTTGTCAAATGGAATAATTGCCCCTTTACAGTTAATCACTGGGCTGAACTAACCAATCTGAGGTTGAGGTGTAGTTCCCCCCAAAGATTTTTCATCCTGACAACAAGGTCACTAAATACGCATTTCAGACATTTGTAATTCATCAACTTCCAAATACAATATTCTAGGCCCTCCTTAAATTTGCATAAAATCCAAACTGTTGGAACAAGTTACCGCCCATAATTTGCTCTAATAGTTGGCTACTTTGACTAAAATTAAATTTTCTTACATAGAATCTAATATTACTTACCCTCCTTTATATTCTTACAAACAAGTAGATATATTCCTCAAATGCGACATCCAGACCAGTATACAGTAAACAGACCTATTCAAGATGTGACCATTGACTTTTATGGTGAGATAATCAAGCCTTTATTTGTACTGGGAAAATTCCTGTATATCACTCAAGAAATACCATGCGTTATCCTGATAGCCTTACTAAGGCTATTAGGGTGAGTGCAGAGAGAAGTTAATTTCGCACTGAATTACAACTCCTATCTTTTTTCTCTTCAGCTCTGTTAAAGTGTTACCTCCAAGTTGATTATTTTATCTGGAATTGCCTTTCCCAGGTAAAATAATAATATTCGTACCCAGCTTGGGAGTAACAGGATTTCTTAGCAGAATTTGCATTTTAAGAGTTGATATTTTTTGATATCGATGAGGTCGAATTTCGAGTATTTGTTTCACTGAGTCAATCTGTCCTGTTAGCATTTCTACAAAGATTTTCTACAGCGGACACTGGAAAAAGTTCGAAGAGAATGTCTGAAAAATACTGTGCTGAAGGATGGTCACCGATAACACAAGTCGGAAAGCGTTACAATTTTTCGAACAAGAGTAACATGGTTGTGGTCACAGTCAGAGGTGTCTCCCCGATTTCTTCTTGTTCCCAAAAGTAAACTTTTGCACTTTGTGAAATTTCAGAGATCCAGAAAATATTACAAGTACGTGAAGGGAATCACAAAACAGAGCTCTGTAAATACAAAAACTACTCTTTTCCTCAAAAGAGTAACATTAAAAATATCTGTGCCTTGGTTCTCCCAACATGACAGCGTAGTGGTTTTGGTACCTGTCACTCATTTAGAGAGATTTTGCTTCGAGTTCCATTTTAGACTGGGCTGTAGTTATTTGGCCTCAGGCAGAGGAAGTAGTTCTTTGAGTTATTCTGGATTTTTACGACATGCAGGATAGCTTTTGAACACACTTCTACAGACATAATACACATGGTGCAATACAGTTTAAGTTGTTGATGCATTTTGGGTTTAATTTATGTATCATTTAAGTTGCTGATGCACCTTACATTTTTATAAAATGACGAATTGTATTGTGTATACCGAATGCATTTTTCATATTCTGACTTTTTCATTTCATGCACAATCGTTATTTTCATTCAGTGCAGCTCTTAATTTCTTCCCAGCAGGTCAGTGAAACGTCTGTGCAAATCTGCATGTGGATTTTGATGGGCTTAGCAGTTATCACTGTTTAGAGATATTGTATAATTTCTCTACTGTAACAATTTGTACTTCTGACAATGACAGAATAGGTAGACTCACTGTATCAAGTTCCAGTGATGCAGGAAAAACAAGATGCAATAGGTCTCACATATAGCACAATGGTTACGACGCTATCCTTTCATACCGTTTGGAAAAAGGCCTCAGTTCGAATCCGAGATGAAGGAAGAAATTCTTATGGACTTACTTTCATACTCTGGTTTATTGGGTCTCCGATAAAGGTTGCATTATTTTTATTTAATGTAAATTAGGACTTTTTAACCGAGTTTTCTCAAAGAAAAAAAATGGCCTTTTTGGCGTTTATTCTAAACAAACAAACAAACAACCACTTGCGAATCGAAACTCAAGCACCGTCTCAATGACGGCCACTTGTAGCAGCGTTAATTAAACAATTATACTACTGATATAAAGCCGGAAATTTATGATGTAATGAGAGACAAGGAATTCAAAGATCCAATTTAGGTGACACATTTTTTTTTTTATCCTAAGTTTAAAATCTTCCTCTGTACTTGCAAAGAAATAGATCAGTATTTTGTAATTTACGTTGACATAAAGGGTAGCCGGCGCTACCCACTAGGCACACTAGGAAATTGCTTAGAGAGCCTACACTTGAGATCACTTGTATAATGGCGCCTCCGTAGCCAGGTGGGCAGGAGCAGCAGTGCGTAGCATACGCTTCTTGATCAGACGTGGTTCGAGCCCGTGACCACCAAATACGGAGGATGCGGAAAGGTCAGGAAATGACCACCGCATATCCCCGGAGCAATATGGTCTTAGTTGCTAATGCTCCAAATAGCAACAACTTCTATAATAACAAAAATTAAGATCATTTTAATTGTTTTTTATAACATTCAGGACCGACCGGGCTAGCCAGGTGGGTAAAGTGGCTGCCTGGTAACCCAAAAGTCGCGGGTTCGAATCCTGCCTTGGGCTTAGATTCGAACCTGCGCTTCTGTGGCCATAATGCACCTCCGAAAGTTTTTGGGCGGTGCATTATGGCCACAGAACCGATGCGCTAACAAAAAAATAAAATAAATAAATAACATTCAGGAATCGCCGTACACAAGTTACAACATAAATTTTAATAAATCTAAAGGTGTAAAAGATATTGATTAGTCCGCGTAAATTGTCTTCATTATAAAGCGGTCCGCAGCGTTGGAAAGATTAACAATCAGTGGTCTGTGTGCTTTTTTTTTTTTTTGTTTCTACCCTAGATTTGAAAAGTATTATTTCCAGTTGGGGTGGCGAGGGAGCCCTCGCTACTCGCACAGTGAGTGATCTCTATCCTTTCACTTTTAAGTCCCGTTTGGGGGGGGGGGGTGGACTTAAACCTAAAGACCTGAGTTTAAGTCCCCTCTAAACGAGAAGAGCTTGTATAGATTTTTTTTTTTTTTTTTTTTTTTTTTCATAACGTGGCCGAGTTAATCTGTCTCGAGCGAAAGTTGTGTGGTATTTTAGCCCCAGAAACTTTTCTTTTTTCATACAGCAGAACATGTAAACCGACCACAAAATGTAGGCACGATACACTGACCCCTCATGAATGGAATTCGTTGGGTTGGTACGAAATCCAACAACCAGCTGGCTACAATGTTTATATTTCTTTTGGAGCCTTTTCCACTGGCCAGCACTCTGGAAAGGCAGTGCAGCACTCTTCAGATACTGGTGCTGAACTTCCCTTCGTACTAATTATATGTTGCAATCCCGATTTGCCAGTGTTTCTTTTATACCTATTTGTTACAGTTGAATGCATGCAATCTTCAATTCGTTACTTGTGATTAACATTTGACATATCAATTTAACCAAAATTATATCACAGAACATGTTTTTTGTTAATTGTACCAAGAGGATCAAGCCGTATCCCCAATATATACGCATCGTTTGGAAAATAAACTGATTTCGTTCGACTAATTGAAGCAAAAACCCAATTATTGGAATTCTGTTAGCACTTTCCGTGTGCTTTTTGTTGCCGTGCACGATTGATATCGATTCCATAAATATTGTACATTGTAACAGACTAGTTCACTCATAAAAAAAAAAAAGTGAACCTAATACAGTGAAATGTAAATTATCCGAACTTACATCGGAAAAACTCAAAATGAAGACTAGCCAATAGCGACAATGGCCAATAATGTGGAATAATACATGAGATGCCCTCGAGGACAGCACAGTGGATACAATCACCGTCCTGCCCACAACGGGTGGGAAATGGCCTGAGTTCGAATCTCATCAATGACACGACGAATTTTAATAAGCGTTTTCCAAAAGTGGCTGAGTTAGTAGGTCTCAAAAGAGGGTTAGTTGGTTTTTCTCCCGGAAAATGAAGTTTTTCATCCAGAAAATTGACAAATCGACCACAGAACCCATGTTGTTGTTGTAGTAGGGTTTTTGGAGCATCAGCGACTAAGGCCATATTGCTCCGTGTATACTGTGTAAATCGCGTGTCATCTGAGGTCAACTTTGTTTGTTGGACAAAAAACCCGAGTTTCCGGGAGAAAAACCATACTATCCTCGCCTGAGACCGACTACTTCAGTCAGCCATGTTGTGAAAAAGTCCATTAAAAATTCCTCCCGTTATCGACGGGACTCGAACTTAGGTCTTTTACACTCGGTGTGTGGGGAGGACAGTGATCCTATTAACTGTGGATAGTATGAGATTTTTAGAGGTGATACCCACGAGACTGAACACACAAGCAATTTAGATACCATATACCGATTGTCTTTGCTTTGGTTACAAACAAACAATATATTAGACGGTACTTGTGCTTTTCCGTTCTGTTTGTACTCTGCAGGACCACAGAGAAAGAGTTTACAGCTAAATGTTGGCAAGAAAACAATCATAGCTGTATTTAACAGTCACGTGCCGTAGCCATGAGCTACTCAAATAAGTGTGCTGCTTTCCTGCACTAACCACTATATGATATTTATTAGGATTTATAAAATCTTTATTTCCTATAAGTATAGATATCGTCTTACAATAATCAATTTAAATAGCAGAAAAGCAAAACTAAATAGTGAATTTTATCAGCTACTGTGGCATGGCGTGCTTCTCCTTTTGCTCATGCTCAGTATCTACTAGTCAGTTGGCTAAATTTAAATTATGAGTGAGTGAGGTTATATAGATTTAAATGAGATCTAAATTATCATCGTTTATGGCTCCTCCAGAAAGCAGCATAAATTCATTAGCAGAACAATTTCTGATTTACAGAAAACATTCGATTTTATTAAAAAAATAAAAACTTAAAAAAGAAGAACTCGAAGCTCAATGCAGTATTTGTGAACGAAATTTTCTAATGCTCATGGAGATTTTTCTTGGTCACTAAACTTAATATAATTGCTTGCAATTGCTACTGTTCTTCAGATAAGTTGTTAGTTTTTCAGTTAAGGTGCACTTTTCAGGAACGTAAAAAATAATTGCAATATTCCTTTTTTAATTATTTTTTCCTTATCACTTTGCAAAAACTCTTGATTCTTCACTTTTATAATCTGATACCTCGTTATAATGAGGAGTCCCAGTTTGATTTACAGAAACTCTAACTGGAAACTCTAACGGCAAGAGCGTGCTGTGTAATAATCCCACTGCATGATATCTTGTCAGAGCGATTAATAAGGCCATATATAAATTATGAGTGAGTGAGGTTATAAGACTGCATATTAGGATAAAAAACCACTTCCCCATTACCTTTCACGCTCGTCCAAATTTATAAATCTCCCTCTCCATTATTCAACACTATTTGAGATGTTTTTAGAGAATTTGAAGATAAAAATCCTGCTGTATCTTCTTTTATACATATAGGGGTAGACAATATAATAGAAATACCTACTACTAAAGTAGAGTAGTAGTTTTTGTAATGACTTTACGACGTATTTATGAACATGCAGTGATGATTTTTTTTTGTTTGTTTGTTTCTTGCAGGTAGTACTGTGAAGAAAAGAAGATAAAGATAAAAACTGATGTTTATTTAGAGGTGATATAAAATGGTGCATGAAGAAAAATGACTGACCTGTGTGAAAACCAAAGAGGTAAAATTGTTGGTGCAGGGGCATCAGTGAATAAAACTGCTGATTTGTTTAATGAATCGAAAGTGATGTCTGCATTCACCAAATATGAAAAATAAAATCTGATAGAACGAATTCTGGAAGAAAATCGAAGCTGACTGAAAGAGACGGGCGGACATTGAAAAGATTGTAGCCCGAAACACATAAAACTACTGCCTAAAAAATAACTACAGAACTTAATACAAGTCTCAGTAATTCAGTTTTTAGCAAAAAAATTCATATAAAATTTATATTATTTATAAATAATATAAATTTCAGCTTTATAAAGTTCGGCGACAACTTTATAAAGCTGAAATTTATGGCAGAGCCGATATTGCCAAACCACTCGTTACTGATGGTAATGCTAGAAACAGGATGCAATCGTGTAAGGAGCACAAACACTGGATACTTACTGGTGGTAAACTTTTCATATTTTCAAATTCACACTTTTTCCAACACCAGGGAGAGTTTTCGTTTGGCGAATGACAGAGGAAGCTCATCATTCTGATTGCCTTATGCCAACTTTCAAATATGGAGGAGGATCATCAATGGTGTAGGCAGCAATATCTTGGTATACTTTAGGTCCTAACATCACCGTGAACAGGCAAATTACTGCCACTGATTATCCTTGATATTTTGAGTGACCAAGTTCATCCCACAATGTAAACATTGTATATGTACAGTATTCGTAAAATAATAAGAGGAGTTTACCTCAATATAGTACGTAGAACACTTCCGTATGATACTCTTCAGAAATTAAAACGAAAAAATCGAAAAAATTATATTAGAGTAAAAAATAATTAAAAACCAATTTAACACAATTACTCTAATGTAAGTTTTTCGATTTTTTCTTTTTAATTTCTGGAGAGTATCATACTGAAGTGTTCTACGTATTATATTGTGGTAAACTCCTCTTATTATTTTACAAATATTAATATCAACGTAGAACGTATTGAGCATTACAGCTCTGATTCATACTATCTAATATGTACAGTATGTGCAGGGGCGAACAAAATAATTCTACTTTACATTATTATTCTAGATCTGGCATTCTGTATATAATGTCAGACCTATAATAAAAATAAATAGAGTAGGAGAAAAGAAATGAAAAGTGTAAAGAAAGTAATATCTAAGCATATCATAATAATCCTTAAAATGAAATAATAGCTTGCAAATATTAGTACTGTATACTAAAAGCAAAATAAACTGTTGATGTAGGAGCATCAACGACTAAGGCCATATTGCTCCGTGTATACTGTCCACATATTGCGTGGACAGTGCGTATGTTCTGTAGTCGATTTTCTGTTTGCTGGAGGAAAAACACGAGTTTCCGGGAGGAAAAACCATGCTACTCTCTCTCTCTCCTGAAACCAACTAAATCATCCACGTTGTGAAAAAGGACCATAAAGATTCCTCACCTCATTTACGGGACTCGAACTCAGGCCTTTTCCACCCGGTGGGGAAAGAACGTCGATTCTACCACCACCCATGAAGGTACAAAACAAACTGCGAATAACAATAATTAAAAGCAAAAATATATGTTGAATTTAAACTAGGAATAAGTTTAAAGTAATTATGTTAATGTAATTTCATGAAATACTAAGTTAGCTATGATAATCTATTAATTATTTTGATATGAATCTTTCTTATTATAACACATTTATTCCTATTTGTTTCTGACCTATTTCAGACTGATAAATCATTGCCCTCCCAGTTTCATTAATACCATTACCTTTAATATATTTCTAATTTAAATTCGTTATATCTTTTTGCTTTTAATTACTGTTATTTTATTTTATTTTTCTTTTAATATACTGATATTTGTGGGTTATTATTGTATTTTTAAAGATTGTTATAACATGCTGAGATCTTTACTTTCTTGAAATATTTTCACTTCTTTTTCTTACTTTCCTTTATTACGTCTTCTATGCATTGACCAGTACATCCGTCTTCACTTATTTATCTCCAATTGCATATATTTACATTAAATTCTTCTAAATTCCATCAGAACAATTATAGGGACAGAATCCGATTATGAACAGCTACAGGTGTTTGAATTTTAAAAAAGGCTTTGGAATTTTACATGACAAAAATTATTCAAAACAAATAAATAGGTATACGCAAACACGTACCTAAAATGAATGACTATTTTAGTAGGTATGTGCCAACTAATTCTTATTTATTTTTTCTTATTGCTTTTTACCATTTAAAACTTCGTAGCTTTTTTTTTTTTTTTTAAATTCAAATAGCCATAGCTCTGTAACCATTTAAAATCAGACACGTTTATATGAACACTTTTTTACTTGTTTGGTACATAGATTGTGAAGCCAGTTAAAACGTGCTGTAATGTTGAAGTTCTGTGTTAACTGACCTGAAATAAAAAACAAACAAAAGAAAAAGAAATCCATATCGAAAGATGTTCCAATGAAGCAAAAGTACTTCCTCATACTGAAGTTTACTATGGGGCCTGCAGACGGATGTCCTAACATGATCCTCCGTAACAAAAATTTGGTGAATTTTATTTATAACGGACTTATATATCTTGATTAAAAGTAAAACTAGCTATATAATGAACAAGAGACTTTAGAATTACCCGAAAAAATTAATTACATAACAACCCACCTCACACTTTCGTATGGAAGAATCATTCCCACGATTCAAACCAAAGGCATTAGTCTCTGAAGCTCCAATCTTCAACACCCGACTAAAACACACACCGTCAGGAAGATCTTCAATACTTCCGCCGCTTCCTTTCACTTTGGACACAACATTTTTTAACTTAAAGGCACTTTCATTACTAACAGCAGCTGGTTTGGAGAAAAGCTTCGCAGAAAACGTTGCATCGACCTTTAAAGCCGGCGGTCGTAGTTCTCCGTCCGATTCCGACGCTGAACTTTCACGTGTTACAAGCTGGTCGTCAGTTCGCTTTGCTTTCCACCGATGCATCGTCGATACAGTATTTTAAAACATTCAACCCAGTATCCAAAAGCATATGTTTTTTCCTTTGTTTTAGAAGTAAAATAAAGTGCAGCTCAGAAAACAAGTCACGCCCAAAGGAGCATTCCAACAAGCAACCGAGCTTACCCATGCATGCTATTATAACCGTCCCGTCTGCCGCACTTCCCTGGCACGTTATCCTACTTACCAGCTTACTTGAGTTGGCAACCACCATCAAAGTGACCGAAATGGGAATCGACCGATGCGCCATCTCTCGCAATGTTACTTCAAAATCATATTTTTTTAAATAATAATAATATAGAAAATACAAGTAATTTAAGTCATTATTTACCTTTTTATGTGAAAGTTTTTATGAAAGTTAACTGCGGAAATTTTTAATTGTTTATATAAACAATATTTTACCAGAAAAAATTTAAATTAAATATTTAATAAATAAAGAACTGAATTGTGATCCTCAGGTTAAAGAAAGGCGGTTAATGAGAGGTTAAAGGTCAGGTTAAAGAAATCGATGTCTTCGCAATTAGTTGTATGTTTACACATAGGTGCGTAAACATTACTAGGACCCAATATTATTATTATTAGCTATATGGTGCAAGGAAGCCTAAGACTTATGCTGCACCAGCCAAAAAAAAAAATTTCCGAATTACCCTGAGAGAGAGAGAGAAGTAGAAGGGAATCAACAAGAAAGAGAAGAATGATGATATCCAGCTCAGGACCCTGGATGTGCCAAGCCCATATTCACGAGATGCGAGCCCCTGGGGTTTTGGGGTACTCCAAAGGTTGAAATATTTTTTCAGAATTTGATTAAAACATTACTATGATAAAAAAACTTAATATAGTATAATATATCATACTATTTTCAGTAGTTACAATGCCATTAAAATGTCAATCGGTCACACCCACCTTAGCGAAGTCCCTTGTTTGTTTCTCATCTGTAGGTTTGAGCTGTCAGCGCAATGTGAAGAAAATTTAAGAAATATGTAATAAATAAATAAATAATTCGTGGACTGCTCTTATTATTGCAACGCTATAAATAATTTAGAGTGATATAAAGACAAATGCTTTATCAAAACATTCTTAGATGTTTAAAAGTAGAATTTTTTTGTAATTCTCTGTGACTGAACACATCAAACAATTAATTTGAAGTAGATGTTCTCATTCCTTAAATTTTAAATACATAAAATTTTGTGTAGCAGCTGGTCCACCAAAATGCTACAACCCTAAAAGCGTCCTAATTCACGGGATTCGAATTCAATCCATTTCCACCTGGTGTAGGAGGAAGGTGATTATACTCGATGTGCTGCCTGTCTAGGCAGAAGGAAAAACTGGTGACGAACGGCTGAATTGTAAACGGCACTCTTCCCCACTCCCCCACAAAGGCCTTTAAAGTCTGTCTTATTGGATGATGCCAGATACTTTATGATTTCTATTCCTGATAATCAAAAATAGAAATGATATTTTACAGAATTTCTATTGATATCCTACTAATTCTGTTCCTGACAGCTTAACAATAAAATGAGATTTAATGCTAAAAATTAAAAATTAAACTTCAAATATGTGTTTGAAGAGCTCTAAGACTATCTACCTATATGTGTATATCCATTCATGAAAAATCATTAAATTCGCATAACATAATGGTTTTCACCACTGTGTTCTTCCTTTCATGTTAAGTAGGCTTAGATTCAAGTTCCACTGGGAGAAGAAGAGATGGTATAAGTGTTTACAAAATTAAGTCCAGGTAATCGGTTCGAAAGAGGCTTGTATTGGCTTTTTTTTTTTAATTAAGTTTTTTGCACTTTGCAAAACAGGCAAACCAACAAAAGAATACCAGCAGCTCTTAGATACAACACATTGACACATAGGCTTTATTTCATCTGCACTTACTTTAAACAACCAATCCTACAGATTTCGTTGTGTTCATGTCCTCATAAAAACTTTTATGCTTGCGGTTTGATCCATGTCAAATATACAAGAAATATGAGGAAGAGACAAGTGTAAACAAACGGAGCATATTATTTCGATGAGCTATTTGAAATAGGATGAATATCATTCAAATTATAAGCCCCACCAGTCTTAGAATTCCTAAACTGTAACCTAGTCCAAAGGAAAATAACAGTATAATGAGGAAGAGGGGATTCTAAGGCATTCTGATGGAGGATTGATTTTATTTGGACCAATAATTAGGCCAATAATAAATAAATGTTTCAGATTAGAGTTACCCGAGAAGACACTCAACCATCCCCGTGGTTAATGTCTTTATTTTTTAATTGCATACGTTATCCGATTGGTTTGCCTGCTTTTCTGGACTAAAAAACTCAGGATTCCGAGAGAAAATAACCTTGCTATTCCCGCCTGATACCGACTAACCCAGTCACCATATGAAAAAGCTCCATAAAGTTCCTCTCGCTTTCGAACCCAAAGCTTTTCCACACGGTGTGGGAGGAAAATGGCTTACTTTTCGCTTCTTTTAACATGCAGAACATTCTAAAAAAAAGTTGAAATTACAAAAAAAAAACGGCACTACTACATTGAAACAAATTTTTCATTAATCCTTTCATTGGCCTAATGACCGTGTACTCGCGGGTTGGTTGCTTGGGTGGGTTTTATTGGCGCATTAGCAGTCAGGGGCTTGAACCCTTGTCTGCTCTTTGAGTAGACAAGGGTTCAAGCCCCTGACTGCTAAATACGGTCGATTTGCCAACCGGCCCTGACCAACATGGCAGATTATGGTCCATTTCCCTCAACATGAATCGTTGAGGAGACTTCCAAACTGAAATGAATTTATAATATTACTCAAAGAGCAGACAAGGGTTCAAGCCCCTGACTGCTAATGCGCCAATAAAACCCACCCAAGCAACCAACCCGCGAGTACACGGTCATTAGGCCAATGAAAGGATTAATGAAAAATTTGTTTCGATGTAGTAGTGCCGTTTTTTTTTTTTTTGTAATTTCTACTTTTTTTTAGAATGTTCTGCATGTTAAAAGAAGCGAAAAGTAAGCCATACAACAACTGCTTAACTTATAGTGTCAACTCTTATTTTCCTGTTCTCTTTGTATTCGTACATTCATGCGTTATACTTAAAACATTTTTGTTCGTTATTGTTTTTCTTTGCTTGAATTTCTTCTAGGCAGCTAAGGCCAAGAAGCGTCAATATATCATGTTTGAAAAATCACAAATCACCGTCCTCCCCACACCGGGTGGAAAAGACCTGAGTTCCAATCAGTGACGCAAGGAATTTTTATGGTTCTTTTTCAAAACGTGGTTGTGTAATTCGATGCAGGAAGCTTGGTTTTTTCTCCCAAAAACTCGGGTTTTTTGTCCATCAAAACAAACCGACCAAAGAACAGACACACATAATTTACAAACCAAACATATTATATACGGCGCAACGTGTCCTAAATTTCTGATGTGCCTAAAACCGTACAACAACCAACCAAATTTCTATTTTGCTGGATGAAAAATCGTTTCTTTAGAAGTGAGAAAATCCAGTAACCCTCACGCAAACTGATTAACTCGGCTGCTGTGTGAAACAAAAAATAAGCTGATACACACTTCTATTGTTTGAACACTTTATGCTTGAAGCTTCAACGTTGGTGAGACAAACAGACTCACCAACGTCGCTGCCTTTCCCAGCGGAGGGCCTGAATTCCACTTTCCCCTCCACAACGCCTGAGCCTGTATTAGCTGACCTTCCTACTCATGCTTCCTCGACGCTTGCTCATAGAACTTTTGAAGAAAAGTAAGAAGCAGTGCGATTTCTGGGCCCTAAATCTCTCAAATCAGTTCAAATCGCATTACTTCTCTACTTTTCTTTAAAAGTTCTATGAAGAGAAGCGTCCAGAGGGGATGTGTGTGTGTGTGTGTGTGTGTGTGTGTGTGTGTGTGTGTGTGTGTGTGTGTGTGTGTGTGTGTGTGTGTGTGTGTGTGTGTGTGACATGTGTTTTTGTAAGGGGCGGCTCCTAGAATGTTAGTTCAACTCCGCCTCGTATCTCTGTGAAGAACAGTACCATTGTAAAACGGCCGGAAATGTAAGAAGTGTAGGTTTGTGTGTATTATGCATATTTATTGTTCTGTTCTGGTAACTTGGCTACCTAGAAGCACCAGTCACCTGGACAGGTGGGTCAGAGTCTCAAAAGAGACTCTGACCCATCTGGTGTTGCCAGAATCCTCATCCCAAAAGGAAAGAAAAAAAAAAAAAAAAGAGAAAAACGAGCTAAAAATAAAGAAAATTAAAGAAAAAAAAAGAGAGAAACGAGAAAAAAAATGCTGTTTTGCAGCGAATGAGGACTCTATCAACGAATCTAACAGCTATCAGTAAATATATATAAAGGAAAGAATAGACAAATATAGAGAGAGAGAGAGAGAGAGAGAGAGAGAGAGAGAGAGAAATCAGACAGCACGTGTTTAAGTTTCTCTAGTGTCACTGTTTTCAGCGTTCCATTCTCTGTTGTTGTTTCTCCTTCTCTCAAAGACGTTGGCTGCAAAGTTCTGTATTGCGATAACAACGGAGAGGATGCAGGCGGATCAGCAGACCCAGGCCCGCACATTATGCAGGCAAAAGGCCGCCAAGTCGGTGAGGCTGTTTGTTCCAGTTGCCACTGGGCTCTTGTTGGCTCTCGACGCCCTGGCTATGGGTCATTGAGGAATTTACTAGCGATTCTCAAATTGGCCATGCGGGTAGCAAAGTGCTTATAATCACGGTCCTCCCCACACCGGCTGGAAAAGGCCTGGGTTCGAATCCCGTCAATGATGCGACAAACTTTTGTGGGCCTTTTTCACTCCGTGGCTGAGTTACTCGGTCTCAGGCGTGGACAGCATGGGTTTTTTTTTTTTTTTTTTTTTTTTCCCCGGAAACACGGTTTTTTCAACCAGCAAAACAAGCAAATGGACCAGAGAACATGTGTAATTTATGAACATGCACACGGGCAAATGAGTAACTTCTCTGATAGCCCTAATAAACACACTATAGCTTCTGAAAAATCTGTTATCTAAGAAATCAGATAACTTCTTGGTTAATTTTGGAAATTACAAAAGGTTTACTGATGTAGAATCTGATCACCGTTGAAAGTCCGTAAGTTGAGATCCACTACTCATGCTAGCTTTTAACGTACTGCTGCTGCTGCTGCAAGCATACCCGCGAGATTTTTATGTTCAATACTGTATATAAAACTACCCTCCAGTATGTATTACGATACCACTCCTGAGAACTAATGGTTAATTCCAGAGATTATCTCAGACCTGCAACCAATGCTGCCATATGGCTGGTTATTTCACCGAATAGCAGAAAAAGCGAGACCATCAAAATTGACTGCTGAAAACATCGTACGCTAATAAAATAAAATTCTGTTTATACTCCGGACGACCACTTCGTCAGAGGAGTTCACAAGATACAGAGAATACGAGAAACAGTACCGTATTTAGCAGTCACAGGCTTGAACCCCGGTGGCTCAAAGCACGTGTACTTATGTTATGTACCTTCGCGCCTGCCACTCGGCTACGGCGGAAGCAAGAAGATAACGCGACCATTTATCTCAAGCTAAAGTGACTACCATTTATGTTCCTCAGAGAACATAGACAGCTGAAATGGATAGTGAGAGGAAGTTGCAAAGGCGCCCCAATAAACTGGCTCGAAAGAGACAGCAGAGACTGGAATACGTTTAGAACCAACAACCATCAGAAAATAAGTTCGTAGAACGAGTTACCATGGTCCCACAGCTGCTCTTAAACTGAATCCATCTCCAGAAAGTATTGCAGTGAACTACATTGCACTTCTGTGAGGTGCACTGCGAAATTCTTTAGGAATTCTAAAGTTTGCGAATTCCTATAAAAGTTTTATAAGAATTTAAATCAAATTGCTTCACTAAATCCGGAAGTCAAACTGTAAATCTGTTATGATCAAATATCCTTAGCTATCCATATCTTTCTTTAAATTGAAAAATTAAAAAAATAAATAAATAAAACTAAAATAAACTCTAAACGGAAAAATATCTAAAGCAGCTGATCAAAGCGTGCTCCATTTTGCTCAATGCAGCATTCAGTGCGACGACGAATCCATGATTCCCTGGAGAGTCGTTTCAGAACTCTTCTTAATGGTTTCAGCAGCTTCCAAAATAAGATTTCTCAATTCATCTTGCAATAAGTATTTGGGGAAGGCCCAAATACTTATTTGGGAAGCTGATAATTAGGAAGACATAGGAAAAGCAATAGCCGCCATAACTGAAAAATACAGAGAATTCCAAAACAAAAGTCAGTTAGAAATCCATTTACATCAAGAGCTACACTCCACCTGTCAACTTTAAACTAAGCGATTTTACGCACCAACACTTCACAAATAAGACGATAACTTTCTTTTGACTGGTGGTGGCCAAGAACTGACAAAATAAACTGAATATCAAGGAGGTAACTTTTGAAGCTAAAGCACTGAACATCCCATCTGAATGGGATATGGGTTTAATGGGATTCAAAAATTTCAAATTATTATATTAGGGCCGTAATTTCTTACATATACCCATTTATATATTATGTCTGTAAATTGCGTATGTTCTCTGATCGATTTGCCTGTTTTGCTGGACGATAAACCCCAATTTCTTGGGGGGAAACCTTGCTATCTACTCCTGAGACTGACTAACTCAGCCACGGAGTGAAAGAAGCCCATTAAAGTTCCTCCCATCACCGACAGGATTCGAACCCGAGCCTTTTCCACTTGGTATGGGAAGGACGGTGACGATACCACTGTGCAACCCGCGCAGACAGTTTAATGGGAAACAAGCCACTCTGTTCCTTCTCTCAAGGCTACTTGAATTGAGCCTTCTTAACACAGATTGGTTGAAAATGTTTTCACCTGTGGGCGTAGCATCCTCAAGAGACAGTTGATGACAGAACATCGTAGGGTTCTGTCTTGCAGTTAGAGCCAGATAGCAGTCTGTTCTGGTTGACTTTTTTTTTTTTTTTTTTATGAAAACCCCAAACACGAAAGGTATCAAAACCTATAGTACTTAGTACCGTGCATGGAGAAGTATGGGGGGGGGGGAGGGATGCTGGAAACTTTACTCTAGAGACTAAACATGGGTTTCACCACTTCAAGCCTCCAATAAGCAAAGTGGTGGTATTGCAACGGTTGATGAGAGTCAACTACCACCTTAGCCATTGGGTGAGCTTGGCCAGCTCTTCTTGAAATCAGTGTTGAATCCAGGGGGTTACCGGGATTGAGTTTCACCCCGGGTGGAATAAAATTCCCCAAGGTGAAAAATAGTAATTTTTATTTTAATATTCGTTCAAAGACCTCGGACGTTGAAATTTTTGCCACATTTTTTGTTTATTTTTAATTAAAATTTTCTTCGTACTGCCCTCTTTAGGGGCCATATTATCAGTTTACACAGTGTTGTAATTAAAAACACAAATTCAATAAATTTATATCAAATAAACACAAGACGAAAATTCACATCAACTAAGTGTGGTACTCGTTAGGTGTGGTACAAGGCAAAAATAAATCACTAAAATTCAAAAGACACAAAATATTTTCAAAAGAATTAAATGGGCAATATTTTTGGCTGCACAAATTTTAACTAAAAGCCACTATTTCAAGTGTCCTCGTTTTTGTTTTATGGCTTTTAGGTTCCCTTTATTTTCACACAAACCATCTCTTGATAGTGTTTCACACAAACGTTCTACTTGCGAATAATTCTTTGTTTGTATATCGCAAACAAGATCGCAGGCCGCGAATAGGTTCGCCTGAAATGGTTTTCAGGGAAAGGGCTAAATGTCTGGGCAGAGAGGGGAGTCTACTGAAGCCACTAATTCAATTGTCAGCAGTTTCGCTTTATAGTTTTCACATTGTCTTTGTTTTTTTTTTTCACAGCAAGAGTCTACTTGTGGCTAATTCTTCCTTTGTATACCACAAACAAGACGGTTTAGTCACAGCCTATATAAACAATACATTTTATAACCTTTTTATTATATATGCATCTGTAGTGTAATATTTCAAGATTGCATGAAGATAAGCTTAGAGGGCCTGAATGAATAATCGGAAAAATTAATAAATGAAATGATATACACACGCAAAGAACAATAAAATTATTACAATACAGTACTTGCATGTTTGATTATAATTTGTATATATACACTGTGCTGCCACTTTATTAGGTACACCCCTGCTGTGTACACAAATGGCTTGTCCCACAACGTTGCAAGTCACATGACCACAGTTGTGGATATAAATGCAGCAGAACAACCTTTCTAGTATCATTTAAGCGTACAAACCGTAGCAAGAATGGGGAAAAGAAGTGATCAAACAGTCTTCAAATGTGGCATGGTAGTAGGTGCAAGACGTGCTGGACAAAGCATCTCTGAAACGGCAGTTCTCCTGAACTTTTCACGCACCACAGTTTCAGGGTGTATCAAGAATGGTGCAACGAACAGAAAACATCCTCTCAATGACATTCCTGTGGAAGAAAATCGCTTGTTGATGAGAGAGATCAGAGGAGGATGGCTAGAATTGTGCAAGCAAACAGATGCGCCACAATGGCGCACATCACGTCAGAATACAACCTTGGTGCGCAGAACAAAATATCGCAACGGACCACTAGTCGCACTTTGTCGCGAATGGGCTACAACAGCCGACGGCCACATCGCGTACCTTTGTTATTAATGAAGAACAAGAGAGCACGCCTCCTGTGGGCACAGCAACACCAGCACTGGACTATCGAGGATTGGAAAACAGTTGCATGGTCTGACGAGTCGAAGTTCCTGCTGCATCATGTTGATGGAAGGCTCAGAATTTGTCGAAAACAACATGAATCCATGGACCCGTCATGTCTGACGACTACTGCCGCTTGGTCAGGCGAGCGGGTGCATAAGTACACGTGCCTTGAGTGACCGGGGTTCAAGCCCGTGACTACTGAATACGGTGCTGTTTCTTGTATTCTATCTATCTTGTGAACTCCTCTGACCGTTTGGTCGTCCCGGAGTATAAACATTAAATTTATTATTTATTTACTGTGCAAGGTGGTGGAGGCAGTGTTATGGTGTGGGGAACACACATTGGGTCCATTGACACCCATAGATTCACGTCTGAGTGCCACATCGTACCTAAACATCGTTGCTGACCATGTGTATCCGTTCATGTTGACAGTTTTTTCTCAGTCAGATGGTTACTTTCAGCAAGATGCAGAAAGCCGAATCACTATGGAACCAGGAACATGACAATGACTTTTCTTTGCTGCAGTGGTCCGCTCAGTCCGCGGATCTCAAATCTTTGGGATGAGCTGGAAAGGGCTGTTCGCTGCAGGCCTACACCTTCGTCGAATCTCAAGGAACTGCGTGACACACTCATGTCTTCATGGTACTCCATTCCTGCACAAAGTTTTCAGCATCTTGTTTAATCCATGTCTGGACGAATTCAGGCTGTTTTGAAGGCTAAAGGCGACTCAACACGCTACTAGGTAGGTGTACCTAATAAAGTAGCAGCACAGTGTATATATATATATTTTTTTTTTTAGCGAATTTTAATCGGTTATTTTCATATTATTAAACTGTGATTATTGTGAGTAATGTGTTTTTTGTTGTTTGGTTTTTAGGAGCATTATCAACTAAGGCCATATTGCTCCGGGGATATGCGGTGGTCATTCACTGACCTTTCCGCATCCTTCGTATTTGGTGGTGTCGGGCTCGAACCCCGGTCTAATCAAGAAGCGTGTGTTACGCACTGCTGCTCCTTCCCACCTGGCTACGGAGGCGCTGTGGTTTTTGTGGACTGACTATTAGTATTTACATGTTAAATAATAAATATTTAATTTTGTTTCCTATTTTGTTTTCTCATATTCTCCTGTTATAACATCCATAAATCTACAGATTTTTTTGTAACATATATATATGTTGTAAATATTAAATAATTATAAAAAATATACACATATACTACACGTATCCCCTGATTCTTTCCCGCCTAGTGCATGTACCCCCAAAGTTTATATTCTACCCCCCTCCCCGGGTGCAAACGCTCTGGATTCAACACTGCTTGTAATGCTTCCTATCTTCTGAAAATGCTTCCATAAAAAAAAAAAAAAAAAAAAACCGCAAACTATTATATTAGGCCACCCGAATATTTAAATTCATATGCCGTGCTGTGTGTCTTGTCTGTTAATTGAGTGTGTTCTTTTCTCGATTTGTCTGTTTTGCTGGACGAAAACCCCCAGTTTCTGGGGGAAAAACCTTGCTATCTACGCCTGAGACCGACTAACTCAGCCACGGAGTGAAAAAAGCCCATTAACGTTCCTCGCGTCATCGGCGGGATTCGAAACCGGGCCTTTTCCACCCCGTGTGAGGAGGACGGTGAAAATGCTTCCATAGTGCCTAGACAACACTGCATCACACAATAAGTCAACGTGCCACCTTCATCTAAGACTGCCCGGCTATAAGTCGTCCTACGGCTCGCAATCTCAAAGAATCATCTAAACCAGGCTTGGGCAAACTATGGCCCGCGGGCCGCATGCGGCCCGAGAGCTTTAATTGTATTTTCGAAAAAAGTTTACTTATTTAATGCCTTTTGCGACGCCTTTTTGAAAAATAAATTTGTATATGTAATGCATCATAGAATTTGTCGACTTGCAAATTGTTTTATCATCTCTGTATTGTTCAAATTGAGATAGAATTTGAAATTGTGCGCGAACCGGAGCGAGCCAACGGGCGCTTTTATAACGGCATAATTTGCGATTATAAACTAGCCGCGCGAAACTACTGTAACAGACAACGGCTTTGCTGCGGTGGCGGAGTAGTAGGACAGGACTGCTGACCGGCTGCAGTTCCAATCTGTTTTCTCTGACGGTCATCCCGCAGTTAGTTTTTTTGCGTTATCTTCGGTTATAATCTTGGTGCCAGTAGCGATAAAAATAATATTTACTCCCTTTTAAAAATGAATAAAAAACGAAAAATTCAACTAGTGCATCGTGTTTTCAATGAAGAGTGGATCACAAAATATTTTTTGGCTAACATAAATAACGAGACTGGGTATTTGTCTCATCTGCCCAGGAGAGAGTCTCAGTGTGAAAGAGTACAATATTAAAAGACATTTCACTACTAAACATTCCGAATTTGGTGCCAATTTAACTCCGGAAGCGAGAAAGAAAACTGCTGATGGATTCATTCAAAATTTATCTGGACAACAAAATGTGTTTTCTCGGCTAACTAAGGAATAAGAAGCTACTGTAGAGGCAAGTTTTGTTATTTCTCATATAATTGCAAAAAGCAACGAGCCTTTTTCTGATGGAGACTATATTAAAGAATGTATGACTGAAGCTTGTGGAATTATACGTCCTGACATTAAACACAAATTTGAGAATATAAGTTTATCTCGGCGAACCGTAGTAAGAAGAATTGAATGTATCGATACAAATTTGAATGAGCAATTATTATCAGTATTAGAATCCATAACGTGGTACTCGATAGCTCTCGACGAAAGTAACGACCAAAAGAATACTGCGCAGTTATTAATTTTCATACGTAGATGTACCTGTAATTTTGAAATTATTGAAGAGCTTCTTTCAATAGAATCTCTTAAAGACCAAACAACGGGAGCTGATATATTGGAAAAAGTTGAAAAATGCTTAACAATATACAATGGAACAAAATGGTAAGCGTAACAACTGACGGAGCACCAAGTTTGACAAGTAAAAATGTTGGAGCGTTAAAGAAAATTCGGGATAAAATTTGTGAAAATTATCCTGATTATAATTTAATTACAATTCATTGTATTATACATCGACAAGTATTGTGTTAAAAGTTGAACATGTCACATCTTGTATTATTAAACTAGTAAATTTAATACGATCTAGGGGCCTGAAACACAGACAATTCGTTAATTTTCTTCAAGATATTGAATCCGAGTACACAGATATTCCTTATCATAACCAAATTCGATGGCTTAGCTTAGGAAAAGTTCTTCGGCGAGTATGGGATCTTAAAGATGACATCATTCTATTTTTAAAACTGAAAAATATTATGGACTTTCCCGAATTAACTGATAATAACTGGATTTGTGATTTTGCGTTTACCCTCGACATCGTGATACACTTAAATACTTTCAACACCGTGTTACAAGGGAAAAATTTATACGCCTTAAGAATATGGTACAAAGTTTGAATGGATTTCAATTAAAACTCCAGTTGTTCCTTCGACATTTATTGATTAACAAGATAGACCTCTTTCCAACCGTGAAGTTGTTGAAGATTCCAGAAAATAAATTTGAAAAATATTGTCAAATTATCAACGCTTTGAATGACGACTTTTCACGAAGATTTGGCGACTTCCAAAAATTTGAGACAAGTGAACCGAGTGAACTACAACTTCAGATTATAAATCTGCAGTGTGATACCGATTTAAGGGAATTGAACCGTCGTGAGGAAATCTGCCCGAAAAATGTTGATTATTTTTGGATCAACCTACATATGTGAACAAACATTTTCCATCACGAATATAAATAAAAATTCTTTACGATCAAGCATCACCGATGAACATTTACAAGCAGTTTTAAGAATCTCAACTACAAAATTAACACCCGAAATTAAAAAAATGTTAAAAGATGTAAAACAGTTCCATTCATCTCATTAAATTCTTGGTTGTTAGAGAATAATTTTTTTTATGTTATATTTCTTCTTCATGATAACAAATAATATATATCTAAAAATAGTATTTTACGTGCGGCCCACCTTCTTTTAGAATTCCTAATGTGGCCCTTCATCCAAAAAGTTTGCTCAGGCCTGATCTTAACCAATGGTCTCCAAATTTTTTTGGTCGCGCACCCTTATTTTACTTAAAAGGACTAGCGTGCACCCCGGAATACAAAATTAAATATATAAGTTTAATATATATTTTTTTATTTTTAAATCATTTACATGGAAGGTATTATATCTAAAATCACATATAATTTTAAACGATCACAAATAAAAAAATAGAAAACAAAATTAAATTGAAGTTCAAGCACAAAATGATATGAAATCATTAATGTAACAAGTGTACTAAATGTAATGTAATACTATTTGTTTTATATATAAATAATTTACAATATCTAGAATCACATATAATTTAAAAAGATCACAATCTAATTCAATACAAAACAAAACGAAGTTAAAGTACAAAGTAGTATAAATCAAATCAACAGCATTTTTTAGTGGGAACAATGTACTTGAATATTTTTCATTATTGCTATGTATCTTGGTTTCATATTTTGGGACACAGCTACCCGAAGATTTGGTTCAAAGTTAAGTTTATTTCTAAACGTGGTTTTAATATATTTAATAATCATTGCAAAGAAAGTCACTGATCCAAATGGAAGGATTGCGCTTTGCTTACCAAATCACCCCATGGATCATATCGCGCACCCGACTTTGGAGACCACTGATCTAATCGACAATGATTTGCCATCCTGTGTACTGGTAGTGCTGTAGACGGACACTGGACAGGCTTTCCAGGTGATCGCCTGCCTGGTGACAAAACGGCCAGAAACAACTAAACAACACACACACTGCACAAACATAATATTACACACATTTCTGGCCTGTTACATTGCTCTGTAATCATCACAGTGTACAAAGGCGGAGTTGAACTTTCGTTCAGGTGCCGTCCTACATAAATACTATACAAGTCTACATCCTGAGTACTGGAGATGTGGCAATCCCACTGAGCAAGCCAAAAACGGGAATGAAGTGATGTGTTCGAAATCCGTGATTTTATAGGCATGAATAATTTGCATCATGTGCGGCTCTGTAACATGGTAGATCGATTTCTATTGGATACTTGGAATTCTCATGCCAGAATGCTTATTATATCAAATATTCGCCTTCAGCGACACTGTTCGCAATAAAATATTCGTGAAAAACATTTTGTTCTTTATTTTTGTTTTTTTTTTATTTTTGTGTTTTTGTATGGGCGGCTCCTAGAACAGAAGTTCATCTCCGCCTCGTTGCTCTGTTCAGTTTTTATAGACTCTGTAAAGGTAAGGCCGGTGTGTGTCTTATAAAAATAAATAATATTTTTTTTTTTTTTTTTTTTTTCCAAACCGAATCCACACAGGAATATCCCAGATTGGATGAAGATAGATGAAAAGGAAGGGGAGAGAGGAAAAAAAAAAAAAAAAAAAAAAAAAAGCTTTTCATCCCGCACGGGAGAAAGTGATAGGAAAGAAAAACTGTTTGTGAGCTTATGTGTGTGTTCTGTAGCGTGATGTTGTGTTTTGGCCTATTGGCTACCTGGAAGGAGTGAGCACCTGGACGATTCCTCCAGGTACTCGTCCCTAGCAGAAGAAGGGCAAGGCCTCCCCTACTATCTGCACGCCCTCCTCCCTGGGGAAGAGTTCCCAGGGAAGAAAGAAAAACTTGTATAAGATGAAGAGAGGGAAGGAGTAAAGAGGAGAAGGACTGTTCCGGCCCAGGAAAGTCCCAGTCCAGGATGGTTTGTTTGTTATTTAGTTTTTAGGAGCATTAGCAACTTAAGGCCATATTGCTCCGGGATATGCGGTGGTCATTCCCTGACCTTTCCGCATCCTCCGTATTTGGTGGTGACGGGCTCGAACCCCGGTCTAATCAAGAAGCATGTGCTACGCACTGCTGCTCCTTCCCACCTGGCTACGGAGGCGCCAAAGTCCAGGATGGATAGCTAGAACAATAACGCAAACAAATAAATAAATAAATAAATAAATAATAATAATAAAAAAAAAAAAAAAAAAAAAAAATTAGTGTGAGAGAGGAGCTTTCCTGGTCTGGGGAGCCCCAGCCCAGGTCAGAACGCGAAAAAAAAAAAAAAAAAAAAAAAAAGATTTAAATCCCACAACCTGGTCAAGGAAAGGAATAGAGCCAGGATGTCAGCAAGCAGAATGATGTTAAAAGAAGAAAGAAAAACTTGTATAAGATGAAGAGAGGGAAGGAGTAAAGAGGAGAAGGACTGTTCCGGCCCAGGAAAGTCCCAGTCCAGGATGGATAGCTAGAACAACAACGCAAACAAATAAATAAATAAATAAATAATAATAATAATAATAAAAAAAAAAAAAAAATTAGTGTGAGAGAGGAGCTTTCCTGGTCTGGGGAGCCCCAGCCCAGGTCAGAACGCGAAAAAAAAAAAAAAAAAAAAAAAAAGATTTAAATCCCACAACCTGGTCAAGGAAAGGAATAGAGCCAGGATGTCAGCAAGCAGAATGATGTTAAAGGGGAAAAAAAATAACAAATAAATAAGAAAGAAAAGAAAGAGGGATTTTTTTTTTTTTTTTTTTTTTAATTATCCCACACGGGGTGGATAGGAAAAGGCTATCAGGAGAGTGCTAGGGCTACTAGTGCTAGCTGATTATGAGAAGAAGAGAGAGAGTAAAAAAAATTAATAAAAATAAATAACTAGTTATTGAATTGCAGAAGCTTCTAGGATGATCCTCCTCCTACGCTTGAATACGTCTGCCGCAAAGTGCTGTAGTGCACCTAAGTTCCTTTTGGAATGGACAAGGAGTTCTACTTGGTCAGGAGAAAATCCCAAAATTGCTGCCTGGAGTTGTTGTCTACGGTCCTCGTAGATAGTGCATTCAAATAGTAGATGTTCCCAACTCTCGACAGACCCACAGAAACAGAGGTCAGTATTTAGCAGACCTAGTTGGTGGAGTTTCTGGTTGAGAGATCCATGTCCAGTGACCAGAAAGGATGTTTCCATGCTGATTGAGAACCACTTGTTGACCGCTTTGCTGGTTGCGAATGTGACATCCGGTATAAATTTTTTCGTAACAATGCCTTTTGTGGTCGTGTCCCATCTTATCTGCCAGTAATTGATTAGCTCGTTATAGCAACGAGCTCTTTCCTGTTTGGTATCACTGTCCAGGTTGAGTTCAATATCCAGTATTTCAGTTGGGATTCTTTTCTTCAGACGGTAGGCAAGTCCTCTATAGATAAGGAATAGATCCAGGGGGATGTTTCCAGATATTACTTGCAATGCTGCAGTTGACACAGTTCTACAAGCACGATGGGTAGCAAGAATAATGCTTCTCTGGATGGAGTTAAGCTTCTGTTTGATTTTGCAATTGGTCGCTCTGTGAAACCATGCTCCTGCAGCATACGTGGCGATAGGTAAGAAAACAGCTTTATAGTATAACTGTAAGGTACGCTTAGAGAGACCCCAGTCGCTTCGGGAGATTCTGATAATTGAGGCAGAGAATTTTCTGATTTTGGCATATAAATGTTGCAAGTGTGGTAAGAAGGATAGTGTATAGTGTATAGTGTATAGTGTTTTTAGGGTCTAACGGCACCAGGGGTTTCCCCCATCTCCGCGTAATATACATTGTGGTGTGATACAGAACACTGTAGAGGCCAGAGGTTTAAAAGTGTATGGATATTGTAGTGTGTAATGTTTTGTACCGTTGTTCATCTGGTCTTTTAGCCGTTGGGTCTCAAATGAGACCCACCGTTGCCCACACTATACCTCGTGGAGGCAGACCAGGTACACCAGTATTTTAGAAATTTACTATTTACTCTGGCAGGTCCTGCCACCTAATTTCCTGAGATTTCAGTGGCTAGGACCTAAAAAAAAAAAAAAAAAAAAGTGGAGGGGGGAGGAGAAACGCTAGAAATTGGGTCAGACCGAAAGAGATATAAGTTATACGGGTTATAGTTCATTTTTTATTATTATTATTATTTATTTATTATTATTTTTTTTTTTTTTTTAAATTTTTGTGTGGGGCTTGTGTAGTTTTGGCAAGGGTCAAACGCTAGTCGCAAGATAGCTAGAGAGGGAAGGGAGACTGAAGACTTGGGGGTGAAAGACAGAAATATGGAGTCAATAGTGAAGATAACCCCAAAAGTCGGTGGGGCAGGCCCATGCCTCACCAGGTGAAGATAGGGGATGGCAGGGGGGAGGGTACAGAGTAACCATCCCCTGCCAAGGAAAGGGAAAGAAAGTGAACCGAATGAGGGTACCCGGTTCAGATCGCCTAATGATGTTTCGGCAGCAAACTGCATAATGTCTTTGTCAGGTCTTCGTACGCCATTCCTGGGACATGTTGTTCCGTCCGTGTGAGTGGTCAAATCCAGATAATGACTCCAGTTTAAGCCAGTGGTCAGATCCAGGTTAAGTTAATGATTAGTTTTTCAGATTGTAGCTGTTAGGTTTTTGTTTGGTTGACACATCTAAGGATCTTTATTATGGATGATGAGTGGTTAGTTTGTGGGAAAATTCCTGCTAAGGTTGTGGGTATGTTCTTCTTCTAGTAAAAAGATCCTGCGCAAACTGCGTTAAGGCTTTATAGTTGTCCTCGCTCTCCAGGAGATATTGTTCTTGGTTTATTGGTGAGAAACGTATTCTAGTTATTAAGAGGCAGCGGAGGTCTTCATATAGTTGGCAGTGGTGCATGAGGTGCTCCCACGTCTCTGGCTGTCCACAGTGGCAGAGAGGGGTGTCACTCAATCCGAAACTGGAGAGTTTTGCTCTTATTGCGCCATGTCCCGTGAGCAGGTAAGATGTCAGCAGACCCGGTGAAAACCAGTTTGGGCTTTGGGGAAACACTAGTTGATTATCCGGTATGAATCTTCGGGTGACTTCCCCTTTTGTCGAAGTCGTCCAGCGGGTTTGCCAGGCCTGCTGTAGGTGGGTGAGAAGGCGTTTTTTCTCTAGTTTACGATCGTTCGCCGGATCAGTTGTGTAGTCTAGGCAGGTGATTGATTTGCCTTTGGATAGTTGATAAAGCAACCCACAGCGGACGATCTCCAGGTCCAGGGGGAGAGCACCCAAGAGGACCTGGAGGGCGTGGGTGCTTACAGTACAGCAGGCTCTCGAGATTGTTAGTAGGACTGAACGTTGAATGGTCTCTAGCTTCCTTTTGTTAACTGCTGTTACCGCCTTGTGGAACCAGACTCCTGATGCGTATGTTATTGCTGGTAAGAAGACTGCCTTATAGAAGAGGGCTAGGGTCCTCTTCTTAAGTCCCCAGTCGCGACGAGTGACTCTAGCTATTAGTGCGGAGTATTTTTTGATTTTGCTTCTGAGGTAAGTAAGATGGGGTGTGAATGACAGATTTTTATCCAGCAGAATACCAAGATATTTAAGTTCAGTGGAAAGCTTAATTGTTGTTTCCTGAATCTTTATCTGGGGAGGCCTTCTGATATTGAGAGAACCTTTAAGTAGGATGGAGCAGGTTTTTGTTGGGGATATCTTTAAGTGGTTTTGGGTGGCCCAGTCTTGTAGGATATTTATAGCACGGTTTGCAGAGATCTCTAGTTGAGTTCTTGAGTCTGCCGCCAGCATCAGGATCAGGTCATCCGCATAGGCCTGCGATCGCACATTACCAAGGTCGAGGTTTAGAAAGCTGTCGAGCACCACGTTCCAGAGAAGTGGGCCAAGTACTGAGCCTTGTGGGCATCCTCTATAGACTGGTCGTGTGACTGAACAGTACGGAGCACTGACGGTTACTGTTCTGTTTGCAAGATAGGTTTTTATACAATTGTACAAATTAGCTGGTAGTTTTGCTTTCCGGAGTCTGCCAAGGACGCTTGGCCACCAGAGGGAGTCAAACGCCCCGGCAAAATCCACTGAAATGACAAGGAAGTATTTATGGCTGGTAGTGGTAGCTGCTTTGACGATATTCTCTAAGGCGTCCACCGTGGAGTATCCCCTTCTAAAGCCGTATTGGTTGTCAGAGTGAAGGCCAGCCTTGGAGTAATGAATTTCTATTCTGTTGCTTAGAAGATGTTCTAGGAGTTTGCTTAGTATGGATAGAAGAGCGATGGGCCGGTATGACTCCGGAAGGTCTTGTGGTTTTGTCGGATTCTTGAGAATAAGCCTTAATTTTGCAGATCTCCATACTACTGGGAAATGGCCTGCTTCAAGGCAATGGTTGAAGAGGTTTAGGATCTCATTTGGGATGGTTTCAACAGCCTTCTTTACGATCTCAGGCTCCAGCATATCTTCTCCTGGAGATTTCTTGTTTTTTATTTTTGCTGCAGCGGAGTCCAGTTCTTCCTTGGTGAAGCTGTCTTCCACTTGGGCCGTGGTGTATGTGCTGTTTTCCTCACATAGTAGTATTTGCTCTGGGGTACTTGGTGGCATGTGTTGATGGAACATGGCGTCAAGGATGTTATTTATAGATTCGGACCATGTCTTTGTATACGTGCCTTGTGGCGTCTTGGTGGCTGGGATGACTTCTCCCCTGGGGAGTTTGTTTGTGATTACTCTGTAAACCACTCCCCATGGAGCAGAATTTCCAACTGTGGAGACTAGGTGCTCCCAGGAGCGCTTTTTCCTTTGTTTAATCAGGGCTGTGTATTCGTTTCTTGCCGTTCGGTACTGCTGCTTGAGATACTCTACTTCCGCTTCTGGCCATGTCCGTCTTGCGCGTTGAAAATTTTTCCGTCGGGTGTAAACCTCCCGTCGCAGTTGTTGGAGCTCTGGGCACCACCAAGGTACGGCTCCAAGAGAAGGTTTCTTCCGTTTAATAGAGTTAATTGAGCTGTCAGTGACTAGGCTTACAATTGCCTTTTGGTGCTGGTCTGGGTTCAGTCCAACTGTGCTGAGAGAGTGGGCGGCCATGATCAGTGAATCCTTAAATTCCTGCCAGTTTGCCTTGTCAATTGCAAATCTATGTAGAGTTTGCCTCATAATTGGTTGTCGGCTTACTGATCGGTGTAGTTGGAAAGTTATTACACGGTGGTCCGAAGTGGTCCAGCTTTCTCTAACTGTCCAGGATGAAAGGTGTTGTGCAACGGATCTTGTGGCCAGGGTGATATCAATTGTGGCTTCCCACATTGTACTAGAGAAGGTCGGTAGGTTATTTGGTTGGTTGAGAATTGAGAAAGAACTGTTTGAAAGATATTCTTCCAGTCTTTGTCCGTTGTTTGTGCCTCGTCTATCTTGAGTTTCACTGAACCACGCTGGCGACCTGCAGTTTACGTCGGCGGCAACGATGATTTTTGCATTTGGGAATTCCAGAGAGATGCTTTGTAAGTATCTAATAATCAGGAGAATATCCTCCCCCGGCCGCGAGTAGAGAGAAACTGCGTAAAATTCCCCCAAAGGGGTGATGATATGGGCACAGGCTGCCCAGGGAAGGCAGTAATGTGGTATTTTGGTAACAGTGAGATCAGAGTTTCTGACCAGAATAGCCGCCCATGGGGTCTCCCCGTCCACTTGAACGATCTTATAAGCCAACGGATACCCTCTGACTGCCTTACTATGCGAATATGGCTCTTGAAGAAAGAGGATATCGAGGTTCTCCTCATCTGCCTTTTTCCTCAACTGCGCTGCAACTGCTTTAGCTCGCTGGGCATTAATTTGTGCAAATTTTACAGTGGTAGTATTAAATGGTTTAAGGTAAGTCCCCATAATCGAGCCTTAGTTGGCATGTGCTCTTAGCTTTTGTGTAGACAGGGCATTTATTGTCCCGGATGGAATGATCTGCCTGCATTTTCATTGATTTGCAGTTTGCGCAAGTGGGTGGGTCTTCTTTTTTAGTGCACGAGTTAAAGTCGTGGCCTCTCTCAGCACAGTGTCCACATGTGGGTTGAGCTTGGGTACACGTGTGTGTCGTGTGTCCAAAACGACAACACTTGTAGCATTTGGGGACAGCCACATGCTCCTTGAAGCGGTGACTGCCCCAATTTATGAACACTCTATTTTGTTGACTTATTGTTCTCCAGGCTGCGGGGGAAAGCTCCACTACCCAGTTGGTAGAATTTCCCACTCTGGCATTTTTTTGGAATTTCGGGAAAACGAGGTCATTTGGTTCAACATCTGGGTGGTCCTGCTGGAGGTTTCTTCTGTATAGTTCATCCTGGAGCGTTGCTGGGGTTAGGTCCTTTTCGGTATCATAAATTATTATGCTGGGCCCCTTTCTTTTCGGGGGTGCAGCCTGTAGGCCAAGTGTTTGTATTTTGGGGTTACTAATGATTTTGTTAGCTTCTTCTTTCGTCTCAGTTTCAATGATGACACCAATATTACGTGTCTTACGCACAGATTTAATTTTTGCCATTTTCAGGTCTTCTGCTAAATTTGCGACCACTATATTTTTTACTTCCTCACTTGTGTGATGATCTTCTGTGGAAGTAGATCTAACAATTACCAGATGTGGTTTTTGTAGGAGAGTTTTCCTTTTGGTTGAGTTTTCTGATTCAGTTGTTTGTTCAGCATTACTGGGAATCCTCAGCGTGTCTGCATAATTAGGGGCGCGCTGTTGCATTTGACTATCCCTACCGTCAAGATATGCCTCGAGTTTAGCCACTGCTTTCTCGCGTTCGAGGTGCGTTGTAAGTAAAATGGTTTCCAACTTCGTCCATAGGGAAACTATGTCTGCGCGCAGAGCTGTACTGACTCTGCTGTTGGTTGTCTTCATTAAAGTTTCTAGTGCAGTTCTCAGGTAGAGAACCTGCTCTAAAACGGGACCCTCAGGCAGAGTGGGATCCAGTGGTGTCTCTTCATCATCATTTTCTCCTTGCTGGGAAGATCGGTCTTGTAGTTCCTTTCGTTCACTTTGGGATCTGGTTTCCATTTCTGATTTCGGAAATGATTTTTTATTACGCTTCTTGGAGGCTGGAGTAGGCCTGGAGGCCTCAGTATCACCCCGTAGGCCTAGAGTTTGGATAGTTTCAGGAGTAAAGTCCTGGCATTCATCAATGATAGTATAGTCTGCAGTGGACATGATTTTCGAAAAACGGAAAACAGGGGTTTCCAGATAATCGGGTCGCCGTTAGTATTCTCCTAAAAAGTAGCAAAATGATGGTTGAAGCAAGTCTCTATGATAAACAGGAACCCGGTATTGGGCTGTAGCCTTCTGTTCACGTGGGAAAAAATAGGAAAAGTTCAAGCGGAAAAACCTCTAAATTAACAGAACAAGGTCTTTTTTTTTTTTTTTTTTATTATTATTATTATTAGAAGTTTTTGGGGACGATAAATACGATGTCAGTCTTCATTTTCTTGCAGGATAAGCCCGGGGGAAGTTTCACATCTGCCACAAAAAGTTTGTAGACGTGTGGGGAACACACAGAAAACATGGTAAAGTTAGTTTAAATCAGGCGAAAAGTTTCAGAGACGTTGTGCCTATGGGCATAAGAGGAGAAAAGTGCAATTAGGGTGGAGGAGTATAATCCCTAACCTTGTCGCCACGTGACGTTATTCTTGACCTTGTTAAGCGACAATCACTAGGCAACGTAAGCAGACAATTGCTGACACACAGCGGGTGGTCCCCTCCCCAGTCACAATTTGCTAGATATTAGCGTGGCAGCTCCGAAAAGACCGAAAACTGCTCTCTTCAATTTCCTGCCAATGGCGGCATGGCGACCTAACCATTGACAAAGACGTTGAATAATTAACGTTAAGATCTAGCAGAAAGATCCCAGAAAACACCAAAAAAAAAGTCTCACCAACGGAATCCTCTTCTAAACTTGTCTATGGAGAACATAATTCCAGAAGTATGAGGCACTTTAAGCACTTAAATTAAACAAAATATCAGGAGCTCGAATTATTGCGTCTGCATGCCGAGACTATCCCCGCACCTCTCGGTAAGAAGGATAGCCGGTGATCAATAACGACCCCAAGGACCCTGGTCTGTGTCACCAGGGGGAGCCGTATTCCATCTATCTTGACCTGAGGGGGCCGCCGAAGATCCAGTTTAGTTTTAAAAATCATCATATTTGTCTTGTGAGGATTGATGTGCAGTTTGTTAATCTTAGCCCAGTTGGTAAGGTTAGTTAGTACTAGGTTAGCAGTATCTTCCAGAGCAAGTCTTGAGTGTCCGGAGACAACAATGGTAAGGTCATCAGCAAATGCAATGACCTTGGTGCGTTCAAATGATCTGCTTAGCCAATCTTGTAAAACTACATTCCAGATCAGGGGGCCTAGGACAGATCCTTGGGGGCAGCCCCTAAAGACTGGTCTGGTGACGTGCTGATGTTTTGTTTTCACCATAACTGACCTTTCAGAAAAGTAGTTTCTAGTTAGCCAGTAGAGTTGTGAGGAGCAGTTGGCTAACCGGAGACGCTCCAGTGCACTCTCCCACCAAACTTTGTCAAATGCACCCTCAAAGTCAACACAAACAGCAAGCTCATACTTTGACTTAGATGTTTCTAGATGAAGAACCAGGTCGAAGAGGGCATCTTCGCAGGAGCGGCCAGGCGTGAAACCGTATTGTGCTGGGGAAATAAGATCTTGTGATTGGAATAAGTTGACAATCCTCAGGGCCATGAGGCGTTCCAGGATTTTGCCTAGGTTGGCCAAAAGAGCAATTGGCCTAAGGGATCTTGGCTCCATTGGTGGCTCGTTTGGTTTAGGTATAAGGCGGAGGAGTGCTTCCTTCCAGTATTTCGGAAATTTTGATTCCAGGAGGCATTTGTTATACAGGAGTAGCAGTAGGCTGGGTCTTAATTTATAAAATCTTTGTATAAACATATTCTCAATCAAGTCGGGGCCTGGACATTTTTTGGGATTAATTTTCATCATAGCTGTTTCAAGTTCTTGTGGGGTAAAAGGGTTAGTACTGTTGGATGCTATATAGTTAGCATTGTTTCTTCTGATTGTCATATGTTCTGGCATATCTTCTGATACGTCATCTGGGGGGAAAAGCTTATCTAGTATCTCGTTGACTGAGTCTTCCCAGTTGGTGGTTTCCCTCATAGCAGTGGCAACCGATCCATAGATTTCTGGGACAAAGGTTTTGTCCCTTGTGATTTTGTACAGGAGGCCCCATGGGTTAGTATTACCTGAGTCTCTGACAAATCCAGTCCAGGTTTCTCTTTTGCGAGCAGCAATAGCCTTGGTGTATTCATTCTTCTTTATCACGTAGGCAGTGTGAAGACGTTCGACATCAGGGGGAGGCCAGTCTCTATGGCGTTGGTATTCCCTCCTGGCACTGTGGGTGTCTTTCCTGAGTTTGCTTAGTTCAGCTGTCCACCAGGCACAGGGTCTTAGCACGATAGTCTTTTTCCTAGCAGACTTGTACGCTGCTTTTGATAAAGAATTCTGAATCTTATGTCCAAGGTCAACTGCTGAGATGTGCTCCAGGCCCTGGATATTTGAATCAGGGAAGTCATTCTGGATGGTGTCATCAAAAGCGGTCCAGTGAACTGTTTTCGTGGAGAACCTAACAAAGTCCGGGGTCCGGTTCGTGGATGTTGAGTCTTTCAGGTTCAGGCAGAGGTTGAATAGGATCACCCTATGGTCACTGAGTGTCCAGTCTGGAATGACAGTCCATTCGCTGACTGCTGTCCTGAGATCCTTGGTCAAGACTGTAATGTCAATGTTGGACTGACCTGATGGACTGCAGAAGGTTGTTAGCTGGCTGGGCTGATTGTGGACAGTAAGATTCCTAGACAGGATCAAGTCTTCCAGGAGAAGTCCTCGAGGGTCTGAAGCCGGGGAGTGCCAAAGTGGGGATTTTGCATTAACATCTGAGGTGATGACGATAGCTTTAGAGCCAAGAAGGTCCAATGCGTGCTCAATATAGTGGAGTGACTCTTCAATATCCATAGATGGTGGGCAGTATAGAGATATTCGATAGAATGAGTGTGAGTAGAATGTTATCTGAATACAGGTTGCAAATTTTGTGCATAATCCATGGATAACCAGTACATCAAGATTTCTATTAAGCACTACAATACAGGATTTTGGGTCCTTTGTAGCAGAGTGGATGACTTTTGCATGTATGGAGTATCCCACAATCTTATCACTGTTGGACATCGGAGTTCTGGAGGCATAGGGCTCTTGGATGGAGATTATATCTATTGCGTGTTCTTCTGCTGCTCTTCTAATTTCGTCAGCAACTGCCCGAGACCGGTGACCATTTATTTGCATTATTCTAAGTTTTGTAAAGGGATTCTTGTTCCTAGAGTTTACTGAGGCTGAATATATTCGGAGTGGTTGTGGTGGTCTATCATCGGCTGACTGTTTCTGTAGGAGGGTTAGAACAGGTTCATCCATCAGCGGTCCTTAGTCTTGCCAGGTCGAGGGCTCTTTGATATTCTGGGCAGGCTGCATCTCTGACCGAGTGGCCGTGCTCTTTCTTTCTCCTTTTGCAATTAGCACAGCAAGGACTTTCATCCCTGTGTGGGCATTCAGCAAGCACATGTCCACTGCGGGCACAGTGTCCACATGTAGGAGAGGAGTGTGTGCAATGCTGTGCTGAATGCCCAAAGCCAAGACACAAGAAACACTTTGTTAGTACTGTGAAGGGTCTGAATCGGTGAGCACTACAGCCCAGGAAGATTCTATCATGGGACATGATGTACTTGAAGAGTCTGGGGGACACTGTAATGACGCGATGTGATGCTGCAGATGAGCGAGCCTTCATAGAGAACCTGTACACCATCTCTTGTTTAATCTCTTCAAAAGAGATGTCAAACTTGTCAAGGTTTTTGTTAAACAAGTCCTCCAGTAGTTCTGTATCAGTGATGGTATTGGGCACGTCATAAACAAGGACTGATGGATCGGTGCGTTTAGGCGGGTTGCTGGACAGGCCAGCTGCCTGCAGAGCAGGTGCCATGGAGATTGAGGTCAGATCTTCCTTGTTGGTGGCTTCAAGGAGGACCCCTCGATTGCGAATAACACGTAGCGATTTAACTTTTAGTGTTTTAAAGTCTTTCTTTAGGGTGGTTTGGACCAAATCTTTAACCTCCTCGCTTGTCTTAAGTTGGGAGCCTTCAGATGCACGCAGCAGGAGGATGTGCTGATCCTTTTTAGTGGCTTGTGTCCGCTGGAGGACTGCTTGTGGTTGCTGACTGATGGGGGATTGGTGTGCTGACCCCACGACAGAAGCAAAGGATTTTGATGGAGGTCCACTTTGTTTCTCTTTTATCATCTTCACAGGCTCTCGGCCCTCACTTGAGGGCAAGGGTAGCTTGGAAATGGTGCCAAGAACCTGCTCCAGGATAGCCGTATGGGAGGAAAGTTCCTCATTAGCTGCCTTGAGCTTAGCATTTTCAATAAGCAGGGATGTGGCTATTGACTCTAAGTTGTCCCACATCTCCTGAATGGAGTTAGCAGCAGATCTGGTGAATCTGTTTGTTTCTTGGTTCAGAAAGTTTGCCAGGCCCCTATGCAGCATGGAGATGACCTGGTGGAGTGAGGCTGCATCATTGGAGTTCAGCCCAGGGACTGAGGCAGTATCAGGAATAGCAAGTCTACTAGAACATTTTGTTCTGTTGATTTTGTCGAGCAGTGTATTTGTAGGTCTCTCCCCCTGTCATGCCTTCGATCTCTTTACCATTCTGCAGCTGGTACTTTCCGCCGAATAATTTTCCATAATAAATCTGTGTATGTGTGTTGCATTTGTGTAGTCCAAATTCCATCTAATGTCATTGCTGAATTAAATGGCGGTTCGTAGCATTTTACTATTATGCTATGTCGAAGTTGCCTCTCCGTTGTCTCATAGAACTTGATTTCATCCATATACATCAGGTAAGAGATTGTACAGGTTGTTCCTTCCATCTTTGAGGATATATCTGTATTTCCTGTATTAAGTTGTCAACAGCGTGGTTGAGTGCTAGTAAAAAACCACAGTGGGCTCATGCTGCCATCACCTGAGACCGACTAACTCAGCCACGTTGTGAAAAAGGCCCATAAAAATTCCTTAGGTCATTGACGGGACTCGAACTCAGGTTTTTTTTTTTTTTTTTTCACCATGTTTGGGAAGGATGGCGATTCTGCTAACTGTGATCCACGAGGGCACATGGAGGATGCTGAAGGACCTTTACCACAATTAGCACTGCATTTCTTTTGGTTCTTTGATCTGCCGGCATGGACATGTGGACAAGAAGATATGGGAGGAGAGAGAGAGAGAAGTGGTTGTTGTTGTTGTAGAATTTTAGGAGCAATGCAGCTACTAAGACGTATTGTAAATTGCGTGTGGTCTATGGTCGATTTTCTGTTTTCTGGAAAAAAAAACCCGAGTTTCCACGAGAAAAAATATGCTATCCTCGCCTGACTAACTCAGCCACGTTGTGAAAAAGACCTATAAAAATTCCTCATGTTATCGACGGGACTCGAACACAGGCTTTTTTCACCGAGTGTGCAAAGAACGGTGGTTCTACCAACTGTGCTACCCACGAGAGAGAGAGAGAGAGAGCGAGAGAGAGCGAGCGAGCAGATTAAATACTTCGTGCTGAAAAAAAAAAAAAAAAGAGTCCACTAAAGACTCTAAGAGCTTATTTTTTATTTATATGTTCCGAAATGTTTATAGTAAATGAATGAGATGAATTGAAGTACAATACTCCAATTATTCAAATATTAGTTATCCGAAATTTCGACTAATTGAAAATTTTTCCTAAAGCTTTTTTGTCAGAAAAATATTGAAATAATCATGATTTCACTTGTATGAATCATTATAAATAAATAAAACATTCATTTATATTCATTAAACATAATTATATTCATTTATATTCAATTAGTAACTTTAATAAATTAATTACAATTATATTCAATTATAATAAATTTAAATTATATCATTTCTGTATAATACCACCACCCTAATTGTGATGCATAAAAATATAAGAAAAAAAAAAAACCCTACAAATTCACCATTAAATTGTTGAAACTAATTTTATGTCCTGTTTCTTTACATTTTTTTTTTTTTGTGTGTACCACCGTTTTAATCTTTTAGTTGTAGTTGTTTTCGTAACAATCTAGGAATGAAAAACTACTACAGCTTCACCATCAAATACTAATCTTAATCAGAAAGATATTTAAAATGAAAAGAGCACAATATGATAAATAAATATCACAGAAGTCCGTTAGCAAAGCGTTCAACGTCCTTAAGTTCGCTACCAAATGACCCAATTCGCAAAAAGAATTGAATTGGAATTATTTTACATGCATGACCAAAATGCATGCTCTTGCAGGCAGAAAACGGAAGAACATTCTGCTATTCGTAGATATCTGTGTAAATAACAAATGTAAATTAGTATAATTTTCTGACTTCAATTTTCCCTTCTTTCTTTTAATAAGTAGGTATATTGCATTTATAATCGATTATTCAAAATAACCAACTATCCGAAATACTGATGATCACAATTGTTCCTAATAACCGGATTTATACTGTATTGATTCAGTCATGAAATGGTGACATTATAAGAATATCAAAAACATATAGGAAACGCAGAATTTGAATGTGATAAAAGTAGAATTTGTACAGACAGAACAGACATTTCTAAGAACACTCAACAAACCATGCAAATAGACCAGAGAAGACATGCAATTCACGAATATAATAAACCTGGGTAGTTGAATTAATATTCCGGGTGACACTATTATGACATTTATTATAATGTCATAAAAGTGTCATAAAATGTTTTGTCTAATGCAAAATAAACTGATATGCATAATCTATGTGTATGCTGCCATTGAGTTTTTTTTTTAATTTTATCAATTTAAATAGTAATCAGCATCTCGATTAATCGGACTTCGAATATTCGAGAACACACACACACACACACACACACACACACACACACACACACACACACACACACACACACCATATATACACTGAATTGGGACTACCCCATCCGTAATGGACTATGTCGCATAGCTCGAGCATGAAAAGCCGAACAACTTCGTATTCTAGAACAGTGGTAATTTGCTTCTGTCGTGCAAGTTAAAGTGATAAAGTACAGTTATTGGACGTAACCAGGAGCGGACTGGCCATAAGACTTATCGGGGAAACTCCGGAGCACCGTGGGCAGATGGAGGCCGCTGTGATTGACACTCTGACCTCCGATACATTCTATTTGTTTCCCCCATTTTTTACTCAGTCCGCCTCTGGACGTAAAAATATATCATGGAGTTTCAAAAGAGTATGTTTGTGGCCTCCGTAGCCAAGTGGTCAGGGGGCAGGAGTGCAGTAGCACACGCTCCTTGAGTAGACCGGGGTTCAAGCCCTCGACTGCTAAATATGGTCCATCTGCCAACCCGCACTGGACTAGCGTGGCAGATTATGGTCCATTTTCCCTCAACATGAATTGTTGAGGAGGCTTCCATCCTGCAGTGGGTTGATAATGGCTGCAGTTTTTTTTTTTTTTATTATTATATGATTGTGGAAGCTCGTGCGTCTGGTGTTTCCATATCAAAAATGGCAGTTCTTGCCTGTTGCTCACTTTTCAATGTGGCAAAGGTGTACAAAGAATGGTCTCAAAGGGATGAAACCACCTCCCGCAGATGGAATTGTAAAAGATTAACAAAGATGGGTGCTCTTGGTAAGTGAAGGGTGCGGAGCATTGTATTTGTTACATTAAAAAGTTACAGTTGACATTGCAACACAATAGGGGGAATGCAAGAACAATATCACAGATGACGATGCCCCTCACATCAGACGTGCGGGGTTCCACAGCAGATGACCCCAGAGATACGCTGTTCTCATCTCTGATCATTGTCAATGGGAATGCTGTGGGGTCAACAACATGCTGGTCTGGAAACTAGATTGCTGGTCAGATTATTATTATTATTATTGCTCTTATATTATTCGTAGGGATAGACTGGATAAGAGAGGCGGCGGGCTCATGATCGTCTGCCAAAAAGAGATTCCTATCTCAAAAATCAAAGTCTTGGCTAACATTGAAGGAATTTTTCTCCAACTGGGCAGTGGCTCTTATATCTGCTATGTTATGCTTGTCTACCTTCCACCACCTATAGATAACACTCTTATGACGGAATTTGAGATCACTATCGACCAAATTCTTGATCAACATCTGGGAATAGACCATTTAATTGTTTTAGGGGACTTTAATATGCCACATGCCTATAATGGATGTAATGAAAATCCAACTAATGTCTGGACACTTAAGGGTAGATTTCAAAAAATTTTCATCTCTCTAAATTTGAATCAGATCTGTGAATTTCCAACTAGAAATGAAAACTACTTGGATTTAGTCTTCACCAACTTTCCTTTGGTGGTCTTTAAGCTAACTAATATTTTCAAATCAGATCACATTCCTGTGGCTTTTTCCATCAAGAAGAGATCAGTTAAAAATACGGATTTAGAACAAAAACAGAAACTCAATTTTAATAAAGTGAAATGGCCTGATATGAATTATGCATTTATAAACTGTAATTGGGAATTACTATTAAAAATCAATGATCCTCAAGAAGCACTGGACTGCTTTTACCAAATCATTAATGAAGTAACTAACAATCTTGTTCCATGCTATAGTGTTCCTGATACAAATTACCCACACTGGTTCTCTAAGGAACTAAAATCCCTACTGGCAAAAAAACGAAAAATGCATAGTAGGTTTAAGACAAATAAAGAAATATGCCTTTACAATAAATATTCCTCCTTAAGAAGACAGGTTAAAACGACATTAAAACAGGACTACAACAAATACCTGTGTTTTGTCGAAAGAAGAGTCTTCGAGGCAAAAGATATAAAGCCTATATTCAGCTATTTCAAAACAAAAAATCAAAATGCGGCTGTAAACACGCTAGATATTCCCAGTGAATTGTCATCTTTGTCTGAGGCAGACTACCTTGCTAGCAGCTTTGAAGAAATTTACAAAATAGATACAGCAGATGACGGGATGGAAGGTAACGAAAATTTTCCTCTCAACTACATTGATACCCTAACAGTATTTGAAATAAACCAAGCAGAATTATTGAGCACAATCCATAGTATGAAAAAGGATCTCACACGAGGCCCGGACGGTATCCCTACTGTCTTATGGAAAAAATGTGGAACTACACTTATAAAGCCATTACTTCACTTAATAAAATTGGTATTTGAGAGTGGAATCTATCCAGTTCAACTGAAAAAGGCCATTGTTACCCCTCTTTACAAAAAAGGAGACCCATCCTCACCCAACAATTACAGACCAGTTTGTCAATTGAATACACTCTCAAAGATAATTGAATCCATTGTAATGAAGCAGCTATTTAACTTTATGAAACTTAATTTGTCAGATTACTCTCACGGATTTATCAAGGGTCGTTCTACCTGCACAGATATGATCTCGTTTGTTTCGAACATATCCCAGGCGCTTGACGAAGGAAAACAAGTCGACTCCATCTTCCTTGACTTAAGCAAAGCCTTCGACAAGGTAGTCCATCAGAGACTAATCAACAAACTGCATCACTATGGTCTCAGAGGACAAGCACTAAACTGGATTGAAAACTACTTGGAAGGTAGAGAAATGTCCGTGACATTTAAAGGTAAAACCTCATATCCTTTCAGTCCTGAAATTGGTGTCCCACAGGGTTCATCCTTAGGCCAGCTATTATTTCTTATCTACATCAACGACCTGCCAAGCACCCTTGGAGCCTACCAAATCAAAATCAACGTATTTGCAGACGACATAAAAATCTATAAAGCAATTCGCAGTACCAATGACTGCATCATCCTAAACGAAGCTCTTCAACGAGTTATTCAGTGGCTGAAGGAGAACAAAATGGCAGTCAATGAAAACAAGTGTGAGCTGATGAGCTTTGCTAATGCACACAAGAAAAACAAACTTCATTTTTCTTATTGTATCAACAACAAGGCAATCAAAAAAGTTAGTACAGCCAAAAATTTAGGTATCTTTATTAAAGAATCATTTTCCTTTGATGTCCATATCTCTAACATTGTAAAGGCAGCTAGCAAAAAACTAGGTTTCCTGAAAAGAATTAACCGAGACTTCAATCAGTTGGCACTTTTCATCTTTCTTTACAAAATCTATGTTAGGCCAGCCCTAGAATTTGCCTCACAGATCTGGTCCCCACATGTTGCTTACCAAAAATTAGAAATTGAAAATATTCAAAAGAGAGCAATCCAGTACGTTTGCTTTAAAAGTGGCCTTGAATACTATGAGAAATCCTACCAAGAGTGGTGTGTATTCTTTGGACTCGAAACGCTGGAAAAAAGAAGAGATAAAGCCGACTTACTCCTTCTTAACCAGCTGTTAAATGGTACCCTGAATTGCCCTCATCTCGTCTCACAAATAAATTTCAATGCTCCGACAAGAGCGTTAAGCAACCATCCACTGCTGAAACCATCCTATGCGAGAACAAATTATGGATACTACAACTTCTACAACAGGACTGCAAGATCAATGAACAAAGCAAATATTGAGATATTTGATACCCCCGGACACTTCAAGAGGCAACTGAAATTGCTAACCTCATCCGGTACCTGACTTAAAATAGACTCTTCTTTTAAGTTCTAAGACTCTGATTGTGTGTGAAGAAATACCAGTGCTCTGCCTGTTCACTTAAATATGACGGGTGAGTCCTACTTTTATTTATTTAGTTTTATTTTATCTGTACATTGACTTTTTTCTTTACTTTGGGAAATGTATACTCCAAGCTTCTGCTTTGAAGCTATGTAATAATTCTTTGTAGCTGCACCCTCAGGCACGTTGTTTGCTGTTTTGTAGTTGTTAATAATAATGATAATAATAATAATAATTCCCTGATTGAGGGATTCCACTCCGTGACGGGTACTGCTACCAAGTACACAGGATGGTTGTAATGTCTGGTGTTACTGTTGGTCGAGGAACTCTCTACTTATCCTATAGGTGTTCAGGATTCCGACTTTCTGGAGTTCCTTGTCGGTGTTCTCTGGGAGAACTATTGCTGCTAGGTGGTTATGTAGGGTTTTGGCATCATACCAGCGGTTGAAACGATGATCGGGATGGTCGTTGCTTCTTGCATATGCCACATCTCCTTGATCGCATGTCTCAGGTTCGTATACTTCCTAATTTTTTCCTCATGGGTTTTCTGGACATTGCTATAGTTGGGCACCGCTATGTCAATTAGGTAGGTAGCCTTTTCCATCTTGTTCACAAGGGTTATGTCCAGTCTATTGTGCAGGATGGTCTTATCCGTTATTATGGCGCGGTCCCAGTACAGCTTGTGGGTTGGGGGTCTCTAGTACTGCTTGGAGTTCGTACTTGTAGTATGGTACACTTTCTTTGGTCAACTGGTATTTCCTTGCTAGCTTCTGATGTATTATCCTGGCTATTTGGTCGTGTGTATGAGTACTCAGTCTGGGTGATCACCTTGCATCCCACGGTGATGTGGTGGATCGTTTTTGAGGCCAGGTGGCATCGTCGACATGTGTCATCGGACACTCCGGGCTCCATGGCGATGTATTTTCTATAGTTCCTAGTGTTGATTATCTGGTCTTGGATGGCGAGCATGAATCCGTCTGTCTCGGAGAAGAGCGACCCGCTCGTGAGTCATGAATTGGAAGCAATTTTATCTATGTGATCTTGATGGAGATCATTGTAGTGTAGGCACCTCCGTAGCCAGGTGGGAAGGAGCAGCAGTGTGTAGTACACGCTTCTTGATTAGACCGGGGTTCGAGCCCGTCACCACCAAATACGGACGATGCGGAAAGGTCAGGGAATGACCACCGCATATTCCCGGAGCAATATGGCCTTAGTTGCTAATGCTCCTAAAAAAACCAAACAACAACATCATTGTAGTGTCTGCCATTGAATGTCTTCTGTGCCCATCTTTTTAGCTTCATTGGTGCCTCCTGGTTGGGGAGGACTCATTGCTTAGGTTTAGTGGGGTATTCTGCTTGTCTATCTTCCTTATGGCCTGGTGGAGTGCTGCTGTGTGTTTCTACAAGTAATCCTTCAGGTTAACTATCGCTGTCTTCTCTTGCTCAATGAGGTCTATCAGGTCTCTTCCTCCTCTTTCGTGCAATTGTTAGTCTCTTTTCGGCAGATTTCGGGTGTTGTTGGCGGCTCTTATTATTATTACTCTTATATTATTTCTCCCTGATTGGGGATTCCACCTCGTGACGGGTATTGCTACCAAGTACACAGGGTGGTTTTTGTTATGTTTGGTGTTACTGTTGGTCGAGGAACTCTCTGACTATCCTACAGGTGTTGAGGATTTCAACTTTCAGGAGTTCCTTGTAGATGTTCGCTGGTAGACCTATTGCTGCTAGGCTGTTATGTAGGGTATTTGGCACCATACCTCTGGTGATCGGGATGGTTGTTACTTGTTGCCTATGCCACATCTCTTTGAACTCCTGTCTTAGGTTCGTGTACTTCTTGATTTTTATCCCCATGGGTTTTCTGCAGGTTCCCAGTATTGGGTACCGCTATGGCATTCAGATACGTAGCTTTTTCCTTCTTGCCCACAAACGTTATGTCCGGTCTGTTGTGCGGGATTGTCCTATCCGTTATTATGGCGCGGCCCCAGTACAGTTTGTGAGTTGGGGGTCTCTAGTACTGCCTGGGGTTCGTACTTGTAGTACGGTACACTTTCTTCGATCAACTGGTGTTTCCTTGCTAGCTTCTGATATATTATCCTGGCTACCCGCTTGTGAGCCATGCATTGGAAGCAATTTTATCCATGTGATCTTGATGGAGATCATTGTAGTGTCTGCCATGGAATGTCCTCTCTGCCCAAATTTCTAGCTTTTTTCGTGCCTCCTAGTTGGGAGAAGAATCCTCGCTTAGGTTGAGTGGGGTATATCGCTTGTCTATCTTCCTTGTGGCCTGCTGGACTGCTGCTGTGTGTTTCTGGTAATCCTTCAGGTTAAGTATCACTGTCTTCTGTTGCTCAATGAAGTCTATCAGGCCCCTTCCTCCTTCTTCCTGGTCAATTGTCAGTCTCTCCACAGATTTCTGGTGGTGTTGGCGGCTCTTGGTTATCATTGTCCTTGTCTTTCTCATGATATCCTCCAGCTCGGTATAAGTCCAATCAATGACCCCGAAGGAACATGTTAGCACTGGGACTGCATAGGTGTTTATGACTTTAACTGTGTTCCCTCCGTTCAACTTTGCTTTCAGCAGGCTTCTGAGTCTCTGATGGTATTTTACGATCAGGCAGGTCTTAATTTCTTTGTGCTGTAACTGCTGAGCCTGCACCATCTCCAAGTATTTGTAGGCCTCTCTCTCTGCCATGGCTTTGATCTCTTTAACAGTCTGCAGCTGTTAATTTCGGTTGACTAATTTTCCATGGTGAAATCAGTGGGTCTTGCATTTGTCCAACCCAATTTCCATCCTAATATCATTGCTGAATTCTTTGGTGATCTAGAGTGGTTGCTGGCGGTGTTTCTCGGTTCTCGCGTAGAGCTTGATGTCATCCATGTACATCAGGTGGGTTAGGGTGTACAGATTCTTCCTTCCTGCTTTTAGGTTATATCTGTACTTTCTACTGTTGAGCATGGTGGATAGCGCGTTAAGTGCTAGACAGAACCACAATGGGCTCAGGGCATCTCCCTGAAAGATTCCTCTCTTGATGGGGATTGGCCTGATTGTGATGTTTTCGACTTTAATGGTGATACACCATTTCGCCATCGTTTCTCTAGGAAGTTTGTCACTATCGGATTGACTTTGTAGCTGTTCAATGCCTCTATTAGGCAGATATGAGGCACGGCCTCGAAGGCCTTGCGGTAATCGATGTAGTCTGTATGCATGTTGCGGCGCTTCTTGTAGGTTTGCTCCATAACCGCGGCATCAATGGTTAATTACTCCTTGCATCCTTTGGTCAGCCGCTTGCATCCTTTCTGCTATTGGGCCATTATCTTCTGGCTCTCCAGGTGGTCTGATATCTTCCTGGTTATGCAGCTGGTCAGGATCTTGTACATTGTTGGGAGGCAGGTGATTGGCCTTTATTTCGCAGGCTTTATTGTATCTTCGTCTTTAGGCTTCAGATTCCTTGTGATTCCTTGAGTGAGAAACTTCGGAAATTGTCTATGGGTGCCTTATCATTCGGCTGAATTGCTGTGCCAGGTGCTTGTGTGTGCAAGTGAGCTTCTTGTACCAGTAGTTGTGGACGTTATCTATTCCTTGAGTTCGCCAGTTGTGTAGGTTCTTGATCGTCTGTTTTACTTCTTCTTCCCAAATCTCCCACCCTCTCATTTCTTGTACGTTCTTGGTTTTCTTGCGTTCTAGTTATATCCAGTGGGGCTCGGTTGTTGTGTCTTACTTCCCTGCTCCATATGTTTCCCCAGAACTCTTCAATCGCCTTCTGCTCGGGTGGTCCGTTCCCTTCTTTCCCGTCTTCTCTGAGACGCCTGTAGAAGCCTCTTTGGTCCTCATTGAAGATTCGGTTGTTTATTTTCCTCCGGGAGCTCTCTTTGTATCGACGTAGTCTCTTGCTGAGTGCAAGGAGGTTCTGCTTCAGTTTGTCCAAGTACTCTCCTATTCTCTCATTTTTTTGTCTCATGTTTGCTGTGAACCCTGTCTCTCTTGAAGATGCTCTTCACTTTTCCATTTAATTTCTTACTCCCATTGCCCCGTTGGCAATAGGAGTATTGGCCTATCTTGACTCTTAATTCTTCTATCTTCTGCTGAAGTCTTCTATCGCAAGCTGGCGGTTCCTTCAGTTTTGGGTTCTTCTGCTGCTGGTCTCAAGTTTCTCTTCCATTAATCCTCATGGCTGCTACCGCAGCACAATCAATACACGTCTGTGTGGATGGCCTCCAGTGTTGCACCATTGCTGTCGAGGTAATGCGGTATTATGTGCCGATTCAGTTGGTGGCTCTTCCTCCTCTGGTTTGGTGGTGGTATGTTCTTTCTCCTCTGGTTCTATATTCTTTATCTTTTTTAATTTATCGCTAACGTCCTGCTTAATTTTTTCAAGATTGCAGGAGCTATCAGGTTCTTCTTGACGATGGTCCTCCTCTGGTCCGCTAATCGCTGACCTGAATATCCAGGAATCGTTCCAGCCATTTGGTATGTAGTCTCGCTATATAAGTTGTCATATCGGTCTCCCGCTGCGTTATTTCGTAGTATGCTTGCATGATTTACGTATTCATTTTGATGCTCCACTTCATGCATTGGCGTTTTCTCCATTGTTGCGTTATCACTAGCGCAGTTGCGGAGGAAGCACTTCCAGTTGGTGGGACTGGATGGTCTTGCCCTTCTCTTGTGGTAGTCATACGGGGAACAGCGCCACTTGCTCCACTGTCTTCCTCGGGAGAACGTCTCTGATTTTTCGAACCGAGCCCTCTGCCTAAGGCCTGGACGCGAGTGACTTTATGCTGTACCACACTCGATGCAGAATGATTAATATTTCTCTGCGACATTATACATCTATGTAGGTGGACCTGTTTAGCTTCGGCTTATTTCCAGTGGTAGTTCTCGGGAGTGACGCCAGACGGCGCCACAATCTGCCTTAGCCGCCACTTTGACCTTGGGGTAGATAGGTTCACTGCAGCAACTTTTACGATGTTTATTTATTTATTTTTTTATTTTTATATTATTATTATTAGCCCTATGGTGCAAGGGACGCTGAGGCTTTTGCTGCACCAGCCACAAAACAGGAGTCAGAACTAGAAGAGAATCACCAAGAAAGAAAGAGAAGAATAATGATATCCAGTTTAGGATCATGGGTGTGCCAAGCCCATACTCACCAGATGTGAGCCCCTTGGGGTTATGAGTCTAAATACCTGCGAAAAGACGCCGACGGACGCATTCACGTATGGCACACGCCTTACGTGAATGCGACCAACGTTTCACTGGTGTGGTCTACTGGAAGCTCTTGCCTGCACGGTGGCACAGTGGTATCATCACTGTCCTCCCTGCTGTGGGTGGAAAAGGTCCGGGTTCAAATCCCGTTGATGACGTGAGGAACTTTTATGGGCTTTTTTCACTCCGTGGGTGAGTTAATCTGTCTCAGGCGTAGATGGCAAGGTTTTTTTGCCATGAAAAACTGGGGGTTTTCGTCCAGCACAGCAGACAAATTGACAAGAGGACACAAGTAATTTACAGACTCAGGGATAGTTGAATTAATATTCCACGTGACCCTAATATAATAGTTTTTGCCAGCACATCTTAGGAGACCATGTGTACCTTGCCATGTTGCAATTTTTCCCGGGGAGAAAGGGGATCTTTCAAGACGATAATGAGCTGAGTGATCTGGCCTGCATTGTACACAGGTGGTGCGAAAAACTTCTTGACGATATCACGCATCTTGGTTGGCCTCAAAATTCGCCTGATCTCAATCCATTGGAACACCTGTGGGATGTTTTTGGAACAGAAATTCAAGGGTGCCAACACGCAATCGTCACCTATTCCGACACTGCGGTCAGACCTGCAGGCAGCATTGCTGCAAATTCATACGGATACCTTCAGACAGTGGTGGGATTCAGCCGGTTCGCGCCGGTTCGGCAGAACCGATACCTAATTTTTTGTTGAGTTCGGCGAACCGGTTGTTAAAATGGCACTTGTGATCAGGGTTCTCTCTAAGGTGGGCGCCTGGTATTCTATGCCATTTATTAATTCAGCAAAAAAGTTTCGTTTAATATCGATAAAATGAAGAAAATGTATGTTCTGACTGATGTTGATCAATGGTATAAGCATAGTGCTCTGTTTATAAAAGTTTATATGACCACACGTGGACAGAACCAGTAAAAATATTCAAATATATTGGCACCTATCCGCTCCTGCTCTATAATATATTAAAATAAAACATTTTTAAAATTTTTTTGCAGTAGCCCTTAAAAGGATGAAAAGGCAACAGAGTTTGACAGATTTTTTCAATAAGAAACCAAAATCAGAATTTGTTGTATTAGAATTGGCCTTGGATTCAGTTACGTCACCAACAATTTTCGTTGAACTAGTTGAATTGGAAAAACAAGATGCAGAGACAATACGTTCTTCAGTTATGGAAAGTTTAAATAATGTTGGGCTTACTAAGAACTACCTAGAAAAAAATTTAATAGGATTTTGCTCCGATGGTGCCAGCGTTATGCTCGGAAGAAAATCTTGAGTGAGCACTAGGATTGCAAAAGAGTTTCCAAACATAATAATATGGCACTGTTTAAATCATCGCCTCCATCTTGTTTTCGATGATTCGATAAAGGAAACAAAGCAAGTAAATCATTTTAAAATATTTATTGATAAGATATATACTATTTTTCATCAATCCAATAAGAACCAAATTGAACTTTCCAAAATATCCGAACAACTTGGAATTGAAATTATAAAGATTGGTAGAGTTTTGGGACCAAGATGGGCTGCCTGTGGTTTAAGGTCAACCCTAGCTGTGTGGCGCGCTTATCCAGCGCTACATCACTATTTTTATTCAAATAAAAAGTACTTAGGTATGGCTGCCCGTCTTGAAAATATATATTTTATAACTGATTTGGCATTGATGATTGATATTTTAAACGAAATTTCTCTTCTTTCAAATGCACTGCAAGCAAGAAATATAGACATAATAAAGGCTGAAAAACTCGTGATAAGATCTATTAAAGCATTTCAAATGCTTGGAAAGGAAAAGGGTCCATACGAAAAAAAAGTTGATGAATTAATTACTTCAGAAACCTTCAAAAATATAAAATTTGTAGAAAATCATCGATTTGTCTCGGGCTTCCTCGGGAAAGACTTTTAGAAAACATCGTAACGAATTTGAAAAAAAATTCGTTACGATGTTTTCTAAATTCTGACGTTGTAGAGCGGATATCATCTTTTAAGGGCACAAAAGGTGATATAGTTGTACACGTTGGCACTAATGATATTAAGAGTAGGAGACCGGCGGAATTACTTAGCAAGTACAGGTCACTGTTGAAAAAAAGCCGTGAATTAGGGTTGAACTTGAAAGTGTCTGCAATTCTGCCCAGACACGATAGGAGGGAGTATACGATGAGAGCCTTGTCGATCAATTCGGCCCTGGAGGGATTGTGCAAGGCTCAAGGGGTAGAATTTTTTTCAGCCTGGACTGTACTTGTTAACAGGAGAGATTGCTTCTACAGGGATGGGATACACTTAAATAGAAAGGGTGCAAGAATTTTTGCTGATGCTGTCGAGGCAGTGTTAGGTGGGTCGGAAAACTGCTAGTTGGGGGGGATACAAGGACTAATAGATTAACAGTAGCCACTGGCAGAGGTGGAAGTGATTCTTGCACTGCTTCTATTCAAATGAGCAGAAGTCTGAAAAACAAGATGCAGGATATTTCAGAGACTGCTGGTAGTCATTGCGTTACAAGTAAACACATGGGTTGTGTTAGGGTAGCTAAGAATAGAAACAGGTGCATGTATACCTGCGTGTACACCAATGCTAGGAGTTTGGTAAATAAATTTGATGAATTTGAGGTATTGCTAAAAACATCAAAGGCAGATATTGTTGGGATATCAGAGACGTGGTGTCACACAGATATAAGTAATGCGGAACTGGAATTTGGGGAATACAATGTATATAGAAAGGATAGACAGGACAGGAGGGGAGGAGGGGTTATGCTATTAATTAAGAAACACATAAAGTCAAAGGAAGTGAAGCCAGTTGACATCGATGGACAGGGCAGTGTCGAGTCAGTTTGGTGTGACATAAGCATAGGGAAATCAAAATTGAGAGTAGGAGTGTGCTATAGGCCTAATGACTCTGATGAGTATAATAATATATTGTACAGGGAAATAGAGTGGGCCAGTAAATCAGAGAGTCTTATAATGGGGGATTTTAATTTCCCAGATATTGACTGGAATTTGTGGGTTGGTCACTCACACACTAGCAAGGCTTTTGTGGATTTATTGGATGATTGTTTTCTACACCAGCATGTTCGTGAGGCAACAAGAGGGAGCAATACTCTTGATCTGATTATCAGTAGTGATTCTTCATGCATTAAGAACCTGCAGATAAATGAACCACTAGGTGGCAGTGATCACAGTGTGTTGAAGTGGGATTTACTCAAGGAGGTAACTACCATCAGAGGTAAAGGGAAGGGTTTTTGTTTTCGTAAAGGCGACTATGATGGTCTGAGACAGTATTTAAATTCTATACAGTGGGACCAACTGATGATGTTACCAACAGCAAACTCAAAATGGGAAGCATTCAAGGAACTAATCTTGGTGGCTACCAGGCTTTACATACCAACTAAGAAATATTGTTCAAGGTTTAGGCCTAAATGGTTGTCAGATGGACTAATGAGACATGTGGCAGAGAAGAAAAATGCATGGGATACATACAAATTAATGGGTGACATGGAAGCCTATGATAGATATAAGTTGGTCTGTAACCAAGTCACAAAGGAGATTCGGCAGGCAAAGGCAGACTACGAAAAATCCTTGGCAAAGGATGCAAAGAAAAACAGAAAGGAGTTCTTTACATACTTGAACTCGAGAAGGAAAGGGATGAATCAGATTGGTCCACTGGATATTGATGGTTCAACAGTTGAGGATCCTGCTCAGGTGGCTAACAATCTAAACGAATATTTTGCATCTACATTCACGCATGAGGAGTTATTCAGGAAGGAGAATGATGTAGGTAAAGTAAACATTGGCAGTGAGCTGGATGATTTTGTAATAACTGAGAGGAAAGTGGAGGAGAGATTGTTGAGGATAAACATAAAAAAGGCACCTGGGGTGGATGGGATCTATCCAGTTATATTAAAGGAGGCAGCAAAGGAAGTATGCAAACCCCTAGCCATAATTATGAGAGCTTCTTTGGACTCAGGGGAGGTACCCATAGACTGGAGATGTGCAAATGTAACCCCAATTCACAAAGGAGGATCAAAGGCTGACACAAGTAATTATAGACCTGTTAGTTTAACTTCTGTTCCAGGTAAATTAATGGAGGCACTGGTTAAAGAAGCACTGCAGGATCATCTAGACAAGAATTCAGTTATAGTTCAGACGCAGCATGGTTTTGTTAAGGGCAGGTCTTGCCTGACCAATTTGATTGGATACTATGATGTAGTCACAAAAGAACTGGATCCAGGGAATAACTTTGATATTATATATTTGGATCTTAGAAAGGCTTTTGATACTGTTGCACATGGAAGACTGCTGCACAAATTGGAGCAGTGTGGCATTGGAGGCAAATTGCTGCTATGGATAAGGGAATGGTTGAGTGGCAGAAGACAGAGAGTGGTAATCAATGGACACTGCTCAACGTGGACTAATGTTATTAGTGGAGTTCCTCAAGGTTCAGTGTTGGGTCCATTGTTGTTTTTGGTGTTTATGAATGATATTGATGATGGGATATCAAGTTTAATGTCTAAGTTTGCAGATGATACAAAGGTTGGCAGGGTCGTTAAGGACACTACTGACGCTATGCTGCTGCAACAGGATCTGGAAAGGTTGAACAGATGGGCTGAGAGGTGGCAAATGAAGTTTAACATTGACAAATGTAAAGTACTACATATGGGTAACAGTAACCCCAGAGCAATGTATCAACTCTGCGGTACTACACTGACAGTGGTGGAGAATGAAAAGGACCTGGGGGTAATTGTGCAGGCAGATATGAAGTTCTCTGAGCAGTGCAGACGAGCTGCAAGAGTAGCTCATGGTGTCTTGTCAATGATATACAGGAATTTTTCTAGCAGGGATAAGGAGGTGATTATCCCCTTGTATAAGGCAATGGTTAGGCCACATCTTGAGTACTGTATACAGGTCTGGAGGCCTCATTTCAAGAAGGATGTAGAGCTGCTGGAACGGGTACAGAGAAGGGCAACAAGATTAGTAAATGGAACAAAGGGTTGCTCTTACGAAGAAAGGCTTAAGTTTTGCAAATTACAGTGTCTGGAGACTAGGCACCGGCGAGGTGATCTGATAGAGGTGTATAAGGCTTTGAATGGTTTGAGCATGCTCAATGCCAATGGGATTCTTCATCTTGATCAGAATAATCACCTCAGAGGGCATAAATTCAAATTGAGGAAGGACGGATGTCAGATAGATGTGCGGAAATTTGCCTTTGGCCAGCGGGTGGTTGGTTGGTGGAACCGACTTCCATCACTTGTTGTTGAAGTTGATAGCCTAAACAAATTTAAAGCTCAACTGGACAGGTATTTCGAACGAACGGAGGGGTGAAATGGGAGAGGGTTTTTTTTTTTTTTTTTTTTTGGCTGATGCTGAATAAGCTTGCTTTCTTGCATCATATGCCTCTACTAATGCTAATGCTAATGCTAAAAAAAAAGACTAATGGATTGTAAACATTTAAAAGCAAGTTGTAGCTAATTTCAAGATGGGAATAAATTACAATTTCTCAATTTTTTGGAGCCAGATTACTGGAATATTGAAGAAGTATTAGTTCCATGGAAAGCAGCTGAAGAACAATTGCTCGTATTTAATGACATTTTTAATTACCAAATTGATATTAATGATTATCGAGATTTCTTGGAAAACGTTTTAAAAAATTCCCAGAATTATGCAATTTCGAATTATCCTGAAAGTGTTCAATGAGCTAAAAATATTATCAGAACAATTTCTGTAATTTCAGCAGAAGCGGAAAGGGGTTTTTCAAAGATGAACATAATATGTTCAGAGAAGAGAAGTCGCCTAACTGTTTCTAATATATGAAACACAATAACTATTAGTCTAATCGGTCTACCTCTAAAGGAATGGGATCCTGCTCCTGGAGTGGTTAAGGATAAATCACTCAGCCGATGATGCTCGGATAAAAGCGAATAAAATTGCAAGCGAGGACGCCAATCAAGAAACAATATGGAAATATCTTAAATAACAGTTTTATTGTTTTTTGTCAAGTATTATTTAATATTTTTTCATTAATATTTTAAAACTCTTTCTTATAACATAATCTAGTTTTGTGGACCTCTTTTATTGTTCTTATTTAAGTATTAACTGCATGAAATAATAAACTAACTTTCGGTATATAGTTTTTTAATACTTAGAACGGTCATTAGGGCAGGGAACCGGTTGTTAAATTATTTGAATCCCACCACTGCCTTCAGACGTCTAGTGTATTCAATGCCTAGGCGAATAGTGGCTGTTATCAGTGCGAAAGGTTGCCGGGTATTAGGTAGCTGGTCACAATGCAGTGATCATAGAGTGTATATATTATTTATTTATTTTTATGTCGCAGGATTGCCCAATGTACCACCTACAAAATTCAATAAATCAATATTTTAAATAAGAAATTATTCTCAAATAAACACCAGGTGGCGAGTTACAAAGTGTGCGTAGTGTTTGTTGCTGTGAAAGAGGGGTAAAGTTTATAATCTTTAGAATATTGTGGTAAGTTTATTTCTTGTAAATATTTAAATGTGAACTTTATTGATATGCCTTTTAACTGATTTAGATTAAGAGAAATTAAGTGTTGCCAAATAAATACTAACAAATGGCGTGTTTCCTGGGTTTTTTTTTTTGTTTTTTTTAATTAAACAAAAAGAAAAACATTTCTGTGTAAACAACCTCTCACTCATATTAAAACAACAATTCTACTTTTGAATTCGCAAGAAAGAATTTTATGAGATACAGTAAATATTGAATACAATCGACAGTAGTTGGCTTCACCGAAAATTTATTATTACTTGAAATTATGATAGGATCTTAGTGTAGGTTAAAGAAAGCGTCAACCGTTTCCAAAATTTATAAGCACTTTCACTTGAAAAGGTAGGGGAGGGCACTCTGGATGCCAAGCACCTGGGTCTGCACAGACGACGATAGCGAGGAAAGACATCGAAATGCATGGTGTTTTAGGTATTATTAACCCATATCAGTCACGTTCAAATGTCGACGGCAGTTGTCGCAGTATGCCTAGAAAGCATAATGACATTTTTGTTCTTTTTTTTATATTAAATATCAAAGTAATATTATTTTATTGATAAGTCTTATTTACCTAATGAGCTCTTTCCGAAAACTTTCGATAAGTGACAGAGCCAGTTACTTATAATTACCTCAATTTGTAGTTATCACCAACAGAAAGTAACAAATTGTAAATTGTGTGCATTTATTGCAGCAGCATTCATGAGTTGAAAAATTATTGCAAGAGGACACCTTTGAGTTCTTCCAATATTATATGTTGCACATGTTTATTCATTGTTAAAGGTAATGCATTAAAAGTTAGCTTTATATTTCTTGCTTTTCCATTAGTTGGATCATTTGCTTGATCCTTATGCAGGTGGAAATGAAAAATTATTCTGCTTTTGAACTATTTGACAGATTCTTTTGGAATTTGTGGCTTTTTTTTTTTAATAGAGTTCATTGTAAGCTGATATGAGAGCAGGTTCCATGCTATATTACTATAAGTGCAAAAATTGTTTTTGTTTAGGTTATAAAACAAAATAATACAATACTAGAGAGCAATAACTGTGTCCAAGGCAGCTATTTAAAATTGTGTCCCACACTCATCTCCTGTTGAATCTATCATATAAACTTAAATCACTCTGTTAACCATTGCACCCCTTCCAGGCTTGTAGCCAAGGCAGGCACCATTGACATATCCTTATCCAGGTTTTGGTGTTTAAGATGATCCTCTCACTACCTACCTACCTAGGCAGTGGTGTAACTAGGCCAATAACTAAATCAATTACTTGGGTCTCCAAATCAAAGAACGACCTAAAGCTGAGAGGTTTTTGTTTCCTTTTTTTTTTTAAATTTCATAAAATATTTGGAAAAATTATTAACAGAGTAAATTGAAATATTCTTCACATGTGTAAACCTGATGTAGCCAAATGGTTAGTGCAGGAATGTCCATTTTGGTGACTTAATAGGGAAGAAATATTCCGGAGCTGGAACTACTGCCACCATTTTATATTACACAATTTACATTCATGCATTTGAGTTGACCATTATTTAAGTCCACATTACTGCTAAATATGGTAATGAATGTATTCTTTTCAAAAATGATTATTTGTAAACTCTCTCCTGACTTGTGTGGTACTGCCAGAGTAGTATTAGTAAGGCCTAGTGATGCAAGGAAGCAAACTTTTTCTGCATCAGCCAATAATAAATAAATAAGAAAATTTCAAATAAAACAGAGTATTAGCATTAGTAGAGGCATTTGATGCAAGAAAGCAAGCTTATGCAGCATCAGCCAAAAAAATAAATAAAATAAATAAATAAAAAATAACCACTTCCACTTCACTCCTCTGTTTGTTCGAAATATCTGTCCAGCTGAGCCTTAAACTTATTTAGGCTATCAACTTCCACGACAAGGGATGGAAGTCTGTTCCACCAACCAACCACCCGCTGGCTAAAGGCAAACTTCCGCACGTCCATCCTACATCTGTCCTTCCTGAATTTGATTTTATGCCCTCTCAGGTGATTATTCTGAGCAAGAGGAAGAATCCCATCAGCATTGAGCATGCTCAAACCATTCAAGGCTTTATACACCTCTATCAGATCACCTCACTGGTGCCTAGTCTCCAGACACTGTAAATTGCAAAACTTAATCCTTTCTTTGTAAGAGCACCCCTTTGTTCCATTCACTAATCTTGTTGCCCTTCTCTGTACTCGTTCCAGCAGCTCTACATCCTTCTTGAAATGAGGCCTCCAGACCTGTATACAGTACTCTAGGTGTGGCCTGACCATTGCCTTATACAAGGGAATAATCACCTCCTTATCCCTGCTAGAAAAATTCCTATATATCATTGACAATACAACATGAGCTACTCTTGCAGCCTGTCTGCACTGCTCAGAGAACTTCATATCTGCCTGCACAACCACCCCCAGGTCCCTTTCATTCTCTACCACTGTCAGTGTAGTACCACAGAGTTGATATGTTGCTCTGGGGTGGCTTTTCCCATATGTAGTACTTTACATTTGTCAATGTTAAACTTCATTTGCCACCTCTCAGCCCATCTGCTCAACCTTTCCAGATCCTGTTGCAGCAGCATAGTGTCAGTAGTGTCCTTGACAACCCTGCCAACCTTCATATCGTCTGCAAAATTGGACATTAAGCTTGATATACCACCATCAATATTATTTATAAATACAGAAAACAATAATGGACCCAATACTGAACTCTGAAGGACTCCACTAATAACATTAGTCCACGATGAGCAGTGTCCATTGATTACCACTCTGTCTTCTCCCCCTCAACCACCCCTTTATCCATAGCAGCAATTTGCCTCCAATGTCACACTGCTCCAATTTCTGCAGCAGTCTTCCATGTGCAACAGTATCAAAAGCCTTTCTAAGATCCAAGTATATAATATCAAAGTTATTCCCTGCATCCAGTTCTTTTGTGGCTGCATCATAGTATCCAATCAAATTGGTCAGGCAAAACTTCCCCTTAACAAAACCATGCTGTGTCCGAGCTATAACTGAAGTCTTGTCTAGATGATCCTGCAGTGCTTCTTTAACCAGTGCCTCCATTAATTTTCCTAGAACAGAAGTTAAACTCACAGGTCTATAATTACTTGTGTCAGCCTTTGATCCTCCTTTGTGAATTGGGGTCACATTTGCACGTCTGCAGTCCATGGGTACCTCCCCTGACTCCAAGGAAGCTCTCATAATTATGGCTAAGGGTTTGCTTACTTCCTTTGCTGCCTCCTTTAATATAACTGGATAGATCCCATCCATCCCAGGTGCCATTCTTGTGTTTATCTTCAACAATTTCTCCTCCACTTTACTCTCAGTTATTACAAGATTCTCTTATTCACCTCTATCGGATCTTCCCTTAGATGTCTGGTTGTCATACTCTGCAGCTCACACCTTCTAAGCCATTCCTCATATATGCATCACTTTGCACTCATCACCAACCTGGTTGTCTTCCTCAGAAGTTTTGACTTTTTTTTTTTTTTTTTTTAGCTGCTGTCTCCAGACCTGAATATAATATTCCAAATGTGGTTCTAACCATCCTCCTCTAAGGAGGGTTAATGATATCCTTCTCTGTACTAGTAAAGGCCATATAAATCAGACAGGACTCCATGTATCTTCCTAGCCACCTATTTACATTGCATGGAAAATTTTATGTTAGATTGAATCATAACATTTCAGGCATTTTTGTCTTGAACTACTTTTAGTCCATCCCATCTTTAGCTTATATGTAGCTCCAGGATTTCTCTTTGCCAAATGTATAAGCTTATATTTAGAACCATTAAAATTGCTATTAGTTGCTGTTTTTCAGACCATAAATGCAACTGATATTTTTAAAGTAATATTATACTTCCTAGTTCATTTCACAAATATACGTGGTCTGAATTCTAATCTCAACAATGTCCATTTTCACTTGCATGATTCCTTTCGCCTCAAAGGTGGTACTTGTGCATATGTCTGTTCCGATGTTCCCTGTCAGAGACTTGGTAATTTGGAATCTCCACTTTTCGATCTTCTCTGGCTTCAAATCTCTCTACCTCATTGTGTAAAATCCATCTGTTGTCTCTACCCTTCTCCCAACTCCACTAATCACTTGGAGCTCTTCGACTTCCTCTCTTTACAACTTGACTTTCTCCAGTCCAACTTTCCTAACAGTGAGGTAATTTTCCTTGGTGATTTTAATGTTCACAACTCCAGCTGGTGTCTGTTTTCTAGTCACACCGACCCAGCTGGTCGAGATGCTGAGGCTTTTGCAATTTCTAATGACCTTGCACAGATTGTTCATTTACCTACAAGAATACCGGACAATCCCAACCATACAGCCAGATCTTTTTCTCACAAATAACTCTTCAAAGTACCTGGTCAAAGTGAGTGTTCCTTTAGGTACCTTAGATCACAACTTGGTAATTGTCTCTTCTCCAATGGAGCCTTTATTAGCATTAGCATTAGTAGAGGCATATGATGCAAGAAAGCAAGCTTATTCAGCATCAGCCAAAAAAAAAAGAAAAAAAAACAACCACTACTCCCATTTCACCCCTCAATTCGTTCGAAATACCTGTCCAGCTGAGCCTTAAATTTGTTTAGGCTATCAACTTCAACAACAAGCGATGGAAGTCTATTCCACAAACCAACTGCCCGCTGGCTAAAGGCGAATTACCGCACATCTATCCGACATCCGTCCTTCCTCAATTTGAATTTATGCCCTCTCAGGTGATTATTCTGAGCAAAAGGAAGAATTCCATCGGCATTGAGCATGCTCAAGCCATTCAAAGCCTTGTACACCTCTATCAGATCACCTCGGCGATGCCTAGTCTCCAGGCTCTGTAATTTGCAAAACTTAAGCCTTTCTTCGTAAGAGCAACCCTTTGTTCCATTCACTAATCTTGTTGCCCTTCTCTGTACTCGTTCCAGCAGCTCTACATCCTTCTTGAAATGAGGCCTCCAGACCTGTATACAGTACTCAAGGTGTGGCCTGACCAATGCCTTATACAAGGGAATAATCACATCCCTGTCCCTGCTAGAAAAATTCCTGTATATCATTGACAAGACACCATGAGCTACTCTTGCAGCTCGTCTGCACTGCTCAGAGAACTTCATATCTGCCTGCACAATTACCTCCAGGTCCTTTTCATTCTCTAGCACTGTCAGCGTAGTACCACAGAGTTGATACGTTGATCTGGGGTTACTGTTTCCCATATGTAGTACTTTACATTTGTCAATGTTAAACTTCATTTGCCACCTCTCAGCCCATCTGCTCAACCTTTCCAGATCCTGTTGCAGCAGCATAGTATCAGTAGTGTCCTTAACAACCCTGCCAACCTTTGTATCGTCTGCAAACTTGGACATTAAGCCTGATACACCATCATCAATATCATTTATAAATACAGAAAACAACAATGGACCCAACACTGAACCCTGAGGAACTCCACTAATAACATTAGTCCACGTTGAGCAGTGTCCATTGATTACCACTCTCTGTCTTCTGCCACTCAACCATCCCTTTATCCATAGCAGCAATTTGCCTCGAATGCCACACTTCTCCAATTTGTGCAGCAGTCTTCCATGCGCAACAGTATCAAAAGCCTTTCTAAGATCCAAATATATAATATCAAAGTTATTCCCTGCATCCAGTTCTTTTGTGACTACATCATAGTATCCAATCAAATTGGTCAGACAAGACCTGCCCTTAACAAACCCATGCTGTGTCTGAGCTATAACTGAATTCTTGTCCAGATGATCCTGCAGTGCTTCTTTAACCAGTGCCTCCATTAATTTTCCTGGAACCGAAGTTAAACTAACAGGTCTATAATTACTTGTGTCAGCCTTTGATTTCATGGCTATTCCCAGCCTTGTATTGTTTGGCATTATAAGAATGCAAAATTAGCATTAGTAGAGGCATATGATGCAAGAAGGCAAGCTTATTCAGCATCAGCCAAAAAAAAAACACACCACTCCCATTTCACCCCTCCGTTCGTTCGAAATACCTGTCCAGTTGAGCTTTAAATTTGTTTAGGCTATCAACTTCAACAACAGGTGATGGAAGTCGGTTCCACCAACCAACCACCCGCTGGCCAAAGGCAAATTTCCGCACATCTATCTGACATCCGTCCTTCCTCAATTTGAATTTATGCCCTCTGAGGTGATTATTCTGATCAAGATGAAGAATCCCATTGGCATTGAGCATGCTCAAACCATTCAAAGCCTTATACACCTCTATCAGATCACCTCTCCGGTGCCTAGTCTCCAGACTCTGTAATTTGCAAAACTTAAGCCTTTCTTCGTAAGAGCAACCCTTTGTTCCATTCACTAATCTTGTTGCCCTTCTCTGTACCCGTTCCAGCAGCTCTACATCCTTCTTGAAATGAGGCCTCCAGACCTGTATACAGTACTCAAGATGTGGCCTAACCATTCCCTTATACAAGGGGATAATCACCTCCTTATCCCTGCTAGAAAAATTCCTGTATATCATTGACAAGACACCATGAGCTACTCTTGCAGCCCGTCTGCACTGCTCAGAGAACTTCATATCTGCCTGCACAACCACCCCCAAGTCCCTTTCATTCTCTACCACTGTCAGTGTAGTACCACAGAGTTGATACGTTGCTTTGGGGTTGCTGTTTCCCATGTGTAGTACTTTACATTTGTCAATGTTAAACTTCATTTGCCACCTCTCAGCCCATCTGTTCAACCTTTCCAGATCCTGTTGCAGCAGCATAGCGTCAGTTGTGTCCTTAACAACCCTGCCAACCTTTGTATCATCTGCAAACTTGGACATTAAACTTGATATCCCATCATCAATATCATTCATAAACACCGAAAACAACAACGGACCCAACACTGAACCCTGAGGAACTCCACTAATAACATTAGTCCACGTTGAGCAGTGTCCATTGATTACCACTCTCTGTCTTCTGCCACTCAACCATCCCCTTATCCATAGCAGCAATTTGCCTCCAATGCCACACTGCTCCAATTTGTGCAGCGGTCTTCCACACTGCTCCAATTTGTGCAACAGTATCAAAAGCCTTTCTAAGATCCAAATATATAATATCAAAGTTATTCCCTGCATCCAGTTCTTTTGTGACTACATCATAGTATCCAATCAAATTGGTCAGGCAAGACCTGCCCTTAACAAAGCCATGCCACGTCTGAGCTATAACTGAATTCTTGTCTAGATGATCCTGCAGTGCTTCTTTAACCAGTGCCTCCATTAATTTACCTGGAACAGAAGTTAAACTAACAGGTCTATAATTACTTGTGTCAGCCTTTGATCCTCCTTTGTGAATTGGGGTTACATTCGCACATCTCCAGTCTATGGGTACCTCCCCTGAGTCCAGAGAAGCTCTCATAATTATGGCTAGGGGTTTGCTTACTTCCTTTGCTGCCTCCTTTAATATAACTGGATAGATCCCATCCACCCCAGGTGCCTTTTTTTATGTTTATCCTCAACAATCTCTCCTCCACTTTCCTCTCAGTTATTACAAAATCATCCAGCTCACTGCCAATGTTTACTATACCTACATCATTCTCCTTCCTGAATAACTCCTCATGCGTGAAGGTAGATGCAAAATACTCGTTTAGAATGTTAGCCACCTGAGCAGGATCCTCAACTGTTGAACCATCAATATCCAGTGGACCAATCTGATTCATCCCTTTCCTTCTTGAGTTTAAATATGTAAAGAACTCTTTTCTGTTTTTCTTTGCATCCTTTGCCAAGGTCTTTGCATCCTTTGCCAAGGATGGCAAAGGATTCAACTTCTGATGTCAATGTTTGCTCAGATCATGTCAGTGAAATTATTCGTATAGGAATTGAATCCTTTGTTCCACACTCCACTTTAAAATCTTGTCCTTTATCTGAACTTTGGTTTTTCAATAAATGTGCTAAGGCTGTTCAAGAAAAGAACGTTGGATATCGTAATTGGCTTGTTTCCAATTCTTCATTATCTGCCTACACCAAAGTTCGCAACAATTGTAAAGCGGTCATTAATCAGTCCAAACTAGATTTTGAACAGACTTGCCCTAACTGTAGCCGAGCATTCTGGTCTCTTGCCAAAGCTATTGGCCGCAACTTTTGCCCATCTCTGTTCCCACCTCTGTCAAAACCAGATGGTTCTTTTGTCACTTCAGCCAGGGATAAAGCGGACCTGCTAGCATCCCATTTTTCTTCAAACTCATGTATTAATGATCTTGGTAAAACACCTCCCACCATTCCCAACATGCTCCATTCAATGCCTTCTGTGGTCTTCTGTCAAAAGGATGTCAGAAGGATTTTGACGAATCTCGATGCTAAGAAAGCTCCAGGTCCTGATGGTATTTCTCCACTTGTTCTCAAACTTGTGCTCCTAACCTTACTCTTGTTCTTTGCCGCCTTTTTTTACTTTCTTATTCCAAAGGTGCTTTTCCTTCTGCTTGGAAATTTGCTCATATCCAGCCAGTTCCTAAAAACGGTGACGAGTCCCTCCCATCCAATTATCGTCCTATTGCAATTACTTCTACTCTTTCTAAAGTAATGGAAAAATCAATTAACTGCCAACTCTTAAACTACCTAGAAACCTTCCGTCTGATCAATGATCGCCAGTATGGATTCCATACTCTGTATTCTGGCTTATGTTACTCATTTATGGACAAATTCAATGGAAAAGTTTAGTGAAACATAAGCAGTTGCTCTTGGCATCTCAAAGGCTTTCGATCATGTTTGGCTTAAAGGTCTTCTAAACAAGCTTCCATCTTATGGTTTGCCAACTATTTTTTGTAATTGGTTATCCAGTCTTCTCTCTGATCGCTCACTGAGGGTGATGGTAGTTGGCTCTCTGTCTTCTAACTTCTCCACTAATGCTGGTGTCCCCCCAAGGTTCAGTTCTTTCCCCACGCTTTTCCTCTTGTATTTTAATGACTTTCTCTTCCATTGACTGGAAATCCTATCCATAGTTTTGCCAATGATAGCACATTGCAGTCCACTTTCCAATTTGAGAAACCTTGCCCTATCTCACTCAGCTTCAACTTCTCGAATATTTGCTACCAATTCCTTAAATGCCGATCTCCAGGTAATTCTCCAGTGGGGCAAAGACAACTTAGTTGATTTCAATCTTTCTAAAACTCAGTCTTGTCTTATATCTCGCAAAAAGAATTCTTCTGCTCCTATGTTTACTGTTGATGACACTCCAATTTCTAGGCAAGTTGATATATCTTTTTTGGGGATTACCCTGACTTCTAATCTCTCTTGGCACAAGCACATTACAAATATTGTTTTCTCTTTCGCTCTCGTTATTTTTTCTTCCAAACAGCTGTTCACTCTGTACAAATTGCAAATCCCCCCTACCATGGAATATTGTTCCCACATCTGGGGTGGTACCCCCAAAACCTCTCTCAGGCTTCTAGATTCCATTCAGAAGAGGGCAGTTAGGTTAATTAATGACTCCTTTCTAACAGTCTCTCCATTCTCTGTCTCATAGACGTACTGTTTCTGCTGCATGCCTTTTCTACAGATACTTCCATGGGCACTGTTCTTCTGAATTGGCTTCTATAATTCCTGCTCTCTCTTTCAAAACAATCAGAACACATGCTGCCACCAGCCAACATCCGTTTACTGTCCAAATTCAAACTCACAGAACCAGCTTTTCATCTTCCTCGTTTATTCATTCAACTGCCGTTTTCTGGAACAACCTTCCTTCTCATGTATTTCTTGAAAATTAGTGTACAGAAGTTCAAGTCTAATGTCAACAAATATCTTCTTTCGTATTCTCAACTTCCAACCAAAGCGCGTTACTAAGTATTATAGGTTGTAATACCTCTGGTTTGGGGTTTTCATAAAAAAAAATATATATACTGTAGAAAGCCAAAGTGAGCGAATGTGTTTTAAGTTGGCCCCAGTGAATTAACTGAAGGGGATTGAGATTGGGTGTCTAGTAGATTTAAAATTTGTTTAATTTACTTTCTGTAATTTTTAAATCTTATTTCAATAATTTTGTAAATTTTATTTCAGTAATTTTGTGAAAATATAGTATTATACAGTATTTGTAAATTTAATTGTTAACTTTTCTAAAATATTTCTCCCTGGTAACTTCAGTAGCTTAATTTTAATTTAATTTAAATTTTTAATTTTAGTGGATTGTTTTGGTAGCGGCTTAATTTGTGTAATATTTTGTTAATTTAACTTCTGTAATGCATTGCAAATTTAAATTTTGTGTAATCTTTCTTAAGTTCAGATTTTACATAAATAATGGTTGTTACAAGATCCACTTTCAATACATCATCTGAGTACATGACCCAGAAGGAAATACCTGTGGAAAGGAGTATCTTAAATTAAAATTTGGTGTGCTACTAGAAAAATTTGAGTCATTGAAGAAATGGGTGCTTGCCCACGAAAACAATGTAACTGTGAGCTCATCGGAATCTCAAATATCTTGTGACTGGCCAAGTGATGCAACCCTGATTCTGATCCCAGAACAGAGTAGTCATTTGCATTCTGCTCTGGTTCAAGAGGATTTAGTTTTATTGGAGGATTGTTGTCAGGAAAATTGGTAGCTATTTTTTGCAATAAAGATAGGTGGACTAGAATTAACTGAATTGATTGAATTAACATCACCAATTGATGATGTTATCAACAGATTGTCATATCTTGATGCTCTTTTTACTAGGGAGTTAAGAGAGCATAGTTATTCATTTGGGGACAAATGATAATAAACGAACACAACCTGTTTGTTTAATATTGTTTGTTGGTTATATATATAGGACCATGCTGAAAAAATGCCACGAGTTAGATCGGGATCTCTATATGTCTGTAATTCTGTCCAGACATGATAGCAGGGATTATATGCTAAAAGCCTTGTGGATCAACTCAAGACTTCAGGGATTCTGCAAGGCTTTTGAGGAGGGTAAAATTTTTACCAGCATGGTCTTCTCACTTGAAATAGAAGGATCTATTTTGTAGAGACAGTATTCATTTGAACAAAGCTCTGCAATGAAAAGAGCCTTTGCTGAGTCAAAAGTTGTCTGCCAGCATAGAATCTGTGTGGGTTAGTTGGAAGCAATAGTGTAATGAGAGTGTGAGTTATCTATGGACCAGAAGGTGTTGAAGAGTATGACAAAAGTCTCTACATGCAGATGGAAAGGGTGAGCAAATATGAATGTCTTATGTTTTATTATTTGCCCTTAATTGATTGGAATAAGTGGGAGTGGCTCTCACCATAGGAAACAAATTTTTTAACTAAACTGGATAATTATTATTTGTATCAACATGTGGAGTAAACACTAGGAGTAAGAAAATTCTAGACCTCATCATTACTCATCAATCAGATGGCATCACAGGGCTTACAGTACAGCAGCCATTTGCTAGTAGTGATCGTGCAATCATTTGGAAGTTTAAGATGTTGCTTATGGTAAATTTCAATTAACTATTTAATTATTGGTAAATTAAGTTTTAATTTCAGAAAAGGGGACTATGACAGTTTAAGACTTTACATGGCATTTATGAATTAGGCAGATTTCAGAGGGAGTGCGAATATATTAGAATTATGGAATACCTTTAAAATAGTAATCACAGACACCACAAATGCATATATACCATTAAGAAAATAAAACATGAGATGAATGAATACAGAGCTGGCCAGTCGAATAGAGCAGAAAAAATAGTATGGGAAAGTTACAAAGTGATGAAAAGTACTGAAGCCTACAACAGATACAAGCTTATCTGTAATAGTACAACAGAAAAGGTTAGGGTGGCAAGGCTGACTGTGAGAAAACTCTGGCTAAAAGAGAAAATAATGGGGACAAGAAGTTTTTCATGTATTTGAATACAAAGAAGGAGAAAATGAATTAGATCGAGCCATTGTGTGAGATGGGTGTAGAAAAGTGTTAGATAACCCTGCTGCTGATGTGCCGTATGAATTTTAATAAGTACTTTGTCAATCTTTACTGACAAAAGTCCTTTCATAGTGAAGCGGCTGAAAAGCATGAAATTAACAGATTGAAATTTCAAATTATTTATTAGAAAAACTTTCAAGCTTCAAGGCAAGTAAGCCTCCTCCTGGAATTAATGGCATATACTCAGTAACTAGAGGTGACTAGAGAGTACATTGAACTATTAAGGTTAATTGTGAGGTCATCATTAGACTCAGAAGAGATTCCTTTTTATTGGGAAGTGCAAACATATTGCCAATACATAAAGTCAAACTACAGACTAGTTAATCACACTTCATTGGTAGGAAAAATCTTGGAGACAGTGATTATGAGTGCAATGCAGTGACATTTAGATGGAAATGACATTCTGAAGGACTCAAACATGGTTTTTAAGGGGAAAATCTTGTTTAACTAATGTGGTAAGCTAATTTGACATAGTTCCTCGTGAGCTGTATGTAGGAAACAATTTCGACATAGTGTATTTGGATTTTAGCAAGGCATTTGACTCATTCCCTCATGATAGGTTACTGTATAAGGAATTTTTTGGGATTACTGGGAAGGTTCTGAGATTAATCATAGAATGGCTGAAGGGTAGAAGGCAGAGAGTTGTGATTAAGGAATATTTTTCAGATTGGTGTAATGTCAGAAGTAGGGTCCAACAGGGATCATTTCCTGGACCACTGTTTTTTCTGATTTTCATAAATGACATTAATGAAGGGATAGGTGTGATGTCAAAATTTGCAGATGATATAAAGATTGGGAGAATTGTTAATGATCATTGGCAAGCAGTGCTCCTTCAGGATGACTTGAACAAGTTTCAAGAATAATCAGAAAAGTGGCAGCTATGTATTAATTATATTTATTGCTGCAAAATGAAAGGTCTTACATTTGGAAACGGCAACTCCAAAATAACTGCTGATGCTATCGAGGCAGTGTTAGGTGGGTCGGAAAACTGCTAGCTTGGGGGGAGACAAAGACCAATAGATTGACAGTAGCCACTGGCAGAGGTGAAAGAGAAGCCTGAAAAACAAGATGCATGGTATTTCAGATACTGCTGGGAGCCATTGCGGTACAAGTAAACACATGGGTTGTGTTAGGGTAGCTAAGAATAGAAACAGGTGCAGGTATACTTGTGTGTACACCAATGCTAGGAGTTTAGTAAATAAATTTGATGAATTTGAGGTATTGCTCAAAACATCAAAGGCAGATATTGTTGGGATATCAGAGACGTGGTGTCACACAGATATAAGGGATGCAGAACTGCAATTTGGGGAGTACAACGTCTACAGAAAGGATAAACAGGATAGGAAGGGAGGAGGGGTTATGCTATTAGTTAAGAAATACATAAAATCCAGGGAAGTGAAGCCAGTCGACATTGCTGGACTGTGCAGTGTCGAGTCAGTTTGGTGTGACATAAGCATTGGGAGATCAAAATTGAGAGTAGGAGTGTGCTATAGGCCTAATGACTCTGATGAGTATAATAAGAAACTGTACAGGGAAATAGTGGGCCCGTAAATCAGAGAGTCTTATAATGGGGGATTTTAATTTCCCAGATATTGACTGGAATTTGTGGGTTGGTCACTCGCACACTAGCAAGGCTTTTGTGGATTTATTGGATGATTGTTTTCTACATCAGCATGTTCGGGAGGCAACTAGAGGGAGTAATACTCTTGATTTGATTATCAGTAGTGATTCTTCATGCATTAAGAATCTACAGGTAAATGAATCACTAGGTGGCAGTGATCACAGTGTGCTAAAGTGGGATTTACTCAAAGAGGTAACTACCATTAGGGGTAAAGGGAAGGGTTATTGCTTTCGTAAAGGCGACTATGATGGACTGAGACAGTATTTAAATTCTATACAGTGGGACCAACTGATGATGTTACCAACAGCAAATTCAAAATGGGAAGCATTCAAAGAACTTATCTTGGAAGCTACTAGGCTTTACATACCAACTAAGAAATATTGTTCAAGGTTTAGGCCTAAGTGGATGTCAGGTGAACTAACCAGACATATGGCAGAGAAGAAAAATGCATGGGATACATACAATTAACACGTGACACAGAAGCCTATGATAGATACAAGTTGATCTGTAACCAAGTTACAAAGGAGGTTAGGCAGGCGAAGGCAGATTACGAGAAACCTTTGGCAAGGGATGCAAAGAAAAACAGCAAACAGTTCTTTACTTATGTAAACTCTAGAAGGAAGGGGATGAATCAGATTGGTCCACTTGATATCAATGGGTCAACTGTTGATGATCCTGCTCAGGTAGCTAACAAACTAAATGAATATTTTGCATCGACATTCACACATGAGGAGTTATTTAGCGAAGGGAATGCCAGAGGTGTATTCAACTCTGGCAGTAAGCTAGAGAATCTTGTAATAACTGAGAGTAAAGTGGAGGAGAAATTGTTGAAGATAAATACAAGAAAGGCACCTGGGGTGGATGGGATCTATCCAGTTATATTAAAGGAAGTAAGCAAACCCTTAGCCATAATTATGAGAGCTTCCTTGGACTCAGGGGAAGTACCCATGGACTGGAGATGTGCAAATGTGACCCAAATTCACAAAGGAGGATCAAAGGGCGACACAAGTAATTATAGACCTGTTAGTTTAACTTCTGTTCCCGGAAAATTAATGGAGGCACTGGTTAAAGGAGCACTGCAGGATCATCTAGACAAGACTTTAGTTATAGCTCAGACACAGCATGGTTTTGTTAAGGGGAAGTCTTGCCTGACCAATTTGATTGGATACTATGATGCAGTCACAAAAGAACTGGATGCAGGGAATAACTTTGATATTATATACTTTGATCTTAGAAAGGCTTTTGATACTGTTGCACATGGAAGACTGCTGCACAAATTGGAGTAGTGTGGCATTGGAGGCAAATTGCTGCTATGGATAAAGGGGTGGTTGAGGGGGAGAAGACAGAGAGTGGTAATCAATGGACACTGCTCATCGTGGACTAATGTTATTAGTGGAGTCCCTCAGGGTTCAGTATTGGGTCCATTATTGTTTTCTGTATTTATAAATGATATTGATGATGGTATATCAAGCTTAATGTCCGAGTTTGCAGACGATATGAAGGTTGGCAGGGTTGTCAAGGACACTACTGACACTATGCTACTGCAACAGGATCTGGAAAGGTTGAGCAGATGGGCTGAGAGGTGGCAAATGAAGTTTAACATTGACAAATGTAAAGTACTACATATGGGAAACAGTAACCCCAAAGCAACGTATCAACTCTGCGGTACTACACTGACAGTGGTGGAGAATTGAAAAGGACCTGGGGGTAATTGTGTAGGCAGATATGAAGTTCTCTGAGCAGTGCAGACGAGCTGCAAGAGTAGCTCATGGTGTCTTGTCAATGATATACAGGAATTTTTCTAGCAGGGATAAGGAGGTGATTATTCCCTTGTATAAGGCAATGGTTAGGCCACACCTAGAGTACTGTATACAGGTCTGGAGGCCTCATTTCAAGAAGGATATAGAGATGCTGGAACGAGTACAGAGAAGGGCAACAAGATTAGTGAATGGAACAAAGGGGTGCTCTTACGAAGAAAGGCTTAAGTTTTGCAAATTGCAGTGTCTGGAGACTAGGCACCAGCGAAGTGATCTAATAGAGGTGTATAAAGCCTTGAATGGTTTGGCATGCTCAATGCTGATGGGATTCTTCCTCTTGCACAGAATAATCACCTGAGAGGGCATAAATTCAAATTGAGGGAAGACGGATGTAGGATAGACGTGAGGAAATTTGCCTTTAGCCAGTGGGTGGTTGGTTGGTGGAACAGACTTCCATCTCTTGTCGTGGAAGTTGATGGCCTGAATAAGTTTAAGGCTCAGCTGGACAGGTATTTCGAACGAACAGCGGGGTGAAGTGGAAGTGGTTATTTTTTATTTATTTGTTTATTTATTTATTATTTTTTTTGGCTGATGCTGCATAAGCTTGCTTTCTTGCATCAAATGCCTCTACTAATGCTAAGTTTCATATTTGATATATACGTGCAGAAGAACTTTCTTTTCCAGATATGGGGCATGCACGAAAATTTAAAAAAGGATTGAAAATTACTCCCTTTATGATGGCATCAAGTGAAATTCGTAGATCTGATCATTGCGAAGTAACTCTCCAACATTTGCTATATATGGCAATGAAAATTATGCAAATGCATACTGCAGAAAATTTGCAAATTGCATTTAAATCGGTAGAAATAACAGCTAACGTTACTTGTTCTATATTGGAAATTGAAAGAATTTATAAACAAGTCAGAGTCTAACTTGGCATTTCTAAAATCAATTCCCAATTCAGTATATTATTGGCATTAACGTAAATGAGATGTGTTTGCCGTGATTCATCAATTAGGAAAACCTACAATGTTCTTGATGTTGAGTGCGTATGAACCAACATGGCCTGTATTACTATGTATGTTATACAAATTCAGATATAAATGAGAAATTCTAACTATTGAAGTTATGGCTCTACCTTACGTGGAAAGAGCTTCAATAATAAATGAGGACCCTGTAAGTTGTGCCGTATACTTTAATAAAATTATTGAGAATAAATTCAAAATTTTAAAATCGAAAAGATATAGTCCTTTTGGGAAATATGATGTGAATTTCTTTAAATGCATTGAATGTCAACGTAGAGCAAGTCCACATGCACATATTATTATGGATGAACAATGCACCCTTTGCACCATTAGAAGAAAAAGAAGGTGGGTTGGAAGAAGCAATCCAAATGATTGATGCATTATGTTCTATAGAGAAAACTTCAGATTATTCAAATTTACAGCAACATAAAAGTATGTTTATCTGTTATAAAAATAATAACGCAAACTGACACGAATGTCGATTTGAAGCACCTTTTTGGCCAATGTTTCAAACTCATATATTGATACCGATGGCCACAAATGACAATCGAAGATTAGCTTATCACAAAAAATATCGTAAAATGCATGACTCGTTAGAATTGGATAATAATGTTAATTTCGAAGAATTCCTTAAATCAAATCAATGCCAATCAGTAGAAGAATATCTAAATATTTTGAGGGTTGGTATAAAACGACCACATGTATTTCTTAAATGCAAGATAGAAGAGAAATTTATGATTAATTACAATCCTTGGATTTTAGGAATGCTCAAGGCTAATTCGGATTTACAATTTATCATAGAATTTCTAACATAGAATATTCATGTGCAGCATATGTAGTTGAATATGTGAATACAACTAACATAGGAATAAGCAACCTGCAATGGAAAATTATAGAGTTACAAGAAGAATATCCTGATGTGGATATAACTGATCTAACATGAGCATTAAGTGTAGATGTATTGAATTCTGTGGAGATGAGTTCACAAGAGGCAGCTTGGTATTTATTACGAGACCCAGTGCCCGGCCTTCAAGAGCAATTGGATACGTGCCAATGGTGTGGCCATATGAATGTCAGAAATTACATAAATCAAAAGATGAATTGGATGAACAACAAGTTAATAGTGAGTCTTTGGATATATGGAAAGATAGTATTTTTGATAAATATGAAAAACGGGGTGAAACATTAAAAGATATAACTCTTGCACAATTCATTGCTTATTATTGAAAAGGAAATGGGTGAAAAGACAATTTCCTAAAATAATTCGATATCGGAATTATAATACAATGTGTCTTCATACACGAAATGGTAACTTTACACATAATTTTAGATTCGTAATGAGTTCCTGCAGTAAAGACGTTTTTAACGGCTGCCGCTGTGACTTTATCAGTGACACTATCAGTCTCAGAGTAGAGCGGCAGCAACTCGTTATGTACCTGGTACGTCATTACATAATTTATTATTTATTATTTTTTGGCTGATGCTGTAAGCTTCCTTTCTTGCATCATATACCACTACTAATGCATCCAAGAACAATGCGAGTGACCTTGACCAGTGCCTTCTGGCCTCAGACAGTGCTTTTCCTCTCATAACATGCTGCTCCCTTTTAGTACGTGACACCTTTGTTTAGCATGACATTTGAGGGGGAAAAAATCTACATACTGCATTATTGAAGTTCTAGTCATGCATGTCAACAATTGTGACAGGTACTGTACCTGGGTTTGCCACATGCACACCTGACAGTATTCCACAGGCTGCTACTGATATTCTTCCATGTGTTGGACTGACTCCTTTGAACTCAGCTGAGATAAAATTTATGTCACTGACTGATTGCTGTACATATGATACTCCTGATAATGCCAAATCACAGCTAAGTAACTCTACTGCGGCTGTGATTCCTGTTGACAATTCTGTAATAAATATTGCTTGTGCCTCTATTGAAACAATCCTCAAGTGGATACGGACACTACTCTAACAAAGGTTAAATCTGCAACCACTATCCCTTTCGCTGAATGTCCTCCTAGAGGAAATTCAGTGAAAGGGATAGTAGTTGCAGATTTAACTCCCCAAATTCCAATTCTGCATTCCTTATATCTGTGTGACACCATGTCTCTGATATTCCACACTATCTGCCTTTGATGTCTTGACCAGCACTTTAAATTCTTCTACTATACTTCTAACATTGGTGTACATGCAAGTATACATGCACCTGTTCTTGCTCTTAGTTACTCTAACACAGCCCATGCAGCAACTTGCTTTCCAGGCTGCTGCTCATTCGAATAGAAGCGGTGCAAGAATCACTTCCACCTCTGTCTGTGGCTACTGTTAATCTATTAGTCTGCGAATCCCCCAAGCAGTTTTCTAGACAATCTAACATTGCCTCGATAACATCAGCAAATATTCTTGCACTCTTTCTATTTAAGTGTATCCCATCCCTGTAAAAGCAGTCTCTCCTGTTAACAAGCACAGACCACACTGAGAAAAATTCTACCCCATGAGCTTTTCACAAACAATTTCTCCAGAGCCAAATTGATTGACAAAGCTCTCATCATATACTCCCTCCTATTGTATACTCCAGACATCATATATTCCCTCCTATTGCACACACTTTCAAATTTAATCCTAACTCGCAACTATTTTTCAACATTGATCTGTACATGCTAAGTAAATCTGCAGATCTCCTACACTTAATTAGCATTAGTAGAGGCATATGATGCAAGAGAGCAAGCTTATGCAGCATCAGCCAAAAAGAAAAAAAAAAAAAATAAACACCACTCCATTTCACCCCTCTATTCGTTCGAAATACCTGTCCAGCTGAGCCTTAAAATTTATTTAGGCTATCAACTTCAACAACAAGGGATGGAAGTCTGTTCCACCAACCAACTACCCACTGGCTAAAGGCAAATTTCCGCACATCTATCCTTCCTCAGTTTGAATTTATGCCCTCTCAGGTGATTATTCTGAGCAAGAGGAAGAATCCCATTAGCATTGAGCATGCTCAAACCATTCAAAGCTTTATACACCTCTATCAGATCACCTCGCCGGTGCCTAGTCTCCAGACACTGTAATTTGCAAAACTTAAGCCTTTCTTTGTAAGAGCAACCCCTTGTTCCATTCACTAATCTTGTTGCCCTTCTCTGTACTCGTTCCAGCATCTCTACATCCTTCTTGAAATGAGGCCTCCAGACCTGTATACAGTACTCTAGGTGTGGCCTGACCATTGCCTTATACAAGGGAATAATCACCTCCTTATCCCTGCTAGAAAAATTCCTATATATCATCGACAATACACCATGAGCTACTCTTGCAGCCCGTCTGCACTGCTCAGAAAACTTCATATCTGCCTGCACAATTACCCCCAGATCCTTTTCATTCTCTACCACTGTCAGTGTAGTACCACAGATTTGATACGTTACTCTGGGGTTACTGTTTCCCATATGTAGTACTTTACACTACTCATTAGTGCCAATGTGTATAACAATGTATCACCTTTTGTTCCCTTAAAAGATATCTGCTTTACTTCATCAACTTTTGCCACTGGCAGACATACACTGGTATGTCTGCCAGTGGCAAAAGGATTCCACCTATTCTTTTTGCACAATATATTTCCTGTTTCCCTGACAATTAAATCACTAACAATAACTAGCTCCTGTGAGACCAGTGCATTCTGCCCTGAAAATTGCCACTGAGTTGCCTGGTGCACAAGAGTGCACCAGGCAACTCAGCGAAATTAGGTGCCAACTCAGCATTTATCAAACACTGAGTTGGCACCTAATTTCTTCACATTCTGTGCACCTAGCACACACACACAAAGACATCCTCCCTGGCTAGATCATGTCCTGTTCCAGAAAGGTCCGCAAACATTTCACATTTTGCATTTTTTTTTAGACTGATGTTTTGGAGAATTGCCCCTTTAGCTCTCCCACAAGCCACAGCACTTCTGCTACTTTGTGCATGTTGCTTTGCTGCTCTAGTCTCGTGCATGGTTTCCATTTAATTACAATTTGATTAACAATAAAAATGAATAAGATTTATAAATTTAATTGATTAATTGACAATACTATATTAAGCTAAGAGATTCCTAATACAGTGCTACATATTACATTCTAATTTTGCGTTATACCTTACGCTATCAAGTTCGAGAAAAAAAAACGTGTTTCAAACGGCACAAGGTTTTACTTATAGTAGGTAATAACCTACAAAATCTCTATATAAATTCAAAATAAACTAAGTAGTGTTACTAGGAATAGAAAACTACTTTTAGAAAATAAATTAATGTGTTGATTAAGTCAATAAAACAACAAAAATTTAAGATAAACTTCTTTGTTAACTGGAGCCATAAAATCTCCACCCATACAGAGATACTCTCATTCCCAGCCAACAAATCTGAAACCATGTGAGGGACAATAACTGAGGGATTGTCCCTCACATGCTTTCAGATTTTAGTAATACAGTAAACCCCCGCTATTCGCGTGGGTTACGTTCCTGAGAAATGCCGTGAATACTGAGTTATGGCTCCCATAATAATAAAGGGGTTCCATTCCAAAGTATGAAATATATAAGAAAAACTAGTCTAAAATTTTGTCTATGTATGTATTTTATATACCTTCATAATATGACTGTGTACATAGACAGTACATAGTGAAATGCAAGCATATGGCATCGATATGAAAATAAGAAAGAATTTAATATTAAATGTAATATTTATTAGAAATTTCAAACATCTTTCAAATCAACGCCTTTGCTAGCAAAAAAAACTTATCCGCCAGTGCTATCACCAGTTTCGCTAAAGTGTTGATAAAGGAATTTTGCCTTTTCATGAATGACGAGTGAACTTAACGAAATTTTATTTTCAGTTCGGTTTTCTATCCACAGATTTAAAGCCTTTTCCATTTTTCGTAATTTAACATCACGAGTTACAGAGCAAATTTTTGAAGCAATTAGTGCGTTTTCCGGACCGTTGACTCATTGATTTTAAATGTTTTGCCACTGAGGAGACACTTTCACCATTAGAACCTTTATCTAATAACTCAATTTTATTCGCTAATGTCATCACCTTCTTTGATGTTTTCACATTTCCCTTGTTATTCGTAGCCATATTTTTGTATGGGTTAGAAAGAACTTGTCCACAATAAAGTCACTTTCTTCCATTAACACACTCGAAAAAGTCTGTTTTACACTGCAAAATGGTAGATTTATCACTTGTAAGCATATCAATTTATAAATTGATAAATTTATTCAATTTATAAGCATATAAATTAAAAACAAATGACGAAACCCTCCATGACAAGCGCATAACACATGCTGAACAAGGATTAGTGAGAAACATCCACACACACGATTTTGTCACCCCTCTCCCCCCACCCACTGAGCACTGTTTTGACTAGGAAAGATAATTTTAGCCACGTCAATGTTTTTTTATGGCAGAAGATGTTCATGGCGCTTTAAAATTCACATTTTTTAAGGTTTCATTTTATATTAAATCAGCGACTGCGAATAGTGGGGGTTTACTGTGAGGACACTAATGACAGTACGTTGCTGCAACAGGATCTAGAAAAGTTGAGCAGATGGGCTGAGAGGTGGCAAATGAAGTTTAACATTGACTAATGTAAAGTACTACAAATGGGAAGCAGTAACCCCAGAGTAACGTATCAACTCTGTGGTACTACACTGACTGGTAGAGAACGAAAAGGACCTGGGGGTAATTGTGAAGGCAGATATGAAGTTTTCTGAGTAGTGCAGACGGTCTGCAAGAGTAGCTCATGCTGTCTTGTCAATGATGTACAGGAATTTTTCTACTAGGGATAAGGAGGTGATTATCCCCTTGTGGTACTACACTGACTGGTAGAGAACGAAAAGGACCTGGGGGTAATTGTGAAGGCAGATATGAAGTTTTCTGAGTAGTGCAGACGGTCTGCAAGAGTAGCTCATGCTGTCTTGTCAATGATGTACAGGAATTTTTCTACTAGGGATAAGGAGGTGATTATCCCCTTGTATAAGGCAATGGTCAGGCCAAACCTTGAGTACTGTATACAGGTCTGGAGGCCTCATTTTAAGAAGGATGTAGAGCTGTTGGAACGAGTACAGAGAAGGGCAACAAGATTAGTGAATGGAACAAAAGGTTGCTCTTACGAAGAAAGGTTTAAATTTTGCAAATTGCAGTGTCTGGAGACTAGGCACCGGCGAGGTGATCTGATTGAGGTGTATAAAGCCTTGAATGGTTTGAGCATGCTGTGCTGATAGGATTCTTCCTTCTTGCTCAGAATAATCACCTGAGAGGGCATAAATTCAAATTGAGGAAAGAAAGATGTAGGATAGATGTGTGGAAGTTTGCCTTTAGCCATCGGGTAGTTGGTTGGTGGTACAGACTTCCATCCTTTATTGTGGAAGTTGATAGCCTAAATAAATTTAAGGCTGGGCTGGACAGGTATTTGGAATGAACCGAGGGGTGAAATGGGAGAGTTTTTTTGGTTTTTTTTTTTTTTTTGTTCGATGCTGCATAAGCTTGCTTTCTTGCATCATGTGCCTCTACTAATGCTAATATTACTTAGCATTTTTTTAGCATTAGCATTAGTAGAGGCATGTGATGCAAGAAAGCAAGCTTATTCAGCATCAGCCAAAAAAAAAAAAAAAAACCCTCTCCCATTTCACCCCTCCGTTCGTTCGAAATACCTGTCCAGTTGAGCTTTAAATTTGTTTAGGCTATCAACTTCAACAACAAGTGATGGAAGTCGGTTCCACCAACCAACCACCCGCTGGCCAAAGGCAAATTTCCGCACATCTATCCGACATCCGTCCTTCCTCAATTTGAATTTATGCCCTCTGAGGTGATTATTCTGAGAAAGATGAAGAATCCCATTGGCATTGAGCATGCTCAAACCATTCAAAGCCTTATACACCTCTATCAGATCACCTCGCCGGTGCCTAGTCTCCAGACTCTGTAATTTGCAAAACTTAAGCCTTTCTTCGTAAGAGCAACCCTTTGTTCCATTTACTAATCTTGTTGCCCTTCTCTGTACCCGTTCCAGCAGCTCTACATCCTTCTTGAAATGAGGCCTCCAGACCTGTATACAGTACTCAAGATGTGGCCTAACCATTGCCTTATACAAGGGAATAATCACCTCCTTATCCCTGCTAGAAAAATTCCTGTATATCATTGACAAGACACCATGAGCTACTCTTGCAGCTCGTCTGCACTGCTCAGAGAACTTCATATCTGCCTGCACAATTACCCCCAGGTCCTTTTCATTCTCCACCACTGTCAGTGTAGTACCGCAGAGTTGATACATTGCTCTGGGGTTACTGTTACCCATATGTAGTACTTTACATTTGTCAATGTTAAACTTCATTTGCCACCTCTCAGCCCATCTGTTCAACCTTTCCAGATCCTGTTGCAGCAGCATAGCGTCAGTAGTGTCCTTAACGACCCTGCCAACCTTTGTATCATCTGCAAACTTAGACATTAAACTTGATATCCCATCATCAATATCATTCATAAACACCGAAAACAACAACGGACCCAACACTGAACCCTGAGGAACTCCACTAATAACATTAGTCCACGTTGAGCAGTGTCCATTGATTACCACTCTCTGTCTTCTGCCACTCAACCATCCCCTTATCCATAGCAGCAATTTGCCTCCAATGCCACACTGCTCCAATTTGTGCAGCAGTCTTCCATGTGCAACAGTATCAAAAGCCTTTCTAAGATCCAAATATATAATATCAAAGTTATTCCCTGCATCCAGTTCTTTTGTGACTACATCATAGTATCCAATCAAATTGGTCAGGCAAGACCTGCCCTTAACAAAACCATGCTGCGTCTGAGCTATAACTGAATTCTTGTCTAGATGATCCTGCAGTGCTTCTTTAACCAGTGCCTCCATTAATTTACCTGGAACAGAAGTTAAACTAACAGGTCTATAATTACTTGTGTCAGCCTTTGATCCTCCTTTGTGAATTGGGGTTACATTTGCACATCTCCAGTCTATGGGTACCTCCCCTGAGTCCAAAGAAGCTCTCATAATTATGGCTAGGGGTTTGCATACTTCCTTTGCTGCCTCCTTTAATATAACTGGATAGATCCCATCCACCCCAGGTGCCTTTTTTATGTTTATCCTCAACAATCTCTCCTCCACTTTCCTCTCAGTTATTACAAAATCATCCAGCTCACTGCCAATGTTTACTTTACCTACATCATTCTCCTTCCTGAATAACTCCTCATGCGTGAATGTAGATGCAAAATACCCGTTTAGATTGTTAGCCACCTGAGCAGGATCCTCAACTGTTGAACCATCAATATCCAGTGGACCAATCTGATTCATCCCTTTCCTTCTCGAGTTCAAGTATGTAAAGAACTCCTTTCTGTTTTTCTTTGCATCCTTTGCCAAGGATTTTTCGTAGTCTGCCTTTGCCTGCCTAATCTCCTTTGTGACTTGGTTACAGACCAACTTATATCTATCATAGGCTTCCATGTCACCCATTAATTTGTATGTATCCCATGCATTTTTCTTCTCTGCCACATGTCTAATTAGTCCATCTGACAACCATTTAGGCCTAAACCTTGAACAATATTTCTTAGTTGGTATGTAAAGCCTGGTAGCCACCAAGATTAGTTCCTTGAATGCTTCCCATTTTGAGTTTGCTGTTGGTAACATCATCAGTTGGTCCCACTGTATAGAATTTAAATACTGTCTCAGACCATCATAGTCGCCTTTACGAAAACAAAAACCCTTCCCTTTACCTCTGATGGTAGTTACCTCCTTGAGTAAATCCCACTTCAACACACTGTGATCACTGCCACCTAGTGGTTCATTTATCTGCAGGTTCTTAATGCATGAAGAATCACTACTGATAATCAGATCAAGAGTATTGCTCCCTCTTGTTGCCTCACGAACATGCTGATGTAGAAAACAATCATCCAATAAATCCACAAAAGCCTTGCTAGTGTGCGAGTGACCAACCCACAAATTCCAGTCAATATCTGGGAAATTAAAATCCCCCATTATAAGACTCTCTGATTTACTGGCCCACTCTATTTCCCTGTACAATATATTATTATACTCATCAGAGTCGTTAGGCCTATAGCACACTCCTACTCTCAATTTTGATTTCCCTATGCTTATGTCACACCAAACTGACTCGACACTGCCCTGTCCATCGATGTCAACTGGCTTCACTTCCTTTGACTTTGTGTTTCTTAATTAATAGCATAACCCCTCCTCCCCTCCTGTCCTGTCTATCCTTTCTATATACATTGTATTCCCCAAATTCCAGTTCCGCATTACTTATATCTGTGTGACACCACGTCTCTGATATCCCAACAATATCTGCCTTTGATGTTTTGAGCAATACCTCAAATTCATTAAATTTATTTACCAAACTCCTAGCATTGGTGTACACGCAGGTATACATGCACCTGTTTCTATTCTTAGCTACCCTAACACAACCCATGTGTTTACTTGTAATGCAATGACTACCAGCAGTCTCTGAAATATCCTGCATCTTGTTTTTCGGACTTCTGCTCATTTGAATAGAAGCAGTGCAAGAATCACTTCCACCTCTGCCAGTGGCTACTGTTAATCTATTAGTCCTTGTATCCCCCCAAACTAGCAGTTTTCCGACCCACCTAACACTGCCTCGACAGCATCAGCAAAAATTCTTGCACCCTTTCTATTTAAGTGTATCCCATCCTGTAGAAGCAATCTCTCCTGTTAACAAGTACAGTCCAGGCTGAAAAAAATTCTACCCCTTGAGCCTTGCACAATCCCTCCAGGGCCGAATTGATCGACAAGGCTCTCATCATATACTCCCTCCTATCGTGTCTGGGCAGAATTGCAGACACTTTCAAGTTCAACCCTAATTCACGGCTTTTTTTCAACAGTGACCTGTACTTGCTAAGTAATTCCGCCGGTCTCCTACTCTTAATATCATTAGTGCCAACGTGTACAACTATATCACTTTTTGTGCCCTTAAAAGATGATATCCGCTCTACAATGTCATCAACCTTTGCCCCTGGCAGACATACCCTGGCCCTATTCCACCTATCCTTTTTACAAAGCATGTTCCCCGTTTCCCTGACAATAGAGTCACCAACAACTACTAGTTCCTGTGGGACCAGCGCATTCTGCCTAGGGGGCTGCCCCTGTGTTGCCTGATGACCAAGTGCAAGCTCTGGCGTTGATGTGGGCAGCTGAGAGCTTGATGGGCCCCTCAATTTATTTCCTTCGAGGGCATCCACCCTGTCCTTCAAGGTCTCATAAAGGCCCATAACAACGCTGAGTTGTCGCCTGATTTCCTTGCACTCCTTACATCGTGCACACACAAAGACATCCCCCTTGGCAGTATCATGTCCCGTACCCGACTGCTCCGCAAACATCAAGCAAACAGTGCATTTTAATAGACTGTGATTCAGAGGGCAACTGCCCCCCTCAGTTCTCCCCTGAACCACAGCACTCCCATTAGCTTGAGCCTTTTGCTTTGCTGCTCTGGTCAGAGTCATGATTCCAATTTAATTGAATAAAATTTAAAACAAAAATTAAATCCTTAAGTTATATCCCAAAACAGTTATGTTATATATATATATTTTATTTTATTTTTTTTTTTCGGTATCTAGTGTTCCCTTTATACAGCTTCCGTATCACGTGTACCACTATAGTTATGTATTAATTATTTGTTACGATTAAGTCGTTATATATATTTATAGAGTTAAAAATACAATATAATTGACAATAAAGTTTATCAAGATTAATAGATTTACTGATTAATTGACAATATTATATTATGCAGTATACTACACTAAGATTATGCTATCGTGTAAAAATGGCGGGAATTCACGAACGGTATTTCTACGGACTCGTAAGTATTGATTAGCTTCGAAATCTCGCTATCTCAATTTAGAATAAACTAAGGATCCTGACTAAGTCTATAATCCACTTATAGAAGATAATCTGATATAACAATTGGTTAATAAATCGACTAAATTTGGTTAAAAGACCTCTCGTTCAATTTGTGACACGTGGATTTGATACCGTTACCGATACTAAGTAATATCTACGAAATCTCTGTCTAAGTTAAACTTTAAACTAAGTATCGTAACTAGGAATATAAAGCTACTCTAGAAAATAAGTTAATATGACAATTTAAACTAATAAAGCAGTAAATAAATCAGGAAAAACTTCTCTGTTTGAAGAGCTTTAAGGAGCAATGACTGCACAGGCTAACCTCGCACCAAACTTACTTCAGCTGTAAGGCCAGTACCCCATGTACTTGAGCTACCAGTACCACTGCCACTAGTTCTTAAACCTATGCTATCAGATTCTAAATCTCATTAAGATAAATGTGATTTATCTTAATCTCTAAATGTGATTAAGAAATCTCTAAATGTGATTAAGAAAATGATATAGAATATTGGGATGAAGAAATTCGCAATTCTGAACCACAGCTGTTTACACAATTTGAGAGTCTTGTGTAAGATTGTAATCTATGCAAAGGTTCTTCAGAGCTTTTAGAGTCAAGACTTAAATCCAGATATTTATAAAATGGCTATACTATGACAACCCCAGGAACAGTGTTTTCATAGTATAGCCATTGTGGAAAAGAATTGGTTCCTTGTTTTTCCAAAGAAAGTTTAGTGGTATACTGTAACAACATTCCTACAGTTATGACCTTGTTTTTTTTTTTATTCAAATTGTCTACCAATCAGTACAGAGTGGAGGCTGTTTGCTGACTCAATCTCCATAATGGAAACAAGTATGCATCCATTTATAGCTCATTCTGTACATGGATCATTGCTAGTGTGTAGAATTTTAAAGTTATTGGTCTGCTACTTGGCCAACAATTTGGTTACACAAAAATGTCTTGCTTTCCACATAAGTGGGAGAGTTGAGCGCAAAGGGAACATTGCAAAAGGGAAGTGGCCACCAAGAGTCTCTGACACTAGGTTCAAAGAACATTAAAGATGAGCCACTAGTAGATTTAAAAAAAGTACTGCTATCTCCTTTGCATAGACAGATAGGTTTAATGAAACAGTTAAAATTCCCATCACTTAGATACAAAAAAAAAAAAAAAAAAAAAAATCAAAGCTGGAATTTTTGTTGGACCTAAAAGGCACAAGCCACCCACTCTGTACTTGAAGAATCCATGAACTACACCGAAAGAGATGCTTGGACTGGCTTTAATAATGTGTAAGCAAGTTTTTGGGAAACAATAAACATGCAGATTATGAAATGATCATGAGTGACTTCCTGAAGAAGTTCAGAAAACTAGCTGCAATGTGAGTGTTAAAATAAACCTCTTGCATTCTAATTTCAATTATTTCCCAGAAATTTTAGGTAGTTTAAGTGAAGAATATGAGGAAAGTTTCCATTAGGATATACAACAAATGGAAAATAAAAAAGTACCAAGGAAGATTGAAGATCAATAAGATGACTGACTACTGCTGGATGCTAAAAAGAGGCACAATTACTGAAATCCAGTTTGTAGCCATCCGTGTTTGAGAAGGCTGATATATCTGCTTTTATCAATTCTTATCAGTATTTTTATATTATATTTATATTTATATTATAGAAATAACTTAGTTGTAAAATCAATAAACATACAGAATAAACCAGAAGTACCACCAGAATTTTAATTTTTTGTTTTAATCATAAAAAAATTTGAGTTGTGATAGAGCAAATTTCAAATATCTTTGGAAATTTCCACTAAGAATTTAGTTCACTTTACTTAACAGCAGTAAAACATTACTGAACTTTTCTTAAAGTATAGACTGGTATTATCATCACTGTTAGATGATTTTACAATTATAAAAATTGATTTTACAGCTATAAAACTAACTTTATGAATACCATTCTTGGCAGTTTTAATAAATTTTATAAACCCAGAGTGAACATTGGAGAATATTCCTTATACTTCTTTCTTACTATTGAATAAACCATGAATTGTCAAACTAATAGAGTAAGCTTATCTGCAAAAAGATCTAAACCCCCCCAAACAATTCCTAGTTCATTTCACAAGTATATGTGGTCTCAATTCTAATCTCAACGATGTACATTTCCACTTGCAGTCTGCCAAACCCCATGTACTTTTTCTGACAGAATCTCAGTTATCGGTTGATTCAACTACTGCTCGTCTCAATTGCCCAAATTATTTGCTGTACGATCCCTTTCGCCTCAAAGGTGGTACTTGTGCATATGTCCGTTCCAATATTCTCTGTCAGAGACTTGGTAATTTGGAATCTCCTCTTTTCGATCTTCTCTGGCTTAAAATCTCTCTACCACATTGTGTCAAATTCATCTGTTGTCTCTACCATCCTCCCAACTTCACTAATCACTTGGAGCTCTTTGACTTCCACTCTTTGCAACTTGACTTTCTCCAGTCCAACTTTCCCAACAGTGAGGTAATTTTCCTTGGTGATTTTAATGTTCACAACTCCAGCTGGCTTCCGTTTTCTAGTCACACCCACCCAGCTGGTCGAGATGCTGAGGCTTTTGTAATTACTAATGACCTTGACAGATTGTTCATTTACCTACAAGAATACCAGACAATCCTAACCATACGCCCAACACGCTTGATCTTTTTCTCACAAACAACCCTTCTAAGTACACGGTCGAAGTGAGTGGTCCTTTAGGCAAAACAGATCACAACTTGGTGGTTGTCTCGTCTCCAGTGGAGCCATTATCTCATGGCTATTCTCAACCTTGTATTGTTTGGCATTACAAGAATGCAAAATGGGATGATCTGCAAGATTTCTTTTCTTCTTTTCCTTGGTCGGATTACTGTTTTAAAACTTCTGATGTCATTGTTTGCTCAGATCGTGTCAGTGAAATTATTCTTGTAGGAATTGAATCCTTTATTCCACACTCCACTTTAAAATCTTGTCCTTTATCTAAACCTTAGTTTTCCAATAAATGTGCTAAGGCTGTTCAAGAAAAGAACGTTGGATGTCATAATTGGCTTGTTTCCAATTCTTCATTTTCTGCCTACACCAAAGCTCGCAACAATTGTAAAGCAGTTATTAATCAGTCCAAACTAGATTTTGAACAGACTAAGAGTAGAAAACTTGCTTCTTGCCCCAATGGTAGCCGAGCATTCTGGTCTCTTGCCAAAGCTGTTGGCCCCAACTTTTGCCCATCTCTGCTTCCACCTCTGTCAAAACCAGATAGTTCTGTCGTCACTTCAGCCAAGAATAAAGCTGACCTGCTAGCATACCATTTTTCTTCCAACTCATGTATTAATGATCTTGGTAAAACACCTCCCACCATTCCCAACATGCTCCATTCAATGCCTCCTGTGGTCTTCCATTAAAAGGATGTCAGAAGGATTTTGATGAATTTTGATGCAAAGAAAGCTCCAGGTCCTGATGGTATTTCTCAACTTGTTCTCAAAACCTGCGCTCCTGAACTTACTCCTGTTCTTTGCCACCTTTTTTTCACTTTTTTATTCCAAAGATGTTTTTCCTTCTGCTTGGAAATTTGCTCATATCCAGCCAGTTCCTAAAAAGGGTGACAAATCCCTCCCATCCAATTATCATCCTGTTGCAATTACTTCTACTCTGTCTAAAGTAATGGAGAAATCAATTAACCGCCAACTCTTAAACTACCTAGAAACCTTCCATCTGATCAATGATTGCCAGTATGTATTCCATCAGTGTCGATCCACTGTTGATATTCTGGCTTATGGTACTCATTTATGGACAAATTCAATGGAAAAGTATGGTGAAACACAAGCAGTTGCTCTTGACATCTCAAAGGCTTTTGATCGTGTTTGGCATAAAGTTTTTCTAAACAAGCTTCCATCTTATGGTTTTCCAACTGTTTTTTGTAATTGGTATACAGTTTTCTCTCTGATCGCTCACTGAGGGTGATGGTAGATGGCTCTCTGTCTTCTAACTTCTCCACTAATGCTGGTGTCCCCCCCGAGGTTCAGTTCTTTCGCCCACTCTTTTCCTCTTGTATATTAATGGCCTTCTTCCATTGACTGGAAATCCTATCCATAGTTTTGCTGATGATAGCACATTGCATTCCACTTTCCATTTTGAGAAACCTTGTCCTGCTCAATCAGCTTCAACCTCTCGAATATCTGCTTATCTGCTACGAATTCCTTAAATGATGATTTCCAGGTAATTCTCCAGTGGGGCAAAGACAACTTAGTTGATTTCAATCCTTCTAAAACTCAGTTTCTCTTATATCTCACAAAAAGATTTCTTCTGATTGCTTATCTTTGGTGACTCCGATTTCTAGGCAAGTTGATATATCTCCTTTGGGGATTACCCTGACTTCTAATCTCTCTTGGCACATGCACATTACAAATATTGCTTCCTCTGCATCTAAAAAACTTGGTTTTCTCTTTAGTTCTCGCCGTTACTTTTCTTCCAAACAGCTGTTCACCCTGTACAAATTACAAATCCGCCCTACCATGGAATATTGTTCCTACATCTGGGGTGGTGCCCCCAAAGCCTCTCTCAGGCTTCTAGATTCCATTCAGAAGAGGGCAGTTAGGTTAATTAATGACTCCTCTCTAACAGTCTCTCCACTCGCTGTCTCATAGACTTACTGTTTCTGCTGCATGCCTTTTCTACAGATACTTCCAAGGGCACTGTTCTTCTGAATTGGCTTCTATAATTCCCGTTCTCTCTTTCAAAACAGTCCAAATACATGATGCCACCAGCCAACATCCGTTTACTGTCCAACTTCAAACTCAGAGAACAAACTTTTCATCTTCCTCGTTTATTCATTCAACTGCTGTTTTCTGGAACAACTTTCCTTCTTTTGTATTTACTGAAAATTACAGTCTACAGAAGTTCAAGTCTAATGTCAACAAATATCTTTTTTTATCTTCTCAACCTCAAACACTGTATTAAGTACTATAGGTTCTAATACCTCTCGTGTTTGGGGTTTTCCTAAAAAAAAAAATACATCCTTTAACAGCAGTAAGACAATGCAATCTTATTTTGGTGAGAATTAGGAGGTACACTTTCCGTGAAAAATAATTTCTCTGAATTCATTGTGCTTTTGTTTTCCAGTACTTATGATTTCTAACACATTTAAAACATAATTTGCATTCCAGTATTAGAAATATGCAAACCCTTCATGAGAGGCAGTTCCTGATATACTGGAACCTGGATGCTACTACATTCAATGGCATACCAGATGTAGTGCACACTCAAAAAATTGTGTGTTACTTCCAAAACCACTGCACAAGCATGCAACTTAGAGAGAGAACCCTGGCAAGTAGTTGTCTTTACTTCACCAATCAGTCTCTTTGGGAAAAAAATGGCAGGGAACTTTAATAATTTATTCTTAATTGTGACACTTATTGCATAATAAGATCAAAAACATAATTAGAAATAAGTCTCCAAAATCCTGTATCCAGAAATACATAATGCCCCAACCAGCTGTTCAGCCAAAAAGAGAGCGAACTGTAACTCCTCAGCATTAAGATCCATGACAGTGGTGTTTTTTTGACATACATGGTGCCATAAGATTTTTTTTTTTACAGCTAAACTTTTCCAATTAAAAAATAATGATGGTCGAAAGTGAATACATACTGTAAATACTAAAATCGACACTTATGTGATTCTAATAGTTATTTAAACTCATATTTTATATATATAAACACAAACTAAAAATATGAACACTTCAAGCTAAAAATAACTCTTTTTTTTTTTTTTTTTTTTTTTTTTTTGTGATAAAATACTGTTTTTGCAGAAGCACAATTGAAGCATATGTCATCAAAGGTGACAAAAACATGGAAAAAATATTTCAAACAATTTATTATTATAAATATCACTACATTTAAAACATCTCAGCTGTTTAGAGAGAAATTAAATGTTCTTTTAGTGTTATTCTGTGATATTTCAATTTACTTTTTTTTTAAATTTTTTTTATGTAGATTGCATCATGTATTGTTGTCGAAGGAAATGTCTGGCAAGAAAGAGAAAGGTTGTAAATCAACGAAATTGCTGCAAATGTATCAGATCTTAATTGTTATGATAGCTAAACAGTGCTTGCATATGTTAATGTTATAGTAGTGTATATTAAATGCCACCATCCTCAGGAGAGCTATGGGGGCATCATTTGATGCCCCCAACTATTATAGTAGACTGTTTAATGCCAACTGGAATTATTATTCCTTTGTCATGTGTACGAGATGCCACTCTCGAAGGAGTGAAAGGTATGTTCTTTTAGTTTGGTTGTCAGAATTTTAAAAGTTGAATTTTAGTTAATTGTCACTATAATTTAACTCTGATAGAACTTGAATAATTTGATATTTTTCAATTCAAAATATTGGTTATTTCAATCTCCCCTTCTTTGAACTTCCTCTTCTGTATAGCAAAAAAAAAAAGTTAGTTTTAGTTTGAGTGTACTGCATATTATGTTAAGTAATATAGTGTTGTTCAAATTAACTTTTTAAAAATCTGAGTTCAAACTTTGTTGAATAAAACCCAAAATATGCAGGGAAATATTTGAGATAGTTGGTACTCCTAATTGCAAGAGATCATAAACATGTCTAAGCGTGGCACTTGCATAAACTTAACTCATGTCAAGGCAGTAGAAGTGATTAATGAATCAGAAAAGGGACAGAAAAAAAAAATCAGACTTTCCTAAGGATTATATATAGAGATCTGCCCAACACATTCTTTATTTACCTGAAGAACAAAGACTATATTGTGGAATCTTGGAATTCACAAGATGTCAGAAAAGGGAGTGACACAGAGGCCAGTCAGCCTCAAATCACTGAGCATGTATTAAAGTGGTTTTAAGAAGGATGACTTGTGCAAAAGACAAGAAAATAAATGCAGTGGTCCATAGGCAATTTACTGTCAAGGATAGAATAATTCTTAACTTCTAACTGTTCACTAAAAACATATTTAACACTCTTTGCTATCAATAATCTAATTTTCCTGTTCATAAAGGGAAAACAAACTGCACTGTTATATGAGTTAATTTCAACTAGTATAGTACTAAAACTCATCCAAATTAAATGAAATATTCCTTCCCATTTGCACATAGTGGTCATTCTTCAGTTATCCTCTTTTTTGCTATCATAATGAATTACAGACCGAGAAATAACAGTACAAAAAACTATGCAATTAATTAGTAAATGAATTATCTAATTTTCTAGATACTGAAATTATAACAAAAGATAGGTATTGTTTTATTAATACTATAATTCAAACACATCACTTATGGAAAATTTGTTTCGATGAAAGGTTTAGGCCTAGTGAAAATGCATGCTTATTAAAAAAAAAAAAAAAATATATATATATATATATATATATATATATACACACACAGTCGGACCTCTCTTTAACAAACTTCCATATAGCGAATTTTTCTATGTAGCAAACTTTTTTGATTTCCCCTTGGTCATTACATTGAAAATAGTTTCCATATAATGAAGAAAATTTCCATATAATGGATTTCAAGAGACCCAGATACACATTGTTCTCACCTGGCTTTTAGCCAATAGAGCTGATGCTGTAGAAAGCACAAATTAAGAGCTAAAAGGATTAAGAATTGTTTTGATGAAAGGTTTAGGCCTAGTGAAAATTCAGGCTTTGTAAAAAAATATATACATATACAGTCAGACCTCTCTCTACACATTGACTGCTGAGTCGGCCATATATGTTTGACACCATTAGGTTTTTCAGGCACTGCATTGGGCATATATTATGACACCCTCTGTTTCAGTGGGAGCTGTATAGTGCTGATGATTGTTGGAAATTTACATTATTTTTGAAGAGTATTGCCTCTGGTGATACATGTGATGAATTTGCATGGCGCTACGAGAGAAAATAAGTGAGTAACTGCACATCATTTAAAAATTCTTTATTATACAAATACAAAATTATGTAGATTTATGGTGTTGTCCAAAACACTGTAAACACATGAAAGGCTGATAAATACAGTCTGGGCAATAAGTAGAAACTCTTTTCCTCTTTCTGCTAGCAACTGATCTTTCAAATTCTCAATTTTGCATAACAGAAAAATGCACATTCTTCTAACTTTCTTGTTGTTTGCATTGAATTTTGTAGTTAGTGAATATTACCACATTTTGGCTTTTCACGTTTCTCTTTCAGTTCTATATTTAGTAAATCTGTAACTATCTCTTCCTGAAAGCTTCTTATCTTTATATTTTTTTGTGTGGCATTCTTATTCACCACGTAGGCATTGACAAGCGATATACCAAGTATATATTCTATTGCTAATTTGCTGTACCACTTTATCCCCTTTCTTAGCATTGTGGCATATGAACCCATTTGATCCGACAGAGCAATGCCTGCTTTTCCTTTATTGTATGCTAGAATAGGAAGTGGTTTTGACATTAAAAACATTTTTACCGGCGTTATTTGGAAAAAAGCATTACGTTACCTAGAAATCGTCACGAAACCCGATGCGCATGCGTTGTACTTGTTGCTGCAGTGACGCAACAAGTACAAGCATGTGCCCAAGAAAACTCAATTGTACAACAAGTGCAGTGACACAACAGGTACAATTGAGCAGTGATGCGCTACATTATACCGTTATATCAGCATAATGATTAATACGCTAGTGACTGTGCCAAGCTCTACAGCCCAGAGTTCAAAGGAATATCGTGAAAGAAAGGGAAGTTGGACAGAAATGTGAATCCAAATGAAATTCAACGAGTGTTTTGTTATGCCTGGGAGTTTTCAAACTGCACCCAAAAAAAATCAAGCTGAAATAATGAAGGAATATCATGAACGGAAGAAAGAGAAATTAGAAATTCAGACTATTCTGAATAATAATGAAATTCAACCACAGAGTTCTACTATGCCTGATACTTGTCAACCACAGAGTTCTACTATGGCTGATACTTATCAGGAATCTAAAACTCCAGCAGAACAAATGAAGAAATATCGTACACGAAAAAAAGCAAAATTAGAACTGGCTAATAATGAGATTCCTGATTACATCCCTACACAAGCTGACAGTGAGTTTGAAAAACTAGTGTACAAAAACCCATTTGGATTTAGTTGTAATGTTTGTGATTGTTTATGGTTTCAATTAGATTTGAAACCGTTTCCAACAACTTCATACGAATTACTTCAAAATGAATTTCATTTACAAGAAGTGAGTACTTTCGTAACATGTAATTCCTGTCATACTTCATTAAAAGAGGGAGAGATACCAACTATGGCCACGTCAAATGGATTTATATATTCAACATATCCTACTCATTTGCCTCCTGGTTGTTGTAACTGAGCATTTGATATCACCACGATTATCCTTTATGCAAATTTGTCGTTTACATTATGAACATGGACAATATGGGATCATTGGACAAGTAATAAATGTAACAGTTAAGGTAATTACAATAGTTCATCAGTTACCTAGAGAATTAGATGACAATTTTGCCATTACTGTACATGGCATTAACAAACAAAAAGTCATACGTAAATCATATCTACAAGGATGTGTGCAGAAGAAAATAGTGAAAATAAGGTTACAGTATTTGATAAATTCGCCTTTTCTACAGCATAAAAGTGAGTGACGATTTCTTGGGGACAAATGATGATAGTGAACAGGAACATTCATATGAAATTGTGGAACCTGTCAACAATGATGATGAACTATTGTTAATTCAATAACAAACATTATTAATGTCTGAAGATAAATATTTATGTATAGCCCTAGGTCAGGAATCATCTCCAAGTTTCATATTTGATATACATGCAGAAGAACTTTCTTTTCCAGCTATATATTTGGGACATGCATGAAAATTTAAAAATGGATTGAAAATTACTCCCTTTATAATGGCATCAAGTGAAATTTGTAGATCTGATCGTCATGGAGTAACTCCTCAACATTTGCTATATGTGGCAATGAAAATTATGCGAATGTGTACTGCAGAAAATTTGCAAATTGCATTTAAATCAGTAGGAATAACAGCTAACATTACTCATTCTATATTGGAATCGAAAGAATTTATAAACAAGTCATTAGAGATTGTTCCAGAATTATGGCATTCACTACAATTTCATGAATTAGTACAAGTGGTTCGACAGTCCGATAGTACATTTTCTAAAATTCTTACAAAAATAGGCAATGGAGAAGCGTTATTACCAGATGAACTTAAAATTATAGAATCAAGATTTGTTACCAAAGAAGATGCTACTAATTTGTGTCCGCAAAGGATTTGACTATTTTTAAGAAATGGTGATGTAAAATGCCTATAATACAAATACTTTAGTTGCAGATGAAACCCATGAAGTGGTTGTACAAGATTTATACCACGGATATCATTCTGAATAACAATTAGCAAGTATGCAAAATAAAATTCATAAAATGTCAGTAACTGAAACTGCAGGACTTCCATACATTCTACTATTATTGAAAGGAAAACCGTACATGATTACTACAAATGTAGATCTGGTCGATGGATTGGTAAGTGGTGCAATCGGTACTTTAGTATATTTCGAATTTGAGGACGACGAAACAGTTAAACGAGTATAGATGAAATTTCCCGAGTTAAAAATAGGACATAACCTTCAATCTCATTATAAACAATATGCGAAAGATAAACATTTACCTAGTCAAATCGTACCTATTATAAAACTATCAACTATGATTCCATTCCAGAACAATAGGAAATTAACATGTAGACATACACAATTTCCTTTAGTATGTGCTTGTGCTTGTGACTATACATAAATCTCAAGGGAGGGACCTTCAACAAAGTTGTATATAATTATGAGAAAGATCATCAACAGCAACTTGTATATATGGCATTATCTCGAGTGACCTCATTGCAAGGTTTATATATTATAAATCCCCACGACGATTTTACATTTCACCATGGCAAAGCTACTAGTAATATATAACTTTGTGCTGAACTAGATCACTTGAAAGATAATAAGCTACTGTCTCTACAGAATGAACTGCAAGATTTCATACAAGGTGGTATATCTATATTGTCAATGAACATACAAAGTTTATGGGCCCATGTTCGAGATATTGAAACGGACACAATCTTACAGCAATCCAAAATATTGATATTAAGTGAAACATGGTTGGATAATGATGAACATATATTACTTAAACCATTCCAATGTATGACTCAATTTAAAAGGTCGGGTGTTCATAGTGGTGGTGGTGTTGTGATATATCAACGTGAAGGTTCAACTGTCATCAGTACACATATCCTTGCACAACATAATAGCAGCAATGTGACATCGGTATCAGTTGAAATTGGAGACATTTGCGGATCTTTGTGCAAATTCAATAATGAATCTATTTTCATTGTTGCCATATACATCACTCCACGGATGTCGTTAGATATAATTCAAAAATTCATAAACAAGAATTTGATGCCATATTCCATTGAAGGTGCAAAATTATTGGAAGAGCCACTGGATCGTATACCTATAGTTCTCGCTGGTGATTTCAGTCTAGAATTAAATTCTGAGGCTGGAAAGAAGTTTTGTAAATTTATGAAAGATGCCTTCAATTTAGATATTAAGTCAAATACTTTAGTAAATACTACACGTAATGGCAGAACAATCAATGGAGTATTCACTCAGGAATTAAAATCATTTGAGTGTCAGAATTATATATCTTATTTCAGTTACCATAGACCAATAATTTTAGTGTTATTATAATATATTTTTTTATGAATTATTTCATTGTACTGAAATTATTTTTCAATAAAAATAATGCAGCAATACTTTTTTATTTATTTTACTGTACCAGTTTCATAATGTTTTATTTTTCTCTGCCAGTTTCATAATGACGTTTTTAATGGCTGGTGACATTATCAGTCTCAGAGTAGAGCAGCAGCAACTTATTATGTACCTGGTACATAATTAACAATAGTTTTATTTCTTTGGCTTTTTTTCATCTTCCTTTAGTGGTGGAGGGTCCAGCAACCACTTCAGGGCTATGCATTGTTTTCAGTAGACTCGCATCTGGAGCATCTTGCCACTTTATAACAATAATTCCATTTTTTTCTTCCTTGGGGATCATCTCCCCTTTATTTAGCTTTGAGTACTTGACTTCTTTAGGCATAAATTTTTTACTGGCTCATAACGTACTAACAAAGTGCGTTTTTGATGAAGAAACAATAATGCCAGATTGTAGCTCGTATAAAAATTGTCTATGTACAAGCTGCAACCTTCACTTAGAAGTCTTTGTGATAATTCTTTGCAGTTAAACCTACGGATTTTCTATAATTTTCAGACCTGAATAAATCTTACTTGACCAGGTATATCCTTCAGTAGAACATAACTTGCACAGCTTGATTCATGTGAGCTTTATTTGGTATGTATTGTCGGAATATCAGCCTGTCCCTCCAAGGAATGAGAGTTTCGTCAATGAAGTAATCTTGGCCAGAGAAAAATATTTTCTGATATTTGAGCTACAAAACATCAATCAGGTGTTGTATCTTACTGAGTCTGTCCCTTGGAATGGCGATTTCATTGTCTGAAAAGTGAATGAGGCATAACAACAATTCAAATTTCTTTCAAGACAATTTTTGTTACTAAGTTATTTTTATAGATAACTTTGGTTGTCCATTAAGATGCAATACTGCCCAATCTTACTAGTTCCATCCACATAAGTCGGAGAAGACAGAGGGTGGTAATCAATGGGTGCTGCTCTTCGTGGACTAATGTTATTAGTGGAGTCTCACAGGGTTCGGTGTTAGGTCCACTGTTGTTTTTTGTATATTTATCAGTGATATTGATGAAGGTATATCAGGCTTAATGTCGAAGTTTGCAGATGATACAAAGGTTGGCAGGGTTGTTAATGACAGTAATGACAGTATGCTACTGCAACAGGATCTAGATAATTTGGGCAGATGGGCTAAGAAGTGGCAACTGAAGTTTAACCTTGACAAATGAAAAGTACTGCATATGGGTAGAAGTAACCCCAGAGAAACGTACCAACTGTGTGGTACTACGCTTAAGGTGGTAGAAAATGAAAAAGACCTGGGAGTAATTGTGCAGTCAGATATGAAGTTTTCTGAGCAATGCAGACAGGCTGCCAGGGCAGGTCATGGGGTTTTGTCAATGATATATAGGAATTTTGCTAGCAGGGAGGAGGTGATTGTCCCTCTTTATAAGGCAATGGTCAGGCCATGCCTTGAGTACTGCGTACAGGTCTGGAAGCCTCATTTTAGGAAGGATGTAGATTTACTTGAGCATGTACAGAGAAGGGCAACAAGATTGGTGAGGGGAATGAAGGGATCCTCTTACCAAGAGAGGCTTAAGTTCTGTAAATTTCAGTGGCTGGAGACTAGGCACCTGCGTGGTGATCTGATTGAGGTGTATAAGGCCTTGAATGGGTTGAGCGAGCACACTGAATTCTGATGGGATCCTTCTACTTGTTCAGATTACGAACCTAAGGGGGCATAAATTCAAATTAAGAAAAGACAGATGTAGAATAGATGTGCGGAAATTTGCCTTTAGCCAGCGGGTGGTTAATTGCTGGAACAAACTTCCATCTGTCGTTGTGGAAGTTGATAATTTGAATAAATTTAAGGAGGAACTGGACAGGCATTTGGAGGGAATGGTGTGATTTTTTTTTTTTTTTTTTTTTTTGGCTGATGCTGCATAAGCTCATACACTTGCTTTCTTGCATCACATGCCACTACTACTACTATAAGAAGCCTGAAAAGCTTACTTATCTCATCAGTAGTTGTTGGAACCCACTTTTTTAGATGACTCTACTTCGAAGCTTGGGTACTCTAAATTTTCTGTTTGGCATATCTGTCGGAATTTCCCCAATGCTTGTGCAGCACTCGCAACTGTGTTCACTGAATTGATTGAATCAAAAAAGAAATGTTCAATGAACATGTAAATAGAATTATTTATTGTATTTATTCAATTTTTTATCACATGCATAGGAAAAATTACAAAAGCATGCAATTTAAAAAAATTCCAAAGATATAAAATTGCAAAAAAAGAGAGGAGACAGGCATAATGTCAGTAAGTTTTAACTCTCGAGCATTGTTGCAAGAATCGACGTCTTCAGCTGATAAGTATGCTGCTGTAGAGGTATATATTGTAAGATTTTCAAAAGTCTCTTAATGTAAAATTTTTCTCATCATCTACTGCAGACATAATGCCTGGACAAATGTTGTGTGTAAATAGTATGCTTTTAAATTCAAAATAACACCCTGATCCATGGGTTGGATGACCGAAGTCGTGTTTGGCAGTAGAAATGTGACCCTCATGTTCGAATTGAAATCATCTAGATGCGTAGGATGCCCGGGAGCATTATCTAATAGAAGAAAAATCTTGAAAGGAACGTCATTGTCTTTACAATATTTTTCAACCTCAGGAATGAAGCAGCATTTAAACCAATTCTCAAAGAGAGATATTGTTATCCATGCTCTCTGGTTCGATCGGAAATGCACAGGTAGGGTGGCTTTATTGATGCCCTTAAATCTGATAATATTGGTCAAAGTAACTCTTGCACATACCTTAAGAGTTCTTATCTGTTACCCCAACTGGACGTATTATCTAGATGTTCTGGGGCAGAAACGTTTCACATGAGCGGGTAGCTAATATCAGGGAAGAGAGCCTAAAAAACTTCAAGGGTTATGTTAGGGTTGTTAAATATACAAGAACAGTAAATCTTAATTGTTTATACAGTAACGTTAGAAGTGTCATCAATAAAATGAGCGAATTCAAACTGCTGGTTAAAACAAGTAACGCGAACATAATAGGGCTTACAGAGACGTGGTGCCACCCGGAAATTGGGGATGATGAGTTTAAGTACGGCTTGTATAATGTATTTAGGAAGGATAGGGTAGATAGAAGGGGTGGTGGGGTAATGCTTCTTATCAGAAGCAGCCTGAGTGCGACGATAGCTTTCCCGGATTCAGACATTTCACATACTAGTATAGAGTCTGTATGGTGTGAGATAGTTGGAAACAAAGGTATAATGTGAGTAGGAGTAATCTACAGACCAGGTGATTGTGAAGATTATGACAAAAGCCTCTACATGCAAATGGAATGGGCAAGTAAGCGGCAATGCCTTATTATGGGTGATTTCAATTTGCCGCTAATTGATTGGAGTAAATGGGAAGGAAGCTCGACATGGGGAACAAAATTTTTAAATCAACTAGATGACACTTATTTGTATCAGCATGTCAGGGAAAGTACTAGAGAAAAGAATATCCTAGACCTCATCATCATGAATGAATCAGAAACATGAATCAGATGACATAACAGGGCTGACAGTAGAGGAACCAGTAGCAGGAAGTGATCACGGAGTTCTACGGTGGATGATGACGAGAGAGGTAGCAGAAGTAAAAGGCAAAGGAATGGGTTTTAATTTCAGAAAAGGAAATTACAATGCCTTAAGGTACTACATGGCCTCTATTAACTGGGTAGATATCGCACTGAGAATGAATACAATTGAACTGTGGTACGCTTTTAAAACATTAATCACAGATGCCTTGAATGCGTATATACCATTAAAAAAATACTTCACGAGGAGAGTTCCAAGTTGGATGAATAGTGAAGTTGCCACATTACTTGAGCAGAAAAAGGTGGCATGGAAAGGTTACAGAGCAATAAGAAGTATTAAAGCCTATAACAGCTACAAGGTGATGTGTAATAGAGCCACAGAAAAGGTTCGACAGGCAAAGGCAGTTTATGAGAAATCACTAGCAAACAGAGCAAAGAGGGGGGGGGATAAGGAATTCTTCACATATATAAATGCCAAGAAGAGCAGGACAAACCAGATCGTACCTTTACGTAAGGGAAAGGGGATAGTATTAAATACACCAGCTGCTGTTGCAGATGAACTCAACAGTTATTTTGCATCGATATTTACAAATGAAAAGCCTTTTGTGGCAATGGGAAATTGTGGGAGCGAAGTTAAAAAATATGTAATTAATGATTGAAATTTTGCAAGATTATTTAATGAAAACACTTTCGAGCCTAGCCTACAGACCAGTAAGGCTCCTGGAGTTGATGGAATATACCCTATAATCTTAAGAGAGGCGGCAAGCGAGTGCATTGAACCATTGAGGCTAATTATGCGAGCATCACTAGACTCTGGGGAGATTCCCTTGGATTGGAAAAGTGAAAATGTATCTCCCATACATAAGGGTGGCTCTAAAAGTGAAGTTGGAAATTATCGACCTGTCAGTCTGACTTCAGTAGTAGGGAAAATCATGGAGACAATGATCAAGGGTGGAATTCAGGATCATTTGGATCGAATTGAAATTCTCAAGGATACTCAGCATGGTTTTGTAAAGGGAAAATCATGTTTAACAAATCTGGTTCACTATTTCGAAAGGGTCACTCACGAGCTGGATTTAGGGAATAATTTCGACATTGTTTATTTAGATTTCAGCAAAGCTTTTGACTCAGTCCCACATGAGCGGTTGCTTTATAATCTCGAACAGGTTGGAATCACTGGGAAAATCCTTAGATGGATAGAAGGATGGCTTCAGGGCAGGAGGCAGAGGGTTGTGATAAATGGCTATTCCTCAGATTGGGTTGATGTAAGAAGTGGGGTTCCCTAAGGATCAGTATTAGGACCACTGTTGTTTTTAATTTTCATAAACGACATTGATGAAGGGATAGAGGGCGTGATGTCTAAATTTGCAGATGATGTTAAAATTTGTAGAGTAGTTAATGATCACTGTCAAGCTGAGCTTCTTCAGAGAGACCTAGATAGACTTCAGGAATGGTCAGAAAAATGGCAACTATGCTTTAATCCAACAAAGTGTAAGGTATTACACCTGGGAAACAGTAATCCCAAAATAACTTATTCACTTGGTGGAGTTCAACTAAACCCAGTACTGGAGGAAAGGGACTTGGGTGTTACTATATGGTCAGACATGAAATTCTCTGAGCATTGTAAACAGGTTGCAGGGATGGCCCATGGTGTCCTATCGATGATCTATCGAACTTTTGCAAGTAGAGATAGGGATGTGATAATCCCATTATATAAGGCTTATGTTAGACCACACTTGGAATACTGTGTTCGAGTATGGAGACTGCACCTAAAAAAAGACATCGAGCTTCTTGAAAGGGTGCAAAGACGGGTAACTCGCCTGGTGAGATCGGCAAAAGGGCATCCTTATGAAGAAAGACCACAAATATGTGGGTTGCAGAGTTTGGAAACTAGACACCTTAGAGGAGATTTGATTGAGGTGTTTAAGGCTCTGAGAGGCATCAGTAAAATGAATGAGGATGAAATTTTCAAGATTATAAATGATGCTAGAACTAGGGGACATAAATTCAAGTTACGGGGGGAAATGTTTAGATTGGACTGCAGGAAGTTTTATTTTAGCCAGTGAGTTATAAATTACTGGAATAAGTTGCCTTCATGGGTGGTAGAGGCCGACAGTTTGGGGAAATTCAAAGGTCATCTGGATAGTACTTTGGGGTAAGGGAAGTGCATAGGATGATAGGTTTAATTTTTTTTAATTTTATTAATTATTATTTATTTATTTATTTATTTTTTGTTTTTATCATTGTTTTGTTCGGATATTTTTTTTTTTTTGGCTTGTGCAGCATAAGCCATAGACTTTCTTGCACCATGCGGCCATTACTAATACTAAATGCACAAGAATTTCCAGAATGGTACACAAGCAGTGGTTTTAATCTATAATCGCTATTTTTTGACACCTTGAAACCTGGCATTGTATTTTCCTCTTTGGCAATGTATGTTCGATCTGGCATTTTTTTTTTCCAATACAGAGCAGTCTCGTCAACGTTAAAAATTTGCTGCGTCGAATAGCCACCTTCATCAATTTTTCCAACACATCACAAAATTTCTCTGCAGCTGCAGAATCGGCATTAACGACTTCACTGCCTACTTTAACATTGTGGAAACCAGTATGATGCTTGAACCTATTAAACTACCCGTTGTTTGCCACAAACTTGGATTGGAGTTTGCTGTACTTATCCCTAATATCTTTATAAATACTTGTTGCTTTTGCTTGAATGGTCATTAGACTAGGGGCACTCGCTTCTGAATCTGATTTTCCATTCATATTATTAACAGCTGTTCCATCTTCAATATAGCACCTGAACATTGTTTTGTGATCACTGTTGATCTTAAGTGCATTGATCCTTTGACGTGTTCTTTTATATGCACACTGTTCTTTAAAATAATATTCACTGTTGAAGCAGCAAGACCTAATTCCCTTGCAATAGATGACAAACTTTGTCCTGCTTCGTACTTCTTAATCATTTTCATCTTCATTTCTAAATGAATTTTGTTTCGTTTCCTGGCACTACCACCACTTGCACTTTTCGTTGATCGCTTTCTCTTCGTCATTATAACACATAAATAGGAATGAAGAGAAGTTTCCAAAATTTTGTTTTTTATATGATTGAAGATTTCAGTGAAGGGAACACATTTCACCATAATAGCGTAAAAACCCACACAGTTACAGTTATCGATATTGTCGCAAATGCAAGAAGATAGAGTTTACTACCCGTTTATAATTAGATGCACTAACAGAAAATCCCAATAAACCGGAAAGTGCAAATTGTTTTTATTGATTTTTAGTCGTGACTTCCAGAAATGTGTTTTAGAAAAATATCACAAACACGTTCAAAATTGATTCTTATAATGGGAACATATGATAACGATGAAAGGGTAGTCAATTTCCATTATAAAAATGACCTTTTAGAGAGATAAATAGCTTAGTAATATAGTGAAATTTTCAACTTCCAAGGACTTGGGACTTGGATTGAATTAGGGGAAAAAAAAAAAAAAAAAAAAACAGTGTTATTGGGTTGGGTTTACATTATGATATTTTCATGATGCCTCCATTTATTCCTATGGGATGCAAAATACGTTTCCCCGATTTTTTTTTAAGTTTGCACTGCCTGACAAAATTTACGTAAAGTTGAATTTCCGTAAGTCGAGTATTACGTAAGTCGGGTAGTTCCTGTATATGTAAATTCATTGTTTCCCTATAAAGAAAGTACATGATCTGATCAGTGCCCTGGGATTTATCATTTTGTGTTATTTTGACAAAGATCGTTGAGATTTTTTATCATAACTTAAATATTGCCTTTAATCTTTTCCTTGCTCTGACAAGTATTTAAAATGATGTGCAAGCATTGTTTTCACCCTTTATTTCTGGACTGTTTGCTGCAGACTAGGCTTTAAAGGACCAAGATGGCACACCTGTAGTTATGTGTCAGTCAGTTCTTGACAGTTGAGCCCTCTTGTGCCATTAAGTTCAGTAGGTTTTTTGAATTGATAGTTTTTGTCTGGGTAAATTCCTTACATTATAAATGCATAAGGACACACTGTGAAGCAAATCATCATGAGCCACCCAGTGGTATTCTACAAATGATTAGCATGTTCTCTGTCTACAGCGAAGAGTATTGAAAAGTAATGCATGCCATTACTTTTATGACTGTCTTCATGACTAGTGCAGTGGTTACAATCTCTGTTTACCTGCACTCTGGAAAAGTCAGAACTGTTATGGGCTTTTTATGTAGTGTGACTGAGTTAGTTGGCTCTGGGTGAGGTGGTATTTTTTAATGGGCGATGGGCTTAATTGAGAGTTATAATCAATTATGGCATTTTCATAATTGGTTATATTCAGATTAGGTGATTACAAAATCGACAAAAAAGAAAACTGAAGGAGAGAAAAAAAAGACCATGCAGTGATTCAATCTGATGTTATTAAAACTAAAGCACTGTTACCACTAAGCCAATAGTTCTGTTAAATTGCGATATACATTCACTTCCGTTCTGTCACTATCATTATGAAAATACCATAATCAATTATTGAAATAATCGATTATTATTCATTTGATTATCCCTGTGACTAGTTTTTTCCTCCTGTAAAATTAGGTTTTATATCCTAGAAATGAAAATCCAATTATATAATAAAAATTTAGGTATGTTGATGACTGCATTCTTTAATTTTACAAGACTGGGATGTCAGTTTCTGCATTGCATTAGCATAGTCTTCCTTCTGCTCAACCTGTGCACAAGGCCCAACCTTTTACACTGCTAGAGCACTTTGGTTCCAGTAATCTTTTATATTTGGGGTTACCATGAAAAAATAATTACCAGTAGTATTGATTGCAACTAGTGGGTTTTTTTTTTTTTTTTTTTTTATGATAACCCCAAGAATGAGAGATTTTAGAACCTATAGTACTTAGTACCATGCATGAGTTGAAGGTTGAGATGATGAAAAAACATACTTGTTTACATTAGAGTTGTATTTCTGTGGATTTTAATTTTCAGAAAATACGTATGAAGGGAGGTTGTGCCAGATAACAGAAGGTGATGAATAAATGAGGAAGAAAAGTTGGTTCTGTGAGTTAGGAGTTGGACAGTAAAAGGATGTTGACTGGTTGCAGCATGTGTTTGGACTGGTTTGGAAGAGAGAGTGGGAATTATAGAAGACAATTCAGAAGAACAGTGCCCATGGAAGTATCTATAGAAAAGGCATGCAACAGAAACAGAATGTCCATGAGACAAAGTGGAGGAGACTTTGTTAGAGATGAGTTATTAATTAATCTAACTGTCCTCTTTTGAATGGAATCTAGAAGACTGAGAGAGAGAGGTTTTGGGAACACCACCCCAGACGTGGGAACAATATTCCATGGTAGGGCAGATTTGCAATTCATACAAAGTGAACAGCTGTTTGAAAGAAAAGTAATGACGAGAGTGAAAGAGAAAACCCAGTTTTTTAGATTCAGAGGAAGCAATATTTGTAATGGGCTTATGCCAAGAGAAGTTAGCAGTTAAAGTAACCCCAATAGATATATAATCTTGCCTAGAAATCAGTCATCAAAGATAAGTATAGGAGCAGAAAGAATCCTTTTTGTGAGATATAAGACAGGACTGAGTTTTAGAAGGATTGAAATCAACTGTGCTATTTTTTCCCCACTGAAGAATTACCTGGAGATCAGCATTTAAGGAATTGGTAGTGGATATTCAAGAAGTTGAAGCTGTTTGGGCAGGGCAAGGTTTCTCAAACTTGAAGGTTTGTAATTTGGTTTTTAGGAGCATTAGCAACTAAGGCCATATTGCTCCGGGGATATGCGGTGGTCATTCCCTGACCTTTCTGCATCCTCCGTAATTGGTGGTCACGGGCTCGAACCCCGGTCTGATCAAGAAGCGTGTGCTACGCACTGCTGCTCCTGCCCACCTGGCTACGGAGGCGCCTCAAACTTGAAGGTAGAATGAAATGTGCTGTCATCAGCAAACTATGGAGATAGGATTTCTGGTCAGTGGAAAAGAGGCATCTACCATTACTCATGGTGAGTGGTCAGAGAGAAAACTGGATACTCAATTACAAAAAAAAAAACATAAATAAGCTTCCACTTTATGGCAAACCATAAAACGGAAGCTTATTTAGAAGGCCTTTATGTCAAACACAATCAGAAACCTATGAAATGTCAAGCGAAACTGCTTAATTTTCACCAAAATTTTCCATTGAATTTGTCCATAGATTGGTAGTATGAGCCAGAATATCACAGTGGATCAACACTGACGGAATCCATACTGGGGATCATTGATCAGATGAAGGTTTCTAGCTGGTTTAAAAGATTTGATGTTTAATTCATTTCTCCATTACTTTAGAGAGAGACTAGAAGTAATTGTAATGGAACGATAATTGGATGGAAGGGATTTGTCACTCTTTTTAGAAGCTGGCTGGGTGTGAGCAGATTTCCAAGAAGGGAAAATGACACCTTTGGAATAAGAAATTGACAAAAGGCAACACACAACAAAAGTAAGTTCAGGAGCACAGGCTTTGAGAACAAGTGGAGAAATACCATCAGGACTCGGAGCTTCTTGGCTTTAATATTGTTCTAAATCCTTCTGACATCCTTTTGATGAAAGAACACAGGAGGCATTGAATGGAGTGTATTAGGAATGGTAGTGGGTGGTTTACCAAGATCATCAATACATGAGTCAGAAAAAAAGTAGGATGCCAACAGGCAACTTTATCTTTGACTTGAAGTGGCAATAGAACCATCTGGTTGTGGGAATAGAGGTGGGCAAAAGCGTGTGTGCATTACCCATGCATAAGTAAACTCCTTCATACTCGTAGGCATTTAGCCAAGAAATATCTTTTACATTAAACCACACACACACACACACACACACACACACACACACACACACACACACACACACACACCATCAGGCATCTCTCATATTGTGGAGTTATTCTCCATAACTGGGTTGTCACTATTCCAACAATAGCATACCTGCCCACCCACTGATGAGAAGCCAACAAGCTTAGAAATGGTACCGTCTGGGTGGTAGTATCTGCCGAGAATAAGTAACATTAGTCTTCTCTATAGGTGAAGCGTACTTATTCGAGGTAGTGCAATACCATGGAAACTTGTTGGGAAGGTATTCAAAATATGAGATACAATTAAAACGAAGCATTAAAACTACCTTGGTAGTAGAAATTGTGTGTGTATTACCCATGCATAAATAAACTCCTCCATGCTCTACAATTGTTGTGCACTTTGGTTGTATGCAGAAAATGAAGCTGCAAATTTGTATAAAAGCTAATTGCCATATGCAACATCCTTATCTTGAACAGCCTTAGCACATTTATTGGAAAATCAGGGTTTAGATAAAGGAGGAGATTTTAAAGCGGAGTGTAAAATAAAGGATTTCTTCCCTATAAGAATAATTTCATTGACACAATCTGAGCAAATGTTGACATCAGAAGATTTGAAACAGTAATCTAACCAATGAAAAGATATCTCGCAGATCATCACATTTTGCATTCTTGTAATGCCAAACAATGAGGATGAGAATGGTCACGTGAGAAAGACTCCATTGGAGAAGAGATCATCACCAAGTTGTGATCTGAGGGACCTAGAGGACCACTCACCATGTACTTAGAAGGGTTGTTTGTAAGAAAAAAGATCTTTGACTTGAAGCGTGTTGGCTGCGTGGTTAGGATTGCCTGGTATTCTACTAAGTAAATGACCAATCTGTGCAATGCCATTAGTAATTAAAAAAGCCTCGCCATCTCAACCAGCAGGGCCCATGTGACTAGAAAACAGAAGCCAGCTGGAGTTGTGAATATTAAAATCACCAAGGAAAATTACCTCACTGTTAGGAAAGTTTAACTGGAGAAAGTCAAGTTTCAAAGAGGAGGAAGTCAAAGAGTTTCAAGTGATTAGTGGGGTTGGGAGAACGATAGAGGTAACAGATAAATTCAACATAATGTGATAGAGATTTTAAACCAAGAAGATTGAAAAGAGGAGATTCCAAAATTACTAAATCTCTGACAGGGAATATCAGAGCGGACATATGCACAAGTACCTCCGTTGAAGCGAAAGGAATCATACAGTGAATAATTTGGACAACTCAGATGGGCGATGGTTGAATCAACTGATTATTGGAATTCTGTCAGAAAGAGTACATGGGGTTTGGCAGGCTGTAAGTGGAAATGAACATAATTGAGATTGGGACTGAGACCATGTATATTTGTGAAATGAACAGGGAAGTGTTTGGGAGTTTTAGTTCTTTTTGCAGATAAGTTTATTCTATTGGTTTGACAATTCATGAATATATTCAATGGTAAGAAAAGGCGGAGGGGGACTTAATGTGTGAAGTAATGAAATTCTGGGATATGGCACACACATGGCAAGAATGTACCTTTCTCCTTGACATAACGTGGCCTCTACAATGGCTCCTGCATACACACTACTCAGACTAACTCCAGTTACTATCTGGCAGAGTAGAGGCAGCGAGATTATACACTAGCTGATCCAGAAGCCTCCTAAAGAGTCAGGAGGTGTAAGGAAGATTGGATCTCGACAGGATGTCCATCATAACCTCAAAAGACATCAATCACACTGCATGATGGAAGAGATGGGTATGGGGTTGCTGGAGCTTTGCTCTGTCGACTAAACATGGTTTCCACCACTTCAGGACAGTATGCAAAGTGGTGGTATTGCACCAGTTGATGAGAGTCATTTGCCACCTGGTAGCACAGAGGCAGTATTCCCCTGTGTGGTGTGGGAACTACAGCTCGATGCCTGCTTATGTTGGTTTGCACCTGGATTGTCACCTCCATTATACTAGGTGCCACATTTCAGGACTTGCACGGGGGGGGGGTGTTATACCCAGGGTTACTAACAGTCCCACCACATTGAGGGTGCAAACAGAGTATTTGGCTATCACAGACCGACTGGACTTTTGCCGAAATTCAGCCCATTTGACTTGTGTTTCACCCGAATATCAGTTCCATCAGAGTTTGACTCCCAAGCTTGACATACATTAGCATTAGCAGAGGCATTTGATGCAAGAAAGCAAGCTTATGCAGCATCAGCCAAAAAAAAAAAAAAAAAAAAACCCACTTCCACTTCACCCCTCTGTTCGTTCAAAATACCTGTCCAGCTGAGCCTTAAACTTATTTAGGCTATCAACCTCCACCACAAGGAATGGCAGTCTGATACCTGAGAGAATGTCTGTACAGCCTCAAGGATCCCATTGCTCAAATTGCAGAGTAGTGTTATTGCATTGTATATTCCCTATACAATGCAGTAACACTACTCTGCAATTTGAAAAAAAATCACTAATGTTTTCTCAGAAAATGTTGTTTCTATATCATTTTCTAATGCCGATTTCAAAAATGACTTCCATTTGTTTCCATCATGTCAGGTTTCTTAAAAAATCACAAAAGAAAATTTGATTTTTCACTAATTTTTATTAATTTTGGCACAATTTGTGCACTGAGATTATAACAAAATGCTACATTTATATTTACATAAATAAAAAAAAAAAAGGTAAAGTGCAGCCATTATCAACCCACTGCAGGGTGGAAGCCTCCTCAACAATTCATGCTGAGGGAAATAGACCATAATCTGCCACGCTGGTCCAGTGCGGGTTGGCAGATCGACCGTATTCAGCAGTCAAGGGCTTGAACCCCTGTGTACTCAAAGAGCGTGTGCTACTGCACTCCCGCTCCTGACCACTTGGCTGTGGAGGCCTAAAATACTTGTTGTAAACTATTAAAAAGAGCAGTGTGGTAAAAAGTCCACTAAACACTTGCCTATCCACCTCCGTAGCCAGGTGGGCAGGAGCAGCAGTGCGTAGCACACGCTTCTTGATTAGACCTGGGTTCAAGCCTGTGACCACTAAATACAGAGAATGCGGAAAGTCACGGAATGACCACCGCATATCCCCGGAGCAATATGGCCCTAGTTGCTAATGCTCCTAAAAACCAAAAAACAAACAAACAAACAAACTTGCCTATCATTTTAAAAACTGATGTATAATGGGTCAAATTTTTGTTTCTTTGATTTTCTTGCAGATCCTTCTACTTTACTGTACCTCATCTCCATGTCTTTAATGTCCTGGTGAAACCTCTCAACCTGTTCTTCACTAACACTTTGTTGAATTTCTGGGAAATAGTCAATGTGGGGGTGTAAAGAATGTACCTTGGAATTCATGTTGCAGCCTGGCTTCTTGAAGTTTGCCAACATATTTTCAACTGTATTCTTGTAGTCTGTACCTTTTTATTCCCTAAAACGTTCTCAACAACAGACCTGAAGCTAATCCATGCCTGTTTTTCTCTTTTATTCTTAGTTCCCTCAAAATCTCACTCCCTCATCAGTTTGCAAATGGTCCAACAAAAATACATTGTTTTAGCTTCTGTTGGGTGATCAGTGGGAATTTAGACAAAGGTAGTTGACGCAGGGACCTTCCTGAGGTAAAGTTTTGACAAACTGTTTCATCAAACCCAGTTTGATGTGCAAAGGTGGAAGCAGAATAGTTTTGGGATTTGCCACTAGTTTATGATCCAAGCAGCAAACTGCCCCTCTTTGGCCAGACATCTCAGTACTTACTCTTTGCCCAAACATCCAACTCACACAAAAATATCTTGCTTTTTGTGTGAGTAACATGCCCATCACTTTAAAGTCAGCACAGACTGACCAACCAACTGTATTCTTCATACTTAATATTTGTCAACAACTACAAGTTCTCATATGTTTCTTTCAAATGCACAGTGAGCTACTGGAATTTGCCCATATTTATTTCCTTTCTGGAGCAACAGACCTTCGAGACTCCCTTTTTATGAATCAATAAAGTCTCTACTGTGTAGGATTGTAACTAATTTCTAAATAGCTCAAGTCATTTATATTACTACAAAAAGCCATATAATCATCCTCAGAAAAGAGGAGACTAGTTCTTGTTCTCTGTATCTACCATGAGAAAATCATCCCATGTGCTAGATTTTTTGTCTTAATTCTAGAACCAATGAATTCATGCTCTGAAAACAGTTGAGGGCTGGATGCAATGTCTCTAGGCATGTAGACTTCAGTTTCATCTTCAGAAGCTTCACTTTCAGCACTCTATGCTGCTATGTTCTCTAATATTAGTGGAGGGCATGGAATTGGCATGTTATCTCCATTTGGGACTGGTCTAATAGCTGGTGGAATATTAGTATACACAATGCTGTTCTTACTCTTTGCATTGTATCCCTCAATATTAACTAAGCAAAAGTACCAGTCATCGCAGTGGTTTTGTAGGCTCCCTCCAAATCAATGGAATTGCAAATGGCATAGCCTTCTTTTTACCATTGTTCCACAATCTCAATACTTCAAGACAGGTTTGGCAAACTTTATGTGGAGCCATTTATATCTTGGTCACTGAGTTTCACTCCAAAATAAGCACAATACATATTTTTACAAATTCTGTAATATCTTGTTTTTTCTTGAAGACTACAACTTCTTCAAATATAACAAAATAATTTTGAATTGTTCATATACTTGCTTGAAGACATTTTACTCACTTTTCAGCACAAGTTTGACTCGATTGCCTCAAAAATAAACTGAGCTGACAGTGATAAACACTGGTGCTAGGAGCAGTGTTTCTCACTGTCAGCATCATCTCAATATTAAGAAAAATAACTGAAAGCTGTGTTACTAACATGTGAGGATTTAGTTTACAAATTCCTATTATTTACTCCTAACTTAATACATTCAATAATATAACTCAGTGGTTTTCAACCTGGATGCCGCAGCAACATTCCAGGGGTGCCACGTAATTTAGGTTTAAGTTACTTAAACTTATTATTATTTTTTAATTTATATGTTTATATCATTATAAAAAGGTGTACAGTATCTTTTTAATTTTGTGGTGATCTATAATTGATGTTTACTTAGTACCTAGGAGCGAGGGAACGATTCCAGCAGTGGGGAAGATGGATTGCAAAGTAGCAACACATACGACATACCCGATATTCTTCCTGATGAGGTAGAACATGCATTGAAGAAAATGAAGAATCAGAAAGCCCTGGTGGAAGATGAAGTTACTGTAGAGTTGTTAAAATTGGGAGGAAGAGACATAACACAAAAACTGGCAAGGCTCTTCACAAAGTGCATTAGAAAAGGTGTGACGCCTAAGCAGTGGAATAATGCAATCATAGTTTTGTTGCATAAGAAAGGAGATAAATCAGAAATTGGAAATTATAGACCAATTAGCTTGTTATCCCACATCTACAAGTTGTTCACAAGGGTCATTACTAACAGATTAGAAAGAATACTTGATGAGAATCAACCGAAAGAGCAAGCTGGCTTTAGGACAGGATTCTCAACTATGGATCACCTTCACGTAATATCACAGCTAATGGAGAAAGCAAATGAATATAAAACACCATTATGCCTGGCATTTGTGGATTATGAAAAGGCATTTGACTCCCTACAGCATAAGACAATGTTTCGGACACTGGAAAGACAAGGCATAGATACCTCATATATTATGATTTTGAAGAAAATATATGAGAGTGCTACCTCATTTATTAGACTAGACAAAGACAGTGGGAAATTTAAAATCGAGAAAGGAATTCGACAAGGAGACACAATATCTCCAAAGCTGTTTACTGCTGCCCTTGAGGAAGCTTTCAGAAGATTAGACTGGTCGCAGAAAGGAGTCAATGTGAAAGGAGAGTACCTAAACCATTTACGATTTGCAGATGACATTGTGGTCATAAGCCACGATCCCAAAGAATTAGAGGAAAATCTTAATCAGTTATGCACAGTTAGTAAGGATTTTGGACTAAAGATGAATATGGCTAAAACAAAAGTAATGATGAACAAGTATGCCACAGAAAGGGAAATAATGATTGAAGGAGCAGTAATTGAAAAGGTGGAGTCATATACTTATCTGGGACAAGTTATTAGCTGTAATAATGATAAATGGCTGGAAGTCAAGAGAAGAATAAATTTTGGATGGATAGCATTCAGGAAATATAGTCACATACTGAAGAGCAATATCCCAGTTTGTCTGAAACGTAAAATAATGAACCAATGTTTACTCCCCACAGTGACTTATGGAAGTAAAACTTGGGCACTCACCAAAAGAATGGAAGAGAAGCTGAGAACTACACAGCGAAGAATGGAACGAATTATATTGGGAATCAGACTGTTAGATAAGAAGAGAAACATGGATTAGGCAGCAACTCAAGTAAAGGACTTTCTTATCAAAACTAAAAAACTAAAATGGTCTTGGGCAGGACACATAGCTCGAAGACATGATGACAGATGGACTAAGAAAATAACAGAATGGTACCCAAGAGGAGCTAGAAGAAAACCTGGAAGACAAAGGTGGAGATGGATAGATGAAATTCATGAGTTTTTGGGTAGTAAATGGATGGCCAGTGCTCAAAACAGAAGGAACTGGAAAGTTGCTGAAGAGGCCTTCATCCTGCAGTGGATCGAAAATGGCTGATGATGATGATGATGATGATGTAGTACCTCTATATAAAGAATAAAATTATATACTGTATACATATATAATTTGTATTATGAAATGTAATTTTTATAATTATATTATTGTAATAAATATCATATAACATATATATATTTTAGTATTTTTAATATTTTATATATATATATATGGATATATACAGAAGAGAGAGAATTGTATCTAACAGGCAGAAAATTGAGTAGGGGTGCCGCAAAATAAAATAAATTACTTAGGGGTGCCGTTATTAAAAAAAAGGTTGAAAACCACTGATATAACTCATGACTTCATCTTAAGTGGTTTGTGAAAATAACGGTATTTGATAGGAAAAAAACTGAATTAAAAACAGCAATTAGTTTACAAACATCAAAAACCATGCAGTGTAATTTATAAAAACAGAAACTTATTAAAAAAAGCTTCAGCTTGATTTCACTACAAGTCATGATGAAGGCTTCATGTTTGACAAATTCATCATCACTGGAGATTATCAAATATGTGAAAAAAACACTATAATAATTAGAGCATTCTTAGATTCAGGAGAGGTCCCTACAGATTGTAGATGGGCAAATGTAGCTTGTATTCACAAGATGGTTAGGGGATATACTATTTGAAACTTTAGTCGTTTAAAGGTTGAACTGTCAGTCAGTATGGGAATGTGAGAGTAGCCTCATATAGAAGAATCCTAATGATTCTATAGTGGACCAGGAAAAGGCTAAGGAAGATAAAAACAAGGTTGATGTAAGAGGGTGAGGGGACAGATATTTCAAAACTGCTGGCTTACCCATTATTAATATTTTTAATATAGAGTCGAAGCTCTTTATATAGCAACCCTGTAGGGGTTGCTATCTAAAGAGCTTCGACTGATATAACTGCAATATCAGTATTTTGTAATATCAATGAAAGAACAAAGAAAAGTTGAATATTTAATGTGATTGTTCTAGTACAATATACAGGGTGCCTTTCTATAAATTATTCACCTGATTATGAAGCTTGATTAAAATTTTATTGTAATAGGTATTGTAAAACATTTTTCTGCACTTGATAGAGCAACTTAGAATTTTTTATCACACAACTGCAGTTCAGTAAACCTCCCATGGGCACCTTTGATAGCACATAGAATATCAAGATAGTAGCCAATTTCATTCAAAGTGTTTTGAAGCATCCCTTGAGAAATGGAAGTCACTGCCTGTTCAGTCCAGTCCTTACTCTGTGATATTAACCTTTTTTGCATATACCTTAGCCTTTATGTTGCCCATACAAAGAAATCCATAATTATGATATCTGGACAATGAGAAGGCCATGGACTGGGACCATCCCTGCTGATCCATTGATTAGGAAATTTTTTATTGAGGAAATCGCACACATGCAAGCTCCTGATAGAATACATGTGTCTGCATATCTTCCAGCTGAGATGCAGCATATGGTTTTAGCATATCTAGGTAACTTGCAGAATTTACAGTGTTTTCATGGAATAAAAATGGTCCAGTCACCTGGACAGGGAACATCACACATTTACCTTGGGACTGGCACACTCATATTTATGAACTGAGTAGGGATTTTCAGATCCTCAAATTTTTTTTCCTTCTATTGTTGGCATATGCAAAGAATTCCTTGCTTCTTTTCTTTGCACTCTAAGCTATAGACTTCTCACCTACCTTAGCCTGCCTAACCCCCCCTCCCCAAGTAACATTTACACATTAGTTTATACTTATTGTAGGAATATTTGTTGACAATTTATAATCATCCCATACAGAGTCTTTCTTCTGTATGGGATAATTATCAGTGGTAGAGAAAACTTCTCTACTACTGATAAGCTTAGTGGTAGAGAGGTTTTCTTCTAACGCTAAGCTCATCAGCTCATCTGACTTTTGTTTTAGTCTAGATCTTGAACGGTATCATTTAGTTGGTGTAAAATGCATAGTGGTATCAATGGCTACTTCTGTGACACTTCCCATTTGGTAATTGCTTTTTAACACCAGTTAGCCCACTGAAAACAGATTAAAAAATGTCTGAGCCCATTATTATTAGTGGTAGAAGGGCAGATGATGCAAGGAAGCAAGTCTATTCAGCATCAGCAAAAAAAAACAAAACAACAACCACACCTCCAGATGGTAGTTTGTTCCGACAGTCATTTACTCTCTGGCTGAAAGCAGCTTTGCACATATTTGTTCTGTAGCCTTCCTTTTTCAGTTTGTCCTCTTATGTGTTGTCTGAGAAAAAGTAAGAATACCATTAAGTACATACCAGTAAGAAAAGTAAGAATTATTAAGTTTACTTAATCCATTTAAAAGCCTTAAATATTTCAATTAAGGAAATTAGGCACTTACTACCTGTAAGTGCCTAATTTCCAAATGCTGCAATTCACAGAATTGAAGTCTTCTGCACTAGGAATACCACTTTTCTTTACTAATCTGGTTGCCCTTCTTTGCGCCCCTTCTAAAAGCTCCACATCTTTCTTAAAAGAGGCTTCCAGACTTGTATAAAGTACTCAAGATGCAGCCCAACCATTGCCATATACAATGGAATAATCACCTGCTTGCCCCTGCAGGTAAGTTCCTCTATATTATTGAGAGAACCCTATGAGCTGTTCTAGCAGCCTGTCTATGCTGCTCAGGGAATGTTATATTGTACTTTACAATTACCACTAGGTCTCTTTTGGGGTCCACCCAAAATGTGAATGTGTATCACATTCAAGGTTATTAAGTGGTATCACCTTTAATGTGATACCACCTAATTGTTATGTTATTCTGGGTTTACTACTGCCCAACGTAGTGCCTTGCATTTACACATCAATTGCCACTTCTTAGTCCATCGGCCTAATTTGTCTAGGTCTTGCTGCTGTAGTATACCTTGATTCTTGTCATTAATCATCTTGCTGACCTTTGTATCAGGCATATCAAACTTAGACAATAAGCTTGATATGCCTTTGATATCATTAATAAATATTGTAAACAGTATGAATCCCAGCACTGAACCCTCAGGTACTCCACTAATAACATTAGTTTATGACGCACAGTGCCCATTTATAACCACTCACTGTCTTCTGCTACTGAACCATCCCTTTTTCCATAGCCATTCCAATTTTTATAGCATCTTTTGTTTGGAACAGTGTCAAAAGCTTTATTAAAATCTAAATATATTATATCAAAATTGTTTGCATCCAGTTCCTGTATTATTGCACCGTAGTTACTAAAGAGATTAGTCAGTCAGACAAGTAACAAATCCTTGCTCTGATTTCTATCTAATTCCATTCCTGTTAAGATAATCCTACAGTACTTCCTTAAATGCTGACTCCATTATTTTCCCTGGAACAGAAGCCAAGCTTACACATTTATGATTGTACACATTGCCCTTTGATACCCCCCCCTTTGTGAATATGAGAGACATTTGCCCTCCTCCAGTATGTAGGAGCCTCCTTTGAATCCAAGGATACTCTCATAATTATTGTGAAAGGTTTGCTTATCTCTCTTGCTGTTTCTTTTAATATAACTGAATAGGTCCCATCAGCCCAGGTGCCTTATTTCCTTTTAGCTTCAGCAACTTCTCTTCCACTTTCTCCTTGGTTATAACAAAAATCATTTAGCTTTTGGTTATAACTTGGTGTGCTTTTTTTGTTCCCATCCTAAAAAAAACTTCTTCAAATGTGAATATAAATGCAAAATATTTAATTTTTCTGCTGCCCAAAAGGGATCATCAGTAGTTGTACCATTCATGTCTAGTGGGTCAATGTTATTCATTACTTTTCTTCTTTTGTTAACATTATACTCACTTCTGTGAAAACAAAATCCCTCCCATTTTCCTTGACAGTTTCCTCCATCCATTCATTCCAAAAGTTTGTCTAGTTCAGCCTTGAATTTATTTAAGTTGTAAACTTCCACAACGACAGATGAAAGTATGTTCCAGCAATCAACCACCCGCTGGCTAAAGGCAAATTTCCGCACATCTATTCTACAACTGTCTCTTACCTCAATTTGAATTTATGCCCCCTCAGGTGTGGAATCTGAGCAAGAGAAAGAATCCCAACAGCATTGAGCTTGCTCAAACCATTCAGGGCCTTATACACCTCAGTCAGATTACCTCACAGGTGCCTAGCTCCCAGATCATTGCTTTATACAAGGGGATAATCACCTGCTTATCCCTGCTAGCAAAATTCCTGTATATCATTGACAAGACACCATGAGTTGCTTTTGAAGCTGTCTGCAATGCTGAGAAAACTTCATATCTGGCTGAACCCTTGGGAAACTCCTCTAATAATATTAGTACATGAAGGGCAGTGTCCATTGATTACCACTCTGTCTTCTCCCACTCAGCCATCCTTTAAACCATTGTAGCAACTTGCCTTTAAGGCCATACTGCTCTGAATTCATCAATACATTATGATCACTGCCTCCTAAAGGTTCCTTTATTGAAGATACATGAGGAACCACTGTTGATAACCAGGTCAGGAATATTCTAATCACCTGTTGCCTCTCTAACATGTTATCATATAAAGGCATCATCCAGCTAAATAAAAAAGTTGCTTCTGAGTGAGCTGTTAACCAATGAGTTCCAGTCGATACCTGGAAAATTAAAATCTGCCATATACCTGAATAAAGAACAAATCACTTGATGCAAATCAGGTTTCAGAATGGATTACAAAGAGAGTTTTAGGTATTGTCATAATAGTTGTGCATTGAATATCGCTTAACAGTGAATTCTAAATGGGAGGACTTTAGGGAATTAATCTTGGAAGCTACTAGGCTTTTCATACCAACTAAGAAACACTGTTCAAGATTTAGGCCTAAATGGATGTCAGATGAACTAATGAGGCTCGTGGCAGAGAAGAAAAATGTGTGGGATGCATATAAATTTGCGGGTGACACAGAAGCCTAGGGAGATATAAGCTAGTCTGTAATCAAGTCACAAAGGAGATTAAGCAAGTGACGGCTGATTTTGAGAAATCTTTGGCAAAGGATGCAAAGAAAACCAACAAAGGCTTCTTAACTTATACAGGGTGTCTCAAAAATATTGGTACAAACGTTTAGGGGAGGTAGGTAACATCTAAAGGAATGTGAATCGCATAGGAACCCATAGCCGGAAACATCATGGGAAAGTAGTAGCAGAGGCACAAGAAGCAGAAATGACACAAGACAGTAATTAGTGGCAAACATTTATTTGACATAATATTAACAATGGAGTATGAGATGGATGCATTTCATGATGTTACAACAGATGCTCAAAGGTTCCACCATGAGACGTGATGCATGCATAACATCGATGCAGCATGGATTGGCAGACACGGTCGAACACACCTGGAGTTTCTTTGACAGTAGCAGCAGCGCAGACGGATCTCGCCACGAGATCCATTTCCGTCTCCACAGGCGATTCTTATACGATAGATTTGAGGGCCCCCACAGAAAGAAATTACGGCTCGATAAATCAGGTGAGCGTGGGGGCCAGGCAACGGGTCCACCACAGCCAATCCATCGATGCCCAAAATGCCTGTTCAAATGGTCACGAACATACCTTCCATAATGAGCAGGCGCCAGTCATGTTGAAACCAAATGTTGCACCTCACATTTGCTGGAACATTGTCAAGTAACCCCGGTAGAACTTGTTCAAGAAAGAGCCGATATTTAGCGGAGTTCGTGCGGGATGGTAAAAGGTATGGGCTGACTAAGCAGTCACCGACCATACCCGCCCACACATTTATTGCGAAGCGATGTTCTGCCGCATGGGGCTCACACTGTGTGGGCCCTCTGCTAATCCATACACTAGGTGCATATCTGCCAGCTCACAGTTTGTATATCGATGCAACTCTTCGTGCGGCGACAACTGCTTGAATGAATAAACCAGAAATGTTCCCTCTCGTGATCTGATGAACACCGCTGTGTACCGATTTACAGTGACGTTTCTGGTTATGGGTTCCTATGCGATTCACATTCCTTTAGATGTTACCTACCTCCCCTAAATGTTTGTACCAATATTTTTGAGACACCCTGTATAAACTCTAGAAGGAAGGGGATGAATCGGATTGGTCCACTTGATGATGGTGGTTCGACTGTTGATGATTGTGCTCAGATAGCTGACAAACGGAATGAGTATTTTGGCATCTACATTCACACATGAGGAATTCTGTAAGGAACGGGAGGACAGAAGGTTACTAAACTCTAACAGAGAGAGCAAATGATTTTGTAATAATCGAGAGCAAAGTGGAGGAGAAATTGTTGAAGTTAAACAAAAAAAAAAGGCACCTGGGGCAGATAGAATCTATCCAGTTATATTGAAGGAGGCAGTGACTGAAGTAAGCAAACCCTTAGCCTTAATTTAGAGAGCATCCTTAGATTCAGGGGAGGTCCCCATGGACTGGAGATGTGCAAATATATCCCCAATTCACAAAGGGGGTTCATTGAAGGGTGACACAAATTATAGACCTGTTAGTTTTCTGTTCTGGGGAAAATATGGAGTCACTGGTTAAAAAAGTGATGCAGGATCACCTAGACAAGACTGCAGTAATAGTTCAGACACAGCATGGGTTTGTTAATGGGAAGTCTTGTCTGACCAATTTGATTGGATACTACAATGTGGACACAAAGGAACTGGATGCAAAAAATAATTTTGATATCATATACTTGGATTGCAGGAAAGCTTTTGATACTGTAGCACGTGGAGGACTGCTGTACAAATTGGAGCAGTATGGCATTAAGGGCAAGTTGCTGCAATGGATAAAGGGATGGTTAAGTGGGAGATGGCAGAGAGTGGTAATCAATGGACACTACTCAATGTGGACTAATGTTATTAGTGGAGTACCCCAGGGTTTGGTGCTGGGCTTATTGTTGTTTTGTGTATTTATTAATGATATCGATGAAGGTATATCAGGCTTATTGTCCAAGTTTGCAGATGATACAAAGGTTGGCAGGGTTGTTAATGATAGTAAAGACAGTATGCTACTGCAACAGGATCTAGAAATGTTAGGTAGATGAGCTGAGAAGTGGCAACTGAAGTTTAATATTGACAAATGCAAAGTAGTAGTAGTAGTAGTAGTAGTGGCATGTGATGCAAGAAAGCAAGTGTATGAGCTTATGCAGCATCAGCCAAAAAAACACACCATTCCCTCCAAATGCCTGTCCAGGTCCTCCTTAAATTTATTTAACCTATGAACTTCCACAATGACAGATGGAAGTTTGTTCCAGCAATTAACCACCCGCTGGCTAAAGGCAAATTTCCGCACATCTATTCTACACCTGTCTTTTCTTAATTTGAATTTATGCCCCCTTAGGTTCGTAATCTGAACAAGTGGAAGGATCCCATCAGAATTCAGCGTGCTCAACCCATTCAAGGCCTCATACACCTCAATCAGATCACCGCACAGGTGCCTAGTTCCTAGCCACTGCAATTTGCAGAACTTAAGCCTCCCTTGGTAAGAGGATCCGTTCATTCCCCTCACCAATCTTGTTGCCCTTCTCTGTACACGCTCAAGTAAATCTACATCCTTCCTAAAACGAGGCTTCGAGACCTGCACGCAGTACTCAAGGCATGGCCTGACCATTGCCTTATACAGAGGGACAATCACCTCCTTCTCCCTGCTAGCAAAATTCCTGTATATCATTGACAAAACCCCATGACCTGCCCTGGCAGCCTGTCTGCATTGCTCAGAAAACTTCATATCTCACTGCACAATTACTCCCAGGTCTTTTTCATTTTCTACCACCTTAAGCGTAGTACCACACAGTTGGTACGTTTCTCTGGGGTTACTTCTACCCATATGCAGTACTTTTCATTTGTCAAGGTTAAACTTCAGTTGCCACTTCTTAGCCCATCTGCCCAAATTATCTAGATCCTGTTGCAGTAGCACATTGCCATTACTGTCATTAACAACTGCCTACCTCTGTATCATCTGCAAACTTCGACATTAAGCCTGATATACCTTCATCAATATCATTGATAAATATATAAAACAACAGTGGACCTAACACCAAACCCTGTGGGACTCCACTAATAACATTAGTCCAAGAAGAGCAGCACCCATTGATTACCACCCTCTGTCTTCTCCCACTTAACCATCCTTTTATCCATTGTAGCAACTTACCCTTAATACCATTCTGCTCCAATTTGTACAATAGTCTTCCATGCGCAACAGTGTCAAAAGCTTTCCTGAAATCCAAATATATGATATCAAAATTATTTTTTGCATCCAGTTCCTTTGTAACCACATCATAATATCCTATCAAATTTGTCAGACAAGACTTTCCCTTAAGAAACCCATGCTGTGTCTGAATTATTGCTGGAGTCTTGTTTAGATGATCCTGCAATGCATCTTTAACCAGTGACTCCATTATTTTATCCGGAACAGAAGTTAAACTAACTGGTCTGTAATTACTCGTGTCACCCTTCAATCCCCTTTGTGAATTGGGGACACATTTGCACATCTCCAGTCCATGGGGACCTCTCCTGAGAACAAGGATGCTCACATAATTATGGCTAAGGGTTTGCTTAGTTGCTTTGCCGCCTCCTTTAATATAACTGGATAGATCTCATCCACCCCAGGTGCCTTTCTTATGTTTAACTTCAACAATTTCTCCTCCACTTTGCTCTCAGTTATTACAAAATCATTAAGCACCCTGCTACAATTTGATAACCTTTTTCAAACCTTATTTCAAACCTTCAATTTGATAGCCATTTTCAAACCTTAATAACTCGTCATGTGTGAATGTAGATGCAAAATACTCATTCAGTTTGTTTGCTGTCTGAGCAGGATCATCAACAGTCGAACCATCGATACCAAGTGGACCAATCAGATTCATCCTTTTAGCGTTTATATAAGTAAAGAAATCCTTGCTGTTTTCCTTAGCATCTTTTGCCAAGGTTTTCTCGTAATCTGCTTTCGCCTGCCTAACCTTTTTTGTGACCTGATTACAGACTACCTTATATCTGCCATAGGCTTCTGAGTTGCTTGATAATTTATATGCATCCCAGGCATTTTTCTTCTCTGTCACCTTCTCTGTACTCACCTTTACGGTAGCAAAAACCCTTTCCTTTACCCCTGATGGTAATTATATCTTTAAGTAAATCCCACATCAGTAAAAATAAGTAAATCACACATCAGTAAAATTAATACGCAAATGACCACTGCTGATAACCAGATCAAGGGTATTACCCTCTCTGGTTGCCTCTCGAACATGCTGCTGCAGAAAACAATCGTCCAATAAATCCACAAAAGTCTGACTAGTGTGTGAGTGACGAACCCCCAAGTTCCAGTCAATATCTGGGAAGTTAAAATCCCCCATTATAAGACATTCTAATTTACTAGCCCACTCTATTTCTCTGTACAATTGTTCATTTTACTCATTCGAGTCATTAGGCCTATAACACACTCCTACTCTTATTTTTGCTTTCACAGTGCTTATGTCACACCGAACTGACTCAACAGTGCACTGTTCATCTATATCAACTGGATGCACCTCTTTTGATTTTGTTTTTCTTAATTAACAGCATAACACCTCCTCCCTTCCTATCCTTTCTGTACACATTGTACTCCCCAAATTCCAATTCTGCATTTCTTATATCTGTGTGACACCACGTCTCTGCTATCCCAACAATATCCGCTTTTGATGTCTTGACCAGCACTTCAAATTCATCAAATTTATTTACTATACTTCTAGCATTGGTATACATGCACATATTCTTATTCTTTGTTACCCTAACACATCTCATATACCTACCTGTTTCACGATGACTGCCATCTGTCCCTGAAACCCCCAGCACCCCTCGCTCCAGGTCACTACTTATTCTAATAGAAGTTGTGCAAGAATCACCTTCACTTCTGCCTGCGGCTACTTTTAATCTTTTAGTCTGTGAATCCCCCCCCAAGCTAGCAGTTTTCCGACCAACCTTACACTGCCTCGATAGCATCAGCAAATATTCTTGCACCCTTTTTGTTTATGTATATCCCATCCCTGTAGAAGCAGTCTCTCCTGTTAACAATCACAGACCACTCTGAAAAAAATTCTACCCCTTGATCCTTGCACATTCCCTCCAGGGCCGAATTGATTGACAAGGCTCTCATCATGTATTCCCTCCTATTGTGTCTGGGTAGAATTGCAGACACTTTCAAATTTAACCCCAACTCGCGACTTTTTTGCAACATTGACCTTTAAGTAAATCTGCAGATCTCCTACTCTTAATGTCAGTGGTACCAACGTGTACAACAATATCACCCTTTATGCCCTTAAAAGATGATATATGCTTTACAACGTCATCAACTTTTGCCCATGGCAGACATAACCTGGTCCTGTTCCATCTATCCTTTTTGCACAATATATTCCCCGTCTCCCTGACAATAGAGTCACCAACAATAACTAGTTCCTTTGGGACCAGCGCATCCTGTCTTGGAGATTACTGCTGTGTTGCCTGATTCCCAGGAGTGAGCTCTGGCGTTGAGTTGGGCAGCTGAGAGCCTGATGGGCCCCTCATATTAATTTCTTCGAGGGCATTTACCTTACACCTCAAGCTCTCATAGACGCCCAGTAGAACACTGAGTTGATGCCTAATTTCTAGACACTCTGCACCTGGCACATAAAGCCATCCTCTTTGGCTAGATCATGTTCTGTTCCAGAGAGTTTGGCAAACATTTCACAAGTTGCACATTTTTTTAGGCTTTGATGCATTGGAGAATTGCTCCCCTGAGTTCTCCCCCGAGTCACAGCACTCCTGCTGCTTTGCTGCTCTAGTCTGGGGCATGATTTTTTAAATTAATAAGATCAATAAATTTAATTAATTGTCAATACTACGCTATCTAATAGAATCCTAAATGCAGTGATGCGTATTACACTATATAATTATACGTTAGAGCTGCCTTGTTACCACAATTAAAAATTTGAACTCCCTACTACTCTATAAAAAGAACAATGGCTGCAAGATTCGAACGAAATAATGGTTTTACATATATTAAGTAGTAATCTACAAAAATCTTTATGTAAATTAAAAATAAAAATAACCAGCGTAACTATAGCTATAAGACTACGTATAACGTACAATATAAAATAACAATTAGGTAAATAAAAAGGCAAACACTTATCGCTTTTTTTGGAGCCTGTAATTCACAGCTGTAAATTTTAAAGAGAGTCGGTGCCCTCTTTTGCATATAGGTAGCAGAAACCCAAGAGAAACGTACCAGCTGTGTGTACTACCCTCAGGGAGGTGGAGAATGCAAAAGACCTGTGGGTAATTGTGCAGGCGGATATGAAGTTCTCTGAGCAGTGCACACGGGCTGCCAGAGCAGGGCATGGAGTTTTGTCAATGATATATAGGAATTTTGCTAGCAGAGACAATGAGGTGATTATACTTTTGTATAAGGCAATGGTCAGGCCACACCTTGAGTACTGCAAAGAGGTCTCGAGGCCTCATTTTAGGAAGGATGTAGAGTTGCTAGAATGAGTACAGAGAAGGGCAACAAGATTGGCGAGAGGAACAAAGGAGTTCTCTTACCAGAAGATGTCAGTTGCAGCATCTGGAGACTAGGCATCTGTGAGGTGATCTAATTGAGGTGTACAAGGCCTTGAATGGTTTGAGCAGGCTCAATGCTGATGGGATACTTCCACATGCTAAGATTAAGATCCTTAAGGGGGGGGGGGCATAGATTCAAATTGATGAAAGACAGTTGTAGAAAAGATGTGCAGAAGTTTGCCTTTGGCCAGCAGTTGATTGCTGGAACTGACTTCCATCTGTTGTTGTGGAAGTTGATAGCTTAAATAAATTTAAGGCTGAACTAGAAAACATTTGGAGTGACCGAATGGGTGAAATGGGAATTTTTTTTTTGGCTGATGCTCTATAATCCGGTTTCCTAACCTGTGGATTGCGACACCGAGGGGTTGCAAAGTGTTATCTGGGGGGTCGCTGCGGGTATTTTGAGTGCAATTATTTTTATAGGAAATTTCACCACAAAGGTGTACAACACTTATTTATTTCAATATGGCATATGTCTACACTGCAATATTCTACTTGTGGTTGTAACACTGATTTTTGATAAATGAAAGGAAAAGACTTAAGGTCCACCACAGCGGATACTTAAAAAATATTGAAGGCCTGCCGTGTTTATACATATTAAACATTTTATATTATTTTAATTATTTGCTATGGCTTTTAATATTTTTTCAAATTTTTGCCACATCAGACCTTGATTCACTCCCTAAAAATAATATATACAAATGCAGTGTTATCATTAGAATAAAATTCTATGTTACAAATAGTAAACTGAAAGAATATTCACTATGATGCAAAATTCAATATCAAAATTCATTTTTAGTCAGTGTCTCGATCTGTGAATAACAGACTGTTGAATAAAGGTGAGTTGCTCTCTTAACGCAGTTGAAGATCACCCTGTATGTTTTGCTGAGACCATCATGTTTGCAGTGATGTAATTCAATAATATCCGCAATGTGCCATCTACTGCAAACTGGCGCAAACTAAATTTGCCAATAGTCAACTACCTTTAGTTGGTGCCATGATAGAAACTAGCCACTCGCTGTCAGTCGCTGGTTAGCTACTGCTTGCACTTTCTGAAATCTGAAGAGCATCAGTAGGTCGTCATCAGTCCGTGCTATCCGTACCCTTGGAGAAAAAACATAAATATTCAGATGACTATCTAAAGGTAAATGTATACAGTACTTATGTAGAAGGTCGTGAAACTAAAGTCTCTATAGGTGTGGGTGATGAGGTTTGATCTCCTTTTAAACCCATGCATACATAAGAGGCTTTGACTATAATAACCGAACCATTCCTTCTTCGCTGTTGAGTACTGCACTTCTAATTGGTTTCTCTGTAAATGCCTCAACAAGGAAGTGCAATTGCTCTAAGAAATTGACAATCTACAAAGTTTACTTTGAGCTCTTCCAATGCTGACCCTACAAATTTCCTTTTCCTGAAGATTAAACAAGTTTAATAAATTGTAAAGATATTAGTATTCGTTTGTATCTTTCTAACCCTAAGCGTATGCCTTTTAATACAAGTTTAGGATTTTATACTCTGCTTGTAAGTCAGTCTTAATTTTAGGCAATGGTTACATCTTTTAAATGTCGACTTATATGCCATAACATAAGGTAAACTCTACTCGTTATGTCAGTGGCATAGCTAAAAATAGGATCCACAAACTTCATTAATGGACCCTCATACGGCTGATTTTGTGAGGATTCAATAAAATTCATGTGGGTCGCATTATTTATTCATGCTAGACTTTGTATAAACATTTGCAGTGATGAAAAAGGTTCTTTTCATTACAAGATCCTTCAATATAAGAGGTGTGGTCCATGTTTGGCATCTGAACTACTTGGTAATGAAGCCTATGGACTGCTTTGATGAATCTCTTTCGAAATGGTCTCCTTGACACTGTATATACCAATTCTAATACTTCTGGAAGCATTCTTATAGGATTCTTTGCTGACAGTTCCTATGTTCTTTCTGAATAATTTCCTCAATCATTGGAAATGTGAACCTTTCAAGGGAAGGGGAACTTCAAGCTGAAAAACCAATTACTGAGAACTAAATCTGGTGAGTATGGATGGAGACTGCAAGAAATTCCTGAATGGAAAGTGCAGGATCATTATCATGATACAAGTGCCAATTCTCCGAAGCCAACTTTTCCGGCTGTTTTCTGTGAATAACATCTCTCGGATTCGCCATATTTCCATTTTTGAATAATCTTGGTTCACTGTTTGACCGTGTGGAACAAATTTATTATGAGCAATGCCCTGCAAGTTAAAGAAAATACGATAAGCATGATCTTTACCTCTGATCAAGATTGTCTTGCTTTATTTGGGCCTTGGAGAAGTCTCTCGATGAGGACTGGGCCTTTGTTTCCAGGTCATAGTCATACACCGTAATTCCTCGCCAGTAATGAGGGAAAGACGATGTGTGTGGATCAGTAGCAGAATGCTGACTGACACTGTCTTGAAGATCTTGACATGCTGGAACTCTCTTCTGCGTTCTCATCAACGAGAATACACAGAACAAACTTGGCAAACATGTTGCATTCTCAAATACTGTGTTAAAATTGATTGGCATGTCTTGTAAGAAATCTGTTTCACTAGCAACTTTGCGGATGGTTAAACGTCAATCACTTGTGATAGATTACTAAGAAGAGTGATTAAATCATTGGTTTCAGAAGCTGAAGTCAGGCAGAGCGAAGATTCACTTCAACAATAAAAGTGATGCTCTTTAAACTTTGCAAACCTCTGAAAAGTCTTTGCAGGACACATAGTCTTCTCCGAAAGTTGCTTTTAGCATCATGGGTTTCTCTTGCATTTTCATCTGATTTGATGCAGATTCGTTATTCTGTGGGGTTTGTGCAGATGGAGCACCAGCTATGCTAGGGTCAAAGTCTGGCTTTCATACAAAAGTGAAAAACTTGCTCGCCAAGTAAAGGGCATTCACTGCATGATTCACCGATATGCTCTTGCCAGTAAGACTCTTCCAGCTCATCTGCAAGAGGTACTTGATTCTCTGATCAAAATTGTGAATTACGTCAAATCTAGAGCCCTCAACACCCGTCTGTTAAAAGAACTCTGTAAATACATGAATTCTGATCATGCGGTTCTTCTTTTCTACACTGCTGTATGCTGGTTATCAAAAGGAAATGTTGTCAATCGTGTCTTTCAGTTGAAAGGTGAAATCAAGTTGTTCCTGGAAGTGCAAGGGAAACATGACCTTGTGGCTTACTTTAATGAAGCTTGGAAGAAAAGAGTTGCTTACTTAGCAGACATTTTAGACCAGCTAAATAAGCTGAACCTGAAACTTCAGGGAAAGGAAACACATATTATCCAATTTCAAGACAATCTTCAGGCATTTGTATCCAAACTGCAAAACTGGCGTCGGAAAGTAAATCTTGGAAACATTGCCATGTTTGAACAACTCTGCAGTGTGGTTGGTAGAGGAATCTGAAGGTGAACTGGATGAGAATCTGAAGGAGGAGATTACTAGGCACCTTGAATCCCTTGAAAAGGAATTTCAGCAGTACTTCCCTGAGCTTACAGAAGAAGCTGCATTGGTATGAAACCCATTCTCTGCTTCCCTGAATGTAGCCAGCATTCCCGATGAAGTACAGGATGAATTCTTGGATCTGCGGAACGATTCCTCACCATGTAATTTGTTTTATGAAAAATTGCAGACTCAGTTCTGGTGTACTATGTATCAGTCATATCCAAACGTGTTTTACTGTGTTTTCTTTACCCTATTAAAAATCCCTTTTTATGCAAATGTGGCTTTTCGCAGGTTATTTTGCTATTATAAAAGGGGGTTGCGACTCAAAAAAGTTGGGAAACTGCTCTATAAGCTTGCTTTCATGCATCATATGCCTCAACTAATGCTAATTGGGAACTATTTCATATCATTTACTTAAGCACTGATGAAGTACATAATTTTGTCTAAAAAATATGCAGTTGACATTTATGTAAAATTCGATATACACCCATGTTATGCCATTTGCACAATACCTAAAGTAACTTTTGCAAAATTTATTAATAGGTGGATATTAATCTTAATTTTATAGTTACTTTTCAAAACAAAGGTATTTTTAATTGTTTTTGCATGTGTACACTCTTCTTTTTATTTCGTTAATTTAATGTTATTATTTATTACCATATTAATTATATATCTTTTAATTTTTCAGCTGATCTATGGCATGAAGCCAAGAAGTATCCACTATTTCATTGTCTTGGTGAACCCTTGTCATACATCTTTGTTTCCATCACTCAAGATGCAGAAAAGGAAGAATTTTATGATGAGTCTCGAAGGCTTTGTGACCTGCGTCTCTTCCAGCCTATACTTAAAGTGGTTGAGCCTAAAGGCAACAAAGAAGAAAAGATGCTTAATTCAGAAATCGGTAACCATAATGTTTTTAATTCATTGCACACGCATGCATGGAGTATTTGTTAAGGAAATGGACATTTATTCAAGAAGTTATATAATATCTGTGTAGATACACCATAGTTAACCCATAAAATTAAACTACGTGTGTAGTGTAAGGGCATCGTTTTAATTAATCTCATATTACGGCTACCTTCACAACGAGGTACCAGGTATTGCACTACTTTGAATAAGTAATGCTTATGTAGTAGAGAAGACTTATTTATTCTCAGTGGGTGCCACCACCCAGGCGGCACCGTTTCTAAGCTTGTTGGCCTTTCATCAGTGGGTGGGCAGGCACCCTGGTAATAATGAAAACATGCCATCACAGTTGTGAAGTTAATTCCACAATATGAGAGATGCAAATGGTGATAGATGAACAGAATGATACTATATTTAGTGATTAAATGCACAAGGCATTCCACATGGGTTTAAATTAACTATATAATATCAGTGTAGATACACCATAGTTAACCCATAAGATTAAACTACAACAGTAGTGTAAAGGCATCATTTTGGTTGTATCTCATATTGTGCTACCTTCACGACGAGATACCAGGTATTGCACTACTTTGAATAAGTAATTCTTCTCTAGTAGAGAAGACTACTGTTATTCTCAGTGGGCACCACCACCCAGATGGCACCACAATGGTACCATCTACAGCTCTGAAACGGTGCTGTCTGGGTGGTGGTGCCCACTGAGAATAAATAACACTAGTCTTCTCTACTACAGAAGTGTTACTTATTCAAAGTGGTGCAATAACTGGTATCTCATGAGGGTAGCCACAATGTGAGATATAATTAAAATGATGCCTTTACACTATGTACATAGTTTAATTTTGTGGGTTTAATATGGTGTATTTACACTGATATTATATAGTTAATTTAAACCCATAATGAATTATTCCTTGTGCATTTAATCTTTAAATTCAAGAGGTTAATAATACATATATCTGGGGTCACTTTTGGTCTTAATGTATTCCTTTTAGAAATGATATTAATGATATTGAAATGAATGAATGAAATTAATAATACATGTATCTAGGTTCACCTTTTAGGAGTTCGACATTTTACTAATGGTTTACTAACGACATTTTACTAACTGATCTGGTGTCTTCAATAATTTCTATTTATTACAACCTATAGTACTTAGTACCATACATGGATTGAAGATTGAGAAGATGAAAGAAGATACTTGTAGACATTAGAATTGAATTTCTGTATATTGTAATTTTCAGACATTACATATGAAGGAAGATAATTGTAGAAAACAGAAGTTAAAGGAGTAAATGAGGAAGAATAAAAGTTGGTTCAGTGAGTTAGAAGTTGGACAGTAAAAAAATGTTGACTGGTTGTGGTATGTGTTTGGAAGAGTGAGAGAGAATTAAAGAAGCCAATTTGGAAAAACAGTATCCATGGAAATAACTGTAGAAAAGGCATGCAGCAGAAATGGAATGTCTGTGAGACAGAGTGAAGAGACTTTGTAAGAGATAGGTCATTAATTAACCTACCTGTCATCTTTGGAATGGAATCCAGAAGCCTGAGAGAGAGATTATGTGGGTACCACCCCAGATGTGGAAACAATATTCCGTGGTGGGGCAAATTTGAGATTTGTACGGGGTGACTAGCTATTTAGAAGAAAAGCAGTGCCAAGAGAAAACAGAGTTTATGAAGTGAAATTTTTTTAAGCGCGCTCCAGGCAGTTTTCACCATAAGCATTTGTAAACATGTTGACCACATGTTTTGTTTTTGTATACTTTAGTTAAAAGTGATTTTTGTGTTGTGCTTATTTGACATAAATTTATAAAAACTTTTGCATTCCTATGGGATGCAAATTATGTTTCCATATTTTTTTTCAGTTTTCACTGGCTGGCAAAAACTTATGTAAAGTTGAATTTACATAAGTCGGGGAGTGCCTGTAGTGGAATTGGGAGAATGATAGAGGCAACAGATGAATTTGACAGAATGTGGTAAAGAAATTAAAAGCCAGAGAAGAGTCCAATTTACTAAGTCTCCGAAGCCGAACATCAGAACAGACATACGCAAAAGCACCACCTTTTGAAGGAATCGTACAGCAAATAATTAGGACAACTGAGATGAGCAGTAGTTGAATCAGTTGATAACTGGGATTCCTTCAGAAAAAGGTAATTGGGGCTTGGCAGACTGTACATGGAAATGGACATCATTGAGATTTTAACTGAGACCATGTATATTTGTGAAATGAACAAGAAAGTGTTTGGGAGGTTTAGACTTTGCAGATAAGTTTGCTCTATTAGTTTGACTATTCATGATATATTCAGTAGTAAGAAAAGATGGGGAGGACACGTTGGGTACACGGCAAGAATATACTCAGTTTCTTGACTTAATTTGGCCTTGACAATGTTTTCTCTCTCCCTGCATACACACTGATTGGATTCACTGTCTGGCACAGTAGAGGCAGTGAGATTATACACTAGTTGATCTGAATGCCTCAAGACCAAACTTATTACTGATAAGTTCAGTCTAGTGGACTATTTGAAAGCTGGCCTGTGAACACTGTTTCAAAGCTCTACCCTCGAAGTGTAAGGAAGATTGTATCTCATCATGAAGCCCATCATAAACTCAAAAGATATCAGTCATGCTACATGATGGAGGAGATGGTGGGGTTAACACAACTTTTCTCTGCAGACTAAACATGTGTTCCACCACTTCAAGCCACAATAAACAAAGTGGTCATGTTTCCCTGGTTGATGAAAGTCAGCTACCATCTAGTATTGCCTGGTAACACAGAGATGCAGCATTCCTCCATATCGTGTGCACATCACACACTTCGATCCTTGCTTACATTAGTTTCAGGAGTGGATTAAGGTCGGTTGAGGCCCCCGAGCGCAGAAGAAAATATTGGGCCCCTTAAAAAAAGAGAGACGGAAAATAAAAATACATGTTAACCATTTTTTTAAATAAATAAAAAATACTATGTACTATTAATGTTTTATTTCCAATAAAATTTGAATATAATATATGTATAATTTAATTAATAATAGCATAATAATAATCACAAAGTTTTGAATTAATATGTTCAACTAATTTGTTGGGGTTTTTCGTGGGCCCTTCAGAAGTCGGGGCCCAGGGTGCACGCCCGGTGTGCCCACCGTTAAATCCGTCTCTGATTGGTTTGCACCTGGGTAGTCATCACCAGTATATTAGGTGCTGTATTTCAGGACCTGCACACAGGAGTTATACTAAGAGTTACTAACAGTTATAACACCATAAAAGTGCAAGCAGAGGATTTGGTTGTCACAGAATGACCAGACTTTGCCAAAATTTGTGCCACTTGACTTGAGTGTCACCTAATATCAGTTTTATCAGCATTTTAGACTCCCAGGTTGTAAGTTCAGCTTGACATACTGGGAGAATGTCTGTGACAGTCAGGACCAAATATGTGTGACCAATGATATGGATTAGTGGCATTCTAACCATTGCCCACTAAATAACAAATGTGAAGTATCCTGATAAATTAATTCCTTATTGTGCCTTCTCCCTTTAATATTTTCTTGCATTTTTGAAAAATTCTTTTGGCCTTTAAATTTGATAATTTGGGACAATTGGGCAGTGGACTGTTTAGTAATCAGCACAAAGTGTTGATTACTGTTAACAGGAGAGACTGTGGCTAAGATCAAGAAAGCCAACACGAGAACCATGGGAAACTGCAGCTTCTCCCTGCATTTTCAGTAAAAGATGGTGCATGTTATCGGTAGTTGCAGTAGAAGTTGATAATGATGTATTGATTAGTTTTTAGTTTTTTTCCCATTATTAAAAGCAAATTATCAGAGTTCACAAGTGGGCTGAAATTTACTTACTGGTACACCACCAGACTGCCTCAGTCTTATGGTGTTTATCCCCCCCCCCTTTCCACTGTTTTAACCTGATACGAAAACAACTTCTATAGACAGTGAGTGTTATCGGGTTAAAACAACAGGAAGGGGGATAAATACCCTAAGACTGAGGCAGTTTGTGTAGGGTGTACCTGTAAGTAAATTTCAGCTGCAAAGGCAATTACACTCATGAACTCCAATAGTATGCTTTTAATAATGAGAAAAAAACTAATCAGTACATCATTATCGACTCGTTTCCCGCAACTGCAGTAGCGGGAAACGAGTTTGCCCGGTAAGTTGACTGAAGGTTCTCATGTTGGCTTTCTTTACCTTCACCAAGACTGCTTCTATAGGGGTGAGATACACTTAAATAGAAAGGGTACAAGAATATTTTATGATCCTATCAAGGCAGTGCTAGATGGGTCAGAAAACTGTTCCCTTGGAGGGGGTGGATACACAGACTAATAGAATAGCAGTAGTCACAGGCAGAGGCGAAAGTGATTCTTGCTGCTTCTGTTGGAACAAGCAGCAGCCTGGAAAGCAAGGTGTCGGGATTTTCAAGGACTACTGGGAGTAATCGTGCTGTGTTAGGGTAACCAAAATTACAAACAGGTGCATGTATACTTGCAAGCACACCAAAGCTAAGAGTATAGTAAATAAATTTGATGAATTTGAAGTGCTGGTCAAGATATCAAATGTGGATATTGTTGGATATCCGAGATGTGATGTGACACAGATAAAGGGGAATAAGAATTTGAATATGGGGAGTACAGTGTGTAAAGGACAGACAGGATAGGATGGTGGGATTTTGCTCTTAGTTAAGAAACACAGAAAATCTAAGGCAGTACATCCAGTTTATATGGGTGGCCACTGCAATATTGAATCTGTTTGGTGTGACATAAACACTGGGAAAACTAAAATGAAAGTAGGAGTATGTTATAGGCCTCCGTAGCCGAGTAGTCAAGAGCGGGCGTGCAGTAGCACATGCTCTTTGAGTAGACCAGAGTTCGAAGCCCCTGACTACTAAATACAGTCAATCTGCCAACCCGCACTGGACGAGCGTGGCAGACCATGGTCCAATTGGTAAAGTAGGCCAGTTGTTTGTTTGGTTTTTTTTTTTTTTTTTTAAGAAGCATTAGCAACTAAGGCCATATTGCTCCGGGTCATGCGGTGGTCATTCCCTGACCTTTCCGCATCCTCCGTATTTGGTGGTGACGGGCTCGAACCCCGGTTTAATCAAGAAGCGTGTGTTACGCACTGCTGCTCCTTCCCACCTGGCTACAGAGGCGCCTAAAGTAGGCCAGTAAATCAGAATGTCTTATAATAGGAGATTATAATTTTTCAGATATTGACTGAAATTGTGGGTTGGTCACTTGCATGATTTTGTGGATTTATTGGATGACTATTTTCTACAGCAGTATTTTAGAGAAGAGGCAGTATTCTTGATCTGATTATCAGCAGTGATTTTTAATGCATTAAGAATCTGCAGATAAAAAAAAAAACACTAGGTGGCAGTGACAAAGTTTTGATACCATAAAAGACTGCTGAACAAATTGGAGCAGTGTGGCATTAAGGGCAGGTTGCTGCTATGCATAAATGGATGGATGGATGGATGGATGGATGGATGGATGAGTGAGTGGGAGGAGACAGAGAATGATAATGAGTGGACACTTCTCTCTGTGGACTAATGTTATTAGTGGAGTACCCCAGAGTTCAATGTTGGGCCTGTTGAGGTTTACCTGTAATCTGTCCTTTGGTGGTAGGGTAGGTGTTTCCACTGTTTATTGATGTGGGAGTTACTTAAAGATGTAACTACATTCAAGGATAAAGGGAAAGATTTTTACTTTTGTAAAGGTGACTACAGTGGTCTCAGACAGTTCTTAAATTCTACGCAGTGGAACCAACTGATGATGTTACCATCAACCAGTTCTAAATGGGAAGCATTCAAGGAATTAATCGTAGAAGCTTCTAGGCTTTTCATACCAACTGAGAAATACTCTTCAAAGATTAGGCGTAAATGGATATCAGATGAAATAATGAGACTCATGGCAGAGAAGAAAAATGCATGGGATGCATATAAATTATCAGGCAACACATAAGCCTATGATAAATATAAGCTAGAGTGTAATAAAGTCACAAAGGAGGATAGGCAAGCAAAGGCAGATGACAAAAATCTTTGGCAAAGGATGCAAAGACTTCTTTACTTGTGTAAATTCTAGAAGGAAGGGGATGAATTAATAGATTAACCATAGCCGCAGGCAGAGGTGAAAGTGATTCTTGCACTACTTCTATTGGAATGAGCAGCGGCATGTATATGATCCTCCTCAGGTTGCTGACAAAGTCAATGAGTATTCTGCATCTATATTAACACATGAGGAATTCTTTAGGGAAGAGGAAGCCAAAAGTTTATAAAACACTAACAGGGAGCTAAATGATTTTGTAATAAGTGAGAGGAAAGTGGAAGGGCATTTGTTGAAGATACACATAAGAAAGGCACCTGGGGTGGATGGGATCTATCCATTTATTTATTTAAGGGTGGCAGCAAAGGAAATAAGCAAACCCTTAGCCATAATTATGAGAGCATCTTTGGATTCAGGGGAGGTCACCCATGGACTGAAAATGTGCAAATGTATCCCCAATTCACAAAATTTGTGAATTTGTGAAAATAGTGACTATTATTTTCCAAGGAAAATAATAGAGTCACTTGTTAAAGAAATAATGCAGGACCACTGGATAGGATTGCACTTATACTTCAGTCGCAGCATGGGTTTGTTAAGGGGAAATCTTGCCTGTCCAATTTGATTAGATACTGTGATATGATCACAAAGGAACTGGATGCAAAAAATAATTTTGATGCGAGAGAGGGGGACAAAGAAAGTCAGAAGTAGAATGTAATCACCAAGAAAGAAAAGAATGATGATAGCTCAGAATCCTGGGTGTACCAAGCCCATACTCACAAGATGTCAGCCCCCTCCCTGTGGGGGGGGGGTGATTATTCATGCTATACTTGGATTTCAGGAAAAGTTTTGATACCATAAAAGACTGCTATACAAATTGGAGCAGTGTGGCATTAAGGGCAGGTTGCTGCTATGCATGCATGGATGGATGGATGGTTGAGTGGGAGGAGACAGAGAATGATAATGAGTGGACACTTCTCTCTGTGGACTAATGTTATTAGTGGAGTACTTCAGAGTTGAATGTTGGGCCTGTTGAGGTTTACCTGTAATCTGTCCTTTGGTGATGGGGTAGGTGTTTCCACTGTTTATTCTGAAGTTCGAAGTGGTGGACCCTTGTTTTGTCTACGAAATAACATAGGAATTCCTTGGATCTATCATAAAGATGTTGGGATTTTCCCTTTACATGTTACATCTCATCAGCTTTTGCTCAGGGTTCAAAAGTTTTGGAACTCAGCATGCAAAAAACCCTTTATATCTGCAAATACTGTTTCTGTCAGTTGTTTTTGGTAAGCACACAATCTCAGCAATCTGCCAAATCGTCATTCGGTAGTCACTCTTTATGAGTTTGTGCACACTGATGAAGTGATCACAGAATGGTAAGATGTACACTTAATATAGATAAAGGAAAGGAAAAAACTGACTCGAGTAAATAATACAAAGGTCTTTGAGATAACAATGTACTGGAACTTAAGAACAAGTTTTGAGCTTCTGCAGACTGCTCAGGACAAAGATATCGACGAGGAATATTACAACTTTCTGGAAGTGATAAAGCCCAAGAAACCTATAGGGAAAAAGAAATCCAAAGAAGAAAAAATTAGTCAAGAAACACTTGTCATGATGAATTGAAGACAACAAATGAAGAGCAAGAAAAACACTGAGGGAGAAAATTGAGTATACTGAGTTATGCAAAGCCATTAGAAAGAGACTCAGAGAGGACATAAGAAGATTTAACACAAGAAAAGTAGAACAAGCATTAAGGGAAAACAAAGGATTTAAATCAGCAGCCATGAGCAGTAATTCAGAAAGAAAAATGATACTGAAACTGAAGAATAACAATGGTGTACTTATAAACAGCAGAGAAGGCATAATTCAAATATCAGAAGACTACTATAGAGAATTATACAAGGAGCGAGGGAATGATGCCAGCAGTGGGGAAGATGGATTGCAAAGTAGCAACACATACGACATACCTGATATTCTTCCTGATGAGGTAGAACATGCATTGAAGAAAATGAAGAATCAGAAAGTCCCGGGGGAAGATGAAGTTACTGTAGAGTTGTTAAAATTGGGAGGAAGAGACATGACGCAAACACTGGCAAGGCTCTTCACAAAGTGGATTAGAAAAGGTGTGACTTCTAAGCAGTGGAATAATGCAATCATAGTTTTGCTGCATAAGAAAGGAGATAAATCAGAAATTGGAAATTATAGACCAGTTAGCTTGTTATCCCATATCTACAAGTTGTTCACAAGGGTCATTACTAACAGATTAGAAAGAATACTTGATGAGAATCAACCGAAAGAGCAAGCTGGCTTTAGGACAGGATTCTCAACTGTGGATCACCTTCACATAATATCACAGCTAATTGAGAAAGCAAATGAATATAAAACACCATTATGCCTGGCATTTGTGGATTATGAAAAGGCATTTGACTCCATACAGCACAAGGCAATGTTTCAGGCACTGGAAAGACAAGGCATAGATACCCCGCATATTATGATTTTGAAGAAAATATATATGAGAGTGCTACCTCCTTTTATTAGACTAGACAAAGACAGTAGGAAATTTAAAATTGAGAAAGGAGTTCGACAAGGAGATACAATATCTCTGAAGCTGTTTACTGCTGCCCTTGAGGAAGCTTTCAGAAGATTAGACTGGTCGCAGAAAGGAGTCAGTGTGAGAGGAGAGTACCTAAACCATTTACGATTTGCAGATGACATTTGGGGTCATAAGCCATGACCCCAAAGAATTGGAGGAAAATCTTAATCAGTTATGCACAGTTAGTAAGGATTTTGGACTAAAGATGAATATGGCTAAAACAAAAGTAATGATGAACAGGTATGCCACAGAAAGAGAAATAATGATTGAAGGAGCAGTAATTGAAAAGGTGGAGTCATATACTTATCTAGGACAAGTTATTAGCTGTAATAATGATAAATGGCTGGAAGTCAAGAGAAGAATAAATTTTGGATTTTTTTTTTTTTATGTGAACCCCAAACACGAGAGGTATTACAACCTATAGTACTTAGTACCGTGCTTGGGTTGAAGATATTTGTTGACATTGGACTTGAACTTCTGTAGATTGTAATTTTTAAGGTAATACATATGAAGGAAGGTTGTTCCAGAAAATGGCAGTTGAATGAATAAATGAGGAAGATGAAAAGTTGGTTCTGTGGGTTTGAAGTTGGACAGTAAATGGATGTTGGCTGGTGGCGGCACATGTTCGGACTGTTTTGAAAGGGAGAGCGGGAATTATAGAAGCCAATTCAGAAGAACAGTGCCCATGGAAGTATCTGTAGAAGAGGCATGCAGCAGAAACAGTGCGTCTATGCGAAAGCGAGTGGAGAAACTCTGTTAGAGATGAATCATTAATTAACCTAACTGCCCTCTTCTGAATGGAATCAAGAAGCCTGAGAGAGGTTTTGGGGGCACCACCCCAGATGTGGGAACAATATTCCATGGCAGGGCGGATTTGTGATTTATACAGAGTGAGCAGCTGTTTGGAAGAAAAATAACGCTGAGAGCGAAAGAGAAAACCAAGTTTTTTAGATGCAGAGGAAGCAATATTTGTAATGTGCTTGTGCCAAGAAAGATTAGAAGTCAGGGTAATCCCCAAAAGAGATATATCATTTTGCCTAGAAATCGGAGTGTCACTAAACATAAGCATAGGAGCAGAAGAATCCTTTTTGCGAGATATAAGACAAGACTGAGTTTTAGAAGGGTTGAAATCAACTAAGTTGTCTTTGCCCCACTGGAGATTTACATGAAGATCGGCATTTAAGGAATTGGTAGCAGATTTTCGAGAAGTTAAAGCTGATTGAGCAGGAAAAGGTTTCTCAAAATGGAAAGTTGAATGCAATGTGCTATCATCGGCAAAACTATGGATAGGATTTCCAGTCAACGGAAGAAGGTCATTGATATACAAGAGGAAAAGAGTGGGGGAAAGAACTGAACCTTGGGGGACACCGGCATTAGTGGAGAAGTTAGAAGACAGAGAGCCATCTACCATCACCCTCAGTGAGCGATCAGTGAGAAAACTGGATAACTAATTACTAAAAACAGTTGGCAAACCATAAGATGGAAGCTTGTTTAGAAAACCTTTATGCCAAACACGATCAAAAGCCTTTGAGATGTCAAGAGCAACTACTTGTGTTTCACCCAACCTTTCCATTGAATTAGTCCATAAATGGGTAACATAAGCCAGAATATCACCAGTGGATCGACACTGACGGAATCCATACTGGCGATCGTTGATCATACGGAAGGTTTCTAGGTGCTTTAAGAGTTGGCGGTTAATTGATTTCTCCATTACTTTAGAAAGAGTAGAAGTAATTGCAATGGGACGATAATTGGATGGGAGGGATTTGTTACCCTTTTTAGGAACTGGCTGGATATGAGCAAATTTCCAAGCAGAAGGAAAAACACCTTTGGAATAAGAAAGTGAAAAAAGGCAGCAAAGAATAGGAGTAAGTTCAGGAGCAAGTTCAGGAGCACAGGTTTTGAGAACAAGTGGAGAAATACCATCGGGACCTGGAGCTTTCTTAGCATCAAGATTCATCAAAATCCTTCTAATATCCTTTTGACAGAAGACCACAGGAGGCATTGAATGGAGCGTGTTGGGAATGGTGGGAGGTGTTTTACCAAGATCATTAATACATGAGCTGGAAAAAAAATGGGACGCTATCAGGTCAGCTTTATCCTTGGCTGAAGTGACAACAGAACCATCTGGTTTGGACAGAGGTGGGAGCAGAGATGTGCAAAAGTTGCGGCCAATAGCTTTGGCAAGAGACCAGAATGCTCGGCTACCATTAGGGCAAGAAGCAAGTTTTCTACTCTTAGCCTCTTCAAACTCTAGTTTGGACTGATTAATAACTGCTTTACAATTGTTGTGAGCTTTGGTGTAGGCAGAAAATGAATCTGAAGAATTAGAAACAAGCCAATTATGATATGCAATGTTCTTCTCTTGGACAGCCTTAGCACATTTATTGGAAAACCAAGGTTTAGATAAAGGGCGAGATTTTAAAGTGGAGTGTGGGATAAAGGATTCCATTCCTTCAAGAATAATTTCACTGACACGGTCTGAGCAAACGTTGACATCAGAAGTTTTGAAACAGTAATCCGACCAAGGAAAAGAAGAAAAGAAGTCTCGCAGGTCATCCCATTTTGCATTCTTGTAATGCCAAACAACACGAGGTTGGGAATAGCCATGAGATAAAGGTTCCATTGGAGAAGAGACAATCACCAAGTTGTGATCTGAAGTGCCTAAAGGACCTCTCACTTCGACCGTGTACTTAGAAGGGTTGTTTGTGAGAAAAAGATCAAGCGTATTGGCTGTATGATTAGGATTGTCCGGTATTCTTGTAGGTAAATGAACAATCTGTGCTAGGTCATTAGTAATTACAAAAGCCTCAGCATCTCGACCTGCTGGGTCCGTGTGACTAGAAAACGGAAGCCAGCTGGAGTTGTGAACATTAAAATCACCAAGGAAAATTACCTCACTGTTAGGAAAGTTGGACTGGAGAAAGTCAAGTTGCAAAGAGAGGAAGTCAAAGATCTCCAAGTGATTAGTGGAGTTGGGAGAACGGTAGAGACAACAGATGAATTTGACACAATGCGGTAGAGAGATTTTAAGCCAGAGAAGATCAAAGAGAGGAGATTCCAAATTGCCAAGTCTCTGACAGGGAATATCAGAACAGACATATGCACAAGTACCACCTTTCAGGCGAAAGTAATCATACAGCGAATAATTTGGGCATCTGAGATGAGCAGTAGTTGAATCAACTGATAACTGAGATTCTGTCAGAAAAAGTACATGGGGTTTGGCAGACTGCAAGTGGAAATGGACATCGTTGAGATTAGAATTGAGACCACGTATATTTGTGAAAGGAATTAGGAAGTCCTTGGGAGGTTTAGATCTTTTCGCAGATAAGCTTGCTCTATTAGTTTGACAATTCATTGTGTATTCAATAGTAAGAAAAAGTGGTGGGACATGCTGTATGAAGTAATGAAATTTTTGGATATGGCATACATGTGGTAAGAATATACCCAGATCCTTGACATAACGTGGCCTCGACAATGCTCCCCGCATACACACTACTCGGACTCCCTCCAGTCACTATCTGGCAGAGTAGAGGTAGCAAGATTATACACTAGCTGATCCGGAAGCCTCCTAGAGAGTTACCAATAGGTTCGGTCCGGTGTACTAACTAGCGGCCGGCCTGCGAACACCGTTTTAGAGCTGTACCCTTGAAATGTAAGGAATATTGGATCTCGCCACGACGTTCATCATAACCTCAAAAGTCATCAATCATACTGCATGATGGAAGAGATAGGAAGGGTTGACCGGAACTTAATGGATTGCATTCAGGAAATATAGTCACATACTGAAGAGCAATATCCAAATTTGTCTGAAATGTAAAATAATGAACCAATGTATACTCCCCACCATGACTTAAGGAAGTGAAACTTGGGCACTCACCAAAAGAATTAAAGAGAAGCTGAGAACTACACAGCGAAGAATGGAACGAATTATATTGGGAATCAGACTGTTAGATAAGAAGAGAAACACATGGATTAGACAGCAAACTCAAGTAAAGGACATTCTTATCAAAACTAAAGAACTAAAATGGTCTTGGGCAGGACACATAGCTTGAAGACATGACAGATGGACTAAGAAAATAACAGAATGTACCCAGGAGGAGCTAGAGGAAAACCTGGAAGACAAAGGCGGAGATGGATAGATGAAATTCATGAGTTTGTGGGTAGTAAATGGATGGCCAGTGCTCAAAACAGAAGGAACTGGAAAGTTGCTGGAGAGAGGCCTTCATCCTGCAGTGGATTGAAAATGGCTGATGATGATGGTTTTTAAAGTGATGACATCAGAAACCCTCCCTGGTGAAATTCAACTCACTCTTAACAGTGGCATATAAAGGGGTCTTCCAAGGAAGTTCTCCATCAGCATAAATGGCTTGTGGATTTAGGCCCTTGTTTTGTTGATATACTTGATTACTCTCACTTCCAGTTTGTCCATTTCCCAATTTTTAATGGTATAGTGGGTCACCTTTCAGTTTCTTAAAATGATAAAGAAGATAAATAAATCAGAAGAAAAATTTGAATATAAATATAAAATAAATTGATTATTATATGATATTAATTTCATGAATGTGTAACAATTCTTTCCTGGTTGGGATTAGAACTTAGGGTAGATTGTTTTAATTCTTGTTAATAGCAAATTTCACAGAAATCAAACTTACAACTATTATTTATGCGTGATCTGCTGTTACTGTATTTAATATATACAGTATGTACATTACACATCTTAAACAATTTTTTTATGTACAGTACATTAAAAATGATGATTTACACTAAATCACCAATTCAGTCATTAATTGTATTTAGCAGTCATGTAGGCTTAGAGGGGAACAGGTATCCTGTGTGTTATCAGACACTCAGCCTAAAACACTGATGGATCCAATATCTCTCTATTACAGAAGATTTAGGAGAAGTCCGGTTGGCCTGCCTCCCTAAAATCCACTCATGCACACCTTCTCGATGGTAAGCCCTGTTACGTCACTTAGGTGGCAACGAACGTGTAGAGTGGTTCTCTTCAAGACGCCTGGTCAGCGTGAAGAGGAAAAGACCAAACCCTCCAGCAATGAGAGCACAACAATACAAATGGCCCTCAGTCCCCAGCAGCTTTCACTCTCCCTCTTACGGCAGCGAGAGGATCAGAGTTGAAGCAGAGGGTGCTAAGAATCTCTGGGTACGACCAGGCTGCCATGCACAGAAATTGAACTTGGCCTGTTATAACGTACGATCACTCATCGGTGAAGACAGGATATTAGAGCTGGAAAAGGAATTAGAAAATGTGAATTGGAATATCATCGGTTTGGCTGAAACAAGAAGAAGAAATGAATCACTTATAAGTTTATCAAGTGGAAATCTGCTGTACACCAATGGAAACAGTGAAAGGAGTGAAGGTGGAGTTGGGTTTCTGGTCCATAAAGATTTTAAAAACAACATTTTGGAATTCAAAAGTACATCACCAAGGGTGTCAAGACTAATACTCAAGATTTCTAAGAGGTACAAGCTAAAGATTATAATGATTTATGCACCAACATCGAGCCATGATGATGAAGAGGTTGAAGAAATGTACACCGAAATTGAGAGTCTTCAAGATGAGCAGAAAACCCACTACACTATTATTATGGGGGACTTCAATGCTAAGGTTGGAAAAAGGCAAAACAGTGCAGAAAGAGGAACTATAGGAAATTTTGGAATTCGTGAAAGAAATAAAAGAGGTGAAAGACTTGTGGAATTTGCAGAATCTCAAGGAATGTCAGTAATGAACACTTTTTTCAAGAAAAGGGTGAACAGAAAGTGGACATGGAAGAGTCCAAATGGATTAACAACTAATGAAATCGACTTCATCCTCACTAACAGAAGATATATTGTGACTGATGTTACCGTCCTGAATAAGGTAAATGTTGGAAGTGATCACAGAATGGTAAGATTTACACTTGATATAGATGTAGGAAAGGAAAGGAAAAAACTGACTCGAGTAAATAATACAAAGGACTTTGAGATAACAGAAGAGGAGAAAAAGCAGTATGTACTGGAACTTAAGAACAAGTATGAGCTTCTGCAGACTGCTGAGGACCAAGATATCGACGAGGAATATTACAACTTTTTGAAAGTGATAAAGCCCAAGAAACCTATAGGGAAACAGAAATCCAAAGAAGAAAAAATTAGTCAAGAAACACTTGTCATGATGAACCAAAGACGACAAATGAAGAGCAAGAAAAACACTGACAGGGAGAAAATTGAGTATACTGAGTTATGCAAAGCCATTAGAAAGAGACTCAGAGAGGACATAAGAAGATTTAACACAAGAAAAGTAGAACAAGCATTAAGGGAAAACAAAGGATTTAAATCAGCAGCCATGAGCAGTAATACAGAAAGACAAATGATACTGAAACTGAAGAATAGCGATGGTGTACTTATAAACAGCAGAGAAGGCATAATTCAAATAGCAGAAGACTACTATAGAGAATTATACAAGGAGCGAGGGAATGATACCAACAGTGGGGAAGATGGATTGCAAAGTAGCAACACATACGACATACCCGATATTCTTCCTGATGAGGTAGAACATGCATTGAAGAAAATGAAGAATCGGAAAGCCCCGGGGGAAGATGAAGTTACTGTAGAGTTGTTAAAATTAGGAGGAAGAGACATAACACAAAAACTGGCAAGGCTCTTCACAAAGTGCATTAGAAAAGGTGTGATGCCTAAGCAGTGGAATAATGCAATCATAGTTTTGCTGCATAAGAAAGGAGATAAATCAGAAATTGGAAATTATAGACCAATTAGCTTGTTATCCCATATCTACAAGTTGTTCACAAGGGTCATTACTAACAGATTAGAAAGAATACTTGATGAGAATCAACCGAAAGAGCAAGCTGGCTTTAGGACAGGATTCTCAACTATGGATCACCTTCACGTAATATCACAGCTAATGGAGAAAGCAAATGAATATAAAACACCATTATGCCTGGCATTTGTGGATTATGAAAAGGCATTTAACTCCATACAGCATAAGGCAATGTTTTGGGCACTGGAAAGACAAGGCATAGATACTCCATATATTATGATTTTGAAGAAAATATATGAGAGTGCTACATCCTTTATTAGACTAGACAAAGACAGTAGCAAATTTTAAAATCGAGAAAGGAGTTCGACAAGGAGACACAATATCTCCGAAGCTGTTTACTGCTGCCCTTGAGGAAGCTTTCAGAAGATTAGACTGGTCGCAGAAAGGAGTCAATGTGAACGGAGAGTACCTAAACCATTTACGATTTGCAGATGACATTGTGGTCATAAGCCACGATCCCAAAGAATTAGAGGAAAATCTTAATCAGTTATGCCCAGTTAGTAAGGATTTTGGACTAAAGATGAATATGGCTAAAACAAAAGTAATGATAAACAAGTATGCCACGGAAAGGGAAATAATGATTGAAGGAGCAGTAATTGAAAAGGTGGAGTCATATACTTATCTGGGACAAGTTATTAGCTGTAATAATGATAAATGGCTGGAAGTCAAGAGAAGAATAAATTTTGGATGGATAGCATTCAGGAAATATAGTCACATACTGAAGAGCAATATCCCAGTTTGTCTGAAATGTAAAATAATGAATCAATGTATACTCCCCACCATGACTTATGGAAGTGAAACTTGGGCACTCACCAAAAGAATGGAAGAGAAGCTAAGAACTACACAGCGAAGAATGGAACGAATTATATTGGGAATCAGACTGTTAGATAAGAAGAGAAACACATGGATTAGGCAGCAAACTCAAGTAAAGGACATTCTTATCAAAACTAAAGAACTAAAATGGTCTTGGGCAGGACACATAGCTCGAAGACATGATGACAGATGGACTAAGAAAATAACAGAATGGTACCCAAGAGGAGCTAGAAGAAAACCTGGAAGACAAAGGCGGAGATGGGTAGATGAAATTCATGAGTTTTTGAGTAGTAAATGGATGGCCAGTGCTCAAAACAGAAGGAACTGGAAAGTTGCTGGAGAGGCCTTCATCCTGCAGTGCATTGAAAATGGCTGATGATGATGTAGGCTTGAACCACAGTCCACTCAAAAAGCATGTGCTATTGTTCTCTTGCTCCTGACCACTCAGTTATGTCAAGCCTAAAATAAATGTTCTTGTTTATACTCCATTATGATCAGAAGAGTTTACAAATTTTTGAAAAAATTTTTCCCTCCATCCCGGCATAGGTATTCTGTCTTTTCCCATTTCTAAAGTCCATAATCTTAAACATAATTATTAAAAGACTAGCAGTGTATTGCCATATCCTCCTCACCGCTTCTCCTCAGTATGGACACCTGTACTTGGTGAGGGGAATTCCCAGTAATAGTGGTGCTACTGAATTTTCTGATTAGCATCACCGAGATCCAATGCCCACACCAGCTCCTGAATGTTTTCACCATCAGCATATGACACAGCCACAAAGGTGAGGAGGAGCGATCAAGACAATGATTGATAGATAATATGAAGCAGTTCAAAGATTATGGATGCTTCTGCCAAGAACTTTGCCTCTATCTCTCTCTCTCTCTGCTCAGGCTAGATCACCATTGCTAGAATCAAGTGTTTGCAGCTTTATACACCACTTCAGTTCCTGCTTTGGCCAAAACAGAAGGTCCTCTGTTGGCCCATTCAGAATCAGTCGTCTGACATATCCATTGGCTAGGGTCAACTGGACTCCTGTAGGTCTCCTTCCCTTTGGTCTAGGACAGGATCAAGACCTGTTGGATGTACAGGTATCATCATCATCAGCCATTTTCAATCCACTGCAGGATGAAGGCCTCTCCAGCAACTTTCCAGTTCCTTCTGTTTTGAGCACTGGCCATCCATTTACTACTCAAAAACTCATGAATTTCATCTATCCATCTCCACCTTTGTCTTCCAGGTTTTCTTCTAGCTCCTCTTGGGTACCATTCTGTTATTTTCTTAGTCCATCTGTCATCATGTCTTCGAGCTATGTGTCCTGCCCAAGACCATTTTAGTTCTTTAGTTTTGATAAGAATGTCCTTTACTTGAGTTTGCTGCCTAATCCATGTGTTTCTCTTCTTATCTAACAGTCTTATTCCCAATATAATTCGTTCCATTCTTCGCTGTGTAGTTCTTAGCTTCTCTTCCATTCTTTTGGTGAGTGCCCAAGTTTCACTTCCATAAGTCATGGTGGGGAGTATACATTGATTCATTATTTTACGTTTCAGACAAACTGGGATATTGCTCTTCAGTATGTGACTGTATTTCCTGAATGCTATCCATCCAAAATTTATTCTTCTCTTGTCTTCCAGCCATTTATCATTATTACAGGTAATAACTTGTCCCAGATAAGTATATGACTCCACCTTTTCAATTACTGCTCCTTCAATCATTATTTCCCTTTCCGTGGCATACTTGTTCATCATTACTTTTGTTTTAGCCATATTCATCTTTAGTCCAGAATCCTTACTAACTGTGCATGATTAAGATTTTCCTCTAATTCTTTGGGATCGTGGCTTATGACCACAATGTCATCTGCAAATCGTAAATGGTTTGGGTACTCTCCGTTCTCATTGACTCCTTTCTGCGACCAGTCTAATCTTCTGAAAGCTTCCTCAAGGGCAGCAGTAAACAGCTTCGGAGATATTGTGTCTCCTTGTCGAACTCCTTTCTCGATTTTAAATTTGCTACTGTCTTTGTCTAGTCTAATAAAGGATGTAGCATTCTCATATATTTCCTTCAATATCATAATATGTGGGGTATCTATGCCTTGTCTTTCCAGTGCCCGGAACATTGCCTTATGCTGTATGGAGTCAAATGCCTTTTCATAATCCACAAATGCCAGGAATAATGGTGTTTTATATTCATTTTCTTTCTCCATTAGCTGTGTTGAGAATCCTGTCCTAAAGCCAGCTTGCTCTTTCGGTTGATTCTCATCAAATATTCTTTCTAATCTGTTAGTAATGACCCTTGTGAACAACTTGTAGATGTGGGATAACAAGCTAATTGGTCTATAATTTCCAATTTCTGATTTATCTCCTTTCTTATGCAGCAAAACTATGATTGCATTATTCCACTGCTTAGGCATCACACCTTTTCTAATGCACTTTGTGAAGAGCCTTGCCAGTTTTTGTGTTATGTCTCTTCCTCCCAATTTTAACAACTCTACAGTAACTTTATCTTCCCCTGGGGCTTTCTGATTCTTCATTTTCTTCAATGCATGTTCTACCTCATCAGGAAGAATATCGGGTATGTCGTATGTGTTGCTACTTTGCAATCCATGTTCCCCACTGCTGGTATCATTCCCTCGCTCCTTGTATAATTCTCTATAGTAGTCTTCTGCTATTTGAATTATGCCTTCTCTGCTGTTTATAAGTACACCATCGCTATTCTTCAGTTTCAGTATCATTTGTCTTTCTGTATTACTGCTCATGGCTGCTGATTTAAATCCTTTGTTTTCCCTTAATGCTTGTTCTACTTTTCTTGTGTTAAATCTTCTTATGTCCTCTCTGAGTCTCTTTCTAATGGCTTTGCATAACTCAGTATACTCAATTTTCTTCCTGTCAGTGTTTTTCTTGCTTTTCATTTGTCGTCTTTGGTTCATCATGACAAGTGTTTCTTGACTAATTTTTTCTTCTTTGGATTTCTGTTTCCCTATAAGTTTCTTGGGCTTTATCACTTTCAGAAAGTTGTAATATTCCTCGTCGATATCTTGGTCCTGAGCAGTCTGCAGAAGCTCAAACTTGTTCTTAAGTTCCAGTACATACTGCTTTTTCTCCTCCTCTGTTATTTCAAAGACCTTTGTATTATTTACTCGAGTCAGTTTTTTCTTTCCTTTCCTTCATCTATATCAAGTGTACATCTTACTATTCTGTGATCACTTCCAACATTTACCTTATTCAGGACGGTAACATCATTAGCATTAGCATTAGCATTAGCATTAGTAGAGGCATTTGATGCAAGAAAGCAAGCTTATGCAGCATCAGCCAAAAAAAAAAAAAAAAAAAAAAGTAACATAAATAAATAAAAATAACCACTTCCACTTCACCCCTCTGTTCGTTCGAAATACCTGTCCAGCTGAGCCTTAAACTTATTTAGGCTATCAACTTCCACGACAAGGGATGGAAGTCTGTTCCACCCACCAACCACCCGCTGGCTAAAGGCAAATTTCCGCACATCTATCCTACATCTGTCTTTCCTCAATTTGAATTTATGCCCTCTCAGGTGATTTTTCTGAGCTAGAGGAAGAATCCCATCAGCATTGAGCATGCTCAAACCATTCAAGGCTTTGTACACCTCTATCAGATCACCCCGCTGGTGCCTAGTTTCCAGACACTGTAATTTGCAAAACTTAAGCCTTTCTTCGTAAGAGAACCCCTTTGTCCCATTCACCAATCTAGTTGCCCTTCTCTGTACTCGTTCCAGCAGCTCTACATCCTTCCTGAAATGAGGCCTCCAGGCCTGTATACAGTACTCTAGGTGTGGCCTGACCATTGCCTTATACAAGGGAATAATCACCTCCTTATCCCTGCTAGAAAAATTTCTATATATCATTGACAATACACCATGAGCTACTCTTGCAGCTCGTCTGCACTGCTCAGAGAACTTCATATCTGCCTGCACCACCACCCCCAGGTCCCTTTCATTCTCTACCACTGTCAGTGTAGTACCACAGAGTTGATACGTTGCTCTGGGGTTGCTGTTTCCCATATGTAGTACTTTACATTTGTCAATGTTAAACTTCATTTGCCACCTCGAAGCCCATCTGCTCAACCTTTCCAAATCCTGTTGCAGCAGCATAGTGTCAGTAGTGTCCTTGACAACCCTGCCAACCTTTGTATCGTCTGCAAACTTGGACATTAAGCCTGATATACCATCATCAATATCATTTATAAATACAGAAAACAATAAAGGCCCCAATACTGAACCCTGAGGGACTCCACTAATAACATTAGTCCACGATGAGCAGTGTCCATTGATTACCACTCTCTGTCTTCTCCCCCTCAACCACCCCTTTATCCATAGCAGCAACTTGCCTCCAATGCCACACTGCTCCAATTTGTGCAGCAGTCTTCCATGTGCAACAGTATCAAAAGCCTTTCTAAGATCCAAGTATATAATATCAAAGTTATTCCCTGCATCCAGTTCTTTTGTGACTGCATCATAGTATCCAATCAAATTGGTCAGGCAAGACTTCCCTTTAACAAAACCATGCTGTGTCCTAGCTATAACTGAAGTCTTGTCTAGATGATCCTGCAGTGCTTCTTTCACCAGTGCCTCCATTAATTTTCCGGGAACAGAAGTTAAACTCACAGGTCTATAATTACTTGTGTCAGCCTTTGATCCCCCTTTGTGAATTGGGGTCACATTTGCACATCTCCAGTCAATGGGTACCTCCCCTGAGTCCAAGGAAGCTCTCATAATTATGGCTAAGGGTTTGCTTACCTCCTTTGCTGCCTCCTTTAATATAACTGGATAGATCCCATCCACCCCAGGTGCCTTTCTTGTGTTTATCTTCAACAATTTCTCCTCCACTTTGCTCTCAGTTATTACAAGATTCTCTAGCTTACTGCTAGAGTTGAATACACCTCTGGCATTCCCCTCGCTGAATAACTCCTCATGTGTGAATGTCGATGCAAAATATTCATTTAGTTTGTTAGCTACCCGAGCAGGGTCATCAACAGTTGACCCATCGATCTCAAGTGGACCAATCTGATTCATCCCCTTCCTTCTAGAGTTTACATAAGTAAAGAACTCTTTGCTGTTTTTCTTCGCATCCCTTGCCAAGGATCTCTCGTAATCTGCCTTCGCCTGCCTAACCTCCTTTGTAACTTGGTTACAGATCAACTTGTATCTATCATAGGCATCCGTGTCACGTGTTAATTTGTATGTATCCCATGCATTTTTCTTCTCTGCCATATGCCTCATTAGTTCATCTGACAACCATTTAGGCCTAAACCTTGAACAATATTTCTTAGTTGGTATGTAAAGCCTAGTAGCTTCCACGATAAGTTCTTTGAATGCTTCCCATTTTGAATTTGCTGTTGGCAATATCATCAGTTGATCCCACTGTATAGAATTTAAATACTGTCTCAGTCCATTGTAGTCGCCTTTACGAAAGCAATACCCCTTCCCTTTACCCCTAATGGTAGTTACCTCTTTGAGTAACTCCCACTTCAGCACACTGTGATCACTGCCACCAAGTGGTTCATTTATCTGCAGATTCTGAATGCATGAAGAATCACTACTGATAATCAAATCAAGAGTATTACTCCCTCTAGTTGCCTCCCGAACATGCTGATGTAGAAAACAATCATCCAATAAATCCACAAAAGCCTTGCTACTGTGTGAGTGACCAGCCCCCAAATTCCAGTCAATATCTGGGAAATTAAAATCCCCCATTATAAGACTCTCTGATTTACTGGCCCACTCTATTTCTCCGAACAGTTTCTTATTATACTCATCAGAGTCATTAGGCCTATAGCACACTCCTACTCTCAATTTTGATCTCCCAATGCTTATGTCACACCAAACTGACTCGACACTGCACTGTCCAGCGATGTCGACTGGCTTCACTTCCTTGGATTTTATGTGTTTCTTAATTAATAGCATAACCCCTCCTCCCTTCCTATCCTGTCTATCCTTTCTGTACACATTGTACTCCCCAAATTCCAGTTCTGCATTTCTTATATCTGTGTGACACCACGTCTCTGAAATCCCCACAATATCTGCCTTTGATGTTTTGAGCAATACCTCAAATTCATCAAATTTATTTACTAAACTCCTAGCATTGGTGTACACACAAGTATACATGCACCTGTTCTTTTTCTTAGCTACCCTAACACAACCCATGTGTTTACTTGTACCCCAATGATTCCCAGCAGTCTCTGAAATATCCTGCATCTTATTTTCCAGGCTGCGGCTCATTCCAATAGAAGCAGTGCAAGAATCACTTTCACCTCTGCCAGTGGCTACTGTTAATCTATTAGTCCTTGTATCCCCCCAATCTAGCAGTTTTCCGACCCACCTAACATTGCCTCGATAGCATCAGCAAACATTCTTGCACCCTTTCTATTTAAGTGTATCCCATCCCTGTAGAAGCAGTCTCTCCTGTTAACAAGTACAGACCAGGCTGAAAAAAATTCTACCCCTTGAGCCCTGCACAATCTTTCCAGGGCCGAATTGATTGACAGGGCTCTCATCATATACTCCCTCCTATCGTGTCTGGGCAGAATTGCAGACACTTTCAATTTCAACCCTAATTCACTGCTTTTTTTCATCAGTGACCTGTACTTGTCAAGTAATTCCGCCGGTCTCCTACTCTTAATGTCATTAGTGCCAACGTGTACAACTATATCACCTTTTGTGCCCTTAAAAGATGATATCCGCTCTACAACGTCATCAACTTTTGCCCCTGGCAGACATACCCTGGTCCTATTCCACCTATCCTTTTTACAAAGCATGTTTCCCGTTTCCCTGACAATAGAGTCACCAACAACTACTAGTTCCTTTGGGACCAGCGCATTCTGCCTTGGGGGTTGCCGCTGTGTTCCGCGATGACCAAGTGCAAGCTCTGGCATTGGTGTGGGCAGCTGAGAGCTTGATGGGCCCCTCACTTGTAATCCTTCGAGGGCATCCACCCTATCCTTCAAGCTCTCATATAGGCCCATAACAACGCTGAGTTGTCGCCTTATCTCCTTACACTCCTTGCATCGCACACACACAAAGACATCCCCCATGGCAGTATCATGTCCCATACTTGACTGCTCCGCAAACATCAAGCAAATAGTGCATCTTACAAGGCTGTGATTCAGAGGACAACTGCCCCCCTCAGTTCTCCCCTGGGCCACAGCATTCCCATTAGCTTGAGCCCTTTGCTTTGCTGCTCTGGTTTGAGTCATGATTTAGATTTACTTTCAATAAAATTTCAATTTCTGTACAAAATTAAATCCTAAACTTGTATCCAAACACAGTTATAACGCTATATTTATGTTTCAGTAACGAGTGTTATCTACGGAATATTTACGTTTCAGTAACGAGTGTTATCTACGAAATATTTACGTTTCAGTAACGAGTGTTATCTGCGAAATCCCTTTATATAACTTTCGTATCAAGTTATGTATTAATTCACAATATATCTTCTGTTAGTGAGGATGAAGTCGATTTCATTAGTTGTTAATCCATTTGGACTCTTCCATGTCCACTTTCTGTTCACCCTTTTCTTGAAAAAAGTGTTCATTACTGACAGTCCTTGAGATTCTGCAAATTCCACAAGTCTTTCACCTCTTTTATTTCTTTCACCAATTCCAAAATTTCCTATAGTTCCTCTTTCTGCACTGTTTTGCCTTTTTCCAACCTTAGCATTGAAGTCCCCCATAATAATAGTGTATTGGGTTTTCTGCTCATCTAGAAGACTCTCAATTTCAGTGTACATTTCTTCAACCTCTTCATCATCATGGCTCGATGTTGGTGCATAAATCATTATAATCTTTAGCTTGTACCTCTTAGAAATCTTGAATATTAGTCTTGACATCCTTGGTGATGTACTTTTGAATTCCAAAATGTTGTTTTTAAAATCTTTATGGACCAGAAACCCAACTCCACCCTCACTCCTTTCACTGTTTCCATTAGTGTACAGCAGATTTCCACTTGATAAACTTATAAGTTATTCATTTCTTCTTCTTGTTTCAGCCAAACCGATGATATTCCAATTCACATTTTCTAATTCCTTTTCCAGCTCTAATATCCTGTCTTCACCGATGAGTGATCGTACGTTATAACAGGCCAAGTTCAATTTCCGTGCATGGCAGCCTGGTCGTACCCAGAGATTCTTAGCACCCTCTGCTTCCACTCTGATCCTCTTGCTGCCGTAAGAGGGAGAGTGAAAGCTGCTGGGGACTGAGGGCCATTTGTATTGTTGTGCTCTCATTGCTGGAGGGTTTGGTCTTTTCCTCTTCACGCTGACCAGGCATCTTGAAGAGAACCACTCTACACGTTCGTTGCCACCTAAGTGACGTAACAGGGCTTACCATCGAGAAGGTGTGCATGAGTGGATTTTAGGGAGGCAGGCCAACCGGACTTCTCCTAAATCTTCTGTAATAGAGAGATATTGGATCCATCAGTGTTTTAGGCTGAGTGTCTGATAACACACAGGATACCTGTTCCCCTCTAAGCCCCTGTACAGGTTTAGTATCTAGATAACTGTGGCATCCCACTAGCATACACAGTACATGCTAGTTCACAGGTCAGGATTTAGTATCTTTAAGTCTTCTTTCCATTCACAATGGAGCCCTTATAGGGCTCCATCGTGAATGGAAAGAAGACTTAAAGATACTAAATTTTATTACTCTACTAGTGTGAGTGATTTATTACTCTATTAGTATGAGTGATTTCTTCTTCCTCTGGGGCCTCTACCAGGTACCCACCTGAGCAATGAACCGAATTAAACAAAACAAGTAATAAGGAGTGACGAACAGAAGCTGACTGCTTCCTGTATCTCATTTTCTCATCATACATTTAACAGGAGAAAAGGAAATTGGTAAAGTATCATCCTTTATGCAAAATGGTCTTGAAGGGTTGGCAGATTCTTCAAAGTCAGTAAAAAAAAAAGTTAATTCTTGTATCAGAAACATCTCAATCATATGAACATGTTGCATTTTGATTGTTGTCCTCAAAGAATTGGCATTGCACATTCATGCAGTAAGGGGAGAGAGTGTATCATCTCACCAATACTGAAAATTTGTTATGTTCCTTGAAAATAACATGGGAATGTTATTTTCAAGGAACATTATGTATACTTCTTTCACTGCCCGGAGGCTCCTTCTTTAGTGCAGAACTAAAATTTCCTCAGAGTGCTTGATCAATATCTTAATGGCATGAGCAAAGACCAGATTAAAAAGCACAGAACTGCCTTTGCCTGTTGTGCTTTTTAACCTGTTTTGAAATTGAGCTGAAGCAATTAAGCCATCAGTATGTCAAATTTTTAAATTGTATATATTCTGGTTCAGTCTGTTTCACTGGATGAAAAAAACTTTCATAAAGGAAAACCATGCAATAAACTGACTGATTAGGCAGTAGTGCAACAAAAAAAGCCTGTAAAAGTTCTCATCCTGATAGGAAGTAGTTCTTATCTTCAGCCAGGAATGAAAAATCATGATCAGGCCTTCTCTGAGAGAGAGAGAGAGAGAGCTATGGGTGGAGGGATAAACACCCTAAGACTGAGACAGTCTGGAGGGTGTACCCATAAGCAAATTTCAGCCCACTCATGAACTCAGATTATCTGAAAAAACTAATCAATACATCGTTATTGACTTCTACTGCCACTGCCAATAACACACACCATCTGTTTACCAAGAATGCAGGGAGAAGCTGCAGTACTGGGAAATGCTTTTGACCGCTAAAAGTTTCCCGTGGTTCTCGTGTTGGCTTTCTTTACCTTAGATTTGTTTTTACAAAATATTTTTAAGAAATGTTTTTACAAACATTTCTGTTTGATAGTATGAATCAGAGCCGTACTACTCAATATGTTCTACGTTGATAATAATATTAGTAAAATAATAAGAGGAGTTTACCTCAATATAGTGCATAGAACACTTCCACGCACTATATTGAGAAGTGTTCTACGCACTATATTGAGGTAAACTCCTCTTATTATTTTACTAATACAAACATTTCTGTTTGTAAAAACCTGTACCAATAAGTACCAATAAGGCTTCAGTTTTTAGAATTAGCACTCAAAGTACATCCAGAAACACCATGAATTTTAAAAACTTTAAAATCTATGTGGACTAGGTTTATTTGGAATGATATTGTTTTCTTCACTTATGCATTCCTGTAATATAACTAGCACAGTGAAAATTAGTACATATTCCTCTGTACATTTGAGATAAAGAACATATGCATTAGAGTTGTTTTGACTTTTTTTTTTTTTTTTTTTAGATTTTTACACCTCACTTCCCACAAGATTGCCCTTAAGCATTGACCGGCTACCAGATGCTGTAGCTTCTACCAACTTTTTTCACAGGATCACCTCTTTCCCTCAAGTTTGATATCAAAACTGAAATACCTAATTGTTGTCATTTTAATTTTAGTACATGACAAGAGGTCATAATCAACTTCCTCAACAGTGAGTTGAGGAAGTTGATTCCTCAACTCACTGTTGAGGAATCAACCCAGCTCCATCCTCCCGCTGCTTCAAGCTTTCAGCTTGTCATAACATGTGGTCCATGGAAACCTTAGACACTAGTCGTTATATCCTCTTCTTTACTATTCTCACTAATTAGATAATAAAAAATTATGAAATTATTTTTTTCTGATTCCTTATATTCATTCAGGTTCTGCTGAATGTCCATTATATAGATATTTCATGGATACTTTTCATCATAGTTGGAATGTACTACTCACTTCTAAACATCTTGTAACATGCAACCAGTCATTAAAGATTCGTGGTTCAGCTCCACAAAACTAATTTTTCTCTTTTATTCATCTCCTCATTATATTCCTTCTTTGAAATGACCCTCCTTTGTATTTCATAAGAAATAATGATATTCAACATCACTGTTAATGAGATTTGTTCTCAACCCATTGCCGACTGGGCTAGCCGAGTGGGTAAAGTACCTGCCCGGCAACCCAAAGGTCGCGGGTTCGATTCCCGCCTCGGGCTTGGATCACTGTACTGCAAAAACCTTTGGAGGTGCAATATGGCCACAGAAGCTGATGCGCCAACAACTACCAAATCAATCTCAACCCATTCATTCATTCTGCCAAAATTATTACAGGTCTTAGCAGACTTTTGGGATTACTTTTAAAAAATGAAGACAGTGTATACTTTTTGATTAATTTTTGTTACATTGATTGTGGTAATTTAAAAGTAAGATTATAATAATTTGCATGTGGGTAATGGTAACCAGTTTCATGTTATAAGTATAGGTTATAAACTGTTTAAATTGAATAATGAGAGGCTGCATCATAGAACTAATGATTTTCATGAAGCTTGCAGGGTGTACCATGTTTCACTTTAATTTAAAATAAAGATTTCTTATTCTAATAGGAAAAATATTTTTTCACATTTCTTTCTAAAACAGGTCTTGCCATAGGAATGCCTGTTCATGAGTTTGATGAGATGAAGGATCTCGAAGTTATAGAATTCCGTCGTAGTATACTGCATGTGTGTAAAGAAGCAGTAGAAGTGAGAGAGTCAGGCGCTGAGGAAAGTCAAGCCTCTTATATATATCCTCCTGAAGTTGAGAGCTCCAAGCAGTTGCCACCTAACCTCGAAAAAAAACTTGACAAAGGTGAAAAAATTAGTTTTACAATATATATTCACTAAGGGCATATGATACTTTGGCATATGTGTTATACTCTTGAAATAATTCTATAATAAAAATAGTCAAGTATTTAGATGGAGCAGTCGTTCTCTTTATCCACAATGTTGCAAGTTTTTTTTTTTTTTTTATTTTTCCATAGGAAATACTATAAATGCTATAAAGAGTTCACAGCTATAAATTAAACTGTGAATTGTTTGTTTTGCATTTGCCAAGTGATCAATAGTCTTAAATTTCAAATTTTTTCTAATTGTATTAGATTGAGAACTGAATCAGGTACACAAATTATGCTGTTTATTTTGACTTCTTGAATGCCTTGGATAGATTTTCTTTATTAATTTACAGATTATGAATCCATGGCATTCTCTCTTTTTCTATTAGATAGTATAACTTACCTTTTATATCGGTATCAGTTGAATGTGCTTCATCCTTTGAGCCTAGTTATGGGCTCTCCTCTGTGCGTGTTTCCTTTTTTGATATATGTTAATGATGTATACTTGCTGTTTTGAATTCTTGTTATATATGATAAGTTAAGGTCATGCACTCAGCTAATGACTGTATTTCAAGACAACTTGCTTACTAAATATGTTTTTCATTCTTGCATCTGTTGAATTCAAAGCAAAGAACAGCATTAAAAAAAAAAAAATGTCCAAGTTTAAAGTATTGCTTTTTTTTCCCAAAAAAATAAAGTGTTTAATTCAGTGCAACAGACTGAACCTGTTAATGTTACCTTTTTTGGCATGCCAGCCAGAGGGTTAATGTTTATAAATGTAAGTCACACATGTTTCACCTTCATCAGATTTTTTAAAAAATAAGAGATTTTGGCTAATCTGATTGAAAACATAAAATTAAAAGTGGTAAAGTGTTCAAGGAATTTAGCATCAACCTAACCCTTGTGGGTAGTATAGTTGGTATGATCACTGTCCTCTACACACTGGATGAAAAAAGTCCAAGTTTGAATCCCATTGGTGATACAAGAAATTTGTATGGGCCTTTTTTCACAATGTGATTGGGTTATTCAGTTTTAGGCAAGGGTAGCAGTTTTTCCTCCCAGAAAATCTTGTTTCTTATCCAGTAAACAAACAAAATATACTGATGCCTTATGGCTTTAGTTGCTTTGTTACTTAACATGTATACACGTCAGTCCAAATTTGGAGCAGAATTCCTTTCACCACATTAATTCCATTATTTCAAGGTTTTTAAAAGATTAAGCTGTATTAAACGTTTTTTGAATATGAGATAAGATCATATTTAATCATGAGATCCATTTTATGTAAAATGGATCTCATGTTTAAATATGACCTTTTCTTATTCACTGTGTGTGTGTGTGTGTGTGTGTGTGTGTGTGTGTGTGTGTGTGAGAGAGAGAGAGAGAGAGAGAGAGAGAGAGAGAGAGAGAGAGAGAGAGAGAGAGAGAGAGAGAGAGAGAACATGCTTTAAAATAGTGTTTTGTATGTGTGTTTAATGTAGGTCTAGTCATTGTTTGTGTGTGGGTATTGTCCATTACTGGAGAAAAGCAGAAATATACTGTCAAGGTTGCTAAAGACTCTTTTCCTGAGAGTATTACACAGGAAGCTATTCTGAAAAAATTGAAATGTATGAAAATGACAAAAGAGCAACAACAGCAAAGTGCACGGGAACACCAAAGAAGCTACCTCTTGAAAGTTTGTGGAATTGACCAGTACCTGCTGGAAAGGTACCCCATTTGTCAGTATAAAGTAAGTGGTTCCTTTTTTGAATTAATTATTTATGTATATAAAACAAGCATACTAATGCTATTTTGTTTGTTGTGGTTTACATGATATTTTAAATATGATTTGACATAAATACATTTTGTCTTCAAATAGTGTTAAATTTGTTACTCTTGTTCAAAATTGTAATGAAACCTTGAGTAACATTATATAATAGTTCAAATGAAAATAGCAAAAAAAAAAGTTAAACTGAAACCACTGTAAACTTCATTTTTCAATATGGTTTCCTCTTGCACTACATACTAATGTCTGGACACTGTTGGAATAGAATTTCTTTTGTTGCATGCTGAGCTTTTTGAGTCTTCTCATTGAACTAGAAGCACTGTTCTGTGTAAATGTAGCTACTTGAAACTAAGTCAGTGGAAGAAGGAAGATTTTGAGCTGAACAGTTACAAGTGCTTCTGTTTCTGACCCCACTATATGTGTCATTAGCATTAGTAGAGGCACATGTAAGAAAGCAAGCTTATACAGAATCAGCCAAAAGGGGGGGGGGGGAACCTTTCCCATTTCACTGATCCATCCATTCCAAATGTTTGTCTAGTTCTGCCTTGAATTTATTTAAGCTACCAACTTCCACAACAACAGATGGAAGCAATCAACTACCAGCTGGCTAAAGGCAAACTTCCACACATCTATTCTACAACTGTCTTTCCTCAGTTTGAATCTATGCTCCCTCAGGTTTGTAATCTGAGCAAGAGGAAGAATCACAAAAGCATTGACTCTGCTCAAACCAGTCAAGGCTTATACACCTCAATCATATTGCCTCCAGGCGCCTAGTCTCCAGAAGCTACAATTTGCAGAACTTAAGCCTTTATTCATAAGAGCACCCCTTTGTTCCCTTCACCAGTCTTGTTGCCCTTCATACTCTATCTAGCAACTCTACATCGTTTCTAAAATAAGGCTTCCAGACCTCTATACAGTACTCAAGGGGTGGCTTGTCCATTGTCTTATACAATGGGATAATCACCTCCTTATCCCTGCTTGCAAAATTCCTGTATATCATTGACAAGACCCCATGATCTACTGTGGCAGCCTGTCTGCAATGCTCAGAAAACTTCATATCTGACTGCACAATTACCCCAAGGTCTCTTTCATTCTCCACTATCCTGAGTGTAACACCACATAGTTGGTACATTTCTCTGGAGTTGTTGTTACCCATATGCAGTATTTTGCATTTGTCGATGTTAAACTTCAGTTGCCACTTCTCAGCCCATTTACCCAACTTTTCCAGATCCTGCTGCAGCAGCAGAATGCTATTAATAACCCTGCCAACCTTTGCATCATCTGCAAACTTTGACATTAACCTTGATCTACCTTCATCGATATCATTAATAAATACACAAAACAACAATGGGCCCAGCACCAAACCCTGGGGTACTCCACTAATAACATTAGTCCGCGTAGAGCAGTGTCCATTGATTACCGCTCTCTCTGCCATCTCCCACTCAACCATCCCTTTATCTATTGCAGCAACTTGCCCTTAATGCCATACTGCTCCAATTTGTACAGTGGTCTTCCATGTGCAACAGTATCAAAAGCTTTTCTGAAATCCAATATATGATATCAAAATTATTTTGCATCCAGTTCTTTTGTGAACACATCATAGTGATGTGGAACAAATGCCTGTATCAACATGTTAGAAACAAGCTTGAAGCATTTTAACTAAATAAAACCTCATATCAAATAAAACTAAATAAGGAAAGCATATATGAAGTTTAAGTGACATCCATCCCAAGAGTATAATTATTGTATGGCCCTTAAAACCTTTCTGTTATATGGATTAAAACCAAAAGAACAAAATCATTAATTGTTTCAGAGATTAACAGCATTCACCAGCAAAACCAAATATGCCATCGATTTGAAGAGCTACATTATCAAATGAAGAATCAGATCACAATGAGATGAACACGTTTCAGTATCCTTCTTCAAAGGGGCAAAAGGATGCACCATGGGTATTTTTATGTAAAAATCCATGGGTCATTTATTTGGATTATTTTGGTGGGATGGAAATAATGGAATTAGAGGGGGAGAAAGAGAATAGAAGACCTCCTTTTACCCTAGGAACTCAGAAATCTGGGTCTTTGACCACCTCTTAGTTGAGGGCCTGGACGTCGAACTTATGTTTGAGGAAGTGGTAGCAGTTGCATTGTAATAGGTGTTTTGTTTGTGAGAGAAGAAATTTTGTGGAATACAGACACTGCATTCCATTTGTCTGATAAAATTACTGGTCTGTAAATGCTCATTGAACTAATTTCTTGTTGTATCACTTGTTTCAAGTTTAAATTTTGTGTTCCTCCCCTGTGAGTTATTCTGATTTTTCAGCCCACTGACATGCAAATCAGCCAGTGGATGCATGATGCACACTTGTAAAGGCATAATATACAATGCCTTTCTACATGGCTAGGGATCCAGTAAAAGTGGATATCAAAGTTGGATTCTGAAAGAAAGTACTCACAGGGTTCCCCCCGTGAGTTATTCTGATTTTTCAGCCCACAGACATGCAAATCAGCCAGTGGATGCATGATGCACACTTGTAAAGGCATAATATACAATGGCACAGTATGCCCTGAGTTTCTGATGTGTGTCTAAAACCCTACAAGACAATTACAATGGATTTTTTATATGAAAATGAACCATAACTATTGAAATGGAAGTAGTTCCTTTTATTAGTTAGTTTATGATAAATCCTTGTTATTATTGTTCCTCAACTGACTAAAACGAGGTTTAAGGAGTTTGAGCTCTAGCTTTCCTTGAATTCACATGTATATTCCAACTGTGATTTAATTTATTGAGAATTTCATTAATTGTATCAGGTTTTCCAATCAGCATCACATTGTAAACATACTTTCATACATTTTTAACTGGTAAAGGGTGATACACTGTATTTGGAAATGATTTTTATTCTTTATTTTCTATCAGATAACACTGCTAGATTTTCACTGCTAAAAGGATGTCTAACACTAACAGTTTAGTATATCATTAGCTATTAATTTGGTTGTTCAGTTTAGACTATCATGATTAAGGAGATTAGCCACGAGTATTAAATCTCTCTCTCTCTCTCTCTCTCTCTCTCTCTCTCTCTCTCTCTCTCTCTCTCTCTCTCTCTCTCTCTCTCTCTCTCTCTCTCTCTCTCTCTCTCTGTGTGTGTGTGTATGGTCACATAAAGAAACTTCGCCAAAACAATAGTAACCTTTCATCTGATTCAGTGCTACTTATAAGGGAATGAAAATGTTCAGTGTTTTTTATTCAGTACTTGAATAATTCCAAAAGTTCCAGAATAATGAATGTTCATAATAAATTTTGCTTTGTTATAGTGTTCCAAAGGCTTATTATAGGTCTAAGGTGACCCGACCTATCCAGTTTTATGTAATTTTATAACAATAATAAAAAAAAAATTTTTTTGATGCTATAAAATTTCATAATTTTTTTTTCTCTTACTAATTTACTTAGTATAAAAACATTATAAAAAAAAATTGGCAAGCTGTCTTAAAAGCACAATGTACTGGTTTTAACCTGACAACCCAGTAAACAGTAAGCTTATTTGTGAATCTTTCCAGTTACATTTAAAAGATAAGACAGAGACTTTGGGCTGGAAAAGAGCTAAGATCTCCCAAATCCTCAAAGGAAGATGCAGAAGACAGTCTGGTAATTATGGGATCACTGAGTTTAATTTCAGTGATGACAAAGATTGTGTAGTTTGTGTTAAAGATACAATACAAGACCATCTCAATAGGAATGGTATCCTCATGGATCACAGCATGAGTGAGTTCATGAAAAGTGAAGTCCTGTCTGACCAATCTAGTTAATTTTTATGACAAAGCCATAAAATAATTGATTGTGAGTAACAACTATGGCATTGTTTACCATGACTTCAGTAAAGCTTTTGATATGGTTCCAGATGAAAGGCTATTATATATACTGTATAAAACTGGGATTTCTGGTAAGATCCTTTTCTGGATTAAGGGCTGGCTAAAAGATAGGAGAGAGACTTGTCATAACTGGACATTCCTCAAGGTGGATCAGCATAACAAGCAGTCTCTTAGGGATCAATTTTGGGGCCACCTTTGTTTTTTATCTTCCTTAATGATATTAGTGAGAGTGGGCTGGGTAAGTCGTCAAAGTTTGTTAATAATTTAAAAGTAGGAAGAGCGGTTAATGACCAGAGCCAAGGACATCTTGCATCAAACTTACTTATATCAGTTTTATAAAAATGATCTGAAAAGTGGCAGCTGAACTTTTTAATTTACCTAAATATAAGATTCTTCACTTAAGGATCAGAAATCCAGAAGTTACTTATAATGTAGGAGAATGGATTAAAGGAAAGAGGTTATGATTTAGGTAGCTAGGAAAGCACGTCCATCCCATCTGTGATATATAAGACCTTCACAAGTAGGGAAAAGGGTGTCCCTTTATATAAATATAAGATAATGGTAAGGCTGAATTTAGAATGCTGTGTTTAGGTCTAAAGGCCACGATTGAAGAAACAGAAAGGTTTAGAAACGATTCAAAGAAGGGCAACCAGATTGGTGAGGGGTGCAAATTGATGTGCATATGAAGAACAGCTTCAAAAGTGTGGACTACAAAACTTGATAACTAGACATCTTGGTGGGGGACCTGCTATGTATATAAGGCCCTGAAGGGAATCATTAAAATGAACAAGGTAGGTATATTTTCACCGGTAGAAGAGAAAAGAACCACGAGGCATAAATACCAAATTTTGGGGAGTAAAAGAAGGCCAGATCTCGTGCAGTTTACTTTTGGGCAGTATGTTGTAGGTCATTGGAATAAATTGCTGCTCACAGTGGTTGAGGTGAAGAATTTGGTGAAGTTCAAAGCAGAATTGGATAGCCACTTTTTGGTGGGGAAGGCATGAATGATATAACCCCCTTCCCATTTTTTTTTTTTACAACTGCAGAAGAGGTTTGTTCCTTGCATCTTTCAGCCATTATAATACTAATATTAAATCACAGTATGTCACCAGAAAAAAATCCATAGGAGTGTTTTATCTACGATTAAATGGATTGTAGGAAGGGTGGGTGGTTTTTTTTTTTATGAGTTGTTAATTACTGGAATAAATTTCCTGTGGATAGTTAAGGCTAATGACTTAGGGAAATTCAGTGATAAGCTGAATAATTACCTATGTGAGCAAGGAAACACAAAATTTGTTTATTTTCTATTTTTTATTTTATTTATTTTGAATAGTGTAACAAAAGCCTATAGATTCCTTGCACTATATGCCTAATAATTAAATAGTCATCTAAACTAGAAAGATTTTTAAACAGATCAGTAACATCATAAATAATTTAAATCATTTCATTAGCACATGTTCCCAAACTTTTATACCTTGAGACCCCTTACAATTTTTAATAAACAAATTTGACCTGATATTTAGCAGAGTACACATACTTTTATAAATTAATATATACTTCAGTACATTTAATCTCAAAGAATTAAAATACAAATAAAAATACGAATAGTAGAAATAAATAAACACCTCATACTGGATTAGTGTGATGGTTTGTCCAAGTGCGTCAAGCCCCACCCCAAAAAAAAAAAAAAAGTGTGCACCAAACGGGGCACCCCACACTTTGGGAATATCTGCATTAGAGATAAATTCAGATGTACTAATAATAGCTCCTAAAATATACAGACCTGGTTATCCATTAGACTGATAAAGGAGATTCATAATATTCATGAACAAATCAGATTGTGATTTGAAGTTAGCTGGATTGTAAATTCTTATCTTCCATTAGATAGACATCCAGTATCAAAATCCAAATTAGATCATGTATTGAGTATGAATTAAAAAAGATAAAACTAGAAAGAAAGAAAGATTGACAATAACCTGTATGCAGCAGAGTTGTTGGGTCACACAACTAGATCTTTATACATTTTTGCTTTATAAAATTATATAAACCAGATAGGTGTATAGTGATTTTTTGGAATGCTACGATGGCCAACTAAGCAAAATTCATTGAGTGTTCTGAAACTTTTAATGGAATAATTGTACCATGTAAAAATACCAAACATTTTCATTTCCTTATAAGTATTTCATTAGATGAAACAGACAGGCTTTATTCTTTTGACATAAAGTTTCTCTATATGAATATACACTTACAAAGAGCTTCAATGGCTACAGTTAATCTTCTTAATCAAGATAATAATCTAAACCAGGGAATCAAATTAATAGCTAATTATATCATTAAAATGTTAGATATCCTTTTAGGAGCAAACTACTTCACCCACAGTATTTGGGGTATCAATGGCTGGGGCATTTAGTGGACATGTAGTGGGATTTTTACCTGTTAAATTGAGAATAAAATTGCTTCCAAATACCCCACCATCCAGTTAAAAATTATTAAAAACATTTTGACAATGTGGTGCTAATCAGAAAACCTGATACGATTAACAAAACTCTTAATGAACTTAATTACACTAATGTGAATACATTGAGGAACAAAATAGTTGCAAGAGGTTATCATAAAAAAATCTAATAAAAGGAACTACTTCCATTTCAGTAGTTATGGCACATTATCACAAGTAAAATCCATTGTATTAACTGAGTTTAAAAATACTTTTAAATATTCCTCCTTAGATGAAAATTTGAGAGAAATCTTGCTAAACATTTCCAAAGATGGACACCCTCTTTGGTTGATAAATAGGTCTTTATAATTCTTATAAAAGAAACAATATGTAAAAACCAAATGTAAAAATAATAATCCGTGACTTTATTACTTTACATTGAAACCTGCATTCTCACTCTACCTCTTTCTATTTGTATACTTTTTTCTTATATTTTATAAATACACACTTCAGTTTCTGCCGCGAATGGCAGTAGATGTCACTTTGCCATGGAACATCCTTTGGAGTGATGAAGCCCACGTCTGCTTAAATGGACAAGTGAATACACACAACTGTCACATTTGGGCAACAGAAAATCCTTGAGTTATCCAAGAGGTCCCATTGCATTATCCAAAAGTGACAGTGTGGTGTGGATTTCAGCCAGATTTGTGATTGGGCCATATTTTTTTGAACAGGTAACACCGACTGGACCCCACACCTGTTCCATCACTGGACAGCGATATTATGAAATTTTGCAATACCAGAGCTGCAACAACATGGGTACCTTCAGGATACCATATTCATGCAAGATGGTGTGCCACCCGACATCTACCATTGTATCCAAAGATTGCTAAGGCAACACTTTACAGATGAACGGGTCATTAGCCGTTGTTTCCAGACATCTTGGCCACCCCATGCGACTTCTAGTTGTGGGTTTTTGAAGGACCAGATATATCGGGAAGGATGTCAAACCTGGCAGATCTGAAGGACAGCATTAAACGTCATGTGCAGAGTATTCCAGTTGACATGTTACGTTCTGCTGTAGAAAATGCTGTTTTTCAAATGGAAACTGTTGTTGACCAAAATGGAGGACACATTGAACAATTGTAGCACTGCTCAAGTGATTTGTATTGCCACAGCGCCATATAGTCACAAATTTTATAACTACATTTTTTCCCCAATAAATGGTGAGCGCATTCTTTATTGTACCTGTTGTCCAAATTTCTGTTCAATACGAGCCTTAGAACTCGCTCCAGAGTTCTAAGGCTCGTATTGAATTTTAACAACTTTAACAATTTTAACAACCTTCTGTGTGTGTGTGTGTGTGTTTTTTTTTGTTCGCTCACTCATTCATCTTTTTCTCGCACACCTGGGGGATGCAATGATGTGTGGTGTAAATTTAAATACAAATTAAAACTAGGGTTAGTGTATACTTAAATGTAGCATTTATGGTTTGTGTTCTTTTTCTCACACTTACATTCTTCTGGCTTTCATTTAATTTGTTTCACCCTTGCTTTCTGCACTGCACTCTCTCGGCACCTTAACTTACTTTTATTCTTCAGTTGTGGTGCAGGCCTAGCAGCAAATTTTTTGTAGGCCAGGAGAGAATGCAGTGATAGTGTTTGTATTGTTAGTAAATGTTTGTTAGTATATATAAAGTAATGTAAGTTATTTATTTATTATTTATTTTTTTATGAAAACCCCAAACACGAGACATATTAGAACCTATAGTACTTAATACCGTGCTTGGGTTTGGAAGTTGAGAAGATGATAGAAGATATTTGTTGACGTTGGACTTGAACTTCTGCAGACTGTAATTTTCAGGAAAGACATATGAAGGAAGGTTGTTCCAGAAAACGGCAGTTGAATGAATAAATGAGGAAGATGAAAAGTTGGTTCTCTGAGTTTGAAGTTGGACAGCAAATGGATGTTGTCTGGTGGCGGCACATGTATGGACTGTTTTGAAAGAGAGAGCGGGAATTATAGAAGCCAGTTCAGAAGAACAGTGCCCATGGAAGTATCTATAGAAAAGGCATGCAGCAGAAACAGTATGCTTATGAGACAGAGAGTGAAGAGACTCTGTTAGAGATGAGTCATTAATTAATCTAACTGCCTTCTTCTGAATGGAATCTAGAAGCCTGAGAGAGTTTTTGGGGGCACGACGCCAGTTGTGGGAACAATATTTCATGGTAGGGACGATTTGCAATTTGTACAGAGTGAACACCTGTTTGGAAGAAAAGTGACGGTGAGAGCGAAAAAAAAACCAAGTTTTGTAGATGCAGGGGAAGCAATATTTGTAATGTGCTTGTGCCAAGAGAGATTAGAAGTCAGGGTAATCCCCAAAAGAGATATATCAACTTGTCTAGAAATTGGGGTGTCACCAAAGATAAGCATAGGAGCAGAAGAATCCTTTTTGCGAGATATAAGACAAGACTGAGGTTTAGGAGGATTGAAATCAACTTACGTTGTCTTTGCCCCACTGGAGATCGGCATTTAAGGAATTGGTAGCAGATATTCGAGAAGTTGAAGCTGATTGAGCAGGACAAGGTTTCTCAAAATGGAGAGTGAAATGCAATGTGCTATCATCAGCAAAACTATGGATAGGATTTCCAGTCGGTGGAAGAAGGTCATTAATATACAAGATCAGAAGAGTGGGGAAAAGAACTGAACCTTGGGGAACACCAGCATTAGTGGAGAACTTAGAAAACAGAGAGCCATCACCCTCAGTGAACGATCAGAGAGAAAACTGGATAACCAATTACAAAGAACAGTTGGCAAACAATAAGATGGAAGCTTGTTTAGGAGACCTTTATGCCAAACATCGAAAGCCTTTCAGATGTCTAGAGCAACTGCCTGTGTTTCACTGAACTTTTCCATTGAATTTACCCATAAATGGATAACATAAGCCAGGATATCACCAGTGGATCGACATTGACGGAATCTATACTGGCATTCATTGATCAGACGGAAGGTTTCTAGGTAGTTTAAGAGTTGGCAGTTAATTGATTTCTCCATTACTTTAGAAAGGGTAGTAGTAATTGCAATGGGACGATAATTGGATGGGGAGGGATTTGTCACCCTTTTTAGGAACTGGCTGGATATGAGCAAATTTCCAAACTGAAGGAAAAACACCTTTGGAATAAGAAAGTGAAAAAAGGCGGCAAAGAAAAGGAGTAAGTTCGGGAGCACAGGCTTTGAGAACAAGTGGAGAAATACCATCAGGACCTGGAGCTTTCTTTGCATCAAGATTCGTCAAAATCCTTCTGACATCCTTTTGACAAAAGACCATAGGAGACATTGAATGGAGAATATTGGGAATGGTTGGAGGTGTTTTTCCAAGATCATTAATACACGAGTTGGAAGGAAAATGGGATGCTAGCAGGTCAGCTTTATCCTTGGCCGAAGTGAAAACAGAATCATCTGGTTTTGACAGAGGTGGGAGCAGAGATGGCCAAAAGTTGTGGCCAATAGCTTTGGCAAGACACCAGAATGCTCGACTACCATTAGGCCAAGAAGCATGTTTTCTACTCTTAGTCTGTTCAAAATCTAGTTTGGACTGATTAATAACTGCTTTACAATTGTTGTGAGCTTTGGTGTAGACAGAAAATGAAACTGAAGAATTGGAAACAAGCCAATTATGATATGCAACATTCTTCTCTTGAACAGCCTTAGCACATTTATTAGAAAACCAAGGTTAAAAGACAAGTTTTTAAATTGCAGTGTGGAATAAAGGATTCCATTCCTACAAGAATCATTTCACTGACACTGTCTGAACAAACGTTGACATCAGAAGTTTTGAAACAGTAGTCCAACCAAGGAAAAGAAGAAAAGAAATCTCGCAGGTCATCCCATTTACCATTCTTGTAATGCCAAACAACACAAGGTTGGGAATTGCCATGAGCTAAAGCAGTGGTTTTCAACCTTTTTTTAATAACGGCACCCCCTAAGTAAGTTATTTGGTTTTGCGTCTCCCCTACTCAGTTTTCTGCCTGTTTTAGGTCTGATTCTCTCTCTCTCTCTCTCTACATATTATATGTTATATGATAGTTATTACAATAATATAAATATAAAAATTACATTTCATAATACAAATTATATATCTATATAGTATATAATTTTATTCTTTATATAGAAGTATTCAGTAAACATGAATTATAGATCACCACAAAATTAAAAAGATACTGTACACCTCTTTATAATGAAGGAAATGTATAAATTTAAAAATAATAATAAGTTTAAGTAACTTAAACCCAAATTACGTGGCACCCCTGGAATGTTGTTGCAGCACCCCGATTGAAAACCACTGAGATAAAGGCTCCTTTGGAGAAGAGACAATCGCCAAGTTGGGGTCTCAGGTGCCTAAAGGACCACTCACTTCGACCGTGTACTTAGAAGGGTTGCTTGTGAGAAAAGATCAAGCATGTTTATGGTTAGGATTGTCCGGCTTTTTTGTAGGTAAATGAACAGTCTGTGAAGATAATTAGTAATTGCAAAAGCCTCAGCATCTCGACCAGCTGGATCGGTGTGACTATAAAACGGAAGCCAGCTGGAGTTGTGAACATTAAACTCACCAAGGAAAATTACCTCACTGTTAGGAAAGTTGGACTGGAGAAAGTCGAGTGTTTCGAGTTGTTTGGTTTTTAGGAGCATTAGCAACTAAGGCCATATTGCTCCGGGGATATGCTGTGGTCATTCCCTGACCTTTCTGCATCCTCCGTATTTGTTAGTCACGGGCTCGAACTCTGGTCTAATCAAGAAGCATGTGCTACACACTGCTGCTTCTGCCCACCCGGCTACGGAGGTGCCTTGGAGAAAGTCAATTTGTAAAGAGAGGAAGTTGAAGAGCTCCAAGTGATTAGTGGAGTTGGGAGAACGGGAGAAACAACAGATGGATTTGACACAATGAGGTAGAGAGAGATTTTAAGCCGGAGAAGATCGAAAAGAGGAGATTCCAAATTACCAAGTCTCTGACAGGGAATATCGGAACGGACATATGCACAAGTACCACCTTTGAGGCGAAAGGAATCATACAGCGAATAGTTTGGGCAACTGAGATGAACAGTAGTTTAATCAACCAATAACTGAGATTCTGTCAGAAGAAGTACATTGGGTTTGGCAGACTGCAAGTGGAAATGGACATCGTTGAGATTAGAATTGAAACCATGTATATTTGTGAAATGAACTAGGATTTGTTTGGGAGGTTTAGATCTTTTCGCAGATAAGCTTACTCTATTAGTTTGACAATTCATGGTGTATTCAATAGTAAGAAAAAGTATGGTGGGGGGACATGCTGTATGAAGTAATGAAGTTTTTGGATACGGCATACACATGGTAAGAATATACCCAGATCCTTGACATAACGTGGCCTCGACAATGCCCCCTGCATACACACTCCTCGGACTCCCTCCAGTCACAGTCTGGCAGAGTAGAGGTAGCAAGATTATACACTAGCTGATCCGGAAGCCTCCTAAAGAGTTATCAATAGGTTCGGTCCGGTGTATTAACTAGCGGCCGGCCTGCGATTATTGTTATTATTAACTTTGTATTCTTTCGACCAATTACATTTGCTCTTCCACTCATTCTCATTCACCCTCTCTTTCCCTTATCTTATGCTAGGTTACTCTTTCTTTCACAAAAGCGTTAAACTTTTGAAAATAATGATATGTGGCGATACTTAAAGGAGATATAAATTTTTAGTATATATATTCAATTTTATTATATAATGAGTAATTAATATCTAATAAAATAAGATATTTTAATCTAATAAGATCTTATTATTTTAGTCATAAATGTATATCCAAGATTGCATATAATGTAGTTCTTTTGGTAATTCTATGATGTGCACATACTAGTGTATGTGGCAAGCTATGCAAGAGTAATTGGGTAGCCCCAATTACTCTTGCATAGATTAACAATTGCAATTTCATAGATTGACACCCTTTATTTATTTGGTATAATTTTATCAGAAACCAGTGTCTTTAATTAAGATTCTTTAATTATTTATAATGTAAACTTGATAGCAGATACGAAATACATATAACATAAGTGCAATATTACAGTATATATATATATATATAATAGCATAATACGTATTATTGCTTCATAACCAGTGCATAGTGTTATTAATGCGTTTAAGTATATTAGATTAGTGTATTCTTCTTAATTAAGTGGAATTTGAATGGAAGTCATGCCCAGAGTGACAAAGCAAAGGGTTCAATGTAGTAGGAGTGCTGTTGCTCGGGTGAGAACTGTGGGGGAACAAGGGCGGTTTCTTCCGAATCACGATCTAACAAAATGTACTGCTTATTTGACGTTTGCATATTTATCTGGAACAGGACATAATATTGCCGGGTTGGGGGGGGGTGTCCTTGTAGGAGTTCGATGTAGAGCGTGAGAATTTTAAGGGTCACTTCAGCATCATTATGAGTCTTTATGGAAGCTTGAAGAACAGGGTTGGATGCCCTTGAAAAAGATTTAAATTGGGGGGCCTCATCAAGCTCTCAGCTACCCATCTCAACACCATAGCTTGCATTTGAGAATCAGGCAACATCCAAGACAGAATGCACTGGTTCACAAGGGGCTACTTGTTGTTGGTGAATCTATTGTCAGGGAAACAGTGTGTGTGTATATATATATTGTAAAAAAAAGGATAGGCGCAGTAGTACCAGGGGCAAAAGTTGATGACAGTATAGAGGAGCAGATATCATCTGTTAAGGGCACAAACGGTGACATTGTTATACATGCTGGTACTAATGACATTGACAGTAAGAGATCTGCAGACCTTACTTAACAAGTACAGAGCAATTTTGGAAAAAAGTCATGAGTTAGGGTTAAATTTGAAAGGACATAGTGTATATTGTTGATTGTCAAGTGGCACCAAGGATCCCCCCCAACTCTAGATCCTGTCTGTCCTTTCTGTATACAGAAAGGACAGACAGGATCGGAGGGAAATGGGTTATGCTCTTAGTTAAGAAGCACACAAAATCTGCAGCAGTGCATCCAGTTGATATGGGTGGCGAGTGCAACGTTAATAAATCAGTTTGGCATGATATAAGCATTGGGAAAGCAAAAATGAGAGTAGTAGTAGTAGGGTGTTATAGGCCTAATGACTGATGAGTATAACAAACAGCTGTACAGAGAAATAGAGTGGGCCAGTAAATCAGAATGTCATATAATGGGGGATTTAAACTTTCCAGATATTGAGTGGAACTTGTGGGTTGGTCACTCACACACTAGCAAGACTTTTGTGATTTTTACAGAAGCATGTTAGAGATCAAGAGAGTAATCCTCTTGATCTGATTATCAGTAGTGATTCATGCATTAAGAATGTACAGATAAAGGAACCACTAGGTGGCAGTGATCACAGTGTATTGACATGGGATTTACTTAAAGATGTAACTACCATCAATTATAAAGAGAAGGATTTTTGATTTCATAAAGGTAAATACACTGGTCTCAGACAGATTTTAAATTCTTTACAGTGGGACCAAATGATGATGCTACCATCAGCAAATTCTAAATGGGAAGCTATTAGGCTTTTTGTCCCAACTAAGAAATACAGTAAACCCTCGCTATTCGCGGGGGTTACGTTCCTGAGAAATGCCGCAAATACTGAAAACGCGAATACGGAGTTATGGCTCCCATAGTAATAAAGGGGTTCCGTTCCAAAGTATGAAATATATAAGAAAAACTAGTCTAAAATTTTGTCTATGTATGTATTATATGTACCTTCATAATATGACTATGTACATAGACAGTACATAGTGATGAAATGCAGGCATATGGCATCGAAATGAAAATAAGAAACAATTTAATATTAAATGTAATATTTATTAGAAATTTTAAACAAATCTTTCAAACCAGTGTCTTTGCTAGCTAAAAAACTTATCCCGCCAGTGCTATCACCAGTTTCGCTAAAGTGTTGATAAAGGAGTTTTGCCTTTTCACGAATGATGGGTGAACTTAACGGAATTTTATTTTAAGTTCGGTCTTCTATCCACAGATTTAAAGCCTTTTCCATTTTTTCTAATTTAACATCACAAGTTACAGAGCAAAGTTTTGAAGCAATTAGCGCATTTTCACGGACACTACGGTGGATTTTTTCTTCCGATTTTTTGATTGATCGTACCGTTGACTTATTGATTTTATAATGTTTTGCCACTGAGGAGACACTTGCACCATTAGTAATTTTGTCTAATAAATCAATTTTATTCACTAATGTCATTGCCTTGTTTGATCTTTTCACATTTCCCTGGTTATTCGTAGCCATATTTTTATACGGGTTAGAAAGAACTTGTCCACAATTTATCACTTTTGTAAGCATATCAATTTATAAATTGATAAATTTATTCAATTTATAAGCATATAAATTAAAAGCAAACGACGAAACCTTCCATGACAAGCGCATAACACATACGTGTACTGAACAAGGATTAGCGAGAAACATCCACGCTCGCGATTTTGTCGCCCCCCCCACCCACTGAGCGCTGTTTTGACCGGGAAAGATCATTTTAGCCACGCCCATGTTTTTTTATGGCAGAAAGTGTTCATGGCGCTTTAAAATTGACATTTTTAGGTTTAATTTTATATTAAATCAGCGACCCCGAATATGTGAAACCGTGAATACAGATACCGGGAATAGCGGAGGTTTACTGTACTGTTCAAGGTTTAGGCCTAAATGGATGGCAGATGAACTAATGAGACTCGTTGCAGAGAAGAAAAATGCATGGGATACATATAAATTATCAGGCAACACACATATAATATAAATATAAATTATATAAATTATCAGAAAATATAAGGTAGATATAAACTAGTCTATAATCAAGTCACAAAGGAGGTTAGACAAGCAGATTGTGAGAAATCTTTGGAAAAGGATGCAAAGATAAATAGCAAACTTTACTTATGTAAACACTAGAAAGAAGGGGATGAATCATGTTGGTCCACTTTATTGATAGACTGACTGTTGATGATCCTGCTCAGGTTGCCGACAAACTGAATAGGTATTTTGCATCTTCATTCACACATGAGGAATTCTTTAGGGAAAGGGATGTCAGAAGTGTATTGAACTGTAACAGCGAGTTAAATGATATGTGATGTCTGAAGGGAAAGTGCAAAAGAAATTGTTAAAGCTAAACATAAAGAGGTGCCTGTGGTGGATGGGATCTATTCAATTATATTAAGGAAGGCGACAAAGGAGGTAAGCAAACCCTTAGCCATAATTATGAGAGCAACCTTGGATTCAAGGGAGGTCCCTATGGACTGCAGATGTGCAAATGTATCCCAAGTTCACAAAGGGGAATCAAAAGGTGACATAAGTAATTACAGACGTGTTAGCTTAACATCTGTTCCAGGGAAAATATTGGAGTCACTGGTTAAAGAATACTGCAGTTATACTTCAGATAAAGCATGGGTTTGTTAAGAGGGAAATCATGTCTGACCAATTTCACGATTTTTGGATACAAAGATATGGTCACAAAGGAACTGGATGCAAAAAATAATTTTGATATCATATAATTGGATTTAAGGAAAACTTTTGATACTGTTATACCAAAAAATACTTCTGTGTGAATTGGAGCATTGTGGCATTAAGGACAGGTTACTGCTATGGCTGAAGGGATGGTTAAGTGGGAGAAGACAGAGTCCTAATCAATGAGTACTGCTCTTCGTGGAATAATGTTATTAGTGGAATTCTGTAGAATGCAAAGGTTTGTCAGGGTGGTTAATGATGGTAATGACAGTATGCTACTGCAACAGGGTATAGAAAGTTAGGCAGATGGGCTGATAAATGGCGGTTCAAGTTTTGCATTGATAAATGCAAACTGCTGCATATGAGTTGCAGTAACCCCAGAATAATGTACCGACTGTGTGGTATTACCTTTGGGTGAGTGGAAAATGAAAAAGGCGTGGCAGTAATTGTGCGGTTAGATATGAAGTTTTTTGAGCAGCACAGACAGACTGCCAGAGCAGCTCATGGGGTCTTGTCAATTATATACAGGAATTTTGCTAGCAGAAATTAGGAGGTGATTATCCCATTTTTGTATAAGGCAGTGGTCAGGTATCATCTTGACTGCTGCTTACTGGTCTGGAGGCCTCATTTTAGGAAGGAAATAGAGCTGCTGGAACGAATACAGAGAAGGGCAGTGAGATAATTAACAAAGAGGTGTTCTTACCAAGAAAGGCTTCGGGCCTGCAAATTGTAGTGTCTGGAGACTAGGCACCTCTGAGATGATTGATGTGTTTATGGTTTTTAATGGATTGAGCAAGCTTAGTGCTGATGGGATTCTTTAAACATACACAGTCTGACTCTGCTCAGACATTCTGAGCAGAGTGAGTATGTTGTTTATCTCGTTAATCTTAGTTTCACCATATAATACAGTTTGTTGTTCTATGTTTCATATATATATATCCATTATATCATTTCCTTGATCATTGCTTTGTCAATTCTAAAATACTAATTCCTGAAAACTCTCCAGGATGAAGAAAAGTCTCACGCTAAATCTAAATCTCATTTCTAGAGATACGTTCATTTATAAACCGAAAAAAAAAAAAAAACTCTAAAATATTCTATACTTAATTGCGATTATATTTCGAGATAATATTATGCAAGAATAAAAGCAGAATATTATGCAAGAAAGTGCGTAGTAATATTATGCAAGAATAAAGTTCAAGATTTTGATCAACATCAACCTTCTAAGTAGCATAAGTAAGTTTGTTTCGATCAAATCATTCAAAAATTTAAATGGTTTTAGTCTAGTGCTGCCGAATCCCGGAAAAAATATCCCATTTTCTTGTTGTTATTATTATAATAAGATTATTTAAGTAGGTGTAACTCCAGATCTTGTGTACTAGTACATATTTCGACTAACGGTTATTTCTAATATTAAACAGTGAAAAAATTGCAAAATTTGATACCATGATGTGGAAATCAATACAAACTATTGTTTCACTGCAATAGACATTGGTGCTTATGGATACAATGGTGATTTGAACATTTTTATAAATTCAAATGTTGGAAGACACTGTCCTCCTAGTAACCTAATGGTTACTTCTAATATTAAATAATGAAAAAAATTGCAAAATTTGATACTGCCTTCCCCGCCCACTGTCCTTCTAGGTTGATATGCCTATGGTGTTTATTCCCCACCTGACGCTGTTTTTAAATCGCATACTCATTTACTGATTTTATAAAAAGCAGGATGGGGGAAAACACCTTAACTCAGCTAAGCACAACCCACCTCCTCAGCACAAAACAGAAAGAAAACGCCTTCACAATAATCACCCAATCACAGAATTCGACCGTACAATCAATCCGTTCTACGACAATGCACACTACATGGAGACAAGTGTTAACTAAATAATGGATTTAGCCTTTAAGTATTATTATTAAGATTATTTAAGTATATTAAAATAATTATAATACCTAAACATTTTATTATAATTTGTATGATTTTTGCAAATTTTAATCTGTGATTTTGATATAATTAAACTGTGATTATTGCCATTAATGTGTGTTAAGTATTATAATAATAATTAGAAAATGGGGTATTTTTTCTGGAGATATATTTATAACTGTTACCATTGCCGCCATAGATGTTTTCACATAAAATAAAACATCTTTCGTGCATACAGGATATACACATTGCTTTTTTTTTTTTTTCATGTGAGGGACCAAAGGAGTATGAATGTGTATGTATGCCCTGAAGCTTCTTTTAACACTGTATCAGTAAATTATATTTATATATGTACAAATTCTCTGAAACTCTAGTTACTGCCATCTGTCAACAGTGTTTACAAGTAATAGTAGCTGTTTTATATTTATGATAGTTTCAAAAATCAGCATATGAAGTCTACACCTTCAGCAAGATTCAAGATATTGTCGGCTGATACTAGCCAAAGTTGAAAAAATATTTCGAATTCAGATCCAGAAGTTGAAAATGAATCAGATAGCTAACACTAAGCCCTCAATTTATATTACATATAAATTGAGGGCTTAGTGTCAGACAACGTTAACTACAAAATTGCATTTTTGTTTTGAGACAATTTTAGTTTAACTTTATACAAATAACAATGCATATCATGTCATAGAAATGTATTTCTCTAGTAGTTTACAAGTTAGCTTGGGCTATAAGCACATTTCCAGTAAACCAAGAAAATGTCAAATGACTTTTTCTTGGTTAATTACAAAAACGTTTACTTCAAAATGATTTTGTAGTTAACGTTGTCTGACACTAAACCCTTGAAATGTAATGGATATTACTGCAAATAAAAAAATTTGTAATGGTGAGTTTTTATTATTATTATTATTATTATTTATTTTAGTTTTGACAATAATCCCTCTCTGTTTGGCTACAAAGTCAAAATAAGAAAAAATATATATATATTTACATTAATATAGACAGTTTTTCAATTTTTTACAAATTTCCAAATTCTTTAAAAAAATTCACTCCAATCCATGTGCATATGGTCCAGAAACCCACACATGCAAAGGTTAAGGCAGCATTCTATTCAAAGTAAATTTTATTAAAATACTGGTTGGAGTTCAGTTACTTTTACTTTTAAATGGACCTTAGCGATTTTAAAATAAATTGGGGAGGGGGTGCAAGATGTTTGAGACCTTATGACCCTCAAAGTATTTGTTGGAAAAAGTTAATTTTGGAATATTCCTATATTAGCTGTGTAAGCTAGAATTGTATAATTACATAGTTTAATGTTGTACCTGCAAGATGACTGTCAAAAAATTTTACTGCTATAAAATTTAATATGACCTTCACTATATCCATCATTGTCATCTGCAACACATTACATGTGGCAAATCAATGATTAAACAGCTTATGAAAGCATTAGCATTTTTTTTTTTTAGCATTAGCAAAAGCACGTGATGCAAGAAAGCAAGCTTATATAGCATCAGCCAAAAAAAAAAAAAAAAAAAAAAAACACACACACACACACCCTTCTCATTTCACCTGTCCACTCGCTCCAAATGTTTGTCTAGTTTTGCCTTGGCATGTTTAAATCCCTTTAATTAAGCCACTTTTAGTTCTGTTACTGTTGTGGGGAACCCCTGTATAAGCTTTGGACTTAAGTTATCCTGATAACATGAAATCTGATAGTGTTAAGTCTAGAAAATATGAATGGTAAATATTTGTTAAGGATCTCTTTGACATTGTTGGCCAATGTTTAATGCAGTATCATTTGTGTGAAATTGCCTTGCCTATTGGCTTTTTCATTTTTATCTGTCCAGGTCATAATATCTAGGTGAATAAAATAGATAAACATAATGGTATGAGATTTCTGATCCTGTGTGCCATTGGTTCCTCAAAAAAAAAAAAAAAAAATCACAAAACTGTCACTTTCACACCATGATGGGGAGTTTGATTAAGTGGAATGTGTGTGTGTCTGCTTTCAATCAAATACTTCAGAAGTGCACTTCTCAAGTATTGCTAATTATTCTAATATCCTTTGGTATGAGATTATGGTATGAGATTTCTGATCCTGTGTGCCATTGGTTCCTCAAAAAAAAAAAAAAAAAAAAAAAATCACAAAACTGTCACTTTCACACCATGATGGGGAGTTTGATTAAGTGGAATGTGTGTGTGTCTGCTTTCAATCAAATACTTCAGAAGTGCACTTCTCAAGTATTGCTAATTATTCTAATATCCTTTGTAATATTAGAAGTGTGTTTGTTGTCCATATGTTGTTGTCGACTGCTGTTTATCTTGCAACCTAGAAAGAAATTTTTATAGAGCAAAGTGTTGAGACACATGCCTGTCATTTTCTTTGAAAAGCTTGAACAGAGATCTTATATAGAAACATGCTGGATATATTATGAACAGGCTTTCATGCCTTTCAGTTAATGAAAAACAGCTTTGATACTGCTAGTGCATGTTGCTGGTTTCTGCTCCTCTACTGCAACAAACTTTTTGTATTGGTATAAGGTTGTCCCCTACACACAGTGTATCACATGTTCACTCTCTGCTCTCAAATATCTATATCAAATTACTCAGCTCCACTGGAACATAAACAGTGACAGATTCTGTGTATGTCAGTATTCCCCTGGTGATGTTCTACCCCTGTTGATATCATTGTGAATAACATGAATATTAATGTTTGCAAAACATTATTATTCATCCTGTGCCTGTTAACACAAACTTCTATGCCATTATGTAAATCCCACATCAGTTATCTCAGGCACATGCATATAAGATAAGAAAATTCTAAAATTTCAACTCTTTTCAATACTTTGAGAGATAAGGTCCCAATCTCTTTGTAATAGGTTGAGTTGTATGTATAATGATAGGTTTTAGAAATGGATATTACATAGTTTGAATTGCTTTAATATTGTTCTTTTATTTTAGTATATCAGAAACTGTATTGCCAAAGGTGAAATTCCTCAGCTTATGCTAATGTCCAAAGATGGTGTCTATGGTACTCTTCCTCGCTGTGTATTCCATATGCCATCTTTTTTAAGGCGAGCACCACCTCCACCAAGCATTCAGCAGACAATGTCACTCTGGAGGGTTGATGCAATGTTCAGGGTTCGCATTTTATGGGCTACATATGTAAACGTAAGAGATGTGGATAAGGTAGGTGAAATAATTTTATTTAGATGTGGGATTAATTGTTCCCTTTCTCATTTCAAGAAAATTTAATTGAAGAAAATATTGCAAATTACACACAATTACCAGGTCACACTTCATGCATCTAAAAAAAAAAATCCAGTTCTTCCCCAACTCTAAACTCCCCTCTGGTAAGAATATTCTTGCCTGTTCTAAATGATCACCTGCGGTCCCATTTAACCCTAGCGTTCTGGCCTGGTTAAACAATATCGCAAGAGCTGATTGCTCTAATAGTGTCCCAAGTGATCTATGTATAATGTCTTTCTAGTATTGAAATTTAAAAACACCTTGCCTAAAAACATCAGGACTATTGCTTCCTCTAAGCTTTATTTCCCCTGGCTTACCTGCCAAATTCTTCCAAATTCATTTTCCAATATAAATTATGGCCATTGTGGAAATAAAGACACATCTATGATTATCAGTCTGTTATCCACTTCTTTTCTAATTACCAATTTATTTGAACATAAAGCCCGGCTATATATAGTCTATCTTGATATACAGTCTGCATTTGATTGATACTTTTTTTTTTTCTTCTTCTAACATCCTCACTACTTAACTGTTCTCTAAATTTTTCCTGTGAAGATTGTTTATTAATACAATCTATTTCACTGACATATTTCAGGGTAGGACCTTGTCTGCACTTCTTTTTTCTTCACTTATTCCCCCACTAGCTGTTCTTGGAATTTTATTTATCTCTTGTATGACTCAAAATGTGGTCCTTCCGTTATGTTTTATCATTAAATAGCAATATATATTAATAAAGTCTAGAAACTTGACTGAATAGTTCATGAATTTTAATCTTCAGATTAATGCTCAGAAATCTGTCCATATTTCTTCTACCAAAAAAAAAAAAAACAAAAAAAAACCCCTTTAAATGGTTTTTTCCCTCTTCCTTTCTTTCCAATAGTTAATTCCCAGGTTGTTTCGATGGTCTCTATCCACCAAAACCTGGGGATTCTTATTGATAATAAAATGCTCTTCCATACTCATCCAACTCAACTTGGGTCTCCTCCATAAAAAGAATATCGATGCTTCGACAAAATATGGTCCCAAACAGCATCCCTAAGTTTCTTCTCCCATATGCTTCCAGTTTCCTGTTTTCTTCAGTGACTTATGGCTCTGAAATCTGGGCTGATGCCTTAGTATCTAACAAAAAAATGCTTTTTTTCTGTTGAGTAACTTGAAATCAGATTTTTAATATACCATTTCCAGATATCAGATTTACTTCAAATTTTGCTACTCCTCGCTTGACAAGCATGTTCAATTAAAACCACTTCTCACTTTTTTTTTTGCAAATTGTACACAGTAATGTCTGGTTTTGATCATTGATTTGTACAAAAATCAGCAACGGCAATCTTGTACTTTCTGTTGCCATTGAAAACCAACAAATTTCACAATTTCTTCAATCCACCTCATCTTTGGTCTTTTTCTTGGGCATTAAGAGTCAAGGTAGCCATTCCAAAATTTGTTTGGTCCATCTGTCAATTCTTCTTAATAGGTGACCTAGAGTAGGAGTTTTGCAGATTTACTTAACAAGTGCAGGTCAATGCTGAAAAAAAAGTTGTGAGTTAGGGTTAAACTTGAAAGTGTCTGCAATTCTACCCAGACACGATAGGAGGGAGTATATGATGAGAGCCTTGTCAATAAGTTCGGCCTTGGAGGGATTGTGCAAGGTTCGTGTGGTAGAATTTTTCTCAGCATGGTCTGTGCTTGTTAACAGGAGAGACTACTTCTACAGGGATGGGATACACTTAAATAGAAGGGGTGCAAGAGTGTTTGCTTGATGCCATTGAGGCAGCATTAGGTGGGTCAGAAAACTGGTAGCTTGGGGGTGGATTCACAGGTTAAAAGGGCAATGGTAGCCGCAGGCAGATGTGAAAGTGATTCTTGCACTGCTTCTATTAGATGAGCCTGGAGGGCGAAGTGCAGGTAGTTTCAGGGACTGGTGGGAGTCATCATGAAACAAATAAATACATGGGCTGTGTTAGGGTAACTAAGAATAAAAATAGGTGCATGTATACTTGCATGTACACCGATGCTAGAAATATAGTAGATGAATTTGAAGTGCTGGTCAAGACATCAAAGGCAGATATTGGGATATCAGAGACATGGTGTCACACAGATATAAGGAATGCAGAAGTGAAATTTGGGGAGTACAGTGTATACAGAAAGCACAGACAGGGTAAGAAGGAAGGAGGGATTATGCTGTTAATTAAGAAAAATCTAAAATCTAAGGAAGTGCATCCAATTGACTTGGATGGATAGTGCAATGTTGAGTCAGTTTGGTATCACATAAGCACTGGGAAAGCAAACTTGAGATTAGAAGTGTGTTATAGGCCTAATGACTCTAATGAATACAACAAATAATTGTACAGAGAAATAGAATGGGCCAGTAAATCATATTGTGTTATAATGGGGGATTTTAACTTCCCAGATAATGACTAGAACTTGTGGGGTTGTCACTTGCAAACTAGACTTTTTTGTGGATTTATTGGATGATTGTTTTCTGCTGCTGCATGTTTGAGAGGCAACCAAAGAGAGTAATACTCTTGATCTGGTTATCAGCAGTGATTATTCGTGTATAAAGAATTTGAAAATAAAGGAACCACTAGGTGGCAGTGATCACAATGTACTGATGTGGGATTTACTTAAAGATATAATTACCATCAGGGGTAAAGGGAAGAGTTTTTGCTTCCGTAAAGGCGAGTACAGTGGGATCAACTGACGATGTTACCAACAGTAAATTCTAAGTGGGAAGCATTCAAGGAATTAATCGTGGATGCTACTAAAAGTTTCATACCTATTAAGAAATATTGTTCAAGGTTTAGTCCTAAATGGTTGTCAAATGAACTAATGAGACTCGTAACAGAGAAGAAAAATGCATGGGATGCATATAAATTATCAAGCGACTCAGAAGCCTATGGTAGATATAAGTTAATCTGTAATCAGGTCACAAAGGAGGTTCGGCAGTCGAAGACAGATTACGAGAAATCCTTGGCAAAAGATGCTGAGAAAAACAGCAAGGATTTCTTTACTTATATAAACTCTAAAAGGAAGGGGATGAATCTGATTGGTCCACTTGACATCGATGGTTCGACTGTTGATGATCCTGCTCAGATAGCAAACAAACTGAATGAGTATTTTGCATCTACATTCACACGTGAGGAATTATTAAGGTTTGAAAATGGCAGAAGGTTATCAAATTGTAGCAGGATACTTAATGATTTTGTAATAACTGAGAGCAAAGTGGAAGAGAAACTGTTAAAGTTAAACGTAAGAAAAGCACCTGGGGTGGATGGGATCTATCCAGTTATATTAAAGGAGGCGGCAAAGCAACTAAGCAAAACCTTTGCCATAATTATGAGAGCATCCTTGGACTCAGGGGAGGTTCCCACGGACTGGAGATGTGCAAATGTATCCCCAATTCACAACGGGGGATCGAAGGGTGACACGAGTAATTACAGACCAGTTTAACTTCTGTTCCGGGTAAAATAATGGAGTCGCTGGTTAAAGATGCATTGCAGGATCATCTAGACAAGACTGCAGCAATAATTCAGACACAGCATGGGTTTGGTAAGGGAAAGTCTTGTCTGACAAATTTTATAGGATATTATGATGTGGTTACAAAGGAACTGGATGCAAAAAATAATTTTGATATCAAATTTTGGATTTCAGGAAAGCTTTTGACACTGTTGCGCATGGAAGACTATTGTACAAATTGGAGCAGAATGGTATTAAGGATAAGTTGCTACAATGGATAAAAGGATGGTTAAGTGGGAGAAGACAGAGGGTGGTAATCAATGGGTGCTGCTCTTCTTGGACTAATGTTATTAGTGGAGTCCCGCAGGGTTCGGTGTTGGGTCCACTGTTGTTTTGTATATTTATTAATGATATTGATGAAGGTATATCAGGCTTAGTGTCGAAGTTTGCAGATGATACAAAGGTTGGCAGGGTTGTTAATGACAGTAATGGCAGTGTACTACTGCAACAGGATCTAGATAATTTGGGCAGATGGGCTAAGAAGTGGCAACTGAAGTTTAACCTTGACAAATGAAAAGTACTGCATATGGGTAGAAGTAACCCCAGAGAAATGTACCAACTGTGTGGTACTACACTTAAGGTGGTAGAAAATGAAAAAGACCTGGGAGTAATTGTGCAGGCAGATATGAAGTTTTCTGAGCAATGCAGACAGCCTGCCAGGGCAGGTCATGGGGTTTTGTCAATGATATATAGGAATTTTGCTAGCAGGGAAAAGGAGGTGATTATCCCTCTGTATAAGGCAATGGTCAGGCCACGCCTTGAGTACTGCGTACAGGTCTGGACGCCTCATTTTAGGAAGGATGCAGATTTACTTGAGCGTGTACAGAGAAGGGCAACAAGATTGGTGAGGGGAATGAAGGGATCCTCTTATCAAGAGAGGCTTAAGTTCTGCAAATTGCAGTGGCTGGAGACTAGGCATCTGCGCGGTGATCTAATTGAGGTGTATAAGGCCTTGAATGGGTTCAGCACGCTGAATTCTGATGGGATCCTTCCACTTGCTCAGATTACGAACCTAAGGGGGCATAAATTCAAATTAAGAAAGGACAGATGTAGAATAGATGTGCGGAAATTTGCCTTTAGCCAGCGGGTGGTTTTTTTTTTTTTTTTTTTATGTGAACCCCAAACACGAGAGGTATTAGAACCTATAGTACTTAGTACCGTGCTTGGGTTAAAAAAGCATGGGTTGAAGGAGAAGTATGGGGGGAGGGGGATGCCTAATTGCTGGAACAAACTTCCATCTGTCGTTGTGGAAGTTGATAGGTTGAATAAATTTAAGGAGGAACTGGACAGGTATTTGGAGGGAATGGTGTGATTTTTTTTTTTTTTTTTTATTGGCTAATGCTGCATAAGCTCATACATTTGATTTCTTGCATCACATGCCACTACTACTACTATTATGAGAGCATCCTTGGACTCCGGGGAAGCCCACATGGACTGGAGATGTGCAAATATATCTCCAATCCGCAAAGGGGAATCAAAGGTGACATGAGTAATTACAGACCAGTTAGTTTAACTTCTGTTCTGGGAAAAATAATGGAGTCACTGCTGAAAGATGCATTGCAGTATTATCTAGAAAGGCTGCAGTAATAATTCAGACACAGCATGGGTTTGTTAAGGGAAAGCCATGTCTGACAAATTTGAATGGATATTATGATGTGGTTACAAAGGAATTGGATGCAAAAAATAATTTTAATACCATATACTTGGATTTCAGATGTAGGTAACATCTAAGGGAATGTGAATTGTATAGGAACCTGTAACCGGAAACGTCACGGAAAAGTAGTAGCAGAGGCACAAGAAGCAGAAAAGACACGAGACAGTAATTAGTGGCAAACATTTATATGATATAATATTAATAGTGGAGTTACAAGGTGGATGCATTAAGATGTTACAACAGATGCTTGAAGGTTCCACCATGAGATGCGATGCATGCGTGACACCGACGCAGCATGGATTGGCGGACATGGTCGAACACACCTGGAGTTTCTTTAACAGTAGCAGCAGCACAGACGAGTCTCGCCACAAGATCCATTTCCGTCTCCACAGGCGATTCATACACAATAGATTTGGGCCCCCCACAAAAAGAAATCAAGGCTCGATAAATCAGGCGAGCGTGGGGGGGCCAGGCAACGGGTCCACCACGGCCAATCCATCGACGCCCAAAACGCCTGTTCAAATGGTCAGAAACACACCTTCCATAATGAACAGGCGCCCTGTCACGTTGAAACCAAATGTTGCATCTCGCATTTGCTGGAACATCGTCAAGTACCCCTGGTAGAACTTGTTCAAGAAAGATCCGATATTTAGCGGAGTTCATGCGGGATGGTAACAGTTATGGGGCGACTAAGCAGCCACCGACCCTACCTGCCTACACATTTATTGCGAAGCGATGTTGTGCCGCATGGGGGCGCACACCGTGTGCGTTGTCGTGAGCCCATACAAGAGCATTGTGCTGATTGAATAAGCCTTCCCGAGTGAAATAAGCCTCATCCGTGAACAAAACATAGGCTGGAAAATTCAAGTCTTGAACACTTTCTTGGAGAAGCCACTACGCAAAAGCCACACATGCAGGAGGATCTTGGGGGAGCAGTAACTGAACCCTTTGGAGATTAAAGGGATGTAAGGAATCGTCACGCCAGGCACACTGGACACTGCAATGAGACACTCGTAAGGCAGAGGCAATGGCACGTGTGCTGGTAGTAGGATTATTCTGGATGGCATTCAACACACTTTTTTCCATGGGGGGAGTTCGCATCGAACGTGTTGTGCCCGCACTACTCCTGTTACCTCTAAATGACCCATAATCGCACAAATTTTAATGCGCACGCGCAAACAAACGGCGGTCTGGTACATGTCTGTCTGGGAATCATTCTCCATAAATTCGTTCAACGGCTCGTCCATTGCCCTCTGCTAATCCATACACGAGGTGCACGTCTGCCAGCTCACAGTTCGTATATCGATGCATGCTCTTCGTGCAGTGGCAACTACTGCTTGAATGAGTAAACCAGAAATTTTCCCTCTCGCGAACTGATGAACAGTGTCGTCTACCGACTTACGGAGACCTTTCCGGTTATGGGTTCCTATGTGATTCACATTCCTTTAGATGTTACCTACCTCCCCTAAATGTTTGTACTAATATTTTTGAGACACCCTGTAGGTAGATTGCATAGCATAGCATTAGCTGCATGGTTGAAAATATTGTTTCAGCGGTGTGCGATTGTGTTTTTTATTGTTTTTGGCGTGATTCTACTGATAATAATCGTTTGTAATTTAGAACTACAGATGCTTATTATTTCATGTAGTATTAGTAATTATTGTATTAACATATTAAAAATAAGAAATTGCACAATTATAGATGCTTTCCCGGGAAGCACCGGGAAAATTTTACAGGTCAAGGGAGGTGTGGCTCAGAAAGTTTGAGAACTGCTGATCTAGAACATTTGGGCAGATGGGCTGAGAAATTGGCAACTGAAGTTTAACATTGACAAATGCAAAGTGCTGCATATGGGTAGAAGTAACCCCAAAGAAACGTATGAACTGTGTGGTACTAAAATTAGGGTGGTAGAAAATGAAAAAGATCTCAGAGTAATTGTGTAGTCAAATATGAAGTTTTCTGAGCAATGCAGGCAGGCTGCAAGAGCAGGTTATGGGGTATTTTCAATGATATACAGGAATTTTGCGAGTAGGGAAAAGGTGATTATCTATTTGTATATGGCAATGGTCGGTACACGCCTTGAGTACTGCATACAGGTCTGGAGGCCTCATTTTAGGAAGGATGTAGGGCTTTTGAGCATGTACAGAGAAGGGCAACAAGTTTGGTGAGGGGAATGAAAGTTGTAATTATCAATTATCATTTTAAACAATATTTTGGGGGAGGGGAGATAAGTAAAAATGTGGCATCAACATTTTTTTTTTATTTACTTTTTTTTTTATTTGTATCATGTTTTAATGTTTATTCCGGTGTACTGTATAAGATGCACCAGAATTTTATGACGACTTTTTATCAGATAAAAGGTAGGTTGGTATTCCCTGAAAATAATGCAATAATTCAGTAATCTATATAAAACTAATTTAATTTTCATTAAAAAAATCATCTTTTAGAGAGAGTTGTTGTTGTTATTTGTTTTTTAGGAGCATTAGCAACTAATGCCATATTGCTCCGGGAATATGCGGTGGTTACTTCCTGACCTTTCCGCAGCCTCCGTATTTGGTGGTCTCGTGCTTGAATCTTGGTCTGATTAAGAAGCGTGTGCTACGCACAGCTGCTCCTGCCCACCTGGCTATGGAGGCGCCTTTAGAGAGAGAGAAATAGTAGTAGTAGTAGTAGTAGTAGTAGTAGTGGCATGTGATGGAAGAAAGCTGTGTATGAGCTTAATCAGCATCAGCCAAAATAAAAAAAAAAAAATTCACACAACCATTTCCTCTAAATGTTTGTCCAGTTCCTCCTTAAATTTATTTAAGCTATCAACTTCTATGACAGATAGAAGTTTGTTCCAGCAATTAACCACCTGCTAAAGGCAAATTTCTGCATCTGTCTTTCCTTAATTTGAATTTATGCCCACTTAGGTTCGTAATCTGAACAAGTGGAAGGATCCCATCAGAATTCAGCGTGTTCAACCCATTCAAGGCCTTATACACCTCAATTAGATCACCGTGCAGGTGCCTAGTCTCCAGCCATTGCAATTTGCAGAACTTAAGCATTTCTTGGTAAGAGGATCCCTTCATTCCCCTCACCAATCTTGTTGCCCTTCTCTGTACACGCTCAAGCAAATCGACATCCTTCCTAAAATGAGGCCTCCAGACCTGTACGTGGTACTCAAGGCGTGGCATGACCATTGCCTTATACAGAAGGAAAGTCGCCTCCTTTTTCCTTTTAGCAAAATTCCTATATATCATTGACAAAACCCCATGACCTGCCCTGGCAGCCTGTCTAAATTGCTTAGAAAACTTCATATCTGACTGCACAATTACTCCAAGGTCTTTTTCATTTTCTACCATCTTAAGTGTAGTACCACACAGTTGGTACGTTTCTCTGGGGTTACTTCTACCCATATGCAGTACTTTGCATTTGTCAAGGTTAAACTTCAGTTGCCACTTCTCAGCCCATCTGCCCAAATTTTCTAGATCCTGTTGCAGTAGCACACTGCCATTACTGTCATTAACAACCCTGCCAGTAGCTTAGCTTTATCGCAAAAATTTCAACTTCTGAGGTGTTGGAATGAATTGCCGAAAAACAATGTGTTATTGGGTTCACATTACAATATTTTCATGATGCGATTACGTCTCTGGAATGGGTTAATATCACAAAGCAGGGGTCCACTGTATATAGTTACTCACTATTGGCAAACCTGTGGCACAGTTCCAAACGGGGGGGGGGGGGAGAAATTATATCAACTGATCTGTAAAATAAGGATAAACATACATCCTAAATTCCACTTTCATTGCCAGAAATTAAGATCGAGACTTCAATGTGACTGGAACCTACTGTTTATATTTATTGCCTTTCAGCATTAATTTCGCACAGATAAGTTGAATATTAGTGACAGCATTAGGACATTGATTCCACAAAGACAAACATTTATTTATTAACCTATATTAAATTTATTTTATAACCATAAAATTATTATTTTTTATTGCAATGCTTAGCATAAAATTTATTTACTTTAATAAAAATCATTTGGTGGCATCCAACATAGATCAGTATGGGCCAGGGGATTATTGATTTCTGATAGCTTCTGGATTATTATTACCATATAGTCCCAAACAGTTCTGTGTATGACACCTCTCACTGCAGCAACTGTTTGCAATAACAGGAACGTGGTTCTTGCATTGGCCTGTCACAGTGTAAATGTGAAGTCATACTGGTGGCACACTGCAGGAAAAACTTATTGTCTTAGTCGGCCTCTGAAATAATTGTAAAAAGTGCCATTGGTCTTATACTCACAATAAAATGTATATTTGAACCATTATATCAACTAATGTAGTATGCCATAATGAAGTGCCTCGTGTAGAGGCATTCTTTGAATATTGTGTATTCTGACATCATTTACATTGGTAGGCCAATGTAAGAACTGAGTTCCTGTTGCAAATAGTTAGCATAGTGATTAGTGTCACAAACACAAGTGTTTTGTTCTTATATAAATAAAATAAATTTTCTGTTTATACTCCGGGATGACCAAACGGTAAGAGGAGTTCACAAGATTGACAGAATACAAGAAACACTACCGTATTCAGTAGTCACGGGCTTGAATCCTGGTTACTCAAGGCACGTGTACTTATGCACCCGCGCGTCTGACCATTAGGCTACGGCAGCCATGGTAATAACAATAATTGACAATCATCAACCTCAAATAGCTGAAATTGAAAATATCAGTTTATTTGAAATATATTACAAAAGTTACAAAAAAAAAAAAATTTGAAAGTTACAAAAAAAATAGAAATATAGTAGATTCTCGATTTTCCGGGATAGATGGTAAAAAACAAATCCCGGATAATCGATTTCCTGGTTACTCCAAAAATACAAAAGTCCCCGACATACATAAGAGATACATTCCACGACTTCTTACTTTGTCGAGTTTTACGTAACACTCAGGAATGACTAATAACATATTGCTACTGTATTATTATTGACAAATCTGAATTCCGCACGGTACTTGTTAATGTTTGGCTATTTTCATACATCCTTATTAGTTTAATTTTCTGATCCAAATCAATCGCTTTCCTTTTGTTGATAGATTTACTAGTAGCACTGTCACTTATTCTCTTAGTCGGCACCATGATAACGGTCAAAATGAAATTTTCTGAAAAGTACTTCACAGAGTTAGGGGGGGGGGGGGGAAACACCTTGTTTATCACCTCACGCAAACTCACATTTTACTACAGCACATTTCTGGAGGTCACTGCCATTAAACAATTTGCATCTTCCGGGTTACTGGGCTTTTCTGTTCGTGCATCTAATTATAAACGGGTAGTAAACTCGATCTTATTGCATTAGTGATGTTACCGATAGCTGGAATTGTGTGGATTTTTACGTTATTATGGTGAAATGTGCCCCCTTCACTGAAATTTTCAGTCATATATAAAAAAAAAAAAAAAAAAAAAACCATAATTATTTATGGGTTTTTTTCCCTATTTTTTTGCTTGTTACTCTGTATCTCACTTGTGCAATTTGTGTGTGCCGTGATCGTCGTTATTGATTGCTTATGTTATTTATTTATTATTTTTGTTTGTTTTAAATTTTACAATCCTAAAAAAAAAATTGAGTGAAAAAAATTTACGAAAAACCGTAGTTGCCTAAGTCGTGGACTTACTGTATCGAAAAGTGTTCAGAAACCTACATAAAAAATATGGCAACAGATAAAAAACAAAAAAACTTACAACGCACTACTCGCGTGTCCAATATGATGCTTCCCTTTATTTTTTGCGATGTTGATTTTAAGTCTAATAGCTTTCTTATATTTTTTTTTGACGATGTCGATTTTAAATCTAATAGCTTCCTTTTATTTTTTACTATGTTGCATATGGTTTGGTCACCAACATTATAATGGTTCCTTAGAGATTTAACAGATACACCATTTTGAAACTTTTGAATAATTTCAAGTTTTTGTTTAACTGAAAACGCAACTCTTTTGCATTTAACTCTTTTGCTAAACAACAAAAAAAAAAAAAAAAAAAATTCTGACATCCCTGACATAAATAACGAAACAAAATTTGTCCTTTTGCGCTGCATTTGGTCTCTCTCTCTCTCTCTCTCTCTCTCTTTTTTTTTTTTTTTGAGCGGCGAGTGTAAAGACAGCAGGGATTGCAAGATAATAGGTATGCTAATCTCTCACTGACGACTTATAATGCCACTTGTTGCTTATTTACGACTTGCAAAATATCTGTTTATACCTATTGTAGTTATTACTTGAATTTTTTGATTTCTGGTTGTTTTTTTTTTTTTTTTTTTAAATTTGGAGTCTTGAAGTGTCCCGGTTAATCAAGAGTCTACTGTATGTTGAAAACCTGAATGGAAAGTTAAATGTTGCTTTGAAATAATTATAGAAAAGTACCATTCACCCTATACTTGCAACAAATATATGAGATATCTGGAGCAGCACTATGGGAAAGGGTGTATTTGCTCAGGAGTTCTAATTAACTGATGTGTTTATAATACTGGTCGGCATCAATTTCCTCCCTGAAATATATTCAAAAACTCAGATATGTGTTTAAAAAGTTCTCATCACCCTTACTTTACACATATCATAGGTTAATGATCGAAAATAAGACCTTTAGTTGGCTTAATCATATTTTTTTTCAATTTTTTTATTTTTTTAGTACATTCGGGAAATTTCTAGAGCATTTAAAGAGCTTTCTACAACATTCAAGAATGTTCTGGAGCATTCTGTTCCACACATAATGCTGTTATGTGTGGAAGAAAAGTTGGGATGTTTCTGTAAAATTCTAGAACTTTTGACAGAGTTCTCTAGAAACATTGTAAGCCTTCTAGAAACTTCTCTACTGGTAGATTGAGTGGGTTCTGCACAAGAAGCATTTTCATATTTCAAAAGGTGCACATGTTTCAGGGAGTGACTAGTAAACAAATGTTTTAGTGAATTAGTATTTGTAAACAAGTGTTGTGTGCATAAGTGTAAATGTCTTTATTGTGTTCTTATATGTGCATACCTCACACATGAAATATGTTGTGTTCTTACTGAAATAACCCTGATAGCTTTTGCTACATTTGTTGAGAAGTGGTATTAAAATCACAGTGGAAGCCACTGTCACAACTTGTGAGAAAAGCCTATGAACTCTATTTTGGATGTAAGGTCAGAGATCAAGATAAAGTATGGGCTCCAAAGATTTCCTGTAGCTCATATTTAAGGACATTAACAGGCTGGTTTAGAGGTAGTCATAAATCAATGCTGTTTGCTGTTCCGGTGATATGGTAAGAACCTTGAGACCACAAGTGATTGTTACTTTTGCCTGACCAATATTTCTGGTTTTTCTGGGAAATCCAGGCTTAAAGTAGAGTACTGTAACATACCTTCTGCTCTAAAGCCAGTTCCTTGTGATGATACAATACTAGTGCCAAAGCTACCAGAAACTTATGGACAGACTCTGATCCAGGATTGGAAAAGGAGTCTCCAGAAGATACAGAACCCAGAACAAGTACAGATCCAAACTTTTCAACTCTTGATACTTCAAAGCCACATCTAAACACTCAGGCAGAATCGAACAATTTGGTCAGAGATTTGGTTACTAGGATAACGGCTTCAGCAGTGGAAATCTTGAAAAGGGTGTCAAGGTGTCTTTTTATTATAGGAAGAGGCAATCTGACATAACCTATTACTCCATGGATGGTATGTCGGTTTATTGTAACATTGTCCAGGAATTGATGAAAGAGTTGCATCTTGAGCAGTTGGAGGCTTTTCGTTGATTCATCCAAGATCAGTCCGAAAGCAGTTTTACTCATTGATGGAAATAAGTATCCATCTATACCATTGGCCCATGTAGTTTACACAAATGAAACGTAACAGAACCTACAGGTTCTTTTGAAAAAAATATGCTATCAAGGATACAAATGGAATATTTGTGCCAACCTAAAAGTTGTAGCTTTGCTGCCTGGATTGCAAGGTGGACACCCTAAATGCTGCTGCTTTTTATGCGAGCAAAGGATTGCCACTACAGTGTAAAAAATTTCCCACACTGTTCGGAAACTACACCAGGCCAGAAACTGTAGCACATCCTCCTTTGGTGGATAAGTAAGAAATTTATTTACCTCCATTGCACATCAAGCTAGGTTTGATAAAAAATATTTTTGAAAGCGATGGACAAAAGGGGAGAAGGATTTTCCTGTTTGAAGTAAAAGTTTAACCAGATCCTTTAACTCCTGTAAGGTCCGTGGTTGAGATGCCGCAGATTGGAGTTGCTGTTCCAACACAAACCACAGATTCTCAATGGGGATTGATGTCTGGGGAATTTGGAGGCCCTGGCAATACCTGGAAGTCTTCCTTATGTTCCACGAACCAGTCTTGAACAATCCGGATGGTGTGGCATGGTGCATTATCCTGCTGAAAGATGTAACCGCCAGAGGGAAAGACCGTTGCCATGAAAGGATGTACCTGGTCAGCAATGAAGTTTAGGTAGGTAATAGACGTCAGAGTGCCCAGCACATGGATGACTGTACCCAGGGTATCCCAGCAGAACATAGCCCAAAGCATGACACTGTCGCCACCAGCTTGTTTTCGCCTGACGGTGAATCCAGGCACCATCACTTCCCCAGGTAAACGACACACATGTATCCGGCCGTCCACATTGGGCAACAGGAAATGTGATTCATCGGACCAGACAACCTTCTTCCAATCACTCAAGGTCCAGTTTCGATGCTCGCATGCCCATTGTAGGCGCTGTCGCTGGTGAACTGTGGTTAGCATGGGCACTCATAGCAGCCTGCAGCTACGCAACCCCATTTTTCAGCAGGGTTCGATGTACTGTGTGTTGTGTCACTTTACTCCCGTCACCATTGAGGTGTATAAGGCCTTGAATGGGTTGAGCACGCTGAATTCTGATGGGATCCTTTCACTTGTTCAGATTACGAACCTAAGGGGGCATAAATTCAAATTAAGAAAAGACATGTAGATTAGATGTGCGGAAATTTGCCTTTAGCCAGCGAGTGGTTAATTGCTGGAACAAACTTCCATCTGTCGTTGTGGAAGTTGATAGATTGAATAAATTTAAGGAGGAACTGGACAGGCATTTAGAGGGAATGGTGTGTTTTTTTTTTTTTTTTTTTTTTTTTTGGCTGATGCTGCATAAGCTCATACACTTGCTTTCTTGCATCAAATGCCACTGCTACTATTGCTACTACCACTACCAGCATTCCAATTACCTGTGACTTGTGCCACAATCACCCTTCTGTTGCCACACAGTATCTGGGAGAGCCTTCACTCACCTTGAGCATTGATGAGCTGTGGTCGTCCAACACTTCGCCAGAAGTTAGTGGGTTTCCCTCCTTGGACCACTTTTGGTAGGTACTAACCGTGGCTGACCGCAAGAACTCCACCAACTGTGCTGTTTCGTATATGCTCTGACCCAGTCGTCTGGCCATTATGATTTGGCCTTTGTCAAACTCGCTTAAGCCTGCTGCCTTTCCCATCTTAAGAACAAGAATAACACTGATTAACAGAGCTCGGTATCAGGTGTATTTATACTGTGTCTTGACCCACGCACGTGCCGTAGTTCACCTGCAGTTTCTTCGATTTGCATAACGACTCGCTGGTCATAATTTTTTGGCTCATCAGTGTATAAAGTACCTTAATTTTAAGGTAAGTTTTGTGCATTTTCTTGAGAATATATTGTATTTATGTTTTATTGCACGATTATTTTATTTAAAATTTATATTTGAAGGTTTAACTGTTTCTACTATATTTAATATTATTACATAGACAAATGGTGTCTTAAAATCAGACTGAAACAGTGGTCATGCTGACCATTTAAAAAATTTACATTATTTCCTGTGGGTATCTCCCTTGCTGATTATGAATTTCATTAGTGCACGTTTTTACAATCTCAATTAAGAGTACCAAGTGGTGGATGCCTGTGTACACTTCAAGATAAAAGCAATAGTATACTGTTAGTGAAAATGTTCATACTAAACTGTTTATGATTTGAAAGTAGAATAGGATTGACTAATGCCTTTAAAAAAAAAAAAGATTATCTTTTTTACTATATTACTGGTGTGCACATGTGATCTAACATCTGGTGGCACAAGTGACAAAACTATTATACTATACTATCAGGATCTGCACTGTTCACACAGTGCAGATCCTCTTATAGTGGTTTTGAACGTTGCTCATTTGGAGAGGTGTGAGCCCCATCAGAAACTGGCGTTAGCTGATCTCAAACAGGAGATTGTTTCCTCCCTTTCAGTTATTCTACGATTTTCAGCCTGTACAATGTGCAAAGTTGGTCTACGATTACTTGTTCACTTGTACAGATATGATACACATACAGTGCAATATGACCTTAGATGCTGATGTGCTATATAAACACAGCACCACTGGAGTTTATATTGAATTTTTAGTGTTTGTAGCCCCTCCCCCATAATGAGAGAGGGGAAATCCTCTCAAATAATCAGGTTCTAGTATTAGCAATGGCCACATGGTGCAAGGAAACGTATGGCTTATGCTGCACCCGTGTAAAAAAAAAAAAAAAAAAAAAAAAAAAAAGAATTAAAATAATAAGAAAAAAATTTAAAAAAATAATAAAAGAAAGAAATAGGCAACCTATGCGTTCCCCTCCTCCCCCCATAGGTATCCAGCTGACCTTTGAATTTCCCCCAACTGTCAGCCTCTACCACCCATGTAGGTAAATTATTCCAGTAATTTATAACTCCCTGGCTAAAATAAAACTTTCTGCAATCCAGTCTAAACATATCCCACCGTAACTTGAATTTATGGCACCTAGTTCTAGAATGATTTATAACCTTGAAAATTTTGGCCTCATTCATTTTACTTATGCCTCTCAGAGCCTTAAACATCTCAATCAAGTCTTCTCTAAGGTGCCTAGTTTCCAAGCTATGCAACCCACATTTCAAAGTCTTTCCTCACATGAATGCCCTTTTGCTGATCTTACCAGGGGAGTTACCTGTCTTTGGACCCTTTCAGGAAGCTCAACATCTTTCTTTAGGTGCGGTCTCCATACTTGAACACAGTATTCCAAGTGTGGTCTAACAATAGCCTTATATAATGGGATTATGATGTCCTTATTTCTACTAGCAAATGTTCAATAAATCGACACTATGGGCCTTCTTTGCAACCTGTCTACAATGCTCGGAGAACTTCGTCTGACCATATTGTGACACCAAAGTCCCTTTCACCCACTACTGACTTTAGTTCAACTCCACCAAGTGTATGTTATTTTGGAGTTACTGTTCCCCAGGTGTAATTCTGTATGTGAACTGGCATTAACAGAATAATGCAGCAGAATGAAGGTTCCCAACTGAACATAGTGTTACATCCTGGTTATATTCAGTTCAGTGTGAAATTCCTAATTGCTACCTAACTGTTGTTCATAATTATCTAGATGTAATTGCATTCAATTAAGATATTGGATGCTGACATCCTTAGAAGCTTTAGGGGTTTTTGCCTTCTCCTCTAAAATTAAATCTTTTTGATTTTTTTGCTCTGGATTTGTTGAAGGCCATGGTATGTGCTTATTAAACAGTACAGTTGAAGAACTAAAAGAAAAACTAACTATTACTTGCCAGCCAATAACATGATGTTTGTTTATGCTAAAAATTGGGCACTGCAGTGGTTATACTTTTTATTTTATATTTTATTGTAATAGAAGGTAATGTTTTAGAATCAAATACCACTCCTAATTAGCCTGCCATTAAATCTGATTTTCTATTTTGATTTAGATTTATGTAAAGACTGGAATTTACCACGGAACAGAACCATTATGCCAAAACCGAGATACCCAGCAGGTTGTTTTCTCTAATCCAAAATGGGATGAGTGGTTAGAATATGACATGTATATTCCTGACATTGCACGCAGTGCTCGACTATGCCTCTCTATCTGTTCAGTGTCTCGTCGTAAAAGAAGAGAAGTAAGTTTTGTTTTTGAAATTGATCTTTTTGTTAAATTTGGTATTGTAGTTTTTGCACATAATACAAAATTGATCTTTTTGCACGTAATACATGTGAAAAAAACTTTTTATTTTAAAGATTATATGAAAATCTTCCAACATGTTGATTACACTCTCTCATTTCATAACTCTTACTATTTGTATATTACGTGACAGTGCAACATCAGCACCCTTATATGAATAATCCTTGACTACTTCAACCAGTAAGAAAACCAGTCTTCTCCATTTAACATCCAATAAAATCCAAACCAAACCAGTCCTTCATCACAAGGTACTGACAGAATCTGGTGGTTTTCCATTTCGACCATGTACTCAAATCAGGAGCAAGCGGATATGCACTTTATGTACGGTTTGGTGGACAGCAATGCTCTGGAAGCTCATCGTTTGTACCACGAAAGGTTCCCAGAACGAAGATGTCCAGACAGGAAAATGTTTGAAGGTATCCATTGCCGCCTTTGTGAACATGGGACCTTTACACCTCATGCTGCCGACAGAGGACGACCAAGATCTATGACTTCTGAAGTAGAGGAGGAGATTTTGGATGTTATGCCTGCCACTCCTGGAATCAGCACATGCAAAATAGCAATGCAACTGGCTGTTCAACGTTTGACTATTTGGAGAGTGTTGCAAGAACACCAACTGTATCCTTACCATCTGCAACAGGTACAGGCCTTGTCGCCAGCAGGTTACCCTGCACGAGTAATGTTCTGCCAGTGGTTCTTGCAGCAGTGTGGTACAACTCCTCACTTTCCTGCCTTAGTGATATTCACAGATGAAGCACAGTTCACACGAGACGGAATCCAAAACTTTCACAATCAGCATGTATGGGCTGAGGAAAACCCACGTGCAATTCTTCCATCACATCACCAACAACGGTTCAGCCTCAACATCTGGGTAGGTGTTTCGCGCTCCCAAAAGTACAATAGAGGGACAAAAAGCATAGGGGTAACTTGAAGGCAGAAGGTAGGTAAAATGCAGACATTTTACACCTCACTTAACAGGAGGATTAGAGACCTCAAAATCAAGTTAAGTGAGGCAATTTTTCCTTCCACTTGCATGTTGTGCTGATAGATGCACTCCTTGAAAAAAAAAAAAAAAAAAAAATAGTGAATTTTAAATATAAGTGTTAGTGTAATAATAATGAAGGAAGCAGACAACTTGCATGCTCTGCTTATTCTCTTTGTAACAATAGCTAATAGCATTCATTTGTTGTTTTTTTTTGTATCCCTCTTAACTTTACTGCTCCTTTGCATGTCTTCATGGCGCCTCCGTAGCCAGGTGGGAAGGAGCACAGTGCGTAGCACACGCTTCTTGATTAGACCGGGGTTCGAGCCCATCACCACCAAATACGGATGATGCGGAAAGGTCAGAGAATGACCACCGCATATCCCGGAGCAATATGGCCTAAGCTGCTAATACTCCTAAAAAAAAAAAAAAAAACAAGCATGTCTTCATTTTCTCAGCAAAGATGGAAACAGTGATGGCCATCGCAACTTCTAAATGGGTAAAAGCTTTGTAGAGATCCTTGGTTACTATTAATATTTTCTGTATACCCACTTATTTGCAGTATTAACATTTCTGCAACCATGTACTTAAAGTTAAAATAACTTAGATAGAGATTTTGTAGGTATTACTTAGAATCGGAAAGGGTATCAAATTCACGTGTTTACCGTTCATAAACAGCCGCCATTGTTACGTGAAAATTAATCAGTAAAATCTATTAATCTTGTCGAACTTCATTGGCAATTAAATTGTACTTTTAACTATACATATAACCACTTAGGTTACGGAACATAAATAATTAGTGAAAATAAATAATTAATACATAACTTGATACGGAAGTTATATAAAGGGATTTCGTAGATAACGCTCGTTGCTGAAACGCGATACAGCATATCCGGAATTCGATAGCATTAGCTTTGTATAGTATAGTGCATAATATAATATTGTCAATTAATCAGTACATCTATTAATCTTGTTAAACTTCATTGTCAATTAAATTGTACTTTTAACTATATATATATAACGACTTGAGTACAAACGTAACAAATAATTAATACATACTTGATACGGAAGTTATATAAAGGGAACTCGTAGATAACACTCGATACTGAAAAATAAATATAGCGTTATAACTGTGTTAAGATACAAGTTTAAGGTTTTAATTTTGTTCTGAAATTGTAATTTTATTGACATTTAAATCGAAATCATGACTCTGACCAGAGCAGCAAAGCAAAAGGCTCAAGCTAATGGGAGTGCTGTGACTCAGGGGAGAACTGAGGGGGGAAGTTGCCCTCTGAATCACAGCCTTTTAAGATGCACTGTTTGCTTGATGTTTGCGGAGCAATCGGGTACGGGACATGATACTGCCATGGGGGATGTCTTTGTGTGTGCACGATGCAAGGAGTGCAAGGAAATTAGGCGACAGCTCGGCGTTGTTATGGGCCTATATGAGACCTTGAAGGACAGGGTGGATGCCCTCGAAGGAAATAAATTGAGGGGCCCATCAAGCTCTCAGCTACCCACATCATCGCCAGAGCTTGGACTTGGTCATCTTGCAACACAGAGGCAGCCTCCAAGGCAGAATGCGCTGGTCCAACAGGAACTAGTAGTTGTTGGTGACTCAATTGTCAGGGAAACGGGGAACATGCTTTGTAAAAAGGATAGGTGGAACAGGACCAGGGTATGTCTGCCAGGGGCAAAGGTTGATGACGTTGTAGAGCAGATATCATCTTTTAAGGGCACAAAAGGTGATATAGTTGTACACGTTGGCACTAATGATATTAAGAGTAGGAGACCAGCGGAATTACTTAACAAGTACAGGTCACTGTTGAAAAAAAGCCGTGAAGTAGGGTTGAATTTGAAAGTGTCTGCAATTCTGCCCAGACACGATAGGAGGGAGTATATGATGAGAGCCTTGTCGATCATTTCGGCCCTGGAAAGATTGTGCAAGGCTCAAGGGGTAGAATTTTTTTCAGCCTGGAATGTACTTGTTAACAGGAGAGATTGCTTCTACAGGGATGGGATACACTTAAATAGAAAGGGTGCAAGAATATTTGCTGATGCTATCGAGGCAGTGTTAGGTGGGTCGGAAAACTGCTAGCTTGTGGGGGGAGACAAAGACTAATGGATTAACAGTAGCCACTGGCAGAGGTGAAAGATTCTTGCACTGCTTCTATTGGAATGAGCAGAAGCCTGAAAAACAAGATGCAGGATATTTCAGAGACTGCTGGAAGTCATTGCGGTACAAGTAAACACATGGGTTGTGTTAGGGTAGCTAAGAATAGAAACAGGTGCATGTATACTTGCGTGTACACCAATGCTAGGAGTTTAGTAAATAAATTTGATGAATGTGAGGTATTACTCAAAACATCAAAGGCAGATATTGTTGTGATATCAGAGACGTGGTGTCACACAGATATAAGGAATGCAGAACTGGAATTTGGGGAGTACAACGTCTACAGAAAGGATAGACAGGATAGGAAGGGAGGAGGGGTTATGCTATTAGTTAAAAAACACATAAAATCCAAGGAAGTGAAGCCAGTCGACATCGATGGACAGGGCAGTGTCGAGTCAGTTTGGTGTGACATAAGCATAGGTAAATCAAAATTGAGAGTAGGAGTGTGCTATAGGCCTAATGACTCTGATGAGTATAATAAGATACTGTACAGGGAAATAGAATGGGCCAGTAAATCAGAGAGTCTTATAATGGGGGATTTTAATTTCCCAGATATTGACTGGAATTTGTGGGTTGGTCACTCACACACTAGCAAGGCTTTTGTGGATTTATTGGATGATTGTTTTCTACACCAGCATGTTCGGGAGGCAACTAGAGGGAGTAATACTCTTGATCTGATTATCAGTAGTGATTCTTCATGCATTAGGAATCTGCAGATAAAGGAACCACTAGGTGGCAGTGATCACAGTGTGCTGAAGTGGGATTTACTCAAGGAGGTAACTACCATCAGAGGTAAAGGGAAGGGTTTTTGCTTTCGTAAAGGCGACTATGATGGTCTGAGACAGTATTTAAATTCTATACAGTGGGACCAACTGATGATGTTACCAACAGCAAATTCAAAATGGGAAGCATTCAAGGAACTAATCTTGGAAGCTACCAGGCTTTACATACCAACCAAGAAATATTGTTCAAGGTTCAGGCCTAAATGGTTGTCAGATGAACTAATGAGACATATGGCAGAGAAGAAAAATGCATGGGATACATACAATTTAATGGGTGACATGGAAGCCTATGATAGATATAAGTTGGTCTGTAACCAAGTCACAAAGGAGATTAGGCAGGCAAAGGCAGATTATGAGAAATCTTGGCAAAGGATGCAAAGAAAAACAGAAAAGAGTTCTTTACCTATTTAAACTCAAGAAGGAAAGGGATGAATCAGATTGGTCCACTGGATGTTGATGGTTCAACAGTTGAGGATCCAGCTCAGGTGGCTAACAATCTAAACGAGTATTTTGCATCTACATTCACACATGAGGAGTTATTCAGGAAGGGGAATGTCGTAGGTGAAGTAAACATTGGCAGTGAGCTAGATGATTTTCTAATAACTGAGAGGAAGGTGGAGGAGAAATTGTTGAGGATAAACATAAAACAGGCACCTGGGGTGGATGGGATCTATCTAGTTATATTAAAGGAGGCAGCAAAGGAAGTAAGCAAACCCCTAGCCATAATTATGAGAGCTTCTTTGGACTCAGGGGAGGTACCCATGGACTGGAGATGTGCAAATGTAACCCCAATTCACAAAGGAGGATCAAAGGCTGACACAAGTAATTATAGACCTGTTAGTTTAACTTCAGTTCCAGGAAAATTAATGGAGGCACTGGATAAAGAAGCACTGCAGGATCATCTGGACAAGAATTCAGTTATAGCTCAGACACAGCATGGGTTTGTTAAGGGCAGGTCTTGTCTGACCAATTTGATTGGATACTATGATGTAGTCACAAAAGAACTGGATGCAGGGAATAACTTTGATATTATATATTTGGATCTTAGAAAGGCTTTTGATACTGTTGCGCATGGAAGACTGCTGCACAAATTGGAGAAATGTGGCATTGGAGGCAAATTGCTGGTATGGATAAAGGGATGGTTGAGTGGCAGAAGACAGAGAGTGGTAATCAATGGACACTGCTCAACGTGGACTAATGTTATTAGTGGAGTTCCTCAGGGTTCAGTGTTGGGTCCATTGTTGTTTTCTGTATTTATAAATGATATTGATGATGGTGTATCAGGCTTAATGTCCAAGTTTGCAGACGATACAAAGGTTGGCAGGGTTGTTAAGGACACTACTGATACTATGCTGCTGCAACAGGATCTGGAAAGGTTGAGCAGATGGGCTGAGAGGTGGCAAATGAAGTTTAACATTGACAAATGTAAAGTACTACATATGGGAAACAGTAACCCCAGATCAACGTATCAACTCTGTGGTACTACGCTGACAGTGGTAGAGAGTGAAAAGGACCTGGGGGTAATTGTGCAGGCAGATATGAAGTTCTCTGAGCAGTGCAGACGAGCTGCAAGAGTAGCTCATGGTGTCTTGTCAATGATATACAGGAATTTTTCTAGCAGGGACAGGGATATGATTATTCCCTTGTATAAGGCATTGGTCAGGCCACACCTTGAGTACTGTATACAGGTCTGGAGGCCTCATTTCAAGAAGGATGTAGAGCTGCTGGAACGAGTACAGAGAAGGGCAACAAGATTAGTGAATGGAACAAAGGGTTGCTCTTACGAAGAAAGGCTTAAGTTTTGCAAATTACAGAGCCTGGAGACTAGGCATCGGCGAGGTGATCTGATAGAGGTGTATAAGGCTTTGAATGGCTTGAGCATGCTCAATGCCGATGGGATTCTTCCTCTTGCTCAGAATAATCACCTGAGAGGGCATAAATTCAAATTGAGGAAGGACGGATGTCGGATAGATGTGCGGAAATTTGCCTTTAGCCAGCGGGCAGTTGGTTTGTGGAATAGACTTCCATCGCTTGTTGTTGAAGTTGATAGCCTAAACAAATTTAAGGCTCAGCTAGACAGGTATTTCGAACGAATGGAGGGGTGAAATGGGAGTAGTGGTTGTTTTTTTTTTTTTTTTTTTTTTTTTTGGCTGATGCTGAATAAGCTTGCTTTCTTGCATCATATGCCTCTACTAATGCTAATGCTAATGTCTTGCATTTTTTGGTTTTCAAGTTCAGAGGAGTTCAGTAGTAAAATTGTCACTGCGTGATTTGAATAAATTGACCACATCATCCTCCCCAACATTATCCAAGCTAGTTTCTTTTGCAATTTTTGTTAGGTTTATTAGGTTTACTTGTATATCATGAGTATGGCCCTTACAGTCCAGGGTAATTTTGTATACAACCAGGCTATTGTTTTCTCCACACATTCACATTTGATGTTTTAACTTCCTCTGTGTGATTGAAAGTGAAATTGCAGGTGTACAGTCCTAAACAACAGCACACTGGAAGATATGAGGCTCAGTTTGTTGCAGTTCCCCCTCTCAATAATTACAAAAAACTGTTCCAACAGAATAATGTCTTTAGGTAGTGCACATAAAGCGACACGTTTGCTGCATTTTGAGTGCATCCATGAATTGCAGCCTACTGATCGCGCTGCTTGGCTTCATTATTGTAATTGGTTTAGGGCTTTTGTTCATAACATTCAAGTGTTTTGAACAAAACTTTTTTTCCCACTAAAGCATGGTTTCATCTGAGTGGCTATGTTAATAGTCGGAATGATCAATTATGGAGTTTAGACAATATGCATATCACGAAAGTCATTGCATTGATTAAAATTGGCATTTGGTGTACACTCTCACAGTGAAGGATTATCGGTCCAATATTCTTTGATTACACTGTGATATCAAAATATTTTAATGCAGAAGTTGATGCTAGGTATTACTGATTTCAGCAAGATGGAGTCACTTGCCATGCTGTGTGAACGACCATGAATTTTTGAAAGAATTCATTGGAAAATTGTTGATTTCATGGGGCTTATTTGCCCTTATCAAAGGACTTGTTTATGACAGTAAACTTCACCATAGAATAAGTGAAAACAAACATCTCAGAGGGCTATTGCAAGAATAAATCAAATGACTCTGTTGAGTGGCACAGAATATGGAACGAGTGAATGCTTGCATTCAGCAGAATGGTGAGCACATCCAGCATCTTTTATGAACTATACTTAAGTAAATGCTGACCAGGCTAGCCGGGTGGGTAAAGTGCCTGCCTGGCAACCCAAAGGTCGCTGGTTCGAATCCCGCTTCGGGCCTGGATCAAAGTACTGCAAAAACCTTGGGAGGTGCATTATGGCCACAGAAGCCGATGCGCCAACAACTACCAGAAAAAAAAAAAAAAAAAAACAAGTAAATATTTCATTTTATTTTACCTATTTGGTTGTTATTTTAATAATATGATTTGAAACTCCAGTTGAATTTTAAAATGAACACCCTGTATTTCTGAAGGAGGTTTATCGGTGGGAATGCTAATAGATTCAAAAGCAGATTGGATAGTAACTGTTTGATTTTCCTTCAAAGGTGTGTAGTATGGCTTTAGTTGTTGAAGAGATATTTGTCAATCTTCTGAGGACAGAGTAAAGAATCCGAGATGACATGACTGAAAGTAGTTTTTCTTGAGTAGCCTTAGATGGCAGAAAGATAATGAGATTAGTATAAATTGACTCAACTGAGTAATAGAAGAGTTAGGATAGATGTGTCCTAACGGTATGCTCATGTCTCAGACCAATGTAAAAAAAAATGTGTTGATCTGGAATCTGGTTGAAGATGGTCCTGAAAAAGATCTAGTATAAAGGTGCTAAGCTCTTTCAGGAGAAACCATAAAATTCCATCATCTGCAGTTGTTGCTGTTGGGTGGAGAGCAACAACAACACCCAGATGGTACACACCCCAACACCCTCACCACACAATCTTTTAGCCATTGCTAACAGCAAAGCTCATGCTTGGTATAATGCGATCCTGTCTGTTGTTTCACTAGTTGTTTTCAAGGTCCTCTTTGGATCAAAAGCCCTAGTTAAGTCCAATCCATGAACTTTTCAAATGGGTAGTTAATGGTAACGATCCAACAGGTGAGTAAATCTCCTGAGAATTGTTACCATTATCATCAGAGAAGGTGATAATGATAACAGTTCACCAGATGAGAAAGGCTTCTGTTGCTTTGTAGCTATTAGTTATTATTAATATTTGAACTTTTTATCCAAATGGTATACACATCTCAAATGAAATATATTTTTTTCTCCCTAAGGAACATTGTGCCTTGGCATGGGGTAACATAAATCTGTTTGACTACAAAGAATGCCTCTTGAGTGAACGAGTCAGTATACATCTTTGGCCAATGCCAAAAGGAATGGATGAATTGCTGAATCCACTGGGTACAACAGGTTCAAATCCAAACAAAGATTCCCCTTGTCTAGAAATTGAATTTGACAGGTTTGGTAATACTGTAGTTTTTCCTAATATCGAGCAGATAGAAGAATATGTTATTTTCATATCACGATTGGAAAAAGATGTTGGATATCAAAGGGCAGGTGTCAGAACAGCAGGTGTAGTAAGTATTCTCTGAATTATTGTTGCTTACTGGCATGATAAATTGTGCATTGGTTCTGAATGAGTTATACAAAAAATCAGTTATGTTATATTCATGATAGGTTGATACACTGACTCATTGCCCATAAAATTTTTCGTTGCTTCCATAATGCCCGTTATATACACTCAATGAATAATGATTACCCCATTCATAACAGACTGTACCGCATAGCTCACCGTATAAAAAGCCAAACAACTTCCTACACTAGATCATGGTAATTTGCCCCTGGTCATGCAAATCAAAATGATATTGTAGCAGTTATGGGATGTAATAAAGATATCACTGAGTTTCAAAAGGGCATGAATGTGGGAGCTTTTGTGTCGGGTGCTTCCATATCAGAAACAGCACATCTTGTCAGTTGCTTGCAGCCCACAGTGGCTAAGGTGTACAAAGAATGGTGTTGAACCGGTCAAACCACCTCCCGTAGATAGAACTATAAAGTATTGCACAAGGTGGATGTTTGTGATAGGCAAAGGATGCAGCATATTGTACAGGCTAAATGGCAGGTCACAGTTCGTGTTGCAATACAATATGGAAAATGCAAGAACAATATCCTAACTGACTAGGTGCTGCACACTCAGACGTATGGGGTTCCACAGCAGATGACCCAAGAGACACCCTCTCCTTACTGCTGATCATTGTCGACAGTGATTGTTGTGGTGTCATTGGTTGGACACTGGAGGACTGGAAACGAGTGTGCTGGTTGGATGAGTCCAAATACCTGGTGCAACACAGACAGATACATTCATATGTGGTGCAAGCAGCACAAGTCCATGGTCCCATCAAACATGGTGCCCACTGCAGGCAGGTGACGGTGGTTGCTTAATATGGAGCATGTTTTGCTGGCAAGAATTAGGACCCCTGGTGCATATGGACCAACGTTTACATGGTATAGTCTACCAGCAGCTCTTAGGAGACCATGTGCACCCTGTCATGTTTTTTACCCCAGACAGAAATGGGATCTTCTGGATAATAATGTGCCGTGTCATCGGGCCCACACTGTGCACAAGTGATTCGAAGAACACTGTGAAGATATCATCCATCTTGATTGGCCCCTAAACTTGCCTGACCTCAATCCAATTGAACACCTGTGGGATGTTTTGGAACTGGAAGAGTGAGACATGGACTGTGGACATGCAACTGTCATCTTTTCTGACATGGTGGAAAGCCTTGCAGGCAACATGGCTGAAGATCCCTATGGATGGCTTCAGACCTCTAATGAAGTCAATGCCTGGGAGAATTGCAGCTGTTATCTGTGCGAATGGTGGCCCAACATTACGCAGGTAGTCATAATTCAGTGATCACTGAGTGTATTTGAGCTATTTGAATTATTACATAGGATATGCTGGTTTAAAATGTATACAAGCAGTTGCTCAATGTAATTTTATAATAGTAATGCTTGTAATTTTAGTTAATGTAATTTAATATTTTATGTAGGACCATAATGTAGCACAGCATGGCAGCTGCCCTATATTACTGCTTTATATACATGGCCATTTGCTTATTGTTATTTATTCACACATAGTGGTGTTAGAGCTGTTCTGCTGATCAAGGTGTCATGATTGTGTTAAGGATGAAACAAAGATAAAACTTAAACAAAAGTTAAAGTTGGGGAAAAATGTGGCTAAAACCTACCATTTATGATAATGATGCCCTGTTGTGCTTTTGTGTTTTTCATTGGCTTGCAAGATTTCAAAGTGGCTGTGGAGAATTTTGAAGCTGGCAACACTGTGGACCTCCAGCAGTGCTTTAATCCCCTTTAATGGTCAAAGTTCATTTCAAAATTCAAGGTTCATTTATTGATTTCATCTGTTTAAAAAAACACTCTTTAAATTATGGAACAACAACTTCACATTAACAGAGAAACAATTTATACAATTCTGACTGAAGATTTGGGAAATGAATAATGTGCACTAGGTTCATTCTGTGCTGTTTGATTGATGAATAAAACTGCTTAAACTAAAAGCATGTGGTGTGCTCATTCAAACTATTGATTTTTCCTTGCTCAATTCAGTTGTAACGAGTGACAAGTTATGATATTTCAAATACAGTCCACAAACAAAGTAACCAAACATGAAATGACGATCAACATGCTCTCCAAAACTATTTTATTTTTCAAGAATCATAAACCAGTGTTGTTGTACTGTCTTCAATAGCAAAGGAATTATTCACAAGGAATTTGTTCTGCCAGGTAAAACGTGATTGAGGAGTACCCTGCACACGTTTTTGTATCATAACAAAAACTAGTGCATAGTACAGGTTTTGTCTAGAATAATTCAATGAATAAGACTCCATTTTGAGAAAATGGTGGGGGGGGACATCCCCCACCATTGTGTTGCATGGTTTATTAAGGTTTCATTCACAGGATTGTTAATGTTTCTTTGTCGGAGTGGGATTGTTGAGCTAAACCATCCCCATTATTCTCTTCATTTATATCTAAATACTTCTTTTTTTCCCAAGATCAAATCAGTGTTGAAAGGTCAATGGTTTGATGGGAAAAAGACAAAAGAAATGTGACAAAGGAATTGGTGCTGTCATATTCAAATAAAGTTTCCAACAATCATTCAAGCATTTTCACAAATTTATAGCTGCTCAAGACAAGTACCTGAAAAATGTTAAAAGCTTTTTTCATTCTAAAATCTGTTTGCTGCACATAGTGTATCATTTCACTAAATAAACAGATCTGAACTTAACATGCTGCCCTGTTTTTTTAAGGCACAATCTCTTGTTCTGAAGTGTGATTACAACATGCTCTTTAAAAAGATCTGGATTTTATTCTTTTCAGAACTGGAGATTTCTGTGCCCACCCCAGATTCCCTTGCCTGGAATGTGATTATTTATTCAATTTATTCAATAATTTATTCAGAGGTTGGATTTTCACTCACTCATGTTTCGAACTGACCATAATATAAATACAAATTACAGACAGCATACTGATGCTTTGCCATATTCTAAAACAACCCAGCACATGCACATATATGAAAGCCAGGCTTACTTGTTATTTGTCCATCATGAAGTATCATCAGTATACTACTTCATGATGGTATCTTGTACCAACGACTTTACATATATATATATATATATATATATATATAACCTTGTGATGACTTTCAAAAGTGGTTTCATTTAAGCATACCAGTATATCTATTTATTTTCCATTTGGAGTGATTTTAGAATACATTTAATTTAAATACTGTAAGAGGTGAATTTAAGGATTTTTTCAGCATAATTATTTCAGGGTAGTGTACTTTTAAGTAATACAGTTTGTTTTACATTGATGCATATATTAGCAGGATTGGTTAATTAAGACTGTTTGAATGAAATTTATACATGACATTCCTAAGCATTATGGTAAATACTGAAAAGTTAGAACCTCATAAATATAGCATCATTCAGACCCAGCAACCGCTGGATTTTTGAAAACTCCAGTTTTTTTAGGTTATACATATTGCTTTAAGTATTCAGGGATAATTCGTTATTTTTATTAGATAATAGAATATCTCTGTTTCCTATAATCTTCACAGAATGTTAGTCAGAATGATATGATGATAGCTGTATGATTCCTTTCACCTCAAAGGTGGTACTTGTGCATATGTCCATTCCAATATTTCCTGTCAGAAACTTGGTAATTTGGAATCTCCTCTTTTCGATCTTCTCTGGCTTAAAATCTCTCTACCTCATTCTGTCAAATTCATCAGTTGTCTCTACCGTTCTCCCAACTCCACTAATCACTTGGAGCTCTTTGACTTTCTCCAGTCCAACTTTCCTAACAGTGAGGTAATTTTCCTTGGTGATTTTATTGTTCACAACTCCAGCTGGCTTCTGTTTTCTAGTCAAACTGACCCAGCTGGTCGAGATGCTGAGGCTTTTGCAATTACTAATGACCTTGACAGATTGTTCATTTACCTACAAGGATACCGGACAATCCTAGCCATACAGCCAGCACGCTTGATCTTTTTCTCACAAACAACCCTTCTAAGTGCACAGTCGAAGGGAGTGGTCCATCAGGCACCTCCGATCACAACTTGGTGATTGTCTCTTCTCCAATGGAGCCTTTATCTCATGGCTATTCCCAACCTCGTGTTTGGCAATACAAGAATGCAAAATGGGATGACCTGCGAGATTTCTTTTCCTTGTTGGGTTACTGTTTCAAAACCACTGATGTCAACGTGTGCTCAGTTGTGTCAGTGAAATTATTCTTGTAGGAATGGAATCCTTTATTCCTCTTTCCACTCTAAAATCTCGTCCTTTATCTAAACCCTGGTTTTCCAATAAATTTACAAAGGCTGTTTAAGAGAGAAGGTTGCATATCATAATTGGCTTGTTTGCAATTGTTCAGTTTCATTTTCTGCCTATACCAAAGCTCGCAACAATTGTAAAGCAGTTATTAAAAAAAAAAAAGGTAAACTACAACCATTAACAACCCACTGCAGGATGGAAGCTCCTCAACAATTCATGCTGAGGGAAATGGATCATAATCTGCCACGCTGGTCCAGTGCGGGTTGGCAGATCAATCGTATTTAGCAGTCAGGGGCTTGAACCCCGGGTCTACTCAATGAGCGTGTGCTACTGCACGCCCACTCCTGACCACTCAGCTATGGAGGTCGACTATTAATCAGTCCAAACTAAATTTTGAACCAGGCAAAGAGTGGAAAACTTGCTTCTTGCCCTAATGGTAGCCGAGCATTCTGGTCTCTTGCCAAAGCTATTGGCTGCAACTTTTGCCCATCTCTGCTCCCACCTCTGTCAAAACCGGGTGGTTCTGTTGTCACTTCAGCCAAGGATAAAGCTGACCTGCTAGCATTCCATTTTTCTTCCAACTCATGTATTAATGATCTTGGTAAAACATCTCCCACCATTCCCAACACACGCCATTCAATGCCTCCTGTGGTCTTCCGTCAAAAGGATGTCAGAAGGATTTTGACGAAACTGATTCTCATAAAGCTCCGGGTCCTAATGGTATTTTCTCCACTTGTTCACAAAACCTGTGCTCCTGAACTTACTCTTGTTCTTTGCCACCTTTTTTCACTTTCTTATTCCAAAGGTGTTTTTTCTTCTGCTTCGAAATTTGCTCATATCCAGCCAATCCTAAAAAGGGTGACAAATCCCTCCCATCCAATTATCGTCCCATTGCAATTACTTCTACTCTTTCTAAAGTAATGGAGAAATCAATTAACCGCCAACTCTACCTACCTAGAAACCTTCCATCTGATCAATGATCACCGGTATGGATTCCGTCAGTGTCGATTCACTGGTGATATTCTGGCTTATGTTACCCATTTATGGACAAATTCAATGGAAAAGTTTGGTGAAACACAAGCAGTTGCTTTTGACATCTCAAAGGCTTTCGATCATGTTTGGCATAAAGGTCTTCTAAACAAGCTTCCATCTTATGGTTTGCCAACTGTTTTTTGTAATCGGTTATCCAGTTTTCTCTCTGATCGCTCACCGAGGGTGATAGTAGTTGGCTCTCTGTCTTCTAACTTCTCCACTAATGCTGGTGTGCCCCAAGGTTCAGTTCTTTCCTCCAACACTTTTCCTCTTGTGCATTTTTCTAATGACCTTCTTCCATTGACTGGAAATTCTATCCATAGTTTTGCAGACGATAGCACATTGCATTCCACTTTTCAGTTTGAGAAACCTTGCCCTGCTAAATCAGCTTCAACTTCTCGAATATCTGCTACCAGTTCCTTAAATGCCGATCTCCGGGTAATTCTCCAGTGGGGCAAAGACAACTTAGTTGATTTCAATCCTTCTAAAACTCTGTCTTGTCTTATATCTCGCAAAAAAGGATTCTTCTGCTCCTATGCTTATCTTTGGTGACACTCCGATTTCTAGGCAAGTTGATATATCTCCTTTGGGGATTACCATGACTTCTAATCTCTCTTGGCACAAGCACATTACAAATATTGCTTCCTCTGCATCTAAAAAACTTGGTTTTCTCTTTCGCTCTTGGTATTACTTTTCTTCCAAATAGCTGTTCATTCTGTACAAATCGCAAATCCAGCATACCATGGAATATTGCTCCCACATCTGGGGCGGTGCCCCCAAAACCTCTCTCAGGCTTCTAGATTCCATTCAGAAGAGGGCAGTTAGGTTAATTAATGACTCATCTATAACAGTCTCTCTCTCTCTCTACTTGCTGTCTCATAGACTTACTGTTTCTGCTGCGTGCCTTTTCTACAGATACTTCGATGGTCACTGTTCTTCTGAATTGGCTTCTATAATTCCCGCTCTCTCTTTCAAAACAGTCCAAACACGTGATGCTACCAGCCACCATCCATTTGCTGTCCAACTTCAAACTCACAAAACCAACTTTTCATCTTCCTCATTTATTCATTGAGCTGCTGTTTTCTGGAACAACTTTCCTTCACACGTATTTCCTGAAAATTACAGTCTACAGAAGTTGAAGTCTAATGTCATCAAATATCTTCTTTCATCTTCTCAGCCTCCAACCCATGCAGGTACTATGTACTATAGGTTCTAATAACTCTCTAGTTTGGGATTTTTATTAAAAAAAAAAAAAAATATATATATATATATATATATATATATACTGTCAAGGAGGACTTTTTCAGCATACTTCTTTCAGGGTTGTATACTATTAAGTAATACAGTTTCTTTTATATTGATGCACGTATTAGCATAATTGGTTTATAAAAACTGTTTCAGTGAACTTTATACATGGCATTCCTAAGTGTTAAGTTAAGTGCTGAAAAGTTAGAACCTCATAAATCTAGCTTCATTCAGACCCAGCACCAGCAGCTGCTGGATTTTTGAAAATTCCAGTTTTTTTTTTTTTTTTTTTGAGGTTATACATATGGCTTAAGTATTCAGGGATAATTCATTATTTTTATTAGATAATGCAATATCTCTGTTTCCTATAATCAGAATGATAGTCACCAGTGTTGAGCCTAAACATTAACCCATACTACGATATGGGTAATGTACTTGAAATTAGAAATAATGGTTGCAGTTTCAAATCCTGCCTCCTATATGGGAGTTGCCATTGTTTAATATTTTTTTTTGCAATTGAACCGCCTTAAAAATTAACTACATACTGTGCTAGTAATAGTAGTAATAATGGCAAATGATGCAAGAAAGCAAGCTTATATAGCATCAGCCAAAAAAAAAACAAAAAAAAACACCACAGTTCACCCATCTGTACACTCCAAGAATTTGTCTAGTTGTCTCTTGAATTTATTCAGCCCATCCACTTCCACAATAACATATGTAAGCTTGTTCCAACAATCAATCACCCTCTGGCTGAAGGCAAAGTTCCGTACATCTATCCTGCAACCATCCTTGAATTTATGCCACATTATGGGTGTAGTCTCAGCAAGTGGAAGAATACCATTAACATTCAGCTTACTCAATCCATTCCAGGCTTTAAACGCCTCAATCAGATCTCTCCGAAGGTGCCTGGTCTTAAGATGTTGCAATTTGCAGAACTGAAGCCTTTCTATGTAAGAGCACCCTTTTGTTCCCTTCACCAATCTGGTTGCCCTTCTCTGCACCCATTCCAGCAGATCTACATCCTTCCTAAAGTGAGACCTCTAGAGCTGTATACAGTACTCAAGATGGGGCCTAACCATGACCTTATACAAAGGGATAATCACCTTATCCCTGCTAGCAAGGTTTGTATATATTGACAAAACCCCCATGAGCTGTCTTGGCATATTTGCACTGCTCAGAGAATTTCATGTCTGACTGCACAGTTAACTCCAGGTCTTTTTCATTCTCCACTGCCCTGAGTTTAGGACCACACAGTTGATAAATTACTTTGGGGTTACTGCTACCCATATGTAGTACCTTGCATTTGTAAATAAAAAAAAAAAAAAAAAAAAGTAAAGTGCAGCCATTATCAACCCACTGCAGGATGGAAGCCTCCTCAACAATTCATGCTTAGGGAAATGGACCATAATCTGCCACGCTGGTCCAGTGCGGGTTGGCAGATCGACCGTATTCAGCAGTCAGGGGCTTGAACCCCGGTCTACTCAAAGAGCGTGTAATAGTGCACTCCCGCTCCTGCCCACTCGGCTACGGAGGCCGGTGCATTTGTAAGTGTTAAACTTCAACTGCCATTTCTCAACCCATCAACCCAGTTTTCCTAGACCTTGTTGCAGTAGCTCACCCTGATGACTGTCGTTAACCATCCTGCCAACCTTTGTATCATTGATAAATATTGAAAACATCAGTGAACCCTGGGGAACCCCACGAAAAGTAGTGTCCATTGATAAACACTGTCTCCTTCCACTTAACCATCCCTTTATCTATAGCAGTAACTTGCACTTAATGACATATTGTTGCAGTCTGTACATCAGTCTTTTATGTGCAAATGTATCAAAAGCCTTCCTGAAATCCAAGTATATGATGGTCAAATTTATTATTATTTTTTTTTTTTTTTTTGCATCCAGTTCCTTGGTCACTACATCATGGTAACCTGCTGGCTTGATTAAACAAGACTGCCCCTTGACAAATCTGTATTGTGATTGCAGTATAATTGCATGCCTGTCCAAATAGTCCTGCATTACTTCTTTATCCATTGTTTCCATTATTTTTCCTGGAACAGATGTTAAGCTAACAACTTTTACCATCCTCTTCCTTAAAGAATTTCTTATTTGTGAATGTAGATGCAAAATACCTATTCAGTTTGTTTGCAACCTGAGCAGAGTCATCAATGGTTAATCCATAGACATCAAGTGTCCCAATGTGATTCTACCCCTTCCTTCTACTGTTAATATAGCATAGCAGGCTTTGTTGCTTTTCTTTTCATTCTTTGCCAGAGACTTCTCATAATCTGCCTTAGCTTGCCTAGCCTCCTTTGTGACTTGATTAGTCTAACATCTACCATAGGCTTCTGTATCACCTAATAATTAATATGCATCCAGTGCATTTTTCTTCTCAGCCACATGTCTCAGTAGTTCATCTGACATCAGTTTAGGTCTAAGCCTTGAACACTATTTCTTCATTAGTATGAAAAGTCAAACGTCTAGTAGCTTCTTTGATTACTTCCAATTTAGAATTTGCTGGTGATAACATCATCAGTTGGTCCTACTGCATACAATTTAATAACTGTCTGAGACCTCTGTATCCACCCTTATGAATAAAGCTTTTCTCTTTAACCTTGACAGTAGTTATATCTTTAATTATACTGTGAAATAGTATTTGAATGCCTTGTAAATCGAATGATTTTATACATTGCAAATACACTCAGTCCTCGTATAGCACGATAGTTGTGTTCCTAGAAACCTTCGTGCAATGCAAAATCGTGCAATATAAACAACAGGCCCTATGGGAAAAATAGGGTTAGGTGCCGACCACCCAAGATTGAACACACATTGGTAACCAAAACATTACCAAGCACAATAAATAATCGTAATAAAATACTTACGTATTTTATAACGATTAAAATACGTAATAAAAATAATATTTATTATTATTATTATATTATATTTTATTATAATGTAATAAGTATTTTTTACGAATAAAATACGTATTTCATTCGTAAAAAATACTTATTACATTATTCTTCTATTATGTAATAAAACGACTATTATGTAATAAAATATTGCTAATGCTTTTGCTTCTATCGTAAGCAAACTTGTTTTTTGTTTGATTTTCCATCCAAACAGATGACAGCCGTTCCATCTCTTCCAATTCTTTGTGCCTTAATCTAATGGATTTTAATTACCCTTTGAGTTGTTCCTGCTTTGAAAGTTGTTTTTATTTTCTCAGCATTCTTTATAATTCTCGGCGTTGCCTCATTTAGGTCTGTAGCACGTGCAATATCACATGGTCTTTTATTTCACTCAAAGCGTTTCACAGTTTCATATTTTTTCGCTATCGACAGTGGCGGACTGGCCATAAGCCTTACCGGGACAACCCCGATGGCCGGTGTGATTTTGGCCATAAACGCTAGTGTGAGGACACTATAAATTTTCCCGGGTAAGAATTTTTGACCCAGTCCGCCTCTGTTTATCAATATTGCTTTTTTTTTTTTTTTTTTCCTGTCTGAATCCGCAGTGTCTTCACCAGTATGCTTCCTTTTCACACCTTTAAAGTGTTTTACTCATTTTTAGGGAATAAAGCACAATTACAAAACAAGGAGGCACGCTTGATACATATAAACAAAGCTGCGCGCGTGTAGCAACTGAATAAACAACACTGTAAAGGCAGAGATACACTATTAACACCTCACATTTTACTAAAGCACATTTCTAGGGGTTACTACCATAAAACAATAAAAACAATTTCCAGTTGCGTTTCTGCTAGTGGAATCTGTTATGAACTGGTAGTAAACTCAATCTAATTGCATTTGTGATTATACCGATAGCTGGAATTTTACGTTATTATGGTGAAATGTGTTTCCCCTTCACTGATATAAAACACATAAATACATTTTCAGAATCTCCTCTTCATTCCTATCGTGTTGCGTTCAGTTGGGGTGATTCTGCGTTCGACTGCCATTTCTTGTAAACACAAAGGCGAATCGTGCATATGCGAATTCGGTTCGTGTTATATAAGATATCGTTCCCCTATTTATAAATCGTGTATGATCGAATTCGTGTAATGTAATGCGTTCAGTTGGGGTGATTCTGCGTTCGACTGCCATTTCTTGTAAACACAAAGGCGAATCGTGCATAAGCGAATTCGGTTCGTGTTATATAAGATATCGTTCCCCTATTTATAAATCGTGTATGATCGAATTCATGTAATGCAAACACGTGTTATACGAGGACTGACTGTACATGGTAACAATGAGATACAGTATAGGAAATACTTAAAATGCATTATGTTCCATTTTTAATTTCCAAATTGGTATTTGGAAATTAAAAATGGAACATAATGCATAAATCCAACACCTGTATTTTTTTTTTAGTCCAACAGTTGAACTATGCTCAGAAAAATATTCAAAATATGCCAGATTTTTGAGGTTCTGCTGTATTTAATATCTAGGAATACTAAAATTGCTTATGATTATGCTTGATTGCAATTCCAGAATGCAGAAATGGTTACCCAAGCAGACCTTGACCAAGTTCAAGAAATTATTCAGAGAGATCCACTTTCTGAAATTTCTGAACAAGAAAAGGAATTACTTTGGAAATTACGAAGGCACTGTATTACAGTGCCTGATTCATTACCCAAGCTTTTAGATTCTGTTAAGTGGAATAGCAGAGATGAAGTTTCACAAGTAAGAGTTTTAATTGTTTTGTGAATAATGCCAATTTTGTATAGTTATGAGTGTACATTACAGTTTTACTCATTTGAAATAAAAGGCAAAAGTTTCTTTTTTTTTTTTTTTTTTTCCTTTTGCCTTTTATTTCAAATGAGTAAAACTGTAATGATTTTATAAAGATTAATATTTTTGGATCATAAATGGTATTTTAAATATTTAATTCAACTATTTTTTTGTTAATCTCAAATTTCATATATGTGTTTCTGTTGATAGAGGATTTCACTTGTGTGAAAATACTTGTTTTGATGATCATGTTGCTACAAATAATATAGTTACTACTAAATACAAGGTTACAAGACTTGTTTTCTATTAAACACAATATAGCTACAAAATTATGATACTGAATTTCATGTGTTAAACTTGTGGAAACAGAAACAATCAGGCTATGCGCATGTTGGGAGCATGCCCATAGCAACAAATATTTATTCATCTTTGTTGGCTACCACAAGGTTAACCTTGAAAGTACTACTGCAGCAAGTGGAAATTTCAAGGTTAACCTTGTAGTAGCCAACAGAGATGAATAAATATTTGTTGCCTTATTTGTGTCAGCATAAGAATACTTACACATAATTTTGAGTAAAGAATTAATATCAACTATTGTGGCTAAACAAATCTGCAGTTGAGATACTTGATATGTTAAATGAAGGTTATGAGAGTGGAATAATTTCACAAATGGGTGTTTTCATCAGTACACAAGGTCTGAATATAGTAAGGAAAATGTTGATGAAGGTGCTTGAATCTTCTATTCAACAACAGATCTGGTTAAAATGTTAAAAAGTTCAGATTTTGTATATTATTATTTTTTTCCTTAATTATTATTAGTGGCATATGTGCAAGAAATCAAGCTTATAAAGAATGAGCCAAAAAAAAAAAAAATAAAATAAACTTTCCACATTGCCTGTCCATCCCCCTCCAATGATTTGTCTAATTCTTTCTTGAATATATTCACACTGCTCACTTCTGCAAAACAGATGGAAGTTTTTCCAACAGTCAACTACCCACTTCTGCACATCTGTTCTGCAATCATCCTTCCTCAATTTGAATTTATGTTCCCTTGTGTGTAGTCTGAGCAAGAGGAAGAATGCCATCATTATTAAACCTGCTCAATCCATTCAAAGCCCTAAACACCTCAATCAGATCACCTTGCAGGTGCCTAGTCTCCGGATGCTGCAGTTTACAGAACTGAAGCCTGTCTTGGTAAGTCCATCCTTTTGTTCTATTCACCAATCTCATTGCTCTTCTCCTGCACCCATTCCAGCAGATATACATCCTTTCTAAAATGAGGCCTCCAGACTCATGTACAGTACTCAAGATGTGGCCTAACTATTACCTTATATAATGGGATAATCACTTCATCCCTGCTATTAAAGTTATTGTATATCCTTGACAATAACCCCCCCCCCCCAGTGTTTTTTTCATTTTCCACTACCCTGAGTGTGATACCACACAGTTGGTGTGTTAATCTGGGATTACTGCTATCCATAAGGTAGTACCTTGTATTTATAAGTGTTAAACTTCAACTGCCTACTTTTTTAGATATTGTTGCACCTTACCCTGATTACTGTCATTAACCAACCTGCCAACTTTGCATCATTTGCAACACTGGACCCTGGTAGGCTCCACTAATAACATTAGTCCATGAAGAGCAGTGTCCATTGATTTCCACTCTGTTTTCTCCTACTCAGCCATCCCTTTATCCATAGCAGCAACTTGCCCCTAATACCACACTGCTGCAATTTGTAAAGAAGTCTTTTATGCACAACAGTATCAAAATTAAAAGTTTAATTTTGATACTGATAAAGTTTAGAAATAAAAACATTAAGTTGTACTTCTGTATTTTTATTCATTGATAACAAAACAAATGGAATGGAACTTCCGGCCACAATAACACGTGTATAGGCTTTTAATGAAAATAATTACTTATTTTTTGCTGCACCATTTTCGAACTTCATTTCTTTGTTGCAAGATCTCTCACTCTTTTCAGCAAGATAGTTGAATTAAACAGTATTCAGCTTGTTGCTCACACCTAGCCCTTGTGGGTAGCACAGTTGGTAGAATCACCATCCTCTCTACCCTGGGTGTAAAATACCTGAGTTCGAGTCCTCCCATCATTAATGGGACTTTTTCACAACATGGCTGTGTTAGTCGCTCTCAGGCAAGGGTAGCTTGTCGAGGCCACATTATGTCAGAGAGCTGGGTACGTTCTTGCCACGTGGAAGCCATATCCAAGAATTTCATTACTTCATACTGCGCCTCCGTAGCCAAGTGGGAAGGAGCAGCAGCAGTGCATAGCACATGCTTCTTGATTAGACCAGGGTTCGAGTCCGTCACCACCAAATACAGAGGATGCGGAAAGGTCAAGGGAATGACCACCAGATATTCCCGGAATTGTCACCACATTATGTCAGAGAGCTGGGTACATTCTTGCCATGTGGAAGCCGTATCCAAGAATTTCATTACTTCATACTGCGCCTCTGTAGCCAGGTGGGAAAGAGCAGCAGCAGTGCATAGCACATGCTTCTTGATTAGACCAGGGTTCGAGCCCGTCACCACCAAATACAGAGGATGACCACCAGATACTCCCGGAGCAATACAGCCTTAGTTGCTAATGCTCCTAAAAACCAAATAACAACAACAATTACTTCATACAGCATGTCTTACCCACCTTTTCTTGGCTCCGAGTGCCAAGCGATAGTGACAAGCAATTTTTTCTGCAATATATAAAGTTCTCTTTCAAGCAATAAAGTTTAATATCTTTTCTAGTGTCTTTTTCTTTTTTGTTTATTTCAAGTTGTGGTTCTGTGCTTAAAGTGTGAACCCAGAAATGAAATCTACCTTTCTTTAGTGTGTGTGTAATTACTAATAAACTCTACTAATGTCTACAACCACTTGGTCACTGGTGGCATGGCTCCTGCCTCCACGTGGTGTGGCCAGTAACCTGGAAGAAAAAACTCGCTCTCCCAGAGTTAAAAGATGCAACGATAGATATCAACAGATGTGCCACTTATGGATCTCTTGATCCCCATCCATCAACCAGAGATGATACAAATACATCCAATGCAAAGTGGCAGAAAAAAGAAGAAACTGAAACCCTGCTCCTTTTTTTCTAATTTTGCACTCCTTGAAAGACAACCCTTTGAGTAAGCTGTCCCCATTTTTAATTCAGAAATGTCTTGAAAATATGACTGGCCCTCCAAAAATGGTCCGAAGACTTCAACTGGGGGGCTTCCTGGTAGTGATTTCCTACAGTGAGCATAAACACTCAGAAAGACTTAAAAATATCGACATTTGATGGAATTCCCACAGAGGTTATCCTGCATCCTCTTTGAACTTCTCTAAAGGGGCAATAGCAGACTGGGATCTCCTTAATGTATCCAAGGAAGATATAATTCAAGAAGTATGGAGCACTTACTCCTACCCGGACAGTCATTCTTACATTCACTACACCAACTCTGCCATTAACCATAAAAGCTGGACATTTGAGATGTAAAATTGAACTTGCATTCCTAACCCAGTCCAATGTTTTAAGTGCCAAAAATTTGGGTACTCCCAAGAGGTCTGCAGAGGTGTAACCACCTGTGGTTCAAAAGAGCACATTTCACACAGACTGCACTACTGAAACGCAGTGCTGTTCAAATTGTCAAGGAAATCATTTGGCATATTCAAAGGAGTGCACCCAATGGCAGAGAGAGAAAAGAAAATTCAAAAGTACAAAGTTGAACACAAACAGATTTTAGTGTCCACTGAATTGCCCTCCTATGCTTCAGTTGTGCAAAAGCAACACAACTCTTACAGTACAGTTGACCGTTCAGTTCCTCCAAGCATATCAATATCTGACTGGACAAGATCGGTCCTTTCCTCACTAAAAAGAACACCTTGCCCAACAGCATAAAACACTTTCAGTACATACACCACTGATGATACCACCAAATAAAAACCGTACAGTAACCAATAAAGCAAACAAGCTCTGAAGGAGAGAATCAAAAATCCAGTACTAATAACATGGGCATAGACAAAAAATCACATGAGGATGATCCACTTCTTGAAATTCATGCAGAGGAAGATGTGGACATCAGCAGACCAATATTCCCAAAAGGGGAAAAAAACAAGCTGCATCCCATAAGCAAGAGACACACGTGATAAACCTTAATAATGCATAGAATTGTTCAGTGGAATTGTCACAGACTCCGAGCTAATTTAGGCAATGTTTATGACTTAATTATTGAATACAAGCTTGCTGTTCTTTGTCTACAGGAAACAGATCTGATCCCTCAAATATCTATGAGCATAAAACACCACATAATGCTTAGAAAAGATAGGAACAACTCTAATATAGCTCATGGAGGAGTAACATTACTAGTAAACTCCAGAACTCCCTTCAGACCTATCCCTCTGCAAACAACTTTAGAAGCAGTCTGCTCGAGCTACAGTAGGGATGGCAATAACAGTTGTTTCTTTATACCTTTCATCCAATCATTCACTTTTGCTGATTTGACTTCTCAGCTGGTGCCACCTTTTTGTATCTTGGGTGATAAATGGCATCATCTGCCTATGGAGTTCCTTAATCAGTTAATTGAAAAATTTCGTGGAAGGCACATCTTAACATTGTTAAACAATGGCAGTCACATCTGTCCTCAAGGTCAACTTCTGCAATTGACTTTTCAATATGCTCACCAAACTTGTTTCCACTTATTGATTGGACAGTTACTGGCAACCTTTGTAACAGTGACCACTTTCCAGTAATATGTGTGCTTTCAACTAACTCTCCTCCTCAAACTGAAATAAAAACAGTCTGGAAGTTTGAAAAAGCTAACTGGATGAAATATCAAAAACAGGCACATTTAGATATTCAGACCATTGGCTCTGTGCTAAGTTACATCACTCAGCAAATAATGGCAGCTGTAGAAACCACCATACCCAAATCATCTATGAACATTCACTCCCACCCGAAAATATGGTGGAATGAAGCCTGTAGCAACACCAAAAACGAGAAGAATAGATACTGGAATTTATTTTGCAAACACCCAACTGTTGCTAGTCTGATAATTTAAGAAAACAAGAGCTAAAGCTTGTCATATACAATGAATAAGTAAAGAAAGAGACATGGTCCCAATATGCCTCCACTATACAAACAAAACCACAGACATCAAAACAGTTTGGACTAAAGTAAGAAGAATTAATGGGAAATACCCTCCTATAACCACTCCAATATTACATCTAAAAGGGAAAGAAATCCTTAATCCTCTCGAAATTGCCAATTCCTTAGGTTAAACGTTTCAAACACACAGCTGTAATCGCATGTGAGCCAACTTTTCAGTCACATCAAGTACAAGCAGAAAAATGTAATCTAAATTTTAGCACTACATGCCAGCTTCCACATAATGTACCCTTTACCATGATCGAGCTATGCAGTACACTCTTATGATAAAAGAATAGTGTTGCTGGCCTTGATGGAATCTATTATGCCATGTTATATCATTTGAGTGAAGAATCCCAGTCTGCTATTCTAAAACACAATGTAATAGAATCTTTCATGAGAATTGCTACCCTACTATCTGGTGTCATTCTGGTGTATTAGCATTCCCAAAACCAGGAAAGGACCATTCTGATCCAACAAATTATCGACCTATTACTTTAACTAACTATTTAGGAAAAACATTAGAAAAAATAATTAATGCCAGGTTGACATTGTTCCTAGAGACGGAAAACATCCTAAGTCAAAGTATGGCTTTCAAAGAAGTAGATTAACACTTGACCCTTGACTTTCTGGTCAAAGCTGAAGGAACCATTCAAAATGCATTTCTCAAGAATGAACACTTAGTGATGATATGTTTGGACATCAAAAAGGCTTTCGACACAACCTGACAATATGGGATTCTTCATGATCTCTGTGAATCCATCTTCAAGGTCATCTTCCAAAATTTATCTGTAACTTTTTAAGCAGTAGTCTTTCAGGTACGTTTTCACTTTCCTCTCTCCCAAACATTTGTGCAAGGAGGAGGAGCCCTCCTGGATTCTGTACTTAGTGTCGTGCTCTTCTCCATGAGGATTAATCCAGTTACTAAATGCTTTCTTGACACATTCGAAACATACCTGTACGCTGACAATCTCGAAATCTCATGCCACTCTCAAAATATGTATGTAATTGAAAGACAGCTTCAAGGCACAATTAACAAGCTTGTTCAGTGGGCAAAAAATAATGGTTATTGTTTCTCAAAGCAAAAAAAAAAAAAAAAAAACAGCAATTCATTTTTGCCATAAATGAAATTTACATCCTGATCCAGACTTACAGCTGGACTCTCATCCAATTGCTTTTCAACATAGCATTAGATTTCTTGGACTAATTCTGGATAAAAAAAATTAAGTATTTTGTAGAATATTAAACATATACATACAACCTGTCTAAGAAAGCTGAATCAACTTAGGGAAATTTCTGCTATGTCACTGGGTGAAGATTGGATATGCTGCTACCCCCCCATACCATTCACTAATTAGATCTAGACTAGACTGTGGGTTTCCATAGTCTAGTCTAGTATTAAAATGGCTTGACCCTGTACGGCACAAATTGCCCTGGCCCCGGGTGCCAAGCGAATGTGATCGAGCGTTTTCTCTGTGCTTAAAAAGTGATTATCTAAAAGCGATTTAAAGTTATATTAAGTTCCTGTCCTTAAGAAATTTATTTTTTATATCAGCTACTGTCACAAAAAGTACAGTCTGTCCTCGTATAGCACGATAGTTGTGTTCCTAGCAACCCTCGTGCAATATAAACAACAGGCCCTATGGGAAAAGTGGGGTTAGGTGCCGACCACCCAAGATTGAACACACATTTGGAACCAAAACATTACCAAACACAATAAATAATTGGGTAATTTTAATCGTTATAAAATACGTAAGTATTTTTATAACAATTGAAATACGTAATAAAAAATATAATATATTTTTTATTATAATATAATAAAAAATAAATATTTTTTTATTATTTATTATATTATAATAAAGTATTTTTAGTATTTTTTAATACTAAAAAATTTATTATATTAAATAAAATAGTCGTAATAAAATACTTACGTATTTTATAATACGTAAGTATGAATTATAATACGTAAGTCGTAATAAAATGCTTACGTATTTTATTACGACAATTACGTAATAAAATATTGCTAATGCTTTTGCTTCTATCGTAAGCAAACTTGTTTTTTGTTTGATTTTCTATCCAAACAGATGACAGCCATTCCATCTCTTCCAATTCCTTGTGTCTTAATCTAATGGATTTTAATTACACTTTGAGTTGTTCCCGCTATGAAAGTTGTTTTTATTTTCTCCGCATTCTTTGTAATTCTCGGCGTTGCCTCAATTAGGTCTGTAGCACGTGCAATATCACATGGTCTTTCATTTAGCTCAAAGCGTTTCACAATTTCATATTTTTTTCTCTATCGACAGAGGTGGACTGGCCATAAGTCTTACCCAGGAAACCCCGGTGGGCCAGAGGGCAGTGTGATTTTGGCCATAAACCGTAGTATGAGGCCACTATAAATTTTCCCGGGTAAGAATTTTTGATCCAGTCCGCCTCTGTTTATCGATATTGCTTTTCTTTTTCTCTCTCTGAATCTGCAGTGTCTTTGCCAGGACGCTTCCTTTTCACACCTTTTAAGTATTTTACTCATTTTTAGGGAATAAAACACAATTACAAAACGAGGAGGCACGCTTAATACACATAAACAAAGCTACGCGCATATAGCAACTGAATAAACAACACCGTAAAGGCCGAGATACACTATTAACATCCCACATTTTACTAAAGCACATTTCTGGGGGTTACTACCATAAAACAATAAAAACAATTTCCAGTTGCGTTTCTGCTAGTGGAATCTGTTATAAACTGGTAGTAAACTCCATCTAATTGAATTTGCGATTATATCGATAGCTGGAATTGTGTTGGTTTTTACGTTATTATGGTGAAATGTGTTCCCCTTCACTGATATAAAACACATAAATACATTTTCAGAATCTTCTTCATTCCCATCGTGTTGCGTTTGGTTGGGGTGATTCCGCGTTCGACTGCCATTTCTTTTAAACACAAAGGCGAATCGTGCATAAGCGAATTCAGTTCGTGTTTTATAAGATAACGTTCCCCTATTTATAAATCGTGTATGATCGAATTCGTGTAATGTAAACACGTGTTATACGAGGACCGACTGTACTTGTACAGAGCAAGAAAGTAAAGCTACCTTTCTTTATTTTTCATACTTCTTTTACTAACACTTAATACTCTACGCTTGGTCACACCGGGTACTGCTCCTGCCTCCCCGTGGCGGGGCCGGAAGTCTTGGCAGGAAAGCTAATCTGCCAAGGGCTAAAAGGAGCAAACATGGATCAACATGCCTTTCCACCTCTCGAGCCGACAAGCTCTCGCCCAGAGTTAGACAATGAGCATAACACGTCGCAACCCAAGAGGATGAAAACCACTTCCTCAGCCACAAATTGTCCTGCATTTCTAATAATGCACTGATATTGAAGTTGTTGCCGTACGTTTGATAACCCAGATTGCATTAACACTAGCATCAGTCTATCTCCCACCAAGTCATACTTGCTCTTACCAAGATCTTGAAAACCTGCTAATGCAATTGCCACCCCCGGTCTGTCTGTTGGGTGATTTCAATAGCCACCATCCCTTATGGGGATCAAAAAAAGTAGATACACATGGCCGACTAATTGAAACTTTTCTAGACAAACAAAACCTTACTGTTCTTAATACTGGTGCACCCACTCACATACAATTACCAACTGGACAAACTTCTGCAATTGATCTATCAGTATGTTCCCCGACTCTGTATCCAATCATAGAATGGTCTGTTTTAGATGACCCCTTGGGCAGTGATCATTTTCCGATTATTTGTGATCTGCTCACTGCACAACCACCATTAGTCAATCCCTGTAGGAAATGGAAGTTCTCTCAAGCCAACTGGGTCAAATTTCAATCTTTTGTCACCCTGGATGAGCAATATATACGTACACAGTCAATAGATGAAGCCATAGATTATATCACTTCACACCTACTATCTGCAGCTAAGTGTTCAATTCCATTGTCGAATCCTCGGTCCCGACGGCACTATAACTATTGGTGGAATGAAGACTGCACAAAAGCAAAGAAGTTAAAAAATAAAGCATGGAATTTATTTCATAGATCACCAACCACGACTAATCTTATCAATTACAAGAAGCTAAGAGCGAAGCACGTCTCATCAAAGGCAAGCCAAGAAGAATTCTTGGATTCATTTTGCATCTACCATAAACAGAAACACTAACTCCAGGTTAATATAGAAGAAAATCAGACAGATTTCTGGAAAATACCCTACAACCCCTTCACCTATTCTTTCATGGAATGGGCAGGAACTCTCTGCTCCTGAGGACATAGCAAATGCTTTGGGCAAAATGTTTGCTAAAGTTTCAGCGGTCTCAAATTATTCTGCGGATTTTCAGAAAATAAAAACCAAGACCGAAGAACGAGCCATAAACTTTCGAACCTCAGTTATCCTTCCGTATAACCAGCCTCTTCAATATCACGAACTTCTACATGCCATGAAAATGACACACAACGGTGCTGCTGGGCCAGATGGAATATCTTATATCATGTTACAAAACCTTGGTGACAAAAATTTACAAATACTACTGGTCTACTATAACAGAATATTTATGGAAAACATTTATCCCATCTCTTGGCATCATGCCACAGTTCTTGCCTTTTTGAAACCTGGAAAAGACCCTACAAGGCCATACAATTACCGACCAATTTCCCTCTCCAGTTGCCTCGGTAAATTACTTGAAAAAATTATTCATAATCGACTTGTTTGGACCATCGAAACACAACACCTAATGAGTAATAATCAGCATGGCTTTCGTACAGGTCCTCCTTAGATCTCATTATTAAGGCAGAGTTCTGCAATTCGCAATGCCTTCGTAAAAAATGAACATCTCGTTTTGGTTTCCATAGACATAGAGAAGGCATTTGACACTACCTGGCTTCATGGCATTCTCAGCGACCTCCATGCCCTTGGTCTATGAGGCAACCTTCCTATATTCATCAGAAACTTTCTCCAGAATCATTCGTTCCATGTTCGATACCACAACTCGCTTTCTATGACATTTTTACAGGAAAAAGGAGTGCCACAAGGTTCTGTATTGAGTGAAACCCTCTTCACCCTTAAAATTGATTCTATAACAAAAGAACTTCCAAATACAGTTGAGACCTATCTTTATGCAGATGATCTCTCCATTTCTTGCCATTCTCAGAATATGAGATCCATTGAACGGCAACTGCAGTTATCCTTGAATAAGGTGCAAAGGTGGGCAGGACTCAATGGCTATCGTCTATCTCAGCAGAAAACTGTTGCAGTCCACTTTTGTAATCAACGAAAAATGCATACAGATCCTGAACTTCAGATGTCAAATTTTACCATTCCAGTGACCAACAATATCAGATTCTTGGGGTTAATCCTTGACAGAAAATTAAATTTCTTTGAGCACATTAAATCGCTGCATACTTCCTGCCTTAAAAAACTGAACATACTGAGAGCTTTATCTGCAATGTCTTGGGGAGCAGACCGTACATCTTTGCTTCTGCTATATAGAGCATTGATCAGATCCCGTTTGGATTATGGTGCTCCAATCTACGATTCTGCCCGAAAGAGTACACTACGCTGGTTGGACCCTATACAGCATAGTGCACTGCGGATTGCCCTTGCCGCATTCAGGACATTCCCTACCCAAAGTTTATATATTGAAGCACATGAGCCCCCCTCTTTGTCTCCGCAGGAAAACACTACTTCTTAAGTATGCAGCCCGAATACAGAACTGCTGTCAGCATCCTATTGGGCCATATCTCTTTAATCCACCATTGCAAAACCTTTATAGAAATAAACCCAGTAAAATAAGACCAGCAGGCTTACGCCTAATTGAAATAACACAGAGTTGGAATATTCCTAATGTCAACAGGCTAGACGTAGTGAAATGCTTTCTCCCACCTTGGACACTTCCTCCACAATTAACTTGTGATACTTATCTTCAAAAATGGGGAAAGAATCTTCTACCGTCACTCAACGTGAAACAACTCCATGCAAGCCATATTCAGAAATATGCTAGTTTATTGCCAATGTATACTGATGGCTCCAAATCACACTCAGCTGTTGGAGCAGCAGCAGTATTTCCCTCTACAATCATTTCTGCTTCCCTTCCTCCTGAGTATAGCAGCTTCTCTGCAGAACTTCATGCAATAAAGTTAGCTTTAGAAAACCTGAATCTCTACCCATCTCTAAAATATATTGTATACACTGACTCTCTAAGCTCAATTACAGCAATACAAAACTTTTCTTATAAGGTTCATCCTATATTAAACCAAATCAGAAGCCTATTATTAAAAATTGAGGAACGTCATCAATCAGTGACCTTTTGCTGGATCCCAGCCCATTCAGGGATAAAAGGGAATGAACTCGCTGACAAAACTGCCAAAAATCCATCAACTTATGATTTAACCCTTGCTCCTATTCCAATCTATGACTATAATCATATCATACAAACAACATGTCTTGCGATGTGGAAAGAGTTATGGCACACCCAAAGCAATAATAAACTTTATCAGTTGAAACAGGATCCACAGCTTTGGCGCTCTAGCACCAAAACAGTACGAAGAGAAGAAGTAGTGCTTGCACGAGCACGGATAGGACATACATATCTGACTCACCTTCACCTACTTACAGGAGAGGATCCTCCTCATTGTCCATACTGTTCCTTGCACTTATCAGTCAAACACATTCTCGTTGACTGCCCTCACTATGATCAGGACAGAATATCCATCCTCCTTTCCCTAAAAAATCTTCCGGAACCGAAGACATTAAAAAATATTATAGGTGACGATGCAAACATCAATGAATTCTTCTCTTTTTTGAAAAAAATTGGATTGTATCATAAATTTTAAAACATCACTCTAATAAACCATAAATTGATTCTATCTGAAATTTGATTTTTATTATTTTCCTATGAATAGGCGCACTATAGCCCCAGTAGCTCGTGCGCCATTAAACCCCCATCACAACAACAACAACAACAAATTGCCCTAGGAGCTTTTTATACATCACCAGTTCAGAGTCTTTACACAGAAGTACACAAACCATTCTTTGTCAGCATGCCCTGCTACTAAACTATGTAGCTAAAATCAGAAATTTCCCACATCATCCTGTATGGCAATATCTGTTCAGACCAAAATGGCATAATTTGTATAAAAATAAGCCTTTTAAAAAAAAACCATGTGGCATTAGGTTACAAAGCTTAAGCACTTGTTGGGGACTAAGTATGGATAACATAATTCTAGATGAAAGCATGGCTATGCTGCCATGGCAAATATCCTTGGCACACATTAATAAACATATCCAACAATGGGGAAAGAATACACTTCCAAATTTCAGCCTTAAGCAAATCTATGTGGCTCACTCTTTTCAATTCTCTAATTTCACCCAAATTTACACCAACAGCTCCAAGACAGACAGTAAATTTGGTGCAGCTGTGGCTCTACCGAATATTACAATATCTCAGCAGCTCCCTTTGGAGTGCAGCACTTACACTGCAGAAATGTATGCTCTCCTGATGGCTCTAGAGATTGAAGACTGTTTTAACAGTCTTCAGTCTCTAGAGAATTGAACCCTCAAACCATTGTCTATGCCGATTCCTTAAGCACTGTATCCACTCTTCATTGTAAACTTCCTTCCAGTCATCTCTTTTTACAACAATTTTAATTAAATTTAGTGCAGCTTCTTACAAAAGGGGCAAAAAATAATCTTTACAAATAATCGTTAAACATATCCAACAATGGGGAAAGAATACACTTCCAAATTTCAGCCTTAAGCAAATCTATGTGGCTCACTCTTTTCAATTCTCTAATTTCACCCAAATTTACACCGACAGCTCCAAGACAGACAGTAAATTTGGTGCAGCTGTGGCTCTACCGAATATTACAATATCTCAGCAGCTCCCTTTGGAGTGCAGCACTTACACTGCAGAAATGTATGCTCTCCTGATGGCTCTAGAGATTGAAGACTGTTTTAACAGTCTTCAGTCTCTAGAGAATTGAACCCTCAAACCATTGTCTATGCCGATTCCTTAAGCACTGTATCCACTCTTCATTGTAAACTTCCTTCCAGTCATCTCTTTTTACAACAATTTTAATTAAATTTAGTGCAGCTTCTTACAAAAGGGGCAAAAAATAATCTTTACAAATAATCGTTAAACATATCCAACAATGGGGAAAGAATACACTTCCAAATTTCAGCCTTAAGCAAATCTATGTGGCTCACTCTTTTCAATTCTCTAATTTCACCCAAATTTACACCGACAGCTCCAAGACAGACAGTAAATTTGGTGCAGCTGTGGCTCTACCGAATATTACAATATCTCAGCAGCTCCCTTTGGAGTGCAGCACTTACACTGCAGAAATGTATGCTCTCCTGATGGCTCTAGAGATTGAAGACTGTTTTAACAGTCTTCAGTCTCTATAGAATTGAACCAACCCTCAAACCATTGTCTATGCCGATTCCTTAAGCACTGTATCCACTCTTCATTGTAAACTTCCTTCCAGTCATCTCTTTTTACAACAATTTTAATTAAATTTAGTGCAGCTTCTTACAAAAGGGGCAAAAAATAATCTTCTGTTGGATACCTAGACATGCTGGAATCACAGGAAATGAACAAGCAGATTTTTCTGCCAAAAATGTGTCACATAACATCAGACATCAAAATACCTTACACTGATTACAAACATGTCACACAATATACCGGTAGAAAAAAATGGCTATTCCTTTGGCAGGAGAACAAAAGCAATAAACTGTTCCAGATTAAAAATTATCACAAGCAGTGTGCATCAAGCCTAAGAGGGAATAGGAAGAAAGAAGTATACTTGCTAGATTGCAGATTGGGCATACCCACCTAACTCATAGTTACTGACTTGCACTGGATGATCCTCCACTATGCAGCAACTGTCGAACTCAATTCACAGTAAAATGCCTTATCAATGAATGCCCATTATACTTGAGAGAATGACAAATAGCTTTCTCATCCCTGCTATATTCCTCTAATCAACTTACTTTACAGAAGATTTCAGCCATTCCCAACACCTTGTGTTGTTTGCCATTACAAGAATGCAAAATAGGATGATCTACGAGATTTATTTTCTTCTTTTCCGTGGTCGGATTACTGTTTCAAATCTTCGGATGTCAATGTTTGCACAGATTGTGTCAGTGAAATTTTCTTGCAGGGATAAAATCTTTTGTTCCGCACTCCACCTTAAAATCTCTTCCTTTATCTAAACCTTGGTTTTCCAATAAATTTGCTAAGGATGTTCAAGAGAAGAATGTTGCATATCATAATTGGCTTGTTTCCAAATCTTTAGTTTCATTATCTGCCTACTCAAAGCTCACAACAATTATAAAGCAGTTATTAATCAGCCCAAACTAGATTTTGAACAGGCTAAGAGTAGAAAACTTGCTTCTGGTCCAAATGGTAGCTGAGCCATTTGGACCAGAAGGTCTCTTGCCAATGGCCACAACTTTTGCCCATCTGTGTTCCCACTTCTGTCAAAACCAGATGGTTGTACTGCCACTTCAGCCAAAGATAAAGCTGACCTGCTAGCATCCTATTTTTCTTCCAACGCATGTGTTGCTGATCTTGGTAAACCACCTCCCACTATTCCCAGTATGCTCCATTCAGTGCCTCCTGTGGACTTCCATCAAAAGGATGTCAGAAGGATTTTGACGAATCTTGATGCTAAGAAAGCTCCAGGTCCTGATGGTGTTTCTCCACTTGTTCTCAAAACCTGTACCTCTGAACTTATTACTGTTCTGTGTCACCTTTATTCACTTTCTTTTTTTCCTGCTGCTTTTCTTGGAAATTTGCTCTTAATCCAGTCAGTCCTGAAAAGGGTGTCAAATCCCTCCCATCCAATTATCATCCCATTGCACTTTCTTCTACTCTTTCTAAAGAAAGAATAAAGGAGAAAATAGAGAAATCAATTAACCAACAACTCTTGAACTATCTAGAAACCTTCCATCCAATCAACGACCCCCGGTATGGATTCCATCGGTGTCAATCCACTGGTGATATTCTGGCTTATGTTACCCATTTATGGACAAATTCAATGAAAAGTTTGGTGAAACTCAAGCAGTTGCTCTTGACACTTCAAAGGCTTTTGATCATGTTTGGCATAAAGGTCTTCTAAATAAGCTTCCATCTTATGGTTTGCCAACTGTTTTTTGTAATCGAGTATCCAATTTTTCTCTCTGACCGCTCACTGTGTTTAATGGCTCTTTGTCTTCTAACTTCACCAATAATGCTGGTGTTCCCCAAGGTTCGGTTCTTTCTTTCACTCTTTTCCTCCTTTAATATTAATGACCTTCCATTGACCGGAAATCCTATACATAGTTTTGCTGATGATAGCACATTGCATTCTACCTTCCAGTTTGTAAAACCTTGCCCTGCTCAAATAGCTTAAACTTATCAAATATCCGCTACCAATTCCTTAAATGTGCTGGTCTCCAGTGAGGCAAAGATAACTTAGTTGATTTCATTCCTTCTAAAACTCAGTCTTGTCTTAAATCTTGCATAAAGGATTCATCTGCTCCTATGCTTATCTTTGATAACACTCCGATTTCTAGGCAAAATCATATATCTCTATTGGGAATTACTGACTTCTGATCTCTCTTGGCATGAGCACGTTACAAATATTGCTTCTTCTGCATCTAAAAAACTGGGTTTTCTCTTTCTTGCATTACTTTTTTTCCAAACAGTTGTCACTTTGTATAAATTGTAAATCTGCTCTTTTATGGAATATTGTTCCATGGGCACTGTTCTTCTGAATTGGCTTCTATAATCCCTGCTCTGTCTTTCAAAACAGTCCAAACATGTGCCGCCAACATTCATTTACTGTTCAACTTCAAACTCACAGAACCAACTTTTCATCTTCTTCATTTATTCATTCAACTGCTGTTTTTTTGGAACAACCTTCCTTCATACGTATTTCCTGAAAATTACAGTCTACAGAAGTTAGTCTAATGTCAATAGTTATCTTCTTTCGTCTTCTCAAGCTCCAGCCCAAGCACGGTACTAAGTACTATAGGGGTGCCTCCGTAGCCAGGTGGGAAGGAGCAGCAGTGCGTAGCACGCACTTCTTGATTAGACGGGGGTTCGAGCCCGTCACCACCAAATACGGAGGGTGCAGAAAGGTCAAGGGAATGACCACCGCATATTCCCGGAGCAATATGGCCTTAGTTGCTAATGCTCCTTAAAAAAAAACACACCGGGGGTGGTTCCCCTAAAACCTCTCTCAGGTTTCTAGATTCCATTCAAAAGAGGGCAGTTATGTTAATTAATAACTTATCTCTAACAGAATCTCTCCACTCTGTCTTATAGACTGTTTCTGCTACATGCCTTTTCTACAGTTACTTCGATGGGCATTTGTTCTTCTGAATTGGTTTCTATAATTCTTGCTCTGTCTTCCAAAGCAGTCCGAACACATGCCGAAACTAGTCAACATCCTTTTACTGTCCAACTTCAAACTCACAAAATCAACTTTTCTTCTTCCTTGTTTCTTCATTCAAATTCTGTTTTCTGGAAGAACTTTCCTTCATACATATTTCTTGCAAATTGCAATCTACAGAATTTCAAGTCTAATGTCACCAAATATCTTCTCAACCTCCAACCCATGCACAGTACTAAGTACTATAGGTTCTAATACCTCTCAATTACTTCCATGGGCATATGTTCTTCTGAATTGGTTTCTATAATTCTTGCTCTCTCTTCCAAAGCAGTCCGAACACATGCCGAAACTAGTCAACATCCTTTTACTGTCCAACTTCAAATTCACAGAATCAACTTTTCTTCTTCCTTGTTTCTTCATTCACCTTCTGTTTTCTGGAACAACTTTCCTTCATACATACTCATATTATGCCGTCATACACCAACCGTATTAAAATTTATGGTTTTGTAATGTTTAAAATATTGAAATGACTAGATAGAACAAATAAAGTTTAATCGAATAAATAATTACAATGTATAAAATATAATATTAAACTGCAGGATACTATTTACAATAAAATATATTTACAATAAAACAATGAAATTAAAATACTAGATGATAAAAGCACTAAAAATATACTGTAGCTTTCAAAGGCATCCGCCTCCGTTTTCAACAGTAAGGTTTTATCGTACAGCACATCCTTAAATATCAGCAGGCTCACGGACTCTCAGCACGTGGTTCCACAGGAGCATGGGCAGTATTCTCCTCACGTGTACTGGAACCGGAAATGGCTCGAGAGCGTGCCAGGCGGAACCGTTCATCACATCCAAGGATCACCCCCTCAAAGAGGGGATGAATATGTATTCCCCTGTCTATTAATAGTACTGTTCCTGGAGGAACAGATCCGCAAGCTCTCGAGCTACTTGCAGTAAATCTATGCGCCCTGTATTTTTTTCTAAAGAAAGAATAAAGGAGAAAATAGAGAAATCAATTAAAATCTATGCGCCCGATAACAGCTCCATCTGGGGAGATTTGATGGTGCTCCTCCCAGAAATGCTCTGCCACAGCAGACTTTCCATAATCGGCGGTCCTTATTGCATTCATATGTTCCCCCAGACGATCCTCGAACTGACGCTTCGTTTCACCCACATAACATTCCCCACATTCCAGGCATTTAATCTCATAGACGACCCCACTTGTAAATTCTCTTGGTATGGGATCTTTTACGTGTGACACAACTGTGTGCAACCTCCGCCCTGGAAACTGCACACAGCGTGTCTGACATTCTCGTAATACGCAAGCTATGCGCTCCGTTAGGCCCAGATAGTAGGGAATGTGTGCGGTGACAACTGGTGTGAATTGTTCACTTTGTCCCTGTTCCATTCCTCGGATATGTTTGTTTATGGTCCTCTGTGGGTAGCCTCTGTGACCTGTTTAACTTCTTCATTTCTATCCTGGGGGGGTGCAGTAGTGGGACCCAGCCCTATCCAACAATGCCCTAATCACACTATTTTTGTGACGGTTGGTTTGGGCTGTATTATAATGCATATATTGACCCTGGCACATGGGTTTTCTATATACCCTGGTCTTTAACCTAGGGCCTTCCCTATGAACCAACACATCAAGGAAAGGGAGGGTACCCTCCACTTCCACCTCCAAGGTGAATTGAATAAGCAGGGAGAAGCTGTTAAGAAAGCTAAGTACCTCATCCTCTCTCTCCCTCTGAATAACAGTGAAAATTCTGGCTTCAAGCTCCTCCCTGGCTAAATTTGCTATAATAGCACTAATAGGGGAACCCATTGCTGCGCCATGAACCTGTTTGTACATAATATTTTGAAACACCATGGTGGTGCTTGAGAGACATAGCTCCACCCTACTACAAACATCTTCTACACTTAACTGGGTCCTATTGCTTAAAGTACTATCCCTCTCTAGTGCCATACATGCACATCGCACCCCATGGTCAATGGGAATACGTGTAAATAGGGATATCACGTCAAATGATACCATGGTCTCGCCCTCCTCTGTAGCCTGATCCCTGACAAATCACACGGTCTCCGCTGTCAAGCTCGGAACGGCCAACTATAGATGAAATCAGTCCGGCTAGAAACCTGGACAAATCATGCATAGGACTACCTATAAATGACACAATCGGCCTAAGCGGAACACCCAATTTTTTTTTTTTTTTTTTTTTTTGAAAGGCCATAAAATCTAGGTAATTGGCATCCTGTTGCATCCAATGTCCAATATAAATCCTTGGGAATCAGCAAATTTAGCCATGGAGGAGCTTGAAGCCAGAATTTTTGATGAATTGGCTCTCCCCCATGCATGCATGGAAAAGATATGTCGACGATATGTTCACTATTATTAGGAGGGGGAGAGAGGATGAGGTACTTAGCTTTCTTAAAAGACCAGCGTATATAGAAAACCCATGTGCCGGGGTCAATATACGCATTATAATACGGCACAAACTAATCATCACAAAAATAGTGTGATTAGGGCATTGTTGGATAGGGCTAGGACCCACTGCTGCACCCCCGAGGATAGAAATGAAGAAGTTAAACGGGTCACAGCAGATCTCAAGAAATGTGGCTACCCCCAGAGGATCATAAACAAACATATCCGAGGAATGGAACAGGGGCGAAGGGAACCATTCACACCAGTTGCCACCACATACATTCCCTACTATCCAGGCCTAACGGAGCGCATAGCTCGTGTATTACAAGAATGTCAAACAGCTGTGTGCAGCTTGCAGGGTGGAGGTTGCACACAGTTGTGTCAAAGGTAAAAGATTCCATACCAAGAGAATTTACAAGTGGGGTCGTCTATGAGATTAAATGCCTGGATTGTCGGGAATGTTATGTGGGTGAAACGAAGCGTCAGTTTGAGGATCGTCTGGGGGAACATATGAATGCAATAAGGACCGCCGATTACGGAAAGTCTGCTGTTGCAGAACATTTCTGGGAGGAGCACCATCAAATCTCCCCAGACGGAGTTGTTATTGTCGACAGGGCGCATAGATTTTGGAACTGCAAGTGACTTGAGAGCTTGCGGATCTGTTCCGCTGGGAACAGTACTATTAATAGAGACAGGGGAATACGTATTCATCCCCTCTTTGTGGCAGTGATCCTTGGATGATATGAACGGTTCCGCCTGGCATGCTCTCGAGCCATTTCCGGTTCCAGTACATGTGAGGAGAATACTGCCCATGCTCCTGTGGAACCACGTGCTGAGAGCCCGTGAGCCTGCTGATATTTAAGGATGTGCTGTACGATAAAACCTTACTGTTGAAAAAGGGGGCAGATGCCTTTGAAAGCTACGGTATATTTTTAGCGCTTTTATCATCTAGTATTTTAATTTCATTGTTTTATTGTAAATATATTTTATTGTAAATAGTATCCTGCAGTTTAATATTATATTTTATACATTGTAATTATTTATTCGATTAAACTTTATTTGTTCTATCTAGTCATTTCAATATTTTAAACAGTACAAAACCATAAATTTTAATACGGTTGGTGTATCACGGCATAATATGAGTATGAAAATTCCCAACCCCAGAGGCCTATTTGAAGATTCCTTCATACATATTTCTTGCAAATTGCAATCTACAGAGTTCAAGTCTAATGTCACCAAATAGCTCAACCTCCAACCCATGCACAGTACTAAGTACTGTAGGTTCTAACACCTCTCTTTTGGGGTTTTCATTAAAAATAAATAAATAAAGACTAGACTGGGAGCTTAATTTCAAACTTAGGGGAAATAGAGACAGTATTGTATGACATCTTGCAAACAATTGATCATCAGTATAAGTTATTTACATGGGTAGTTGAGGCTGATTGCTTAGAAAAATTCAAAGGCCACTGGATTGTTGCCAGTGAGAAGAGAGGAAACAGCTTTTTCATGCAGCACAGTACAGGTAATATTAATAAGTGTACAGCCTTCCACGGTAGCTGCCTTGTAGGTGACAACACATTATTCAAAAATTTTTGGGTATGTTTATTAAATAAATAAAATAAAATCAGCTGAAAAATACTCTCTCATGATTTTAGTTTATTCGAATAGGTATTTCAATATTGGATACAATTGGGAGACATTTGACAGTGGGAGTGAAAGGAAAAAATTATACTTTGAGATAAACAATTCACTGCATGTATTCATAATTAATTTAGAAACTATGAAACTGAAAGTTGATCTATTATTTTTTTATGTAATTAAAATTTCTAAAGTAACTAAGTCAAAATAGTGAAGTGTTTATTTCAAAGGTATTATATGGAATTTCGAGATATGTTTTTCCCTCCTACATTATTAAGGAATGAACAGTGAATTTCTGATTTTTTTATCTGCATATACGAATCTTGATTTCCTTTTTACCAAAGCAGTTCTGAAACTTAGAGTGAGATAACTGTGTTTCGGATAATGGCAATATTCTAAGATGTGTTACTATTTTTTATGAATATTATTTAACTGTTAAACTAATGATTGTAATTTCATAGTTTTATTGGTGACCAGACATTTTTGGCAGAATAATGTAACAGGTCTGCAATAGGGATGGTTTTATTAACTTTTCATAGTTTCTGTCAAATATAACATATATAAAGAAGTTGAAGTTGATAAAGTTTAATTGGGGAAGGGCACAAAATGATATGGTAGTTTTTTTTATCATTGATTTCTTATTTAATTTGAACACATATTGCTGTTTCTATTTTATTATTAATTGTTATTGTTTTTAAAGATACTGGAATTCCATAGGAAGTTATAGATTTGCAAAAGGGTTTCACAGAAGAATTAGAGATATACAAAAAGATTTTTGCAGTAAAAAAAAAAAAAAATCAAGAAATTGTGGTTCTAAACCACTCAACTTTTTTTATATTGTGATCCATCATTTCAGAAGTTGTATTTTCAGACAGAATAATTAGTGTTCTGGTTTATTCAGTGTATGTGTAATTTACAAAAAAAAAGTACTTATCTATTATTGTATATTAATTTTATTTTATTTTTACAACACTGAAGCTTGTCATTTATATTTATTTGAGTGTATTTTGCCTGTAGAAGTGTGTGTCCCTGGGCCAATTCACTTTTTTGTGGGCTGAAAAATGTGGCATAACTGACTGGGGAAAATCCTGTTCCCTTCACCTAAGATCAGCTAAATTCATTCAGTAGATATATTTGCTGCCTTCGAGTTTCTCCATGAGCATGTAGAATTGGTGGACAAACTTTATTTTATCCCACTCCCCTCGATACTTCCTGTTTTCAACCCCATCTGCCCATTTCACCTTTACAAGCATCCTTTGCACCCACATCTCAAAAACTTCAATTCTTCTAATAACCTCCTTCTGTAGTGTGGATGTTATAGCCCCATAAAGTATGACTGTAAATGAGGCGATAAAATGATGCACTGGATTGCTATTGAAGATAACTTCAGAAATTCCTCTGGTCATTGATAGAACCCAGACCTCTCTAAACAAGTAACAGATGGCAATGTATCATTCCAACTAAACTCTCACAGTAATCCGTTGTTTCTTATCAAAAATTTCACAACCCACTGAGATTTTGTGGCAGCCCAATGGTGGGTTGCATCCCACCAGTGGACAAAATAGAGAGGCATTTCTCAACCCAGAGGTTGAGAAATACCTGTCTATTCATTTCATATCTGGATGATCCATGTACAGATAGCCACAGTAGTGCACATTAATTATACCTGCCGGGTATATATTATTGAAAATGCTTCAGGTCTACTAGAGCTTTCCACAATTATATAAATTTAGCTCTAATCCACGGTCAGACTTTCATTTCTGATTCACTTATGAAAAGTTATTTGTAATAATTTTGATATAAGTCTTTTCCTTTCTTACTCCTTGCTTTATTAATATTTATTATTTACAGCTATATATGTTACTGAATGAATGGCCTCAAGTGTCTCCAGAAGCATCTTTAGAACTGCTGGACTGCAAATATGCTGATCAGGTGGTACGCAGGTTTGCTGTGAAATGGCTAGACTTGTCACTTACTGATGATCTTCTTTCACAGTACCTTCTTCAGCTTGTACAGGTGAGATGCCATCCTTAAAGTCCTAACTTTTATTTACAGCTTAGTTTGCTTATCTAGAATTGGAAATCAGTTCAGAATAAGCAGTTTTTATTTTTATTATTATTTTTTCTTAATTTCTTTATTTAAATACCACATGTTTACAAAGTAGATGGGTATCAAGTTAACACGTTAATGTGTCATGACACATGTGCATCAGTGGGGTTTTTATTCCACTTGGAGGTAAAAACCACCTGAACTTAGAATCATTTTTGTCTGATTTGAGAGAAGAAAAACCTGAGTGTCATGCTTTATGGGGCTATGACATGGACACCAAAGAAAGAAGTCCTTAGAAGAATTGAAGCTTTTGAGATGTGTGCAAAGGATGTTTAAAAGGTGAAGTGAGTGGACAGACATCTTGCATTCAACGAGCCCGTCACCACCAAATACAGAGGATGCGAAAAGGTCAGGGAATGACCACCGCATATCCCGGAGCAATATGGCCTTAGTTGCTAATGCTCCTAAAAAAAAACAAATCTTGCATTCAAGGAGTATATCTGCTCCCTGAATGCAACATGTCTATTCCCAATATCAGATGCAGTTCAGATGGATGTTAATTCTTTGTGGTGGGAGACTATTTGCTGTAAAAGAAAGATGATAGTGATGGTATCTTACAGGCTAAACGATTCCGAGGAGAATGACAAAAATCTCTTTAGTTAACTTGAGTAGGCAACCAAGTATGATTTCCTCTTTATGAATTAAAAATGCATCTTGCAGAGATAGTTTTTGAACCATCTGGAATTTTTTTTTTATTTATTCAACCGTATTAGAGAAAGTACAAGGAGATCTAATATCCGCAGTCTGGTTCTCAACAAGGATCCTAACTGCATTAAAACTGATAGAAGGTAGTGACCACAAGGTCATTAAATGGCTAGTGTCCAAAGATTTCTGTGGTCAAGGAAAAGATGAATGCTTCAATTTCAAGAGAAGAGACTATTACTGGATTGAGGTATTTTTTGGTATCTAACTAATTTGAGCAACAACTCTGTGCTGTTGAATGTGAGCTCATTATAGGAATTATTCAAAGAATATATCCTGAAAGCCACAAATGTATTCATTCCAGTGAAGGAGTTCCACGAGAGAAAGATGCCAAGGGAGGTTCAATTGAGGAAAAGAAAAAAAGCATAGGACAGTTTACAAACTGTCGCAAAACACCAATTTATATGACAATTACAATCAGATATGCAACAAAAACCAGATGGTATAAGACAGGTGGAAGCTGAAGACAAGAAATCACTTTCTAAGAATGTTAACAAGTTCTTCTAATACACAAATACAAAAAAGAAGAGAATAGCAGACAAGTTGAATAGGTATTTTGGAATGATATTTAAAGTTGAAAGACCTATTGAACATGTAAAATGAGTGATGTATGATCTCAGAGAAGTCTATTAGAAAAATTAATGGAAGTGATGGAAGATAAATTATTGAGACCTCATTAGATTATAGGACTTCATTAGATACTCCCCAGTCCACAAAGGAAGTGCAAAATAGATAATGAGCAAATATAAACTGATAAGTTTGACCTCAGTGGTGGGTAAGATTGTGGCTTCTGTGGTTAAGGATATGATACGCATAAAATAAGTGGTATATGATCTCAGAGAAGAGTCTATTAGAAAAATTAATGGAAGTGATGGAAGGTAAAGTCATTGAGGTCTCATTAGGTTCATTAGATTTTCCCCAATCCACAAAGGAAGTGCAAAATGGATATTAGGCAAATATAGGCTGGTAAGTTTGACCTCAGTGATGGATAAGATTGTAGCTTCTGTGGTTAAGGACATGATACAGGACCATCTCAGTATGAACAGTGTCCTTAATGGATCACAGCATGTATTCTTAAAAGGAAAGTCTTGCCCAGCCAATCTGGTTAATTATTATGATGCCATCATAAAACAGTTGAACATAAGAAACAACTTCAGCATTAATTAGCTTGATGCCAATAAAACCATGTTATATAAACTGGAGCAATTTGGGAAAACTGGTAAGGTTCTTTGTTGGAGGTTGGTCAACTAAAAGATAGGGGACAGAGGTCAGTCATAAATGGTAACTCTTTATAGTGAGCCAACATAGTAAGTGGAGTCCTTGTTTCTAATCTATTTTAGAGGAGTAGAGGGGATGTCAAAATTTGCTGATTATTTGAAGCTAAGAAGGGTGGTTAAAAATCAGAATCAGGCCACGTTGCTTCAGAATTACTTGAAGTAGATACAGATATGTTTTGAAAATGGCTTCTGTACTAAATTTTAAAATGCTTCTAAAAGTTTTGCACCTGAGAACAGAAATCCAGGAGTTACTTATAAAGTAGGGGAGAGGAATTAAAAATGGTTCAGAATGAAAAAGACTTGGGGGTTATGATACACTGAGATAAAATGCAGTTTAAGGAATCACAGTGTCTTGTCTGATTTATAGACCCTTTGCAAATAGGGAGAGGAATATCATTGTCCCTTTGTATAAGATGATGGTGAGACTATATTTGGAATATTGTTTTTATCAAGTTTGGAGGCCATACGTGAAAAAGGCAAAGCTTATAGAGTGGTTTCAAAGAAAGATGACCAGATTGGTGCAGAATGTTAATCAAAGTCCACATGAAGAACAGCTTAGAAGTTTCAGATTGCAAAATTTGGCAATTAGACATCTTGTGAGGAGAGGTTGGGACCTGATTGAGGTGTACAAGGTCCTGATGGATTAGTAAAATTAATGAGGGAAGTATATTCTCATTGGCGGGAGAGACAAGAACGAGGGAACATCATTTAGCCATTCTAATACTAAAGCTTCCCACTGGCACACTAATACCATAGGTGCAGGTGCAACAAAAAAATCTTCAGGAAAACAAACCCATCCCAAACCTATTCCTCTTGGGTAGCCATTGGTTATAATCACCATCCTGCCACTGCCATTGAATCCCATCAATGGCATGATGAATTTTTAGGGCCCTTTTGGGGGGAGGGGGGATTTCATTCAGCAAACTTACGAGGTTGGTTCAATAAAGAATCGCCCTGACCTAGCTGCAGAGGTGCTAGCCTGTTGATTCTTGTCACAGGTTTTAGTCCTTCTCTACATAGTCACCGTGCAGATTTACATATTTTTCCCATCTATGGATGAAGCTATGGATACTGTTTTTGTAGAAGTTGTGAGGTTAGTCTTTGAACCATGACTCAGGGAAGTGGTTCCCTCGAAGAAATGATTTGAGGGAAGGAAACAAGAACTCCAATGGTGCAAGATCGGGTGAGTAGGCCGAATTGAGCAGTATTTCATATCCACAAGTGGCCGCTTGTGTTGTTGCAATTTCAGAAGTGTGAACTGGGGCATTGTCTTGAAGCATTCTCACACCTTTGGACAGCATGCCACACCTACATGTTTTGATTTTCTCCTGTAATTTTGTGAGTAAGTTGGCATAATAGGTACCTGTAATTGTTCTACCTTTTGGCAGGTAATCAGTCATTATTACGCCTTTCTCATCCCAAAACACTATCAGCAAGACCTTTCCTGCTGATGCTTGGACCCTTGGCTTCTTGGTGGGGGGGGACCATAATGTCACCATTCCGTGGACTGCTTTTTACTTTCAGGGTCGAAATGGTGTATCCAACTTTCATCCTGAGTGATTAGACGAGGGAAAAAATCTTCATTTTTTTGGCACAGAGCTACAACTCTTGTGATTTCTGTTGTCGATCAGCCTTCTGGAAACCAGTCAATAATCGGGGAATCCATCTTGCACTCAATTTCCGTAAATGGAGATGGTCATGAAGGACTGTTTCAACAGAGCCCACACTAATCTTCATCTCCTGGGACAATTCGCACACAGATATCCAGCAATCTTCCATGATTAACTACTCCACTTTTCTGATCGTGCTGTCATCAATGACAGCATGAATGGGGATGACCTGGAATGGATGTAGATTCTACCAATGTCTGACCACACCTAAACTGTCTTTGCCAGTGCTTCACAATGCCATAAGATGGGGCTTTATCCTTATATACAGCAGTCATCTCCTCGAGAATTTCTTTAGGAAATTTCCCCTTCAAGAACAGATACTGGATTACAGCTCTGGCTTCAACTTTGTCCATGATGCTACTTTGTCACACATTCAGCTCTGTAAGAAAAAAACAAATTAAGACATAGGGCTGAAATTTGACACCTTTAGTACAGAGATATGTATGATGTTACACACAGAATATCATGACTCTGCGTTATGTGGAAGTAGGTGAGGGCAATTCTTTATTGAACCACCCTTGTACCAAGGAATACATGCAATTATACTGACCCCCTCATAGCCTTATTTGCTTTGGCACTTAACCCACACCTAACCTTTCCTCCATCCCACCCAACCCCATCCTATGTGTCCACCAGTCTGGTGTGCCACAAGCATGTTCTTCAATCCTTACACCCCAGGTTTTCAATACAGCTATCTTTGTAGTAGTGGCATATGATGCAAGAAAGCAAGTGTATGAGCTTATGCAGCATCAGCCAAAAAAAAAAAAAAAAAAATCACACCATTCCCTCTAAATGCCTGTCCAGTTCCTCCTTAGATTTATTTAACCTATCAACTTCCATGACAGATGGAAGTTTGTTCCGGCAATTAACCACCCGCTGGCTAAAGGCAAATTTCTGCACATCTATTCTGCATCTGTCTTTTCTTAATTTGAATTTATGCCCCCTTAGGTTCATAGTCTGAACAAGTGGAAGGATCCCATCAAAATTTAGTGTGCTCAACCAATTCAAGGCCTTATACACCTCAATCAGGTCACCACACAGGTACCTAGTCTCCAGCCACTGCAATTTGCAGAACTTAAGCCTCTCTTGGTAAGAGGATCCCTTCATTCCCCTCACCAATCTTGTTGCTCTTCTCTGTACACGCTCAAGCAAATCTACATCCTTCCTTCCTTCCTAAAATGAAGTCTCGAGACCTGTATGCAGTACTCAAGGCGTGATTTGACCATTGCCTTATACAGAGGAACAATCACCTCCTTTTCCCTACTAGCAAAATTCCTATATATCATTGACAAATCCCCATGGGGTTACTTTCTCTGGGGTTACTTCTACCCATATGTGCAGTACTTTGCATTTGTGAAGGTTAAACTTCAGTTGCCACTTCTTAGCCCATCTGCCCAAATTATCTAGATCCTGTTGCAGTAGCATGCTACCATTGTGTCATTAACAACCCTGCCAACCTTTGTATCATCTGCGAACTTCGACACTAAGCCTGATATACCTTCATCAATATCATTGATAAATATACAAAACAGCAGTGGACCCAACACCAAACCCTGTGGGACTTCACTAATAACATTAGTCCACGAAGAGCAGCACTTATTGATTACCACCCTCTGTCTTCTCCCACTCAATCATCCTTTTATCCATTGTAGCAACTTACCCTTAATACCATTCTGCTCCAATTTGTACAATAGTCTTCCATGCGCAACAGTATCAAAAGCTTTCTTGAAATCCAAATATATGATATCAAAATTATTTTTTGCATCCAGTTCCTTTGTAACCACATCATAATATCCTATCAAATTTGTCAGACAAGACTTTCCCTTAACAAACCCATGCTGTGTCTAAATTATTGCTGCAGTCTTGTCTAGATGATCCTGCAATGCATCTTTAACCAGTGGCTCCATTATTTTACCCGAAACAGAAGTTAAACTAACTGGTCTGTAATTACTCATGTCACCCTTCGATCCTCCTTTGTGAATTGGGGATAGATTTGCACATCTCCAGTCTTTGGGGACCTCTCGAGTCCAAGGATGCTCTCATAATTATGGCTAAGGGTTTGCTTAGTTGCTTTGCCACCTCCTTTAATATAACTGGATAGATCCTGTCCACCCCCAGGTGCCTTTCTTATGTTTAACTTCGACAATTTCTCCTCCACTTTGCTCTCAGTTATTACAAAATCATTAAGCACCCTGCTACAATTTGATAACCTTCTGCCATTTTCAAACCTTAATAACTCCTCATGTGTGAATGTAGATGCAAAATACTCATTCAGTTTGTTTGCTGTCTGAGCAGGATCATCAACAGTCAAACCATCGATAGCAAATGGACTGATCAGATTCATCACCTTCCTTTTAGAGTTTATATAAGTAAAGAAATCCTTGCTGTTTTTCTTAGCATCCTTTGCCAAAGATTTCTCATAATCTGCCTTCGCCTGCGTAACCTCCTTTGCAACCTGATTACAGACTAGCTTATATCTGCCATAGGCTTCTGAGTCGCTTGATAATTTATATGCATTCCATGCATTTTTCTTCTTTGTCACGAGTCTCATTAGTTCATTTGATAACCATTTAGGCCTAAACCTTAAACAGTATTTCTTAATATGTATGAGACTTTTAGTAGCTTCCATGATTAATTCCTTGAATGCTTCCCACTTAGAATTTACTGTTGGTAACATCGTCAGTTGATACCACTGTACAGAATTTAAAAACCGTCTGAGACCACTGTTCTCACCTTTACGGAAGCAAAAACCCTTTCCTTTACCCGTGATGGTAATTATATCTTTAAGTAAATCCCACATCAGTACACTGTGATCACTGCCACCTAGTGGTTCCTTTATCTGCAAATTCTGAATACATGAATGATCACTGCTGATAACCAGATCAAGAGTATTACTCTCTCTGGTTGCCTCTCGAACATGCTGCTGCAGACAACAATCATCCAATAAATCCACAAAAGTCTTACTACTGTGTGAGTGACCAACTCACAAGTTCCATTCAATATCTGGGAAGTTAAAATCTACCATTATATGACATTCTGATTTACTAGCCCACTCTATTTCTCTGTGCAATTGTTCATTGTACTCATTCGAGTCATTAGGCCTCCAACACACTCCTACTCTTATTTTTGCTTTCACAGTGCTTATGTCACACCAAACTGACTCAGCAGTGCACTGTTCATCTATATCAACTGGATACACTTCTTTTGATTTGTCACAAACAGTTGACTTCTCAGGTGGTTCTGAATGTATTTCATGACAGTAGGTGGATTCAACACTTGTCACTTTTGAGTTTCAGATATCATTGGAGAGTAGAGGAATTCTTAAAGGCCTGATAAATTAGGGCTGTAGTTGGCCACTCTCAGGCAGAGGAAGTGAAGTTCTCCCCATCAGTTATTCAAGGGTTTTCAGCCTGCACAATGTGCAGTTTGGCCTGGGACATCCACCATAATAACACTGGTGTAGTATTGTGGTATGTCTGAAACCACTATGACATTGTGAAACTCTTTATGAGAGGGAGTTCTTAATATTTGTCAGTTTTTTTCTTATTTCTTGTGGAGAAAATTGTTGCACTTTACATTCTCTCTCATGTGCGCACACACGCGCGCGCACACGCACACACACACACCTTACTACTTTGTTGAACCCGGAGTGGGTCCCCCCTTGGGGCATTCATCTAGAGATTTTTTTTAAATGTTTCAAAGCATTATACACCTTTCAGATTATAAATTTGAACATTCTAGTAACACAGGCAAATAGCTGTATATCAATGATTAAAATCTTATAGAATGTGATTATATGATTTTTTCATTCTCATCTTTGATCTGCATCCAAATAAAACCAATGAGCCATCTTTAATCAAGCTGTATCTGAGTAACATATAATTATATGTTGTGAAATAGGTTTGTAATATTTTAGCTGTATGTGTGTGTGTAGTCAGCCAAAGCTACTTAGAATAGTTTTATAGGCATATCATGAGACCTATTTAAATACATACTTGTTATTGTATTGTGAGAAGGGGAGACATCCCCCCCCCCCAGTCAAATTCAATGGTGTTTCGTAATTTTAACATGTGCTGAAATGAGATTTTGCTACCCCTGAGAAAATATATCACCTTGCAGTAAGAATAATTTTTTTTTCTAACTGTACATGACAGTTATTATGAATTTGGAAAAAAAAACTTCCACTTACCAGTAAAGTGTTTTATAACCACATTCTTACTAAGAGGAGGTTACTTTTAATGTTATTCATTTTATTTATACTAAACGTGAACTTTTCTTAGATTAATTATTGACGTAACAATATTTTGCAGGTTTTGAAGTATGAGCCTTACTTGGAGAATGACTTGGCTAAATTCCTTATTAAGAGAGCTTTACTAAATTCAAAAATTGGACATTTCTTTTTTTGGCATTTAAAGTAAGTTCTTTGTAAATACTACTACCTTAATAGTGAAATTACCTCTAGTTTTAGCAGAACTACAATTATTGTGTTTATGTAGCTACTACTTTCTGGATTTACAATGAAAAATCCATCTTTTGACTCTTGATCTCTTCTCTGTCTCAGCATCATATACTAGAGTTGGCACAATACTTTTATCTTTTGTCAAAAAGATAATTTTTATTTTCACAAAAAAAAGTTGCAAAACTGCATTAAAATCAGAATTTCAGAATAATTCTGTGAATTTCAAAAATAAATTCTGTGAATTTTTTTCTTAATTTTATTATCACCTGAGTGTGATAAACACCTGAGAATAGTTAGCCATAAAAAAAGAGGAAGGGGGAGAAATATTTTATTCTGCAGGCATTTCCTTTCTAATGTAATGCACATGGATATGGCTTAGGGGCAGTACTACCCTCTCTCAATTAAGAAGGCAATAACAATAAAAGAACTTAAAAGTTTATTAAAACTAATATAATTAAAGATTTATTTTAAAGAAAATAAATTATGCTTTTTTTTCAGCACCTAACTTGCATTGCTGCACCAAAACCCTGTCAATAAATTAGTAAACGCTGTCTTCCTTTTCAATCACAGTCACAACAAACCAGGAAGAAACAAGTGTAAAGGTAATATGTATTGAACATCAAATCAGATTTGCATAGTAAAACTTTACCATAAGATGTTTTTATACATATAGTAAAAAAAATAGAAAGAAAAAACATTAATGCAAGTTTGAGCATTATGTCAAAGGATTTGTGTTCTGATACAACTCAATCAAGTGTCACAAATTAAATTATTAAATCACTCAGAAGCTGGCAGACAAAGACTTTCTGTTGAGTATTCCTAAAACCAAAGCATGTTTCTTTGTAGAAACATGCTGTGGTTTTAGGAATACGCAATTTTAGATTTCTAGTCTTACGAATAGGCAATCAAAGTCTGTAGCTTCAAATAGAAGTTATAGATAACAAGTTGCCGAACTGAGTTATCAGAAACATTAAGTTAAATACTATTTAACTTAAATATTGTGTTTGGATAACCATTTCACCCAGTAAAGTGCTATTTGGAGAACAAATGTTTTTTTGAACCAAACTGAAACAAATTAACTTTGCAAAAGTTAATTTCATTGACAAATGGTGGGGGGGAGTTTCCAGTACTTCTCAATATCATTGAATGTAAAGAAATAGATAATTTGCAGATCACTTCCATCAATTACAATGTGAGAAGCTAACAAATGCTATTAAGAAAGAAGAAAGCAATGTATATTGGTCCTTTATCAGGGAGCTGACAAATGCACAGAGAAGCATAAAATATAACAAGTTATCCCAGGTCATTCTTGGCATTTTAATAATTCCTCATAGTAGTGCTGAATGTCACAGAATATTCAACCAAGGTAGGGAAAAAACTGAATTTAGATCTCTTTCTGGTGCTGCTTTGTAAATCCTCTCAACAACAAAATCTGAACAGCAGTGCCACTGTTATAAACAAAACTCTGACTCAGCATTTTTAAAGATATGCAAAGATATTTTTCTTGAAACAATGCTAATGCTAATCATTATCAGTTGATCTATAACAGGGGTGGGCAACGAGTCGATCGCGGATTTAATTTTGGTAGATCATGACAAATTTTAAATATACAGTCATCCCTCGATTTGTGCACCTTGTGCGATGAAATTTTTGCGATGGTAGATTGCGGCACATTTTGAAAGAAAAAGGTAGATCACATCACAAATTAAGTTGGCCACTCCTGATCTATAACATACAACTCAAAGAGAAATCCAGACAGAAAAATGTTACGAGAGCTAATATTTAAAAGCATACTGTGCTATAAACAATCCTGAGATCCAATTTAATTTCTAGTGCAGTATGGAAATATCATTGAAGATAAAGAATTATAAAAAAATAAAAAATAAAATCTCCTGTTTCCTCCTGCCTACAAATACCTAATCTCTGGGTTTTCCAAATATAAAAGTTGGCAGCTGTGTGTGTGGTGGACAAAAAAACTGCATCACTTTTAAAAAAGTAACATTTGTTGTGAAATGTATAAGATATTGTTTGATTAGTCATTTTGTTTGTCGCAAAGCAAAGGTACTGCATCAGCTATTTCTATAACTATGGCGTTGGAAAGGTATACATGCTCATTAGTATCCTATTTTGCAGAGGTGTAAGCATGGTTCCATATGTTTGGTTGACACCAAGAAAAAAAAGTGTAGCTGTTTCTCTGTCCCAGGAAGGGCTTTCCGCGCGTGCTATTGCTGATGAAATAGGCTGCCACCAGTCAACAGTATCCCGGGTGCTGAAATTAAAGTGTGAAACAAGTGATGTGAAGAGAAGACCTGGATCAGGCCGTAAGAGAGTGACTACGCCTTCCCAAGATCGATGTTTGAAACAGCTATGCCTTCGTAATCACCATGCTAGTGCTCCTGATCTAAAACTGGACTTCGATATGGCCTCTGGTGTTGAAACAAGCACACAAACTATCAAAAGATGGCTTTCGCAATGTGGTCTGCATGCCTATCAGTCCAAGAAGAAGCCTTTATTGACCCAACAAAGGAAGAAGTGATTTGCTTGGACTAAAACGCATTCTTCATGGACAAAAGAGCAATGGGACACTTATCTTTTCTGAAGAATCAAAATTCAACTTTCATGGCTTAGATGGGAAGCGATATGTCAGAAGACGAAAATCGAAGGCATACCATTCTGACTGCATAACACCGACTGTAAAGTTCCCTGCCAGTCAGATGGTCTGGGGATGCATAACAAGCAAATGGGTGGGGCAAATTAAGTTTATTAACAGAAGGGTGAATGCAGAAACCAACACTGCTATCTTTGAGGAATGCCTGAAACCCGTTATTAGGGAGACCACACAGACGTCCAAAACTGCATTTTTCAACAGGACTCAGCTTCTTGTTTCAAAAGGCTTAAAACATTTAAGATGCAGTCATACCTCAGAAATGCTGGCATTACAGTGTTGGACTGGCCCGGCAACAGTCAAGATTTGAACCCTATTGAAAATTGCTAGTACATAATGTCATCTAAAATTTCTCAGAAGAAGCCAACAAGTAAGATTCAGCTGCAGGAGAGCATTTGCAGCTTGAGGAGGAACAACAAAATATCGAGGACTTATTTTGCTGATTTACAGTACATAATACTATTATGTTAACTTATCATTTCAGTTTGTACACTTAAATGCAATAAAATGTGTTTGGTTGTCATGATTTCCATTTGCATGATTTCTCATATTTCCATTAATTATGCATTTTGCCATTTGGGAAGATATTTATGGCAATTAGGTATATCAGGTGGAGTCTTTTTATTGGATTTCATTCACAGAGATATATATCCCATCCAACAAATGCATTTTGAACATTTCTGCAGCCCACAATGCAGCACAAAACACATTATTTGCAAAATTCACAAGTGATGCAGTTTTTTTGTCTGCCACTGTAGATACTGAATTCATAAGATGAAATAAATTGTTTCCTTGGGAACTTAGACTAGTGCGAGTTTTAGTGCTAGAATATGTTCAGTTTGTTACATTCATGAATGATTTCAGAAATGGACATATACCTGAAATGTATATGTCCATTTATGTCTATGAAAAAAATGCTTTGGGCAAACATTTAAAGATTTTCCTATAAAATCAAAGTAAATGGCAAAGATTATTTAGGGTAAAGAAAGACAGCACAGTGTAAGGGTACAGTCTTAGTAGTATTATTGCTTGCTGGTCACTTATCTTTATAATGATGCAACTTCATTTTAGTCAGGCCTCCCACAAAAACCAGTTTCAGAATCAGATGGCTGTGTTGTCCACAGAGCATGGAAGTAAGTCTCTGGGAACAGACCCAGTCACTTCCCAGGTAGGATCCTCCAACTTATCAGCTGTCAATTGTTTTTGCTGTAAACTTTTCTTTTGCTCAGCTCCACAAGAAATCCATTGGAGGCAAAATCAGAACTAATGCCTGACCACTGTTGTTCCACATCTTTCTATCCATCTGTTGGGAAAATGATATACAGCCAGTTGCATGCAGAAATGGAGGTAGGGGTCCCATCCTGCATTAGGAGGATGTAGCAGCCAACTCTTCAGGTTCACAGTGGATAACCAATCTTTTTTCGCTTGATTTGATCCCCTCTCTCTCTCTCTCTCTCTCTCTCTCTCTCTCTCACCGTTATAATATTGTACTCCATCTTTTTCACAAAAAAATAATAAAACTGTGTTTAAAAAATTCTGTGAATTTCTCATTTTTGTTAATGCATATGGCCATAGTGTTTAGTTAGCCACAAATAAAAAAAAAAGAAAAGAAAAGAAAAAAAGTACACTTTTTTTGCAAGTTTATCATTTTCAATACAATGCATACAATACAGCCCAGGAATGATATCCTCTCTCAGTTTAGAAATCAGTAAATATTAATGAAAGAATTTAAAGTTTATTAAAAACTTAATGGCATTAAAAATTTATTTAAAAAAAAAATAGACTTACATGGTAGCAACTTTTCTAACTTATATTATTGACAGTCTAGAAAATTGAGCCAGAATTACACCCTCTCCTGTGAATAAATTAGTAAAAGCTTCCCTCCTTGTCAATTACAGTTATAAAAGATTAGTGAGAGATGACCACAGAGACACTACACCATGATTATCAGAACAGATTGATGGATGATCAGTATTATGCCAGAACATTCACAACAAACTGTACTGAAAGTGTTTTATACATATAATAAAAACGTAGTGCATTTATGCTGTTGAGGTGATTTGTGTGCTGATACACTCCATTGAAGCATTACAACTTCAAGTATTTATTACTGGCTGACTTTCTGTCATGAATTTCTAAGACCAAAGTATGTTTTCTTGAGGCAGTTAAGTCTGCTGGCCCAAAACAGAATTCATAGATAGTTGCCAACTAAGTTTTCAGAAGTGCAAAGTCAAATATTATCTATATATTTAATACGGAAGCCATTTTCTTTACTCCGTCAGTGCGATAGGCTTAACTGATTGGGCTGGTCTCAAATTGAAGCTATTTCTTCCTAGGTGTGCATAAAGTTTTTAAAATTTAAAAATTCTGAATAGTTTTATTTTATGGAATGGGCCAGTTTTGTACTACAAACGAGAATAGTTCAACATCCACTTCATAGATGGAGCTACAGGAAGATGTTAACTGTTAAACAAACAGTTGTCTAAGTTGATAAGGCCCTTTTTCTGATTAACAATTTGCACGTTCGCACAGTCGTGTCCTTTGTTCTGAAGAAGAAAAAAATAATAATTAATAATTCTCTATTAGTGCTACCTACCTTAAAAGAAAGAACTAATCGTTAGGATTCCATTGCACTGCTCGCTCACTATATCGTGCACGTGAGCTAATACACAGTGCCATTGTTACGTTTAAAACACATTTGAAAAGAAATTGAATTAGATCCTAATCTAATAATTCATGACAGTTTGATTCCTTTTGTTTTTGGCCAACCTTATGTAAATGCCATTTCGCCAAATGCTATTCTTGCAGTAAAAAATGACAAGTGTGAAAGAATCAATTTAGAAATTTTACAAATGATGCCTGGTGATTTCATTACAATATGAGAGAGTTAACTCAATTATATCTGAAGAACTTTTGCGATATCCAACCAAATTCCTGTACAGCTTCTTTATCTTCAATGATATTAAGAAATATAGGAAGTGTTGTGGATACTTTTTTTTTTTTTTGCAAAATCACTATTTGTAAAGAAAAACTTCTACAAATGGCACTACTGGATGACAAAAATTCATTCTTTAAATATAATTATATTAAAGTTAAACTAGCAGTAGCCATTGCAAAAAATTTTGCAATTTTCAAATACATATTAAAAATACTACTAAAAAGGGCAGAATAGTAAAAAGTCCACTAAAAACTCACCTTTCATTTTTAAAACTGATCATCTCCATGTTTTTAATGTCTTGGTGTAAACTCTCACTCTGTTCTTCACTTAGACCTCCTGAATTTTCTGGGAAAAGTCGAAATGGAAGTGTAAATATGTACCGTGACTCATGTTGCAGCCCAACTTCTTAAAATGTAGAACAGTCTCTGTAATACTTCTTTGAAAACAACATTTTTTGTATTCTTGTGCTCTTCTGGTAACCTTATCTTAACATGCTGGAATGATCTGACTTGAGACATTGCTACATACAATTGTCTGTGACTAAAATATAGGGTTGGTAAGCGAAATTTTGACTTTATCAAACATTTGCCCTTGACTTATATTTATAATCATTGCAAAAGCCAGCCAAATAGGAAACTGCCGTCTCTTAAATGAGAATGGTAAAGTCGAATCAGATGGAGTCAAATCTACACACAGTAAGAGTACCTGTTTTCCTTCAGCTTCTCCTATTATTATTTCTAGATCCAAACAATTCTGATGCATAACTTTGACTATAAGTCTCGTATCTCGTACCATTAAATAAAATAACAACTGCTCCTACTTTCAATTCTAAAATGTTGGGTGGTAAATCACTTAAAATCACTTATGAAAGAAGAAAGAATTGTAAATCCTTGAATTGAATAATTGTAAATGGTAAATCACTTAAAATCACTTATGAAAGAAGAAAGAATTGATATACTCACAGTAATGCAGATTATGAGAGAATATTTGGGTTGGGAGAGTGCTTGATTTCAGATATCTTTCTTATGGAACTTTGGAAATGCCTTCTGATATACAAGTCTGAATGGCAATGGCTATCGTATAAATAAAACCTTGACTCGACATTTCTGAAGAGACCAGCGTTCAACAGCTTTCTTGAAGCAATCATATAGACAATCCAGCTTGACCTTAGACATTATTAGACAATTAGCTTACTATACTGACAAACAATCCTGTAGCTGCATTTTAATTTAAAATATACATGTTAGTGAAATTTTATTTCTAGTGCAGTGTGAACTTAAAAAAAACTTGCTTTTTCTGAAAAATTATGATTTTCGTAAAAAAAAAAAAAAAAAAAATCCCCCCCCCCCCCAATCTGTTTTTCTTAAAGTACCTGATTGCCAGTTTTTCGAAAACCAAAATTTGGCAGCTGTAAATTTGCCTAATTTGTTACATTGGGTTGGTGGGGGGGGGGGGGGGGTAATGTCTGCAACATTAATCTTATAATACAAAATGAATGGTCCAGTAACTATTAGAAATCATTTCACACTACACATAAACACCTCTTCAACTGTCTGAACATTTTTTATAAATGTGGATATGCGTGGCCTTTCACTTCATATAGCATCAGCAGTTGATCCGTGCCCGTCACCACCAAATACGGAGGATGCGGAAAGGTCAGGAAATGACCACCGCATATCCCGGAGCAATAGGCCTTAGTTGCTAATGCTCCTAAAAACCAAATAACAAACAAACAAAACATCAGCGGTTGATCCAATTGTCTAACCTTATGGGTTAGACAATCGAATACTGCATGAAAATACTCAATACTTTAGTGATCAGCTTTGCTGGGTACAGTATCTTCACATAATACACAGCAGAGGACCACACACACATGTACAATATGAGGGGCATTTGAAAAGTTTGTGGCTAGAGTATGAAAGGGTAGTGGTACAGTGTCAAAATTTTCTGTACTTAACGTATAACATTTCATATAGCAACCAACCAAGTTTCATGCAGTTTCAGTATTGTCTTTTAATCAACACAGTTGTGTGGATGAGAAAAGATGGACAAAATTAGCCACTGTTCCGTCATTCTAGTATTTTGAAAAAAACAAAGGGACTTAATGCTAGAGGATATAGTTACAACATTTGGGGGGGATGCCCTTTCCTATTCCATGGTTAAGAAGTGGGCAGCAGAACTTAAACGAGGGCAAGAGAGCCTGAAAGATGACCCATGCTGTGGAAAACCTGCAGCATCCCTCACTCTAAAAGTTGAGTGTGCATGATCTGGTGATGAGTGAACTATGACTGACAGCTCTGTACATTGCCGGCATCTTGGGCATCTCATCTGAACATGTGTGTCAGATGAGATGGTGAGGGCATCAGTTTTTTTGGGGAGGATACTGATGGAGCTTTGCTAGTGGATTACTCTTGAAAGGCCAGACAGTCACAAGGACATATTACACAATGCCAAAAGTTCTGTAGTCATGTGAGGCATCAAAGACAAATGCCAAGGAAAACTTAGCAAAGGAGTCTTATTCCACCAAGACAACACACCTGCTCACAAGCCTGTCATTGCTGTGGCTGCACTGTATGATTGTGGCTTTGAAATCTTAGACCATCCCCCATATATGCTTAGATATTATATGCTTATTAACTTAGAGCATAACTCTTTCTGTACTGATTGTGCTCTCCATATTCAAATTCTGCATTTTTTTAGGACTGGGTGACACCATGTCCCTAATATCCCCACAATGTCTCCATTTAATGACTTAACCAGTACTTCAGATTCATCAAATCTTTTTACTATGCTCCCAGCTTTAGTGTACACACAAATATGCATGCACCTGTTTTATCTCTTATTTGCTTGCTCCATGAATCCAGCAGGTCTTGAAATTCCTAACAGCTTGCATTCCAGGCTGCCGTGTGTTCCAATAGAAGCATTGCAGAAATCACTTACACCTTTACCTACGGCTGAGGTAAGTGTTAATCTAATAGTCTATACAGGGTGTTTCAGTTAAACGTTTCAGAACTTCTAAGAGGGGTAGAGTACATCCTGACAACTCAAAATCATATAGCAATGTGGGGTCGGAAATGCTTTCCTGAAGCGGTGTTGTACACAGAAGCACCATAAAGAAAAGAGACCGTAAGTGAGAAATCGTTTTAATAATACATGAAAAGAAGCAAAAGGTACATGGATTAAAGTAAGTGTTCGAAGTTTCTTCCACGGGCTACAATGCACGCCTCACATCTCCGACGCATGGACATCCGAACATTCTGGAATACTCCAGGCGAATTTCGAATTTCTTGAACAAGAACGCCAAGTTAGTAGGATGGATGATTACACGAACGCAGAGTTAGCCGATATGCATTTGGCGTACTACAGGGCTGCAAATTGTAGTGGGCCAGCCGCACAGCGTTTGTACGCGGAACGATATCCGACGAGGCGTATTCCCAGTCATAATTTCTTTGCAAGACTGCACCAGAGGTTAGCTGAGAGAGGTTCATTTGAAAGAGCTGACAGGGACAGGGTAAGAACAGAACGGACTCCAGCCGTCGAACAGAATGCTGCAGCATGTACAGGGGAATCCAAGAACGAGTACACGAAGTCTAGCAAACGCAGTCGGGGTTTCCCATTGCAGCGTCTGGAGGATTCTCCGAGAACAAGACATGCATCCGTTTCATGTGCAGCGTGTCCAGACACAGCAACCGGAGGATTATGCACCTCGTATTGCTTTCGTACAGTGGTACCTTGGAAAATGTGCTACAAATCCCCTTTTTCCTGCTGAAGTGTTGTTTTCCGATGAGGCATCCTTCACAAGGGAAGGAATTTTCAACACGCATAACGACCATATCTGGGCGGTCGAGAACCCGCATGCAATACGACGTCGTGCAGCACAGATTCGATTTTCGGTCAATGTATGGGCCGGTATTATGGGAGATCACCTCATCGGACCTTACCTGTTACCGTGTCGTCTAACCGGACCTATCTACTTGATCTTTCTGCAGCAAGTATTGCCACAACTTTTGAGAGATGAACAGATTTCTGCATCGACGCAACAGACAATGTGGTTCCAACACGATGGAGCCCCTCCCCATTATAGCGGAGATGTTCGTCACTACCTGGATGTCACATTTGGTCAACAGTGGATCAGACGTGGTGGTCCCGTGCATTGGCCTGCTCGGTCACCCGACCTATCATGTCTTGATTTTTATTTCTGGGGTCATATGAAATCGCTAGTTTATGACACCCCTGTTGACAATGCTGAGGTGCTGGTTGCAAGAATCGCAGTAGCTGCCGAAGAAATTCGAAATTCGCCTGGAGTATTCCAGAATGTTCAGATGTCCATGCGTCGGAGATGTGAGGTGTGCATTGTAGCCCGTGGAAGAAACTTTGAACACTTACTTTAATCCATGTACCTTTTGCTTCTTTTCATGTATTATTAAAACGATTTCTCACTTACGGTCTCTTTTCTTTATGGTGCTTCTGTGTACAACACCGCTTCAGGAAAGCATTTCCGACCCCACATTACTATATGATTTCGAGTTGTCAGGATGTACCCTACCCCTCTTAGAAGTTCTGAAACGTTTAACTGAAGCACCCTGTATATCCCCCACACTAGCTAGCAACGTTCCAGCCCACCTACCACACAGCCTTGGTAGCATCAGTATTCTTGCACCCATTCTATTTAAGTGATTATGCTGATGGGATTCTTCCTCTTGCTCAGATTAGATGTGTGGAAGTTTCCCTTTAGCCAGTGGGTAGTTGATCGCTGTAACAAATGTTACAGTTGATCGCTGTAACATCTGTTGTTGTGGAAGTTGATAGTTTAAATAAATTCAAGACAGAACTAGACAAACATTTGAAATGAATGGATCAGTGAAATGGGAAAGGTGTTTTTTTTTTTTTTTTGGCTGATGCTGTATAAGCTTGCTTTCTTGCATCATGTGCTTCTACTAATGCTAAAGTGCATCCTATCCCTGTAAAAACAGTTCGTCCTGTTAACAAACACAGACCATGCTGAATAAAATTCTACCTCACAAGCCTTGCAAAGTCTCTCCAGGGCAAATTGGGTGCACGTGCAAAATGCTGATGCGCCATTAAACTTCCAATAACCAACCAACCAAGGCCAAATTGATTGACAATATTATCATCAGGTATTATATGGTGCAAGGAATCTCTAGGCCAGGGGTATCCAGCCTGCAGGCCACATGCAGCTCACTCCTTCACATTGTGTGACATGTAGGCAGCCCTGCACAAATACTAAACATAATTTCACTTTGAAAGTGGACTATACACAGAAATGTATGGATACCTTCTGGAGAATAAAGGTTAATTAAATTTAATGTAGTGTGTTAGTTATTTCATTAAACTTAGATAAAGATTTTTTTAATTTACTCAATTCTTTCTTCCACTAATGATGAGGTGCCTCCGTAGCCAGGTGGATAGGAGCAGCAGTGCGTAGCACACGCTTCTTGATTGGACCGGGGCTCGAGCCTGTGACTACCAAATACGGAGGATGCAGAAAGGTCAGGGAATGACCACCGCATATCCCTGGAGCAATATGGCCTTAGTTGCTAATGCTCCTAAAAACCAAATAACAACAACACTAATGACGAAATTAAAGTTTACTTTGATGTCACTATTTTTAGATGATTGTATGATATTATAATTGAGAATAATACTGGATTGTGGGTTCCATTTGTCTGAAAAAAATTTTTATAAAAATTCAGATTTAGAAAATAAATTTCAAAATAAAGATTTAAATCTTTAAACTTAAGGAATTGTCTATTTGTTTCTGGATAGGTCTGAAATGCATGATTCAGCAGTTGCTATTAGATTTGGTCTCTTGTTAGAAGCCTATTGTAGAGGCATTGGCACACATCTTAAATCTGTTGTAAGACAAGTAGAAGCATTAGAAAAGCTGACTAAACTAACAGATATTCTAAAAGAAAGAAAAGATGAAACTCAAAAGGTAACTATTTATTTCATTTTTGAAATTTCTTAAGTGTATTTTTGCATATTAAATTGAATATCTTCAACTTATCATTGTTGTTCAGCTGTGAAGGAGACTGTGTTGATATATCTTCAAATGCAGGAATTAACCTGCTATATATCTATGCCATGTAGTGATAAAGAGAACACCTTCCAGGGAGGACAGCATTGTGAAAGTAATCAGTTTGGTTTATTTTAATGTGCTTTAGTTTAGTGTAGCTTAGTTAAATAAGTAGGATATAAGATGTATGTAGAATTAGTTAATATAGGTGTTTTTTTTTTTTTTTTTTTTTTTTTTTGTGCTTTACTGCATCTCCTGATTTATGTTGCATTAGCACTCTCCGGTAAGAGGCTCCCACCAGAGGTCAGCATATTCAAAATGAAATTTTTTTCATTTCACAGTTTATCCAACCATGTACAGCACAGTAAGTTCTTTCTCCTCTCCATTTTTTTTTTTTTTTTTTTTTTTTTTTTTACCCCAGTAAACATAAAGGCTAACAAATAAGCGCTTTACTAACATTATTGGAATAAAAGTTTCACCATCATTTTAATGGCTAAATGATTAGGCCACATAAACATTTCACTCACGAATTTCATCTATCCATCTCCACCTTTGTCTTCCAGGTTTTCTTCTAGCTCCTCTTGGATACCATTCTGTTATTTTCCTAGTCCCCCTGTCTTCATGTCTTCGAGCTATGTGTCCTGCCCAAGACCATTTTAGTTCTTTAGTTTTGATAAGAATGTCCTTTACTTGAGTTTGCTGCCTAATTCATGTGTTTCTCTTCTTATCTAACAGTCTGATTCCCAATATAATTTGTTCTATTCTTCACTGTGTAGTTCTCAGCTTCTCTTCCATTCTTTTGGTGAGTGCCCAAGTTTCACTTCCATAAGTCATGGTGGGGAGTATACATTGGTTCATTATTTTACGTTTCAAACAAACTGGGATATTGCTCTTCAGTATGTGACTATATTTCCTGAATGCTATCCATCCAAAATTTATTCTTCTCTTGACTTCCAGCCATTTATCATTATTACAGCTAATAACTTGTCCCAGATAAGTATATGACTCCACCTTTTCAATTACTGCTCCTTCAATCATTATTTCCCTTTCTGTGGCATACTTGTTCATCATTACTTTTGTTTTAGTCATATTCATCTTTAGTCCAAAATCCTTACTAACTGTGCATAACTGATTAAGAATTTCCTCTAATTCTTTGGGATCGTGGCTTATGACTACAATGTCATTTGCAAATCATAAATGAACACAATGTAACCTACCAAGAGGCTAAAAAATCTTTACCAATTCCGAATACTAACAAGCCAACTTATACTCAAATAATCAAAAAGCACACAACTGCTACCCAAGCGGAGGTAACCATACCACCAAGCAAATCACTAGCTGAATGGGCAAGGTCAATATTGTCTCCAGTACAAATACACCAAACAAAAAGCAAAGCTATAAATATGCCAATCATATTTATAGCTTTGAATTGAATGGCATATGGCCAGATGCCATTCAACAGCAGAATACTACAGTATCTACCATTCCTGACTCAAACCAAACAGACTACATGGATTCAGAAGATAATCCAAATCAAGATGAATAGGTTTTAGAACTGTTCACTGATGAGGAGATGGATACAGGGAAACCTCATTTCTAAAAGAAGGGAAAAGGTAAACTTGAGTGATGCAAACCTTCTGTACCTTGAAAACAAATCGAGAGCTTTTGTAAACCAAAATAATGCTTACTTTCTTACAATGGAACTGTAGAGGCTATCGTAGTCATTTGGCTGACATCCAAGATCTCCTTTCACAATACAATCCTATTGCTTTCTGTTTGCAGAAAACCAATCTAACACCAAATATAATTATTTCCCTTCGGAAATACATGATACATCGGTAAGATTGTGTTGCACACAAACCACAAAATCTAGCACGTGGAGGGGTAGCGCTGATCATCAACTCCCAGATACCCTCAAAACCAATCACATTAAAAACAAACCTTGAGGCAGTTGCTGCACAAGTCAACATTAGCTTCAGTTTAACCATAGTCTCATTATACTTGCCACCTAACCAAAATATAAGCTATGCCGACTTAGAAGAACTAGTGATATGGCTTCCCAAACTGTACCCTCAAAACCAATCACATTAAAAACAAACCTTGAGGCAGTTGCTGCACAAGTCAACATTAGCTTCAGTTTAACCATAGTCTCATTATACTTGCCACCTAACCAAAATATAAGCTATGCCGACTTAGAAGAACTAGTGATATGGCTTCCCAAACTGTACTGTATCCTTGAGACCTCAACAGCTTCCGCTATGGGGAAGCCATATCCTAGATAAGCGTGGACAAACCATCGAAATATTACTTGATGAACACAATCTGATAGCTCAGTAAAGGAGCGCACACTTATACACATCTTCCTACAGGGTCTACCTCAGCTATCGATGTCTCTTTATGCTCAGCAACCGCTTACTCTCTATTTGGATGGACTATTCACAGCAATCCACTGGGCAGTGATCACCACCCTGTGATATGCTGCATTGAAACAAGTGTTCCCCATCTTTCCAACCAAATTGCCAAATGGAACTTTTCAAAAGCCGAATGGGACGTGTACAAGCAGCTAGTTATGCTAGATGAAAAACAGGTCCAACAAACACCTATAAACCTGGCAGTAGAATATATATCCAACCAAATACTGCAGGCAGCGGACAAAGCAATTCCAAAACAATCCACCAAAATATCAGCCCGCTCTAAAGTGTGGTGGAATGAAGAATGTAGTGCTGCTAAAAAAGAGAAGAATAGAGCGTGGAACATCTTCAAAAAGTTCCCAACAACAGAAAACCTCATCTGCTTTAAACAGGCAAGGGAAAAGGCAAAACGATTTAAGCAGACCGGCAAAAGGGAAGCATGGAGGCATTTCACTTCCACAATTACAAAAACAACAAAAACCCAAACAATATGGGCCAAAATACACTGTATTTTGCAAAACATGCAAAACACCCACGCTTCAACTATCCCATGCTCACTGTCAATGGCTCTAATATTACAAAACCAGAAGAGATTGCAAATGCTCTAGGTAGATCATTTGTGGAAATCTCAGCCATGACATCATACTTGCCACATTTCCAGTCACACAAAGCACACAAAGGGGGGGGTCTTCTATGCATTGTAGTTATGTTCCTAAAAGGCATGACTTATAATGAAACAATGTATATCGGACATCAGTTTCCCATTGAACTAATGTATTATGTAGGAGATACTTTCCAGACCAACTAAAAAATTTGAATTTATATGGAAATGTATAGGCATATGAATAGGAAATATTTATTTTATTGTACACTAAACTGTAATACAGTATAATTTATTGTAATTTCAAAATAATAATTAGAAAATACACTATGAAATTATTAATAAAACATAAAAATAATTTTTTTTTTATTATTCTTCCAATTGCTTATTCTTACAAATTCTTACAATTGCTCCTCCTCAGCACTTGAAGTTGTTGCACTGTAGCTGAAGTTCCTGCTGCTTCTGTGACTAGCTTTGAGGTTGAGATTTAAGTGTTTTCTTCTCTTGGGGCCTGTGTCTTCACCTTCCATGGTCTCTTCATCAAATGCCTTCCTATTCAGTTCAGCCATTTCTTCATTAGTCAAGGGCTGTGAGTGTGACTCAAGCAGCTCTTTAGCATCCTCCTCCTCCTCAACATTATCAAAAACTTGCCAAAGACACCAACTCCCCCACGAACTTCTTCAGAAATTTCAAAACCAGTGAAGTCATGCACAGCTTTAGGATAAATGTTCTTCCAAACACTGTTCATACACCTAATTGTCACTTCATTCCATACCCCACCAATAATGTACACTGCATCCCTGATGTTAAAGCTCTTCCAAAACTCCTGAACAGTTGGTTTGCCTTTGCCATCAGTCTCATAGATTAGCTTTCTAAATGTTCTTCTTAAAAAATAGTAAGCTTTAAAATTTGCTTGACACCTTGGTCCATAGGCTGAATGAGTGAAGTAGTTCGATGATGTCATGTGCTGGGGCATTATCCGACAACAGAAGAATCTTAAACGACAAATTTTTGTGTTGGCAATAAAGTTTTAGTTCAGGAACAAGACTTTCTACAAGCCAGTTATGGAAGATTTGCCTTGTAATCCAAGCCTTTTGCTGGGATTTCCAGGTCAGGGTGGCCCAACGTGGTATTAAGTAGATGGTCATAATTCAGTGATCACTGAGTATGTCTGTGCGGGTATATATATATAAATGAACTAGTGAAATATAGCTTGATTTGCTGAAGAACAAAAAAGTTGACCATTAGCAGAAAAATCTTACTCATTGTAGCCCACTTCAGATTTGCCAAGGATCTCCATCTGACAGTAAATTATGGACTCAGCAATTTTCAGATTTTCTGTCATGAGTTATAAAATTATAGTGTGTTGACTCACAATAGTTGAAAATCAGCTGGCCTGCAAGATATATATATATATATATATATTTATTTAAAAAGCTGCCAGTAGAGTTTTCAGAATCTTTAACTTTAATATAATTAAATTTCCCAATTCATCATGCATTTGCACTATTTGGAAAAAAGTTTTTGAAAAGGTTCATAAAATTGAAATGACTGTTTCACACACAAAAAATCTTAGTCTGGATTTTGGATAGTGAGCATTTGAATTTTCTACCTGCACAAAATTTTTTCATGGTAGATAAGAATCTGTGTGCGCATTTTGAAAGGCTGTAATCCTCCAAGGCTACTTAATTTTCTTGTAGGTAGCATATGGATAAATGCAAATAGATGAAAGTTGCTATGTCAGCATTATTTTCAAATGAAAATCAAAAAGTTCCAAAAAAAAAATTCTTCACTAAACACTAAATGTGTTAAGTGAATTATTACCACAGTGTAATGCTTTACATATGAATGGTGAAGCCATTCACCATTCATATATAAAATAAATTAATTAATTGGTAATGTTGTTCATGAATAACAATTACACAGTTCCATGACAACAAATTTCTTTGTCACTAGAGCATGGCAAAAACTTTCCTATTAACTCCCCCCCTCCCATATGTTAATATGTATGTAGATTTCACCATATAGTAATAAAAATTCTTATTGTGTACAGATTTTGAGGTGAACCCTATACAGGTGACCCCCGCTTAACGCTGATAATTAGTTCCATAAAAACAGAGCGCTAAGTGAATCCGCGCTAAGCAAGCGCCACATTCCCATAAGGTAACATATGTATTTGTGAGTTGCAGTCAGTGCAATAGGATATTTCCTAATCAATAATAAACGGTAGTGAAAAGATGCACAAATGTCGGTCAAAATATTTAATATTCAAATATTTGTGCATATAAAATATTCTGCATTACATACGTATATAATTATGTGGTAACTACTTATGTATCAAAATTAAAAACTTAAATTCCAATTAACATCATGAATTTAATTGATTTAATTTAATTGATGAATTTAATCATGTAAAATGTTTCGATTTTGGGTTGAACTTTGGACCCTCTTCTAAATAAACTAAAAGGCGTATTAATTTTAAATTCCCCACAGCGTTATCACCCAACAATAAAGTCAACCGATCCTTCGCCGCTTTGAAACCTGGCATGTTTTTTTTTTCTTCTTTCAATATGAAACTTCTTTTAGGCATTCATTTCCACAAAAGTCCTGCTTCATCTATGTTAAAAACTTGTTGAGAAGTATAACACATAATATCCCTCTTCAATAATTTTAACAAGTTCTTTTTTGAAAGTTTCGGCTCCTTCTGCACTTGCGGCTTCTCCTTGGATTTTAAATCTATTCAACCAGCCCTTACTAGTTTTAAATGGTTCCACTTTTTTTTTTTTTCAGGTGAGTTTTCTTCAGATCATCATATTGGCTAATCTCTCTCTCTCTTTTTTTTTTTTTTTTTTTTTTTTAATAATATTTAACTGAATTCTGCATTGGATATTATCTTCAATAAAATTAAAGTCTTTCCATTTCAATCCTAATAGCCGGCCTAGCCCTAGTTGCTTGCAGTGGAACATCTATCTTTCCTGCTGCTAAAATTAATTCTTTATTTTTTTTTATAATTGTTCTTACAGTTAAACTTGCAAGTCCTAAATTATGGCACACATCCGCTTGTCTTTGACCGGAATCAATTTGCTTCAAAACGTCTAATTTAATTTTCAAATTCAGTCTTTTTCTTACATTTATAGTCTTTGTACTGCGCTCAGACGTTGTTGCTTTTTCATTCTTATCAGCCATTATTAACTCTTCGAAAATGTAACTGCGTTGGTTGCATTAATTATGATACAATGTTCAAGTAAACTGTCCGTTTCGCACGATGTCTAATACGGTACTGAGTGATGACTAGACTTCGGATAAATGCATGTAACGCAAATATTACAAGCAATATACTTGATAATTTTTTAAAATGTTGATCTCGGAACTATGTAACAAGTCACTGTACTGCAATTAAATTAGCGTGCGAGAAAATTTCACTGGGCGTGGGAAAATTTCTCAAGTCGGCGTGGGAAACGTTTTAATGCTGTTTTGCTATTCATTTTCAAGCTATCGACTCCATCAAATGAAACGATTTCGTTAAATATGCCAAAAATGCAGTCTGTAAAAGAGCGTTATAGTGATCTGTGTCAGTGTTATAGCGAACCGCATTATAACGGGGGTCTACTGTAATATACAATAAATACAGTATACAGTTTTTTTTAGAATAAAGGTATGTATGTTTGCTTTCTCTAGGTACTGCAATTAAATTAGCGTGCGAGAAATTTTCACTGGGCATGGTAAAATTTCTCAGGTCGGCGTGGGAAACGTTTTAATGCTGTTTTGCTTTCATTTTCAAGCTATCGACTCCATCAAATGAAACGATTTCGTTAAATATGCCAAAAATGCAGTCTGTAAAAGAGCGTTATAGTGATCTGTGTCAGTGTTATAGCGAACCGCATTATAACGGGGGTCTACTGTAATATACAATAAATACAGTATACAGTTTTTTTTAGAATAAAGGTATGTATGTTTGCTTTCTCTAGGTACTGCAATTAAATTAGCGTGCAAGAAATTTTCACTGGGCATGGTAAAATTTCTCAGGTCGGCGTGGGAAACGTTTTAATGCTGTTTTGCTTTCATTTTCAAGCTATCGACTCCATCAAATGAAACGATTTCGTTAAATATGCCAAAAATGCAGTCTTTAAAAGAGCGTTATAGTGATCTGTGTCAGCGTTATAGTCAGATACGGGTTATAATATAAAAACAGCGTTATAGCAAACTGCGTTATAACGGGGGCCTTCTGTAATATACAATAAATACAGTATACAGTTTTTTTTAGAATAAAGGCATGTATGTTTCATTTCTCTAGTTAGTTTTTGTTATGGTGAAAGTTTTTGTAATCTTTTTAAATTATAATGCTTAATTGCTTTAGAGTAGATTTGAAGTGCTGTTGACATTTGAGTTCTTTTATTAAGTTATAAATGCTTTAATTTTCGTTTTGATATCTCTATATAATTATTGTATTGAAATCTTGTTAATATTTTTTTAGGAAAGATTGAAATTTCTTTATGAACAAGTTCGACAAGCTGATTACTTAGAAGCTTTGCAGAACTTCCCTTCTCCTTTAAATAGCAGCCATGTATTAGGGAATCTCATGTAAGTGTTATTAAAAACACAACAATCCAAATCGACTTTCCTCTTTTGGAACATTTTTAAGGATGAATTAATAATTATTCAATAAAATGAACAAGTTATATCAAAAGAGTAGAATTTCACAATATAAAAAGATTGATATGTACATAACTGTATTTAAGATAAATATGACTGCACTGGGCTACATGTACACATTTGATACAGTCGAGATAGATGCTTGCATGCCTTTACAAGCAGTTTCACGACTCTAAAATGCTGTTTTAGTCCACTTCCTGCACGGGCCATATAAAAATTATTCATGGACTGGATATGGCCCACGGGTGTAGGTTGGACACCACTGACTTAGAAGCTATGCAGAACTTTCCTTTTCCTATAAATAGCAGCCACGTATTAGGGTATCTCATGTAAGTATTATTGTTGCATAATGAACGATAAAAGTGGATAAGTATCAGTATATGGAGGGAGTTCCCCGGTATCCGAGTGTTCATTATCAGTGTCCCTGCATACAGGGTAATGGCCATATGGTGTAAGAAAGCCTAAGGCTTATGCTGCACCAACCAAAAAAATAAATAAATATAAATAAAAAAATAATAATATGAGAAAAGGAAATAGACAACCTATGCATTTCCCTCTCCCATAGGTAACTATCCAGCTGACCTTTGAATTTCCCCAAACTCTCAGTCTCCATCAACCATGTAGGTAACTTATTCCAGTAACTCGCTGGCTGAAGTAAAACTTCCTGCAATCCCGTCTAAACATCCCTCCTGAATGACCACCGCATATCCCCAGAGCAATATGGCCTTAGTTGCTAATGCTCTTAAAAACCAAATAAAAAATTAAACATTCCTCCCTATAACTTGAATTTACGGCCCCTAGTTCTAGAATCATTTATAACCATGAAAAGTTCATCCGCATTCATTTTACTTTTGCTCTCAGAGCCTTAAACATCTCAATCAAGTCTCCTCTTAAGACCTAGTTTCCAAGCTGTGCTATCCATATATTCAAAGTTTTCCCTTATTAAAGATGTCCTTTTGCTGATCTCACCAGGTGAGTTACCCATCTCTGGACCCTTTCAAGAAGCTCAATTTCTTTTTTTAGGTGCAGTCTCCAAACTTGAACACAGTATTCCAAAGATGGTCTAACAATAGCCTTATATAATGAAATTATGATGTACTTATCTCTACTAGCAAATGTTTGATAAATCATCGATACGACACCATGGGCCTTCCTTGCAACTTGTCTATAATGCTTGGAGAACTTTGTGTCTGACTATATTGTTACTCCCAAGTCCCTTTCTTTCACTACTTACTTTAGTTGAACTCCACCAAGTGTATAAGTTTTGGGGTTACTGTTCTCCAGGTGTAAGACCTTGCACTTTGTGGATTAAAGCATAGCTACTACTTTTCTGACTATCCCTGAAGACACTCTCCTGAGTCCAATGATACTCTCATAATTAGCTTTAATGGTTGCAATAGTACATAAAAAAATACAAAAACATAAAAAATTAAACCTTTTTCAATTCCTACTATTAGTTCACACTCTCCCTATATATATTTATATATCTTGTTCAAATTTTCAATCGTTAATAAAATACTTTTTATTCATCCACTCAAGTTCAAATAAATTTTTTTAAACTTGTAGTGGATGACACTTGATGTTAATACAGTTTTTTCAAATATTAATTCATTAATTAAATTTAATTAATTAATTTTAGTTTTATATGGGAGAAAAAAATTTCTCTTATATAAGATATTTAGCAGGATATAAATTTAGGAATAAATACCGTCAGTGGCGAAGCGTGTAGATCGCTGGAAAAAAATTTCTTTTTCAGATTCTTTTTTTCATTCTGGGTTCTAGTCTGAGTCAAGGAGGGAACCAAATGGAAAATGAAACATGTGAATAAAAATAATAGTCCAACACCATATGTAGAAAGGAAAATGGAAAATTGCAAGGAAATTCGCTTTCTATTTTGCCACTTAATATTGTGATTCTGTCATATGTATATACATATTTATATTAATTGTAATTATTTAATAAAAAGTAACTAAAATAAAATTTTTCTTTGTTGACCTAATTAGGAATTGACTTTAAAAAAATTTTTTTTATATTACTTGTTAAACTTTGTTTTGACTTACGTTGAAGGGGCGCCTCCATAGCCAGGTGGGAAGGAGCAGCAGTACATAGCACATGCTTCTTGATTAGACCGGGGTTCGAGCCTATCACCACCTAATACGGAGGATGCGGAAAGGTCAGGGAAAGACCACCGCATATCCCCGGAGCAATATGGCCTTAGTTGCTAATGCTCCTAAAAACCAAATAACAACAATTTACATTGAAGGACTCCCAACTAGACATTTGACTATTTCTATCCTGCTTTTTCTGCAAGGATCCTGTTGACTCGACACCCTCTACCTACAATCAGTATCTTGTTTACTGTTGCTTGTATTAGATGCATCTGATAATTTTGATAATTTTTACATTAAGGTAATTCTTAGTTTCTTATTTTTATTAACCATACATTCAAAGCAAAGTGCTGACAATAAAACATCGCGAAAAAAAAGGCAACAAAAAAGTTAGCATTAGCATTACTAGAGGCATTTGATGCAAGAAAGCAAGCTTATGCAGCATCAGCCAAAAAAAATAAAGAAATAAAAAATAACCACTTCCACTTCACCTCTCTGTTCATTCGAAATACCTGTCCAGCTGAGCCTTAAACTTATTTAGGCTATCAACTTCCACGACAAGGCATGGAAGTCTGTTCCACCAACCAACCACCCGCTGGCTAAAGGCAAACCTCCGCACGTCTATCCTACATCTGTCTTTCCTCAATTTGAATTTATGCCCTCTCAGGTGATTATTCTGAGCAAAGAGGAAGAATCCCATCAGCATTCAGCATGCTGAAACCATTCAAGGCTTTATACACCTCTATCAGATCACCTCGCAGGTGCCTAGTCTCCAGACACTAATTTGCAAAACTTAAGCCTTTCTTTGTAAGAGCAACCCTTTGTTCCATTCATTAATCTTGTTGCCCTTCTCTGTACTCGTTCCAGCAGCTCTACATCCTTCTTGAAATGAGGCCTCCAGACCTGTATACAGTACTCTAGGTGTGGCCTGACCATTGCCTTATACAAGGGAATAATCACCTCCTTATCCCTGCTAGAAAAATTCCTATATATCATTGATAATACACCATGAGCTACTCTTGCAGCCCGTCTGCACTGCTCAGAGAACTTCATATCTGCCTGCAGTTATGGTTTAGAGGTTAAATTAGAATCATCAAAGTTTCTTGCGACAACCGACTAATCGGTTAAAATAAATTTTATTAAAATAAAAATGATATATACATAAGATAAAACAGAAATAAAATAAGATAAAAGCGTTAAAATACAACAAGATAAGAGAGTTAAAATACATAGATAGTAGCTTTCGAAGCGGAGTGCCTCTTCATCAGCTAGTGTGTGAACGGTGTACTTCAGTATATATTAATGGTTACAATAGCACAAGTCAGCTAGGTATGATCATGTATCACGAGTCTGGTGTTGGTAAAGCAGAATTACGTACGTGTAGTGATCGTCAGTGCTCATCGCACTGCAAAACAGTACATTCGGTAATAGGGTATAAGTGAACTCCCCTTGTCCTATTCATAGTACTATTATTGGTGGCTAAGTGTAGTGCTGCAAGCCATGAGTGCTGGCGGTAATCACATGAACAGTCTACGATTTCAATATCCCATTGGGGTTCAAGATTGTGCTGCTCAACCCAATAATGTTCAGCGACTGCGGAGCATTCAAAATTAGCGGTTCGCAGAGTCACCTCATGCTCAGAAACCCGATCTTTTAATCTTCTACCAGACTCACCTACATAATACCCCCCACAATCTGGACACGTAATATGGTATACGAAACCACTCCATAGGAAAGGAGGAACTGGTGTTTTCACCTTAGAAATAATAGATTGTAATTTCCTCCCCGGAAATTGCACACATCATATATGATGGTGACGCAAAATCCTAACAAGATGTTCCGATACGCCCGGATAATAGGGAACGTAGGCGGTAGAGATAAATTGATTGGTGTGAGGCAGGTTAGATTTCGTAATTTTAACTCTTTTATTATATATATTTTAACCCTCCTATCTTGTATTTTAGCGCTTTTATCTTATTTTATTTCTGTTTTATCTTATGTATACAGGGTGTCTCAAAAATATTAGTACAAACATTTAGGAGAGGTAGGTAACATCTAAAGGAATGTGAATCGCATAGGAACCCATAACCGGAAACGTCATGGGAAAGTAGTAGCAGAGGCACAAGAAGCAGAAAGACACAAGACAGTAATTAATGGCAAACATTTATTTGACATAATGTTAACAATGCAGTACAAGATGGATGTGTTTCATGATGTTACAACAGATGCTCGAAGGTTCCACCATGAGACGCGATGCATGCGTGACACCGACGCAGCTTGGATTGGCGAAAATGGTCGAACACACATGGAGTTTCTTTGACAGTAGCAGCAGCGCAAACGAGTCTCGCCACGAGATCCATTTCCATCTCCGCAGGCGATTCATACACGATAGATTTGAGGGCCTCCCCACAGAAAGAAATCAGGGCTCGATAAATCAGGTGAATGTGGGGGCCAGGCAATGGGTCCACCACGGCCAATCCATCAACGCCCAGAATGCCTGTTCAAATGGTCACAAACACATCTTCCATAATGGGCAGGTTTGGTTTCAACATGGCCCCCGTCATGTTGAAACCAAATGTTGCATCTCACATTTGCTGGAACATCGTCAAGTAACCCTGGTAGAACTTGTTCAAGAAAGATCCAATATTTAGCGGAGTTCATGTGGGATGGTAACAGGTATGGGCTGACCATACCTGCCCACACATTTATTGCGAAGCAATTTTGTGCCGCATGGGGGCGCACACCGTGTGGGCCCTCTGCTAATTCATACACTAGGTGCATGTCTGCCAGCGCACAGTTTGTATATCGATGCATGCTCTTCGTGCAGCGACTACTGCTTGAATGAGTAAACCAGGAATTTTCCCTCTCGCGAACTGATGAGCAGCGGCGTATACAGACTTACGGTGACGTTTCCGGTTATGGGTTCCTATGCGATTCACATTCCTTTAGATGTTACCTACCTCCCCTAAACGTTTTTACCAATATTTTTGAGACACCATGTGTATCATTTTTATTTAAATAAAATTTATTTTAACCAGTTAGTCGGTCGTCGCAAGAAACTTTGATGATATAATGCAACCCAATGCACAAGGCCTGTTTTCTAATGTTAAATTAGAAGTTATACGTTGTAAAAGAAGTGGAGAATGAGTAATCAAATTGTAAAACTGAGAAATAATGTAACTTTAATAAACTTTATTTAACCTTGCTATCCAGCTTATAATAAAAAGTTCAGCATATAATAAAAAAATGTCTAATAAAGTAATTGTCTCATTTTTCAGTTCCTTCAATTCATTTTTTACTATGTACAAGTACATAATACACATTACGAAAATTTGATCCCTGTTTCAAGTGGATTCATTTTAAGTGGAATTTTCTGGAACCAATTATCCTTCGATAATGAGGACTCCCTGTATATCTTTTTTACTAATTGCCTGATTAAAATGAAATTTTATGGACTACACGCATGTTCTGACACATATATATTTATTGTCATCCAAACAAGATAGGGACAACATCCCATCGCAGACAAGCTATATGGATTGGCATGGTGTATGAATCAGCAGTAACATACAGATAAAAAAAATAAGTTTAAAATGATAAAATGTTTAAATTGAAGACATCAGTTTTAACATTTTAGTGTTTTATATGAATGAATGAATGAATTTAAAATTATTTTCCTGTACACGTTACGAAGCCAGACAGGATTGATAGCAAGGCAAATGGGCAGCTTGATGAAAATTATGAAAAATGAAGAATCAGACGTATTAGTCTACGGGAAAACAAATTTTACACTGACAGTCTCGTGGCGCCTCCGTAGCCATGTGGGAAGGAGCAGTAGTGCGTAGCACACGCTTCTTGATTAGACCGGGGTTCGAGCCCGTCACCACCAAATATGGAGGATGCGGAAAGGTCAAGGAATGACCACTGCATATCCCGGAGCAATATGGCCTTAGTTGCTAATGCTCCTAAAAACCAAAACAACAACAACAACAACTGACAGTCTCGTGAAGGTTTCCACATTGGACTTGAGAAGGGGGGAAAAAGTGTATATATATAAATATCTATTTAGCTTTCCACATTGTTTATATGAAGTATAAATAGACAGTACAGTAATTGATCTAGCACACCAGGAAAACAAATTTCATAATCGGAAATGCTGACAGTTACACTGGCTGCTGTTAACAATTGAATATAAACAGATTTAGTTTTTCACATTCTTTATATGAAGTATAAATAGATGGTAGCACAATAATTGAGCCACTTTATGGTGTTTCATGTCAGGCGGCACTGGATGGGGTCTCCATCAACTGCACATAGTAACTTTGAGATGCAACACAAACTCTGTAATGGCCAGATAGTGTGGAGTTAATGAGTGTTTGTGTCAGGTTATGTTCATCTGTCCTCTTGGTCTAGGAGCCTGTGGAACATCACAGTCCTCATTTACTGTCCATTGCTGTGCAGAGGCAAACTAGGTTAGTAGAGTGAAAGCTCTGGTGCGGGAAACCTTGGCATCGCCTGAGCTTGTCTCAGGGAGGGCCCAATAAAAAAAAATTTAAAAAGTAATATTTTTCATTATTAGCATTAGCATTAGCATTAGTAGAGGCATTTGATGCAAGAAAGCAAGCTTATGCACCATCAGCCAAAAAAAAAAAAAAAAAAAAACCCACTTCCACTTCACCCCTCTGTTCGTTCAAAATACCTGTCCAGCTGAGCCTTAAACTTATTTAGGCTATCAACCTCCACTACAAGGGATGGAAGTCTGTTCCACCAACCAACCACCCGCTGGCTAAAGGTAAATTTCTGCACGTCTTTCCTCAATTTGTATTTATACCCTCTCAGGTGATTATTCTGAGCTAGAGGAAGAATCCCATCAGCATTGAGCATGCTCAAACCATTCAAGGCTTTATACACCTCTATCAGATCACCTTGCTGGTGCCTAGTCTCCAGACACTGTAATTTGCAAAACTTAAGCCTTTCTTCGTAAGAGCACCCCTTTGTTCCATTCACTAATCTTGTTGCCCTTCTCTGTACTCGTTCCAGCAGCTCTACATCTTTCTTGAAATGAGGCCTCCAGACCTGTATACAGTACTCTAGGTGTGGCCTGACCATTGCCTTATACAAGGGAATAATCACCTCCTTATCCCTGCTGGAAAAATTCCTATATATCATTGACAATACTCCATGAGCTACTCTTGCAGCCCGTCTGCACTGCTCAGAGAACTTCATATCTGCCTGCACAACCACCCCCAAGTCCCTTTCATTCTCTACCACTGTCAGTGTAGTACCACAGAGTTGATACGTTGCTCTGGGGTTGCTGTTTCCCATGTGTAGTACTTTACATTTGTCAATGTTAAACTTCATTTGCCACCTCTCAGCCCATCTGCTCAACCTTTCCAGATCCTGTTGCAGCAGCATAGTGTCAGTAGTGTCCTTGACAACCCTGCCAGCCTTTGTATCGTCTGCAAACTTGGACATTAAGCTTGATATACCATCATCAGTATCATTTATAAATACAGAAAACAATAATGGACCCAACACTGAGCCCTGAGAGACTCCACTAATAACATTAGTCCACGATGAGCAGTGTCCATTGATTACCACTCTCTGTCTTCTCCCCCTCAACCACCCCTTTATCCATAGCAGCAATTTGCCTCCAAGGTCACACTGCTCCAATTTGTGTAGCAGTCTTCCATGTGCAACAGTATCAAAAGCCTTTCTAAGATCCAAGTATATAATATCAAAGCTAATTTTATTGGAAAGTTTATTGGCTGCAGTTTATTGGAAAGAACTGCAGAGATGACAATCTTAGTGTGTAGTTGAAGGCAAAGATAGTGGATGATAGAGAAACTTCCACTAGAAGATGAAGTATAGAGGATACGAGGGCACCCCTGCAGGAGAGAGAGAGAGAGAGAGAGACGGGGGGGGGGGGGGGGTACTGGTAAGGAAAGGTTAAAGTGTATGTGTAGGTAGCATCCACCAGACAAAGTATTTGGTTAGGGCTCCCTGTGAATGGACTCGTCAGCTAAGGCCAGGTAGCTGTTAGTGTAATCCCACACTGGTGTATGATCATGTACCGCGCAATGTTCCTACCTGTTATCACCTATGGAGACGGTGTGTAGTTCAACCGCTCAGCCACAGTAAGAATAGGAATAAATTAGAAACGATTCAAAGGACAATACTTCTCACTATTACCAGAGCATGTCGCACAGTAAGCACACCTGCCCTACAAATTGCTGGCCAGAGCTCTCCTACCTTAACTGGAGGTAGCCAAAAGAGGCTTGTATTATAGACTTAAAAGGGCATACCCACAGAATTTCTGGGGATAGCCCTTGATACAGCCAATATCTCAATGCTGAAAAAAAAAAAAACTCCACAAGCTGTGGCAAACAAAGTGGGAGCAGGAAACCAGAGGTCTAGTTACCAAAAGGTTTCTGCCACTGGTGGCAATGGTTCGCCCATCATCAGCCATTTTCAATTCACAGGATGAAGACCTTGCCAGCAACTTTCCAGTTCCTTCTGTTTTGTGCAATGGCCATCCATTTACTACCCACAAACTCATGAATTTCATCTGTCCATCTCTGTCGTTGTCTTCCAGGTTTTCTTCTAGCTCCTCTTGCGTACCATTCTGTTATTCTCTTAGTCCATCTGTCATCATGTCTTCGAGCTATGTGTCCTACCCAAGACCATTTTAGTTCTTTAGTTTTGATAAGTTTGCCGCCTAATCCATGTGTTTCTCTTCTTATCTAACAGTCTGATTCCCAATATAATTCGTTCCATTCTTCGCTGTGTAGTTCTCAGCTTCTCTTCCATTCTTTTGATGAGTGCCCAAGTTTCACTTCCATAAGGCATGGTGGGGAGTATACATTGGTTCATTATTTTACGTTTCAGACAAACTGGGATATTGCTCTTCAGTATGTGACTATATTTCCTGAATGCTATTCATCCAAAATTTATTCTTCTTTTGACTTCCAGCCATTTATCATTATTACAGCTAATGACTTGTCCCAGATAAGTATATGACTCCACCTTTTCAATTACTGCTCCTTCAATCATTATATCCCTTTCTATGGCATACTTGTTCATAATTATTTTTGTTTTAGCCATATTCATCTTTAGTCCAAAATCCTTACTAACTATGCATAACTGATTAAGAATTTCCTCTAATTCTTTGGGATCATGGTTTATGACCACAATGTCATCTGCAAATCGTAAATGGTTTAGGTACTCTCCATTCATATTGACTCCTTTCTGCGACCAGTCTAATCTTCTGAAAGCTTCCTCTAGGGCAGCAGTAAACAGCTTCGGAGATATTATATCTCCTTGTCGAACTCCTTTCTCAATTTTAAATTTCCTACTGTCTTTGTCTAGTCTAATAAAGGAGGTAGCACTCTCATATATTTTCTTCAAAATCATAATATGCGGGGTATCTATGCCTTGTCTTTCCAGTGCCCAAAACATTGCCTTATGTTGTATAGAGTCAAATGCCTTTTCATAATCCACAAATGCCAGGCATAATGGTGTTTTATATTCATTTGCTTTCTCCATTAGCTGTGATATTACATGAAAGTGATCCATAGTTGAGAATCCTGTCCTAAATCCCGCTTGCTCTTTCGGTTGATTCTCATCAAGTATTCTTTCTAATCTGTTAGTAATTGACCCTTGTAAACAACTTGTAGATGTGGGATAACAAGCTAATTGGTCTATAATTTCCAATTTCTGATTTATCTCTTTACTTATGCAGCAAAATTAAGATTGCATTATTCCACTCCTTAAACGTCACACATTTTCTAATGCATTTTGTGAAACAATCTTGCCAGTTTTTGTGTTATGTCTCTTCCACCCAATTTTAACATCTCTACAGTAACTTCATCTTCCCCCGGGGCTTTCTGATTCTTCATTTTCTTCAACGCATGTTCTACCTCATCAGGAAGGATATCGGGTATGTCGTATGTGTTACTAATTTGCGATCCATTTTCCCCACTGCCTGCATCATTCTCTCGCTCCTTGTATAATTCTCTATAGTAGTCTTCTGCTATTTGAATTATGTCTTTTCTGCTATTTATAAGTACAGTCAGTCCTCGTATAACACGTGTTTGCACTACACAAATTCGATCATACGCAATTTATAAATAGGGGAACGATATCTTTTATAACACTAACCGAATTCAGTTATGCATGATTCGTTCAGTTATGCACCCCAACCGAAAGCAATACGATAGGAATGAAAAGAGAAGATTCTGAAAATGTATTTGTTTTTTATATCAGTGAAGGGGAAACACATTTCATCATAATAACGTAAAAACCAACACAATTCCAGCAATCGGTGTAATCGAAGGCGCCTCCGTAGCCAGGTGGGAAGGAGCAGCAGCAGTGCGTAGCACAAGCTTCTTGATTAGACTGGGGTTCGAGCCCGTCACCACCAAATACGGAGGATGCGGAAAGGTCAGGGAATGACCACCGCATATCCCGGAGCAATATGGCCTTAGTTGCTAATGCTCCTAAAAACCAAATAACAAACAACAACAACGGTGTAATCGCAAATGCAATTAGATCGAGTTTACTACCAGTTTATAACAGATTCCACTAGCAGAAACACAACTGGAAATTGTTTTTATTGTTTTATGGTAGTAACCCCTAGAAATGTGCTTTAGTAAAATGTGAGGTGTTAGTGTATCTCTGCCTTTACGGTGTTGTTTATTCAGTTGCTACACATGCGCAGTTTTGTTTATTGTATCAAGGGTGCCTCCCGTTTTGTAATTGTGCTTTATTCCCTAAAAATGAGTAAAATACTTAAAGGGTGTGAAAAGGAAACGTCCTGGTGAAGATACTACAGATTCAGAGAGAAAAAGAAAAGCAATATCGATAAACAGAGGCGAACTGGATCAAAAATCCTTACCCGGGAAAATTTGTAGTGTCCTCACACTAGCGTTTGTGGACAAAATCACACTGGCCATCGGGGTTGTCCCGGTAAGGCTTATGGCCAGTCCGCCACTGTCGATAGTGAAAAAATATGAAACTGTGAAACGCTTTGAGCGAAATGAAAGACCATGTGATATTGCACGTGCTACAGACCTAAATGAGGCAACCCGAGAATTACAAAGAATGCTAAGAAAATAAAAACAACTCAAAGGGTAATTAAAATCCATTAGATTAAGACACAAAGAATTGGAAGAGATGGAATGGCTGTCATCTGTTTGGATAGAAAATAAAACAAAAAACAAGTTTGCTTATGATAGAAGCAAAAGCATTAGCAATATTTTATTACGTAATAGTCGTAATAAAATACGTATTTTATTATGACTATTTATTGTGTTTGGTAATGTTTTGGTTACAAATGTGTGTTCAATCTTGGGTGGTTGGCACCTAACCCTATTTTTCCCATAGGGCCTGTTGTTTATATTGCACGATTTTGCATTGCATGAGGGTTCCTAGGAACACAACTATCGTGCTATACGAGGACTTGACTGTACACCATTGTTATTCTTCAGTTTCATTTGTCTTTCTGTATTACTGCTCATGGCTGCTGATTAAGTCCTTTGTTTTCCCTTAATGCTTGTTCTACTTTTCTTGTGTTAAATATTCTTATGTCCTCTCTGAGTCTCTTTCTAATGGCTTTTCACAACTCAGTATACTCAATTTTCTCCTTGTTAGTGTTTATCTTGCTCTTCATTTGTCATCTTTGGTTCATCATGACAAGTGTTCCTTGACAAATTTTTTCTTCTTTGGATTTCTTTTTACCTATAGGTTTCTTGGGCTTTATCACTTTCAAAAAGTTTTAATATTCTTTGAAGAAGTTCAAACTTGTTCTTAAGTTCCAGTACATACTGCTTTTCTCCTCTTCTGTTATCTCAAAGGCCTTCGTATTATTTACTCTAGTCAGTTTTTTCCTTTCTTTTCTTACATCTATATCAAGTGTTCATCTTACCATTCTGCGATCACTTCCAATATTTACCTTGTTCAGGATGGTAACATCAATCAAGATATATCTTCTGTTAGTGAGGATGAAGTCTATTTCATTAGTTGTTAATCCATTTGGGCTCTTCCAAGTCCCCTTTCTGTTCACCCTTTTCTTGAAAAAAATGTTCATTACTGACAGTCCTCGAAATTCTGCAAATTCCACAAGTAATGACCTCTTCCATTTTTCTTTTACCAATTCCAAAATTTCCTATAGTTCCCCTTTCTGTGCTGTTTTGTCTCTTTCGAACCTTAGCATCGAAGTGCCCATAATGATAGTGTTAGTGTAGTGGGTTTTCTGCTCATCTAGAAAACTCAATTTCGGTGTACATTTCTTCAACCTCTTCATCATTATGGCTCGATGTTGGTGCATAAATCATTATAACCTTTAGCTTGTACCTCTTAGAAATTCTGAGTAGTTTGTTTGTTTTTTGGTTTTTAGGAGCATTTGCAACTAAGGCCATATTGCTCCGGGGATATGCGGTGGTCATTCCCTGACCTTTCCGCATCCTCCGTATTTGGTGGTCACCGACTCGAACCCCGGTCTAATCAAGAATCGTGTGCTACGCACTGCTGCTCCTGACCACCTGGCTACGGAGGTGTCTCCTGAGTAGTAGTCTTGACACCTTTGGTGATGTACTTTTGAAATCCAAAATGTTGTTTTTTATATCTTTATGGACCAGAAAGCGAACTACACCTTCACTCCTTTCACTCTTTCCATTGGTGTACAGCAGATTTCCACTTGATAAACTTGTGATTTATTTCTTCTTCTTGTTTCTGCCAAACCAATGATAATTCAATTCACATTTTCTAATTCCTTTTCTAGCAATATCCAGTCTTCACCGATGAGTGATTTTACGTTGTAACAGGCCAAGTTCAGTTTCTGTGCATAGCAGCCTGGTCGTACCCAGAGGTTCTTAGCACCCTGTGCTTCCACTCTGATCCTTTCACTGCCGTAAGAGGGGAAGTGAAAGCTGCTGGGTACTGAGGGACTATTTGTTTCGTTGTGCTGGAGGATTTGGTCTTTTCCTCTTTCGCTGGCCAGGTGTCTTGAAGAGAACCACTCTACACATTTGTTACCATCTAAGTGATGTAACAGCTTACCATCGAGAAGGTGTACATGAGTGGATTTTAGGGAGGTAGGCCAACTGGACTTCTCCTAAATCTTCTGAGATAGAAAGGTATTGGATCCATCAGTGTTTTAGACTGAATGTCTGTTCTCTTCTAAGCCCCTGGCTAGCCCAAAGCCACCTAAGTGGTGTGCCCCTGGACTTTTTCAGCGTTTATACTGACAGGTCACAGCTCCTTAAAAATGAAACTAACCTCCTTAGTCCTGACTGATGACCCGAATTGCACCTGTGGCAAGAGTGAAGACTGGGAGCACATTCTATATGAATGTATAATTTATGACATCTCTAGAACACAGCTAATAGCACAGATTGGCCCTCTTCCAAGGGGAGAAGAACATCTATTCATTATAGAAAAGAAAAATTATAAAGCCTTTACATCCTTCACACAGAAAATACTCAAAATGTGCAGAACTATCCAAAGAATGGCAATTCAGCCCCCAGAAATTAAACAATAATCAATAGTTAAAATTGCCCACATCTTCCACCATGCCCAGACGATGACCTAATAATTATCAGGACAGCATTCTGTGCTCTGACAGAAACCTGACATGGTAAAACCCCCCAGGACTACCCTGCCAAGACAGAACTTCATCCTTGATCTCACTGGTTAATCTTCATAAACCAATAACTCTTGAAAATCTCATTGGTGATAAGGCAAATATTTCTGAATTTTTTGACTTTCTCAGGCAAACTGGGCTTTTTAATTATTTATGATTTACGGAAAACTCATGTTTTAATATAATAAGTGAATAGGCACATTATAGCCTTAGCAGCTTATGTGCCATTAAGCTCCATAACAACAACGACTACCCTGCCATGTGAACCTGGGGCCCCACACCAAATAAGTAACTATGTTGGGAAGGGAGATGTACAGGCAGAAGCAGATTAGCTGAAAAATGTCAGTAAGCTGGTAGCAAGGGGATGCAATGTAGAATGAAGGAGAATGGATTAGGAATTATGGAAAAATAGAATAAATGTTTTTGGTGAAAGAAAGAGTGACCCAGCACAAGGGAAAGAGAGTGAATGAGTGTTATGGTGAGTGGGAATGAGTGGAAGAGCAAATGTAATTGGCTGAAAGAATACAAAGTTTATAATAACTTACACTACTTTATATATACTAACAAATGTGTACTAACAACGTAAACACTATTATTGCATTCTCCCCCTGGCCTGAAAAATACTTGCAGCTATGCCTGCACCACAACGGAAGAATAATAGTAAGTTGAGGTGCCCAGAGAGTGCAGTGCAGAAAGCAAGAGTCAAACAAATGAAATGAAAGCCAGAAGAATGAATGAGAGTATGTGTGAGAAAAAGAACACCAACCATAAATGTTACAGTTAAGTACACACTCACCCTATTTTTAATCTTTTATGTTCTTTCTTATTTATTAATTAGTATTTAAATTAAATTACACGCCATTGCATCCCCCCCCCCCGGTGTATGATAAAGAGATGAGTGAGAGAGGGGAGAAAAAAATGTATAAACTGATAGGGGAAAATAAATTATTATAAACTATAAGAAAAAAGTATAAAAATAGAATGCAGGTAGAATGGGAATGCGGATTATGAAATAAGTAAATGTCTGTCTCCCCCGCCTCTTGCCTGGTGGGTTCCCCACTGCCAGCTAACATATCCCACCCTTTGGAGCGTGATGGGCAGTTTGACCTTCCTACTGGATTCGACAAGACATGGATCTGATAACCATCACCAACGAAGACATACTGCAGCTTTGCTGCCAACACACCATTTGGCAATCTGAACTGAGTACTCTAACCCAGTTCCCAGACACGGGAGAGAGGAGGCAGGTCTCTGCCTCCTCTCCCATACTTTGCCTGGTTGGACTCGTCCCCACTGACCTCTTTGGGGATGTCTACTCAATCGTCCCCATACTTTCTACCTTCCCCCAGTCGGTTCCCCCCCACTCTAATTAAACCGACTGAGTACACTCCTAACAATGCCACCAAATTATAATCAACGTCTTAAAATTCAACTGCTTTCTCATGAATCTCTTTCGGCCTTTCCAAATTCTAGTATTCACCCCTCCCCTTAATATATATAGGTCTTGCCACTGAAATCCTCGGAAAATAGGTGGCGAGGCCTGCCAGAGTACTTAAAAAATCTACTGGATGGCGAAGTGTGGGCAAAGATGGGTCCCAGTAGGGCCAAATGGCTGAACATAACACTATGCAACAAACCACTTCCCACATACTTTTAAATCTCTGGCCTCCACAGAGTTCTGTGTCACTTTCAAAGAATACAACACGGAGATGGGGGAAATCCCTGGTGGCATCAGACAACTAACACACTTCACTTCACTTTACTGGTGCAGACCAGCTGCACCAGTGTCAGCATCCCATGCCCCACTGCCTTAGAAGCAGAATCAATGTGGCATCCACAGTTGGTCCCAGTCAGGAGCAGCAAGAGGGTCCCTGGATATAGGACACCCTCCCCTGTTGCAGAACAAGTTGGGGGAACCACACAACCACTCTCACAAAGAACACCCCCCCATTCCCACTCACATGTTAACATGCATTCATTACTCACTCACACCTACATGTAGCTCGTTTTAAGGAGTTTTTCGCCCACACATACCCAGGGCCCACATATGGGTATGCAACAGTACACACATTATATATATATTTTATTATTTTTTTTATAACATCAGCACACACTGTCCACATGCATACACTTAATTGGCCACTCCCATCCTCTCTCTCATGTTTTCAATCTATAATAAGTATTTAATTTAGCCCTCTATGGTTCCCCCTGAAACCCTAGACCAGCGTTTTCCAAACTGTATTCCGCGGAACACTAGTGTTCCTTGAAAAATCTTAATTAATAATTAAAAAAATAAAATAAATAAATTTTACATATTTGTAGCGTACACCACTTTTGTATCATTATAATTTTTAACATAATTTTTTTTATCGGTTATTAATATCCTGGCATAGACCGTGGAACAGTTTATTTTGGCGTGCTTTTACGTAGAGATAATGGCATCTACGAAAAAGTAGCAGTGTAGTGATCTAATATGTCATTTGTATGCGATTTAGCCTGGAGTACGTGGGTTGAAGGAGAGGGAGAAGTGAACCGATATCATAACTAAACTCATTTCCTTATATAAATTTTTTTTTTTTAATTTGATAATTATCCGTATTTCGAAATATTATTATTAAAATAAAAAATGACCATGGATTTGTGGTTGAAAAAAGGAACTTTTAAATGAGAAGCAAGTACTTCAACTGTAGTCGATGAAAACAAACGCAATATTGTCACACTTCAAAGTGAGGATGAACAGTCACAACCTTTTGTTCCCCAAAAATCCAAAGTGAAAAAACAGAAACCAACTAATAAAAGACCAAAACGAAAGTATAATGACAGTTATTTGAATTTCGGCTTTACGTGTGTTGGAAATAAAGGTGCTCCCAATGCACAGTGCGTCGTATGTAATAAAATATTAGCAAACAGTTCTTTGGCTCCCGCTAAACTCGTGTTTCGCAAGTATTCCATAAATATATTGTGAGATGAAAAGTGTTCCATGACTAAAGAAATTTTGAAAATGCTGCCCTAGGCAATGCCCAGGATGTATCTAAGTTGGGTGCCACCTCTTGCAGTGGGGAAGGACATTGTCAATTCCAGGTTGGGTCAGTTAGAGTTGGACCTTATCGTGGGGCCATAGGTATTGCTCCCCATGTCACATTAGTTGCACTGAGCCATAGAGCCATTGCAACTAATGTTCCCTAGTGGTGATAGCACATTTTAGTCTATAATGCCAAATGTCACATTGGACAAAATCTGCTTGTCTGATTGTTCTTAGTCTGCCTGCCACCATTGTTATAGTTCTGTGGCGATATGTTTTCTTTCTCTTATCGGATCAGAAATCAAATCCAGGGCTATAACATGGATGTAAGTGGCAGTAGCACATTTTAGTCTGTAAGTAAAACCTCTATGTATTATTTCACACATCAGACTTTGGTATTAGCAAGCAATAGGTTTCTCTGATTGTGTTTGTTTTCCTTTCTGGGCTATTACCATTCTTTCATATCAAGCATTAGGCGAATCTGTTACCAATTAAAAACACAAGGCACTGCATGACTTGTGTTTTTAATGGATAACAGATAACCCTATTGGCAACCTTGTGTCAAGCAGTAACAGAAGTTAATTCTTAATTTGTATTAATGTCAATTTTGGACCGGAAGAGAACTCTGCATAAATCTCAAATAACAGAACTCCCCCCCCCCCACCTTTTTATATATATATATATATATATATATATATCAAGGGGAAAATCTAATGTTGAGGGATCAGAATTGGTTTGTATATATTGCTTATATACAAACTGAAATTGCTTTCAGTTTATATTGCTTATTCATCTTTCGGTTCATAGTTGTTTAAGAATGTTAATGTTTTGGTTCAAGCAAATGTAAATTTGGTATAATTTTCCCTATATTTAAATTTGCTTTTAGTAATTATTGCAAATAATGAATGATTTTTTTTATACGAAATCACAACTGAAGTAGCCAACATTAGTATTTAACTGAAATTACAGTTATGGTTTTGCAGGTTTTTTTTTTTTTTTTTTCGTGTCATGTTAAAAAAAATTTGATTGTTTCTTAGAATTCTTTATTTTTTCAGTGTGGAAGAATGTAAAATTTTGGATTCAGCCAAACGGCCACTGTGGTTAGTGTGGGAAAATCCTGATCCCATGGCAGAATGTCTCCTCAAGTGGAACGCCATAATATTCAAAAATGGAGATGGTAAACATTTTCTCTCTCTCTCCCCAAAAAAAAAAAAAAAAAAAAAAAAGATATACAGACTTACGTTGGTTTCACATTGATGTTATTGCCACTCATTTGATAGCACTATGGGATTGTTTTGGCTGCCATTACACACTTCAGTGAATGTGATATGATTACTGTTTCAAATCTTCTGATGTCAATGTTTGCTCAGATCATGTCAGTGAAATTATTCTTGTAGGGATGAAATCCTTTATTCTAAACTCCACCATAAAATCTCATCCTTTATCTAAACCTTGATATTCCAATAAGTATGGTAAGGCTGTTCAAGAGAATATCATAATTGGCTTGAATCCAAATCTCCAGATTCATTTTCTGCCTACACCAAAGCTTGCAACAATTGTAAAGCAGTTATCATTTAGTCCAAACTAGATTTCGAACAAGCTAAGAGTAGAAAACTTGTTTCTCAGCAAATGGTAGTCAAGCATTCTGGTTCCCTTGCCAGAGCTATTGGCAGCAACTTTTACCCACCTCTGTCAAAACCAGATGGTCTATTGTCACTTTAGCCAAAGATAAAGCAGACCTGCTAGCTTCCTACTTTTCTTCCAACTTGTGTATTGATGATCTTGGGAACCACCTCTCATCATTCCCAGCACGCTCCATTCAATACCTTCTGTCAAAAGGATGTCAGAAGGATTTTGTTCAATATTGATGCTAAGAAAGCTCCAGGTCCCAATGGTATTTCTCCACTTGTTTTCGAAACCTGTGCTCCTGAACTTACTCCTGTTCTGTGTTGCCTTTTTCACTTTCTTATTCCAAAGGTGTTTTTTCCTTCTGCTTGGAAATTTGCTAATATCCAGCGAATTCCTAAAAAGGGTGGCAAATCCCTCCCATCTGATTATCATCCCATTGCACTTACTTCTACTCTTTCTAAAGTAATGGAGAAATCAATTAACTGTGAAGTGAACTCTTGAACCATGTAGAAACCTTCCATTTGATCAGTGATTACCAGTATGGATTCCATCTGTGTACAGATTCAGTGGAAAAGTTTGATGAAACTCAAGCAGTTACTCTTGAAACTTCAAAGGCTTTTGATCATGTTTGGCATAAAGGTCTTCTAAATAAGCTTCCTTCTTATGGTTTGCCTTTTTTTTTTTTTTTTTTTTTTTTTTTGTAATTGGGTATCCAGTTTTCTCTGATCGCTCACCCAGTTCTAACTTCTCCACTAATGCTGGTGTTCCCCAAGGTTCAGTTCTTTCTCCCACTCTTTTCATCTTGTATATTAATGTCCTTCCGTTGACTGGAAATCCTATCCATAGTTTTGCTGATGATAGCACATTGCATTCCACCTTCCAGTTTGAAAAACCTTGCCCTGCACAAACATCTTCAATTTCTCGAAATTCCATTACCAATTCCTTAAATACTGATCTTCAGATAAGTCTCCAGTAGAGCAAAGATAACTTTGTTGATTTCAATCCTTCTAAAATTCTGTCTTGTCTTACATCTCACAAAAAGAATTCTACTCCTATGCTTATCTTCGATGACACTCATTCCTAGGCAAGATCGTATATATCTCTATTGGGATTATTCCAACTTCTAATCTCCCCTGGCCTAAGCACATTACAAATATTGCTTCCTCTGCATCAAAAAGACTGGGCTTTCTTTTTCGCTCTCGGCATTACTATCTTTCCAAACAGCTGGTTCACTCTGTACAAATCACAGAAATCCCAAAACCTCTCACAAGCTTCTAAATTCCAATCAAAAGAGGAAAGTTAGGTTAATCAGTGACTCATCTCTAACAGTCTCTTCACTCTGTCTCATAGATGCTCTGTTTCATAGATATTTCCATGTGCACTGTTCTTCTGAATTGGCTTCTACAATTCCCGCTCTCTCTCTTTCAGTGCAGTCCGAACACATGCCACAACCAGTCAACATCCTTTTGCTGTCCAGCTTAAAACTCATAGAACCGACTTTTCTTATAACTCATTTATTCATTCAACTTCTGTTTTCTGGAACAGCCTTCCTTCATACTTATTTCCTGAAAATTACAATCACAGAAGTTAAAGTCTAAAGTCAACAAGTATCTTCTTTCATCTTTGCAACCTTTATCCCATGCACAATACTAAGTATTATAGGTTTTAATACCTCTTGTGTTTGCAGTTTTTTTCATAAAATAAAAAATTTAATTAAATTCTAAAAAATTGTTAAATTGAAATAAAATAAACTACAAAAAAAAAGCAGAATGAATTCATAGTTCTAATTCAAAAGCATATTTCATAATTATATTTCATATATATTTACCAATTATTTCTGGATGAGAGTTGGTTAAATTATCGTCTTTGCAGTGTAATATTAGTGAGCAAGCTTCTCCTCTTTCCAAAACATTGTGTTTTTCACTAACTTTGCGACAGTGAACTACCAACTGATGGTAAGGGTGTTCATTCTAATGGATAAGGTGGGAGTAGGAGACTCAACCTAAGTTACATTGTTTCTTTCTTCTCAACAGTGTTAAATATCGAGCTTTCTTTTCGAACATAATTGGCTACTTTGTAGTGAATTACCACAAATTCAGCTAAAAAATAAAATCTGTATAAAATATTATCCAATCATATCTTACACTTACTGCACCTCCCAGGCAAATGACTTGCCATGGCCTTGGTAACAGGCACCAAAGAATTCTATGAAGGGTGCCAGTTTGATGGGCCCTGACTTAGTGTATATTGAAAACAATGAAATAAAAGCTCATGAGACGAGGTAAATTAAAACAAGCAAAAGTGGGAATAACAAAGTCTGAAATAGTGAAGGCATGTTTGTGTGCTAATATGAAATACACAACCTGAGACTCTTATATTAGACTAGATAACGTGTGGGAAATAATAAAAGTTGAAGTGTTTGAAAGCTTTCTGGAAAGCGGATCTATCTTGAACAGGACAGAATACTGCTAAGGAGGATGTCTTGTGTGTTCAGTGTAAAGAGTTTGAGGATATTAGGTGTCAACTCAGCATTCTGATGGGTATTTAAGAAAGTGTAGATACCCACAAAGGAAGACTTAAGTTAGGGGCTAAGAAGCTTTCTGGTATGCACCTCAATGCCAAAACTTCCACTTGTGCATTAGGCAATACAACTGGAGCTCCCAATGCAGAATGCGCTTGTCCCACAGGAATTAGCTATTGTCAGGGATATGGGAAATATATTATGCAAAAAAAATAGGTGGAATAGTGCCAGGAGCAAAAGTTGATGACATAGCACAGATGTCATCTTTTAAGGGCATAATACAAGATAGTGTATTGGCATTAATGACATTAAGAGTAAGAGATCTAAGGACTTACTTAACAAGTACAGAGCAATGTTGAGAAGGAATTAGGAGTTAGAGTATGCTACCCAGACATGATAGGAGGGAGTACCTTGGTGATTCCTTTCTACATCTGACTCTTGTTTTCTCTCTCAGGGTAACTCAGAAATTTTTTTTGGCTGCTATAGCATAAGCCTCAGGCTTTCTTGCACCATATGGCTAATAATAATAAAAAAATAATAATTACTAGAGGCATATGATGCAAGAAAGCAAGCTTATACAGCAAAGGCCAAAAAAAAAAATTCCCAGAATTCCCTTCCCATTTTCCCATCCATTCACTCCAAATGTTTGTCTAGTTCTGCCTTGAAATTATTTAAGCTGTCAACTTCTACGACAGATGGAAGTTTGTTCCAACAAACAACTACTCACTGGCTAAAGGCAAATTTCCACACATCCATTCTACAACTGTCTTTCCTTAATTTGAATTTATCTCCCATTGGACGATTAATCTGAGCAAGACGAATAATCCCATCAGCATTGAACTTGCTAAAACCATTCAAGGCCTTATGCACCTCAATCAGATCACCTAGTCACCAGATACTGTAACTTGCAGATCTTAAGCTTTGTAAGAGCAACCCTTTGTTCCATTCACTAATCTTGTTGCCCTTCTCTGTATTCATTCCAGCAGCTCTACATCCTTCCTAAAATGAAACCTCCAGACCTGTATACAGTACTCAAGGTGTGGCCTGACCATTGCCTTATACAGCCGGGTAATCACCTCCTTATCCCTGCTAGAAAAATTCCTTTATATATCATTGACAAGACACCATGAGCTACTCTTGCAGACTGTCTGCACTTCTCAGAAAACTTCATATCTGACTGCACAATTACCCCCCCAGGTCCTTTTCATTCTCTACCACCCTGAGTGTAGTAACCTCAGAGTAACATATCAACACAGTTGATATGTTACTCTGAGGTTACTGCTACCCATATGCAGTACTTTACATTTGTCAATGTTAAACTTCAGTTGCCACCTCTCAGCTCATCTGCTCAATGTTTCTAGATCCTGTTGCACTAGTATACTGTCATTACTTTCATTAACAACCCTGCCAATCTTCATATTGTCTGCAAACTTATACATTTTTATATTGTCTTCAAACTTAGACTTCATCGATATCATTAATAAATACATAAAACAACAGTGGACCCAACACTGAAACCTGGGGGACTCCAATAATAACATTAGTCCACGAAGACTAATGTCCATTGATTACCACTATCTGTCTTTTCCTATTCAACCATCCTTTTATCCATTGTAGCAACTTGCCTTTAATGCCATACTGCTCCAATTTTGTACAGTAGTTTTTCATGTGCAACAGTATCAAAAGATCCAAGTATATGATATAATTTTTTTTTCATCCAGTTCCTTTGTGACCACATCATAGTATCCAATCAAATTGGTCAGACAAGACTTCCCCCTTAACAAACTCATGCTGTGTCCGTACTATAACCAAAGTGTTGTCTACATGATCCTTCAGATCATGTAGACAACACTTCAGTGCCGCCATTAATTTTCCTAGAACAGAAGTTAAGCTAACAAGTCTGTAATTACTTGTTTCACTCTTTGATCCTCCTTTGTGAATTTGGGGTCACATCTCCAGTCTATGGGTACCTACCCTGAGTCCAAATAAGCTCTCATAATTATGGCTAAGGGTTGGTTTGCTTACTTCCTTTATGGCCTTTAATATAACTGGATAGATCTCATCCACCCCAGGTGCCTTTTTTGTGTTTATCTTCAACAATTTCTCCTCCACTTTTTGCTCTTAGTTATTAAAAAATCAATTAACTCACTACCATAATTTAAAACACATCTGGTATTCCCCTCCCATGTAACTCCTTATGTGTAAATGTATATGCAAAATACTCATTCAGTTTGTTAGCTACCTGAGCCGGTTTATCAACAGTTGAACTATCGATATCAAGTGGACCAATCTGATTCATCTCCTTCCTTCTAAAGTTTACGTAAGTAAAGAACTCTTTGCTGTTTTTATTTGCATCCTTTGCCAAAGATTTCTTGTAATCTGCCTAACGTACTTTGTGACTTGATTACATAGACCAGCTTATATCTTCAATAGGCTTCTGTGTCACCTGTTAATTTATATGTATCCCATGCATTTTTCTTTTTTGCCACATGCCTCATTAGTTCATCTGACATCCATTTAGGCCTAAACCTTGAAGAATAACCCCAGGGCTCACATCTGGTGAGTATGGGCTTGACACACCCAAGTTCCTGAGCTGGATATCATCATTCTGCTCTTTTTTGGTGATTCCCTTCTACTTCTGACTTTTGTTCTTTCTCTATCTCCCCAGCATAAAGAACATTTTTTTTGGCTGATGCAGCAAAAGCCTCAAGCTTCCTTGCACCATATGGCTAACAACAATAATAATATTCCTTAGTTGAAATCAAAATCCTAGTAGCTTACAAGATTAATTCTTTGAATGCTTCCCATTTATTAATTTGCTGTGGGTAACATCATAAGTTGGTCCCCCTATATAGACTTTAAAAACTGTCTCAGACCTCTGTAGTCACCTTTATGAAAGCAAAAACCTTCCTTTACCCGATGATAGTTGCCTCTTTGAGTAAATTGCACATCAGCACACTGTGATCACTGCCACCTAGTGGTTCCTTTATCTGCAGATTCTTAATGCATGAAGAATCACTACTGATCAGATCAAGAGTATTACTTCCTCTGGTTGCCTCCCAAACGTGTTGCTTAGAAAACAATCATCCAATAAATCCACAATAGGCTTGCTAGTGTGTGAGTGACCAACCCACAAATTCCGGTCAGTATCTGGGAAATTAAAATCTCCCATTATAAGACAATCTGATTTTCTGGCCCACTGTATTTCTCTGTACAGCTGTTCATTATACTCATCAGAGTCATTAGGCCTATAGCATACTCCTACTCTCAATTTTGCTTTCCCAGTGCTTATGTCACACCAGATTGACTCAACACTGTGCCGTCCACCCATGTCAACTGGAAGCACTTCCTTAGATTTTGTGTTTTTTAACTAATAGCATAACCCCTTCTCCCTTCCTATCCTATCTAACCTTCCAATTCTGCATGACACCACATCTCTGTTATACCAACAATATTTGCCTTTGATGTCTTGACCAGCACCTCAAATTCATCAGATTTATTTACTACACTCCTAGCATTCGTTTACATGCACCTGTTCTTATTCTTGGCTACCCTAATACAGCCCATTTATTTACTTGTTCTGCAATGACTCCCAGCAGTCTCTGAAATTCCCAGCACTTTGTTTTCCAGGTTTCTGCTTATCAAACTTTTTTAACATCTCCCGGCACCAAGTCACACGTCGTGTCATCTGCTCTTCAGTCAGTTGATGCGGCACCCAGAGAGAACAAAGTTTCTTCACGTGCAAATGATCTTGCAGAATCGAACAAATTGCTGGTGCATTTAGGCCCAAAGTATCCTCTATCTGTTGGTAGGTCACTCGCCTGTTTTCGTCAAGCATTTTACTCACAGCAGTAACGTTTTCCTCCGTAACTGACGTTCGTGGCCTTCCCGGCCACTCAGAATCCTCCAGAGTGAAATTTCCCCTTTGGAATTCTCTATACCACCTGAATATCGTTGTACGATGTGGACAATCATCATCTAGTGCAAGAGTGATTTCTTCTAAGCACTGGTCTATGGTTAAACCACGCACAAAATTATACCGCAAAACTGTCCTTATCTCATTTCGTGACCACGATGCCATCGCAAGCACTTTACACTCTCACTACTAATGAATAACTGAGCCCATCGACTTGGCGCGGCAGCTACTATGCACGTATGAACATGTCTCAACATGCAGCAACAAGCAGCTTCCTGTGATTCATTGTTGCGTCATATTGCAAAACTTTCCTAGTACCCGTTGTATTTACCAAACTCCTGGCATTGGTGTACACACAAGTATACATGCACCTCTTCCTATTCTTAGCCACCCTAACACAACCCATGTGTTTACTTGTACCACAATGACTCCCAGCAGTCTCTGAAATCCCCTGCATCTTGTTTTCCAGGTTGCTGCTTATTCCAATAGAAGCAGTGCATGAATCACTTTCACCTCTGCCATCGGCTTTTGTCAATCTATTAGTCCGTGTGTGTCCCCTCCAATCTAGCAGTTTTCAGACCCACCTAACACAGCCTTGATAGCATCAGCAAATATTCTTGCACCCTTTCTATTTAAGTGTATCCCATCCCTGTAAAAGCAGTCTCCCCTGTTAACAATTGCAGACCAGGCTGAGAAAAATTCTACCCTATGAGCCTTGCACAATCTCTCCAGGGCCAAATTGATCGACAAGACTCTCATCATATACTCCCTCCTATCATGTCTGTGCAGATTTGCAGATACTTTGAAATTCAACCCTAATTCACGGCTTTTTTTTCAACAGTGATCTGTACTTGTTTAGTAATTTCGCCGGTCCCCTACTCTTAATATCATTAGTGCCAACATGTGCAACAATATCACCTGTTGTGACCTTAAAAGATGATATTGCTCTTCAACGTCATCAACCTTTGCCCCTGGCAGACACACCCTGGTCCTGGTCCACCAATCCTTTTTGCACAATATATTCCCCGTTTCCCCTGACAATAGAGTCACCGACAACTACTAGTTCCTGTGGGACCAACACATTCTGCCTTGTGGGTTGCCGCTGTGTTGCATGATGTTCAAGTGCATGCTCTGGTGGGCAGCTGAGAGCTTGATGAGCCCTTCAATTTAGATCCTTCGAGGGCATCCACCCTGTCCTTCAAGCTCTCATATAGGCCCATAACAATGCTGAGCTGTCACCTGATGTCCTCACACTCTTTGCATCCCGTGCACACACATTCCCCCTGGCAATATCATGTCACGTACCTGATTGACCCACAAACATTAAGCAAGCTGTGCATTTTAAAAGGCTGTGATTCAGAGGGTAACTGCCCCCCCTCAGTTCTCTCCTGAATCGCAGCACCTGTTAGCTTGAGCCTTTTGTTTTTCTGCTCTGGTCTGAATCATGATTTAGATTTAATTTTAATAAAATTCAATTTCAGTAGAAAATTATAACCCTAAACTTATATCCCAATGCAGTTATATAACACTTTATATGTTTTTTTTTTTTTTTTAATTTTGAGTATTATCTCCAAGTTTCTTTATATAACTTCTGTATCAAGTTATGTATTGATTAATAACGTTACGTGGCTAAGGTAAAGAAAGCCTGCATGAGAAACATGCAAAAGTTCGACGAAATTTACCAGTAAGAGTACTTTGCCGTAATGGCATTTGTATTGTTGCTCGCTTGGTAAACAGACCGTGGGTGTTATCAGTCTGGAGTAGAAGTTGAATCCCACGGGAGCTTGAAACCCTCCTGAAGTGAGGGGGGGGATAACCTGACCTTTTTCTTTAGAATCACTAATTGAATCACGAACAGAGTCATATTGGAAGTTCTGGCATCGTAAAAAATGATCGTAATGTGGTTTCACCGGTAAACTTTTTTGTAGTTTTCCGTGCTTCTCGTGTGGGCTTCCTTTGCCTTTTTTTTTTTAATAAACAATTTATCCACTAGTCAACCAGTGATTCTAAAGAAAAAAACGTCAGGTTACCCCTCCACATCGGGAGGGTTTCAATTTCCCATGGGATTCAATTTCTACTCCTGGCCGATAACACCTACTGTGTGTTTACTGAGCGAGCAACAATAATCTAAGTCATTATTTAGTTAAAAAAGTACAATTTAATTCATAATGAAGTTTAACATGATTAATCGATAATACTATACTAAGCTAATGCTATCTAGTACGGGATATAACATTGTATTGTGTAACAATGGCGACAAGTTACGAGCGGTAAATCTACGGACACTAAATATTAATTAACTTCCAAAATCTTGCTATCTAAATTCAGAATAAACCAAGGATCTTGACTAGATCTATAAACTACTTATAGAAAATAATTTAGCATTAGCATTAGCATTAGTAGAGGCATTTGATGCAAGAAAGCAAGCTTATGCAGCATCAGCCAAAAAAAAAAAAACCCACTTCCACTTCACCCCTCTGTTCGTTCAAAATACCTGTCCAGCTGAGCCTTAAACTTATTTAGGCTATAAATTTCCACGACAAGGGATGGAAGTCTATTCCACCTACCAACCACCTGCTGGCTAAAGGCAAATTTCCGCACGTCTATCCTACATCTGTCTTTCCTCAATTTGAATTTATGCCCTCTCGGGTGATTTTTCTGAGCTAGAGGAAGAATCCCATCAGCATTGAGCATGCTTAAACCATTCAAGGCTTTATACACCTCTATCAGATCACCTCGCTGGTGCCTAGTCTCCAGACACTGTAATTTGCAAAACTTAAGCCTTTCTTCGTAAGAGCACCCCTTTGTTCCATTCACTAATCTTGTTGCCCTTCTCTGTACTCGTTCCAGCAGCTCTACATCCTTCTTGAAATGAGGCCTCCAGACCTGTATACAGTACTCTAGGTGTGGCCTGACCATTGCCTTATACAATGGAATAATCACCTCCTTATCCCTGCTGGAAAAATTCCTGTATATCATTGACAATACTCCATGAGCTACTCTTGCAGCCCGTCTGCACTGCTCAGAGAACTTCATATCTGCCTGCAGTCCCTTTCATTCTCTACCACTGTCAGTGTAGTAACACAGAGTTGATACGTTGCTCTGGGGTTGCTTTTTCCCATGTGTAGTACTTTACATTTGTCAATGTTAAACTTCATTTGCCACCTCTCAGCCCATCTGCTCAACCTTTCCAGATCCTGTTGCAGCAGCATAGTGTCAGTAGTGTCCTTGACAACCCTGCCAACCTTTGTATCATCTGCAAACTTGGACATTAAGCTTGATATACCATCATCAATATCATTTATAAATACAGAAAACAATAATGGACCCAACACTGAGCCCTGAGGGACTCCACTAATAACATTAGTTCACGATGAGCAGTGTCCATTGATTACCACTCTCTGTCTTCTCCCCCTCAACCACCCCTTTATCCATAGCAGCAATTTGCCTCCAATGTCACACTGCTCCAATTTGTGTAGCAGTCTTCCATGTGCAACAGTATCAAAAGCCTTTCTAAGATCCAAGTATATAATATCAAAGTTATTCCCTGCATCCAGTTCTTTTGTGACTGCATCATAGTATCCAATCAAGTTGGTCAGGCAAGACTTCCCCTTAACAGAACCATGCTGTGTCTGAGCTATAACTGAAGTCTTGTCTAAATGATCCTGCAGTGCTTCTTTAACCAGTGCCTCCATTAATTTTCCTGGAACAGAAGTTAAGCTCATAGGTCTATAATTACTTGTGTCAGCCTTTGATCCTCCTTTGTGAATTGGGGTCACATTTGCACATTTCCAGTCTATGGGTACCTCCCCTGAGTCCAAGGAAGCTCTCATAATTATGGCTAAGGGTTTGCTTACTTCCTTTGCTGCCTCCTTTAATATAACTGGATAGATCCCATCCACCCCGGGTGCCTTTCTTGTGTTTATCTTCAACAGTTTCTCCTCCACTTTACTCACAGTTATTTCAAGATTCTGTAGCTTACTGCTAGAGTTGAATACACCTCTGGCATTCCCCTTGCTGAATAACTCCTCATGTGTGAATGTCGATGCAAAATATTCATTTAGTTTGTTAGCTACCTGAGCAGGATCATCAACAGTTGACCCATCAATATCAAGTGGACCAATCTGATTCATCCCCTTCCTTCTAGAGTTTACATAAGTAAAGATCTCTTTGCTGTTTTTCTTTGCATCCCTTGCCAAGGATTTCTCGTAATCTGCCTTCGCCTGCCTAACCTTCTTTGTAACTTGGTTGCATATCAACTTGTATCTATCATAGGCTTCTGTGTCATGTGTTAATTTGTAAGTATCCCATGCATTTTTCTTCTCTGCCATATGCCTCATTAGTTCATCTGACATCCATTTTGGCCTAAACCTTGAACAATATTTCTTAGTTGGTATGTAAAGCCTAGTAGCTTCCAAGATAAGTTCTTTGAATGCTTCCCATTTTGAATTTGCTGTTGGTAACATCATCAGTTGGTCCCACTGTATAGAATTTAAATACTGTCTCAGTCCATCGTAGTCGCCTTTACGGAAGCAATAACCCTTCCCTTTACCCCTAATGGTAGTTACCTCTTTCAGTAAATCCCACTTCAGCACACTGTGATCACTGCCACCTAGTGGTTCATTTATCTGCAGATTCTTAATGCATGAAGAATCACTGCTGATAATCAAATCAAGAGTATTACTCCCTCTAGTTGCCTCCCGAACATGCTGATGTAAAAAACAATCATCCAATAAATCCACAAAAGCCCTGCTAGTGTGTGAGTAACCAGCCCCCAAATTCCAGTCAATATCTGGGAAATTAAAATCTCCCATTATAAGACTCTCTGATTTACTGGCCCACTCTATTTCCCTGTACAGTTCCTTATTATACTCATCAGAGTCATTAGGCCTATAGCACACTCCTACTCTCAATTTTGATCTCCCAATGCTTATGTCACACCAAACTGACTCAACACTGCACTGTCCAGCGATGTCGACTGGCTTCACTTCCTTGGTTTTTATGTGTTTCTTAACTAATAGCATAACCCCTCCCCCCTTCCTATCCTGTCTATCCTTTCTGTAGACGTTGTACTCCCCAAATTGCATTTCTGCATCCCTTATATCTGTGTGACACCACGTCTCTGATATCCCAACAATATCTGCCTTTGATGTTTTGAGCAATACCTCAAATTCATCAAATTTATTTACTAAACTCCTAGCATTGGTGTACACGCAAGTATACCTGCACCTGTTTCTATTCTTAGCTACCCTAACACAACCCATGTGTTTACTTGTACCGCAATGGCTCCCAGCAGTCTCTGAAATACCATGCATCTTGTTTTTCAGGCTTCTGCTCATTCTAATAGAAGCAGTGCAAGAATCTCTTTCACCTCTGCCAGTGGCTACTGTCAATCTATTGGTCTTTGTCTCCCCCCAAGCTAGCAGTTTTCCGACCCACCTAACACTGCCTCGATAGCATCAGCAAATATTCTTGCACCCTTTCTATTTAAGTGTATCCCATCCCTGTAGAAGCAATCTCTCCTGTTAACAAGTAAACATTGTATAACATTGTATTGTGTAACAATGGCGACAAGTTACGAGCGGTAAATCTACGGACACTAAATATTAATTAACTTCCAAAATCTTGCTATCTAAATTCAGAATAAACCAAGGATCTTGACTAGATCTATAAACTACTTATAGAAAATAATTTAGTGTAACAATTAAGTCAATAAAACGGCTAAATATAGCTAAAAACTTCACGTTCTCCGGAGCTGCAAAACTTGTAAAATACGTGGATTGGATACCCTTACCGACACTAAGTAATAACTTACAAAATCTCTATCAAAGATAAAAATTAAACTATGCCATCAGTTATGGATTTAGCAGCTTTTTGAGAACAGATTCAGGGTGGAAATTCCCAGACATCTACATTTCTGTCATGGCCTGTCAAATAGCAGAACCATAGATGCTTTTTTGTGTGATTGATAAAGACAGATTCAATAAAAACTGCATCTTAAATATGATTAACCTAATAATCAGAAAACAACACAACACACAAAATGTAAATTTCCACACTGGCTGGAACCAATTGGGAAGCCTAAAAATACAAATGTGCAACATAAAATAACTAACTAAAATTACAAAGTAAAACAAAAATTAAAATACCAAATCATAAAACATTTGCAGCAAATTCGAAAGGCAGAAAATAAGATTAACTTAACTTAAAATAGAGTGGGATAACCATAACAAAGAGTAGAATCAATTTTGGTCTGATTATATTTCATCACAGATTATTCATAACTCGTTTCACTCACATAGAGGCATCCTTGGTCTGAATTCAAAATCTAATTACTATTTACTTAAATGAAATTTACATGTATAACAGAAGCTTACACATTGCCATCGTTTCTCGCTATTTCAGTGGTTGACTCTCGATAATGACACAGAGGTTATACAATGATGTTTTTGTTTTTTGTTTTGTACTGTTGATTAGTTTGTTCCTCCTTAACCCTTTTATACAGCCTTCTTTTACAGTATTTGCTTTATCCCCTTTACTGTAACTCCCTTGGGCAGCACTCATGAAGCCATTCTATCCTGCCATGATTTGGAAGCATTTCTGGTGCTTCCAGAAATTCTTCCAATTTTAAGGGTTTGGTGTACACTGTTGGCCTTTCTCCAAAGACCCAAAATATGTCCTTTTCAGCAAAGTTCTTGATACTTTAGAGTAGAGAAGTTGGATGGAACCAATTCAGGAGAGCAGGAAGGATGTTTCATCTGAAGAAGTTTTTTTTTTTTTTTTTTTTACTTCAGAAATCCATTGTGGAAATGAATGCCAAATGAAGAGTACCTTTTTCAAAAAGAAATCTGAATTTTGATTTGTTTATTTATTTTTGCTTCCTCCCTCCCTGCATTCTTTTAGAACTTACTGTAATCCACTCTACCTTCTTTATCTCAGAATCTTACTAAAATATCTATTCACCATCTCCTGTGATGAAGTTATCTAGAAAGTGCTATTTTGATTGTCCAAAAGGTCATTGCACACCTATTTTTGCCTCACTTTAGTGGTCATGGGTTAAGTGGTTTGCCACATTTTCACAGACCTTTATTTCCAGATTGATGGTTAAATTTTGATAAACATCCTATTTGCTTATCTCCAACTCTTCTTTTGTCATTCTCATAGCCATTTTTCAATCAGTACAAACAAGTTTTGCACTTTTTCAACATTGTAATTTGCTGGCCACATCAAGAGCCATCATCGGTGGTTTCTCTTCTATCAGTAAGTTATTTGTGCCACTTTAAAACTTACTCCTTGAGTTTCCCTCATAGACTTTTATAACAGTTTGTAACTTTCAGGGAGGGATTTCCTATGTTTAACCAGAAATTTCAGCTTGAAGAAAAAGACAGAAAGAAGTTATCTTAGCCAGATTCTTATTCGGAATCTGGCTGTTAGCTTCTTTAAGATAACTGGTAAGAGCAGACATTGTCCGCTCTTACCTGCTCAGAGCAGATGAGCTCCTCCCCCACACACACACACACAGAATGCCAAAGATGCAAAAAAAACCTAACAATTAACATCATATAAAAATGCCCAACTTTCTCAAAGAATGCATTGGACAGCTTTTACCATCAACCCACTTATGCTCAAAATCCTCTTGGCAATCGAGACAGTATTCAAGATATTTTTTGTTACCCTGATTGATCAACCTCTGTCATTTCATAAGATTGCCTAATTCAGTAACAGACAGAGTAATGAATAACAATACTAAAATCAAACATACTTGTTGTCAATAGCCTAAGTAGAGTGCATTATATCATAGTTGCTGACACTCCTTGAATATCTACAAAAAAAAAATCTGATTTGAAACATTTGTAATTAAAACTAATGAGAACAATTTCCTTCATTTCAGATCTTAGGCAGGATATGCTTACTCTTCAGGTTATTCGAATTATGGATAGTATTTGGCAAAATGAAGGACTAGATCTTAGGTAAGATATGTATTTCTTGTCTCTTTTTTGAAAGATGTTTATGATATGAAGAGTTAAAAAAACATTACTTGCATGCCATCCAGAATATTAGAAACTTATCCTTAGTACAAGATGGTGCACTTCTGGCAACCGATGGTTAGTATCTAGAGATGATATTTTACAGATTAATATGCAAGAAAAATTTAATAAAGACACTTCCATATGAAGTATTTTAATTAGTTTATTGGTATGTAGTGGACAATTGGAGTTAGATTCCAAATAATCCTAATAACTAATTAAAATTAACTGTCTCAGATTTTAATATCGAAATCAGTCTTCAGGCCTGAATTTTTGGGTTCCATAAAATTATGTATATTATGTCAAGTTGAATTTTAACACTTCACCTTGGAACACTTTTAGTTCTTCCCCATAAAGAGAAGTTAACAAAATTTATAACACGAAAAGATGGCACAAACACAATTCTGTTTTGAATTATCCTTAATCTAGATAGGAAGTATAGAGGTTTACATGCCATAATATGTGCTAACTGGGAAATTTTTTAACTAGGCTTTTAAAACTTGATTTATAATAACACAAGGTTCTTTATTAAAACCTCATGTTGGGAGAAAGAACTGAACTTTGGGGTTCAGTTTTATCTGATCCATAAGATGGGAGCATCTATGGATCTGTAGATGAGAGCACCTTGTTTAAAAGACCTTTATAACCATAGACAATCAAAAACCTTAGAAATGTAAAGAGAAACTGCTTGAGTTTCACCAAAATTTTCTGTTGAATTTGTCTAAACATGAGTAACACAAGGCAGTATATCGCCAGTGGATTGACACTGACAGAATCCATGTTAGCAATCATTGAACAGATGGAAGGTTTTGAGATAGTTTAGAGAGTTGACACTTGGATTTCTCCGTCACTTTGAAAAGAGTAGAAGTGAAATGGGGGCAATATTTGTAAGGGAGAAATTTGTCACCCTTTTTAGAAACTTTCTGGGTGTGAGCGAGTTTCAAGCAGAATAAGAAAGTATAAAAAGGGAGCATAGTTTGGAGAACAAGTAAACTACCTCCTGCCATATCCAATATGCTTCGCTCAACACTTCCCATGGTCTTCTGACAGAAGACCATGGGAGGCATGAGCACATGGAGCTTTCTTGACATCAGTATTGTTCATTATTCTTTTAGTATTCTCTTGTCAGAAGACTGTGGAGGCATCGAATGCAATGTATTGCATATGGTAGAAGTTCACACACTTGGGTGGTCAGGTGCAGTGTTTCAGACTTGCATGTGGGGATTCTTACACCAAGGATTTCCAACCCATGCACGGTACTAAGTACTATAGGCTCTAATACTTCTCGTGTTTGGGATTTTCATGAAGGGGGGGGGGGTTACTAGCAGTATCACCATTGTGAAAGTGCAAGCAGAGGATTTGGTTGTCACAGAATGATTGGACTGCCAATCAATCAACTTGACACTCAAGTGGGACCGGAATATTGGTGCCATCGGTATTTTAGATTCCCAACTACCAAGCCATAGCTTGTCGTGCATGGAAGAATATCTTTGACAAGTCCTAAGGAATATGAATTGGGCAGAGATAAAAAAAAATAACTCAAATTTGTATTAAAATTGATTTTGTGCAAGATTTGATTCCCTGTCATAAATTGGAATAAATAAGTGAAAATCTATTTATGAAGAAAACGAGTTTACTGCAAATTTTTGTATGAATTTCTTGGGCAGACACATGTTGGAGAATATAAATACAAGAAAACTAGTAACATTTGTGTGTGCTAGCTTATGTATGAATAGCATAAAGGAGCCAAACAGTTGCATGTTATTCAACACTGTTATTTATATTTTTAAATCTCACTTTGTCTTATAAATTAAAGACATGCTGTACAAATTGAAACAGTATGGCATTTAGGGCAAGTTGCTGCTACAAATAAAGGGATGGTTGAGTGGGAGAAGACAGGGATTGGTAATCAATGAACTGCACAATTACCCGCAGGTAATTATGCAGTCCATGCACCGAACAACGAGGACTCTATTAATGCTATTTTTTGAGTCCCCCAGGGTTCGGTGTCAGGCTTATTGTTATTTTCTATATTTATTGATGCTATTGATGAAGGAATGTCAGGCTTAATGTCCAAATTTGCAGATGATACAAAGGTTGGCAGGGTTGTTAATGACAGTTATGACAGTATGCTACCGCAACAGGATCTAGAAAAGTTGGGCAGATGAGCTGAGAGGTGGGAACTGAAGTTTAATATTGAACAATGTAAAGTGCTACATATGGTAGCAGTAAATTTTTCATTTCCCACTACTCGGGGTAGTGGGAAACGAAAAAGACCTGGGTGTAATTGTGCATCGGATATGAAGTTCTCTGAGCATTGCAGACAGGCTGCCAGGATAGCTTATGGGTTTTTGTGAGTGATATACAGGAATTTTTCTAGCAAGAATAAGGTGATCATCCCATTGTGTACAGCAATAGTCAAGCCACATCTTGAGTACTGAATACAGGGCTGGAGACTTCATTTTAAGAAGGATATAGAGCTGCTGGAATGAATATAGAAAAGGGCAAAGAGTTTTGGTGAATGGAACAAAGAGGTGCTTGTACCAAGAAAGGTTATAAATTGCAACATCTGGAGACTAGGCACCTGTGAGATGATCTGATTGAGGTGTTTTAAGGCTTTGAATGGATTGAGCAAGCTCAATACTGGTGGGATTCTTCCTCTTGCTCAGACTACACATGTGAGGTGGCACAATTTCAAATTGAGGAATGATAGTTGCAGAATAGATGTGAGGAGGTTTGCTTTTAACCAGTGTGTGGTTGATTGCTGGAGCAAACCTCCATCTGTTGTTGTGGAAGTTGATAGCTTAAATAAATTCAAAGAACTAGACAAACTATTGGAGGGATGAATAGGTGAAATGGGAGGCGTCTTTTTTTTTCCCTTTTTTTTCCTTTTTTTTTTTGCTGTTCTGTAGCAGCTTGCTTTCTTGCATCATTTGCCACTATTAATTATAATGCTCTAGATAAAAGCTGTATTTCAGAATTACTGTAGGAAGGTTTTGATTTTCAAAATTTAATGTTAAGCTGAAAAGAGAGGGAAACACACAGATTCAAAAATAAGAATGAAGGCTTTATTTTATCAGATACATGGCAGTGATGAATGAAACTAAAATCAAATACTAAAAAAGAAAAATGAGAAAAAATTAATTAGGCATGAAGGAAAAGCTTTCTGGCTTAGAACCGAAGTAACTTAACTGCTCAAATGTGTGTAATCATGGAACAACCTTATCTTTATGCCTAGTATTTAAGAACAACCATAAATAGTTTTTTTTTTGTTTTTTTTTTTCATTATTTTTATTATTTCAGGATGATGCCATATGCATGTTTATCAACTGGAAAGCATGTTGGAATGATAGAGGTGGTTTGTAATGCTAAAACAGTGATGAACATTCAAAGGAAAGGAGGAAGAATGGCAGCATTTCAGGTAGATTCCACACAGTTACATAAGTGGATCAAAGAAAAGAATGTAGGAAATATGTAAGTTTATTCAGAAATGTGTTTATAAGTTACCTTAGAATGTTGTAATATAACAAGTAATTTATGAATTTATGGACTATTTGGTTATTGCTGCTGTAACTGAATTAGCAAAAAATTTAACACAAGTATGTTCCATTGAATAAGGATACATTAACAAAATTCTTTCCTGTGTTGTTTTGCTTTTATAAGCTTACTTCAAGAAACTGGCATGGAATCACCTTATTTAACCAATATATGTGGTTGCTAACAGATATACATTTTGATAAAGTTTACTTCATATGAAAATCACTACTTCAGGAAAGAACTGGCTTTCTGGTGCTATGCATTCTAAACTCACGTTACAGTTTTTAAGTTGGACAAACTCTGAACAGGTTTATGTCAAATTCAAGTCAAACATTAAGCTCACAGGCTACTTGAGCTTTCAGCTTTGTCATTAATGACTTTTTACAAATGGAAAAGTCTAAACTGCAAATTGTGCCAAAGACTTGGTCTCCACATGACACTAAGAAAAGGATGGTGGAATTTTCCAGCATTAAAAATCTAGATTGAAATTTGTATGCATCTCTGCATTTCAGAATTGTTTCCATCTGTGGGTGTTTTGGTTAAAGTAACCAGATTTTCTGTAACCCAATCTGGGATGCCTCTTTAATATAATCACATTTTTACAAGATCTGATTTTGAATGGAAAATTGGACCCTAAGTGGTAAGCAAAAAATGTTTTTAAAAGAAAAATAAAACCTTGCAATTTTCATTTATTGATGCTGACAGCTACATCTTAACCGAAAAAGAAATAACATATCTGAGAGCAGTTGCAGTTTGCAAGCACTCTTGATAGTAGTAAGATTATACTATGGTTAACAGTTGTCTGATTGTTAATATTAGATTAATTACTATGAGCATTAGAAAATTGCATTTGTACTTAATATTCATCTTTAAGTCTTATTTTCTTAATAAAACTGAACTTCTTCAGTAAAGCAGTATTTATACTACTTTCTTGGAGCCATAAATGATAACACTGGTCAGGAAAATGGGGGCGAAAAAAAAAAAAAAAAACTTTTTTTTTTTTTTTTTTTTTGTTCCCTGTTAAAATTCGGGTGATTCTTGTAGATTTGGCATTGCTGAATTCAAATATGGCAACCATATTGCTGTAACACCCACCAATTTTAAGGGAGAAGGGATTAAAGTCAAAAGCTAAGTTTCTAGTAAAACAAGATTTCATGTATTTTAAGAAAATGTTACATGCAGTACCAGATATTGAACAATGGGTCTATTAACCTTATTCTATTTACAGAAATGTTTATCTGATAACAAAACTTGTTTTGTCATTTTTTGCCTTTTATAATCGTTCAGTGGTGTCTTCTGTACGAGATTCCAACAGTAGTCTACCAACATTTTTGGACTCCATTTTACCTGGTATCTTTTTTCCACTTGAGAAATACTTGGTGAAACCTTTCAGTGTTCATTGGAGACTGCTCCCAAGTTTTCAGGAAAAAAGTCTAACTGAGAATATATGAAATGAAGCTTTGAGGACGTGTTGCATCCCAACTCTATACACTAAAATTAGCTCATTCACAATTTCACTGTAATTTTGTTATTTCACATTGCATTGTTCTCGAAGGTATTCGAAAATGTCTGCCATTTTCGAATACCTTTGAGGCTCTTATTTCTGCAGTATTTAATTTTTTAGCGAATTCCTCATCTTGGAATAGTAGTTTGATTTGAGGACCCACAAAAAAAAATCCTCTTTTACCTTGGCCTCACTGATTCGAGGAAACTTTTGCTCCAAACAGGAAAATCCTTCTCCTTTTTTGTCCATCGCTTTCACAAATTTTTCATAAAACCTAGATTTTTGTGCAATAGAGGTAAACAGATTTTTGTTTTATCCACCAAAGGAGGATGTGCTACATTTTTCTGGCCTTCTGTAGTTTCTGAACAGTCTAGCCATTTTTTGTACCTTGTAGTGGCAATCCTTTGCTCGGCTGTCCCACCCACATAAAAAGCAGCAGTATTTAGTGTATCCACCTTGCAACCTAGTCAGCAAAGCTACCACTTTTAGGTCAGTACAGATATTCCATTTGTATTCTTGATAGCATATTTTTTGCAAAAGAACCTAGATTCTGTTACGTTTCATTCATGTGAACTACATGGGCCAATGGTATAGATGGATACTTATTTCCATCAGTGAGTAAAACTGCTTTTGGACTGATCTTGGATGAATCAGTGAAATGCTCCACTGCTCAGGGACATGCTCCAGATGTAACTCTTTCGTTAATTCCTTATGGGCATTGTTACAATAAACCAAAGCACCATCCATGGAGCAAGAGGTCGTTATGTTAGATTGCCTCTTCCTATAAAAAGACACCTTGATACCATTTTCAAAAAGATTCCACTGCTGAAGCTGTGATCCTAGTAATTGAGCCTTAGTTTTGGAGAGGTCCAAATCATTCAATTCTGCCTGAGTGATTAGATACGGCTTTGCAGTATGAAGAGTTTAAAAGTCTGGATCTGTACTTGTTCTGGGTTCTGCATCTTATGGAGAATCCTTTTCCAATCCTAAATCAGAGTCATGTCAATAGGTTTCTGTGGCTTTAGCAGTGGCATTGTATCATTGTGAGGAACCAGCCTTAGAGCAGAAGGTATGTTCCGATACTCTACTTTATGCTTGGATTTCCCGGAAAAACCAGAAATATTGGTCATGCAAAAGTACCAATCATTTATGTGATCTTGCCATATCACCAGAACATCAAAAGGCATTGATTTATGACTACCTCTAAGCCAGCCTGTTAATGTCCTTGAACACGTGCTACAGGAAATTTTTGGACCCCATGCTTTATCTTGATCTCCAACCTTACATTCAAAATAGAGTTCATAGACTTTTCTCACAGTTGTGACAGTGGCTTCTGCTGTGATTTTAATACCACTTCTCGGCTATCAGGTGCATTTTGGCAAGAATGTAACGTATTTTTTGTATGGTTGAGGTATATATATGGTTGAGGTATACATACACATAAGAATACAGTTAAGAAATTGTAGATTTTTATTTCTAATTTATACACAGTTCACGATTTTACACTAATGCACACAACCACTTGTTTGCTTTGTTCGCCACTCTCTCTCTGAAACACTTACTTTTTGAAATACAAAAATGCTTGCTTGGTGCGGAACCCGCTTGTATATATACTGGTAGAGAAGTTTCTAGAAGGATCAGTGTTTCTAGAGAACTCCATTAAGAGTTCTAGAAACATCCCCAC